>NC_082688.1:43284385-43904536 GCF_949987515.2 Delphinus delphis | reverse complement strand
TCTTTCTGCCCGACAAGGAGAAATGCATCGTTTCTCCTAACGTCACTAGGTTACAGTAGTATATACTCAGGGAAAACTGCCGCCTCCCAGCTTCTTCACAGTCTGCTTCCTTTACATCCTCACGTGCTTGCTTGCATCGGCACGTTTGCCTGGATCAGCAGGACTGTGGGTCCTACTGTGGGTGCTACTCCAACTGTTGACCCCTCTGCATTGTGAGTCTTCTTGCTCCCCTAAGGTTGGAGCTTTCCAAAAAATCTTCTTAGGAAACTAACGGAAGAGAAAACAAACTAGAGAAACAGAGAAGCTTAAAGTGTTCAGATCTCTTATCTGAACGCAACAAAAGTTTGGTCATTAACTCTGCTGTGATAACTAATCGGACTCCCAGGCCATCCTTATCCTGTGGGGTATGTAAGAATATGTGTTGTAAGAAACTCCACTGTAACTAACACACCCCCAGATCCTTGGGTAAAAGTGTACCACTCCCAAGACCGGAAGGATTCTCAGTTCTAAAGACCTACCTCCTTTCCTTTTTGTCCTGAGTCTAGAGCTTCTTTAAGCTCTATAGCCACCTCTGACAGTCTGATCATAACTTTGTCTTTCTAATTACTAAACAATTTCCTCCTGCTCCTAAAAATGTTACCTGGGTGCGAGAAGCTCTAAATATTTTCCCTTCTAAAAATCAGGAGCAATTTCAGAATAAGAGAAAACACTGGCATCTTAAAAGAGAGACAAGAAAACTGTTTCTGTTTCGGGGTACCCTCATCACATATGTATTGATTCAGAGGTTTATAATATTTCTGTTGTTTGGCTTTTGTGGATTTGGGGGGAATTTTCTGGTTTTTCAGTTGAGTGAGTAGGGAATATGTAATCAGTGATTACAAGTAAACTAATTATCATTTGGTCCATTGCTACTTAAAATGACATCTTTTTATATACTGTAACTGAAAAAGTTTAAGTAAAGTAAGTGTCCTGGGAGCAGGTTTCTTTATTTTTTTTTTTTGAAGTATAGTTGATTTGCAATGTTGTGTTGATTTCTGCTGTACAACAAAGTGATTCAGTTATACATATATACACATTCTTTTTTAAATATTTTCCATTATGGTTTATCATAGGATACTGAATATAGTTCTCTGCTATACAGTAACACCTTGTTGTTTATCCATTCCATATATAACACCTTACATCTGCTAACCTCAACCTCCCACTCCACCCCTCCCCCAACCCCCTCCCCCTCGGCAACCACTAGTCTGTTCTCTATGTCCATGAATCTGTTTGTTTCATAGATAAGTTCATTTATGCCATATTTTACATTTACATTTACATATGAGTGATATCATATACTATTTGTCTTTCTCATTCTGACTTACTTCACTTAGTATGGTAGTCTCTAGTTGTATCCATGTTGCTGCAAATGACATTATTGTGTTCATTTTTATGGCTGAGTAGTATTCCACTGTATATATGTATATACCACATCTTCTTGATCCATTCCTCTGTAGATGGACATTTAGGTTGTTTCCATGTCTTGGCTATTGTGAATAGTGCTGCTGTGGACATAGGGGTGCATGTATCTTTTTGAATTAGAGTTTTCTCTGCATATATGCCCAGGAGTGGGATTGCTGGATCATATGGTAATTCTATTTTTAGTTGTCTGAGGAACCTGGGAGCAGGTTTCTTAAATGAAGAAAGTAGTTGGGTCTTCCCTGGTGGCGCAGTGGTTGAGAGTCCGCCTGCCGATGCAGGGGACACGAGTTCATGCCCTGGTCCGGGAAGATCCCACATGCCGCGGAGCGGCTGGGCCTGTGAGCCATGGCTGCTGAGCCGGCACGTCTGGAGCCTGTGCTCCACAACGGGAGGGGCCACAACAGTGAGAGGCCCACGTACCACAAAAAAAAAAGGAAAGAAAAGAAAAAGAAAGTAGTGAAACATAACTAATAGTGTTGAGTGAGCAACCTAGAAAAACATCAAGTCATATTTGTAAGGTGCTTTGTATCTCAATGCTGGTATATATTACCAGTACCCCAGATGTGTAGAAAGAAAAAATTATGTTGCTAGCAAATGATATTTCATATTAAATGGTTTATAAAATACAGTTGAAATAACTGACATTCATAAAAACCTAGTATTCAGAATCATAAACTCTGTTTTACTGAAAGTTTTCCTGCCTTGAGTCTGCAACTATTAGCTAAGGAAAGCTATTTTAGTAGTGTTTTATATGTTAAATTATCAGCATTAGCTCAGGAAATTCAGAATTTAAATTCACCAAAGAAAGCTTTTTGCCTTGAATCGCAAATGGTCTTTCACTGGAAATTTGAACAGTATGTACTCGGCAAACAAGAAATGTGGCACAGTGAATGGTAAATAACAGGGACTGAGTTGGGTAGAAACATCTGACATTATTTAGCACTGATACAAGGAATCTGCCACAAATTCCTGTCTTAAGTGACCCAAAGCCTTTTCCTCAGATTTCATATCTCAGGGGCCACAGGGATGCTATCCTTTGAGAACATTTAATACATCCAGATCTAAATTTAGAAAATAAATAAATTGGGGTGGCAGCTGTTATTCTGTTCTGTATATTCTATAATGTGTATTCCATTCTATACATACATCTATTCTGTATATGCATATATGTATTCTATATATACTAGAAATAGACCTGGTACACATTAAACATTAGCTGCCCTTGGTGTTCTACACATGTGCATGCATAAATACACACACATTCCTAGGTAGGCTCATCTACTTTCTTCTTATTATCTATCTGTTCTCTCTTATTTCAATTGTCTATTACCACTGGTTTACCATATAGGTATATGTAGAACAAGATTCTAGAATAGAGAGAGAGAGAATATAGTTCTAGATAGCTTAGACAACTTCTGTTCTTGTACTACAGATGTTTTTGTATGTATTACCTTCCAAACAAGGCTGAAACTCCTTGAGACTAAAGACTGTATCTTACAGTCTTTATTTATGTGTATGTAATCAATATCTATTGCATACTAAAAATAATTTTTTTAACATCTTTATTGGAGTATATTTGCTTTACAATGTTGTGTTAATTGCTGCAGTATAACACAGTGAATCAGCTATACAAATACATATATCCCCATATCCCCTCCCTCTTGCGTCTCCCTCCCACCCTCCCTATCCCACGCCTCTAGGTGGTCACAAAGCACCGAGCTGATCTCCCTGTGCTACGCGGCTGCTTCCCACTAGCTATCTATTTTATGTTTGGTAGTGTATATATGTCCATGCCACTCTCTCACTTCATCTCAGCTTACCCTTCCCCCTCCCCCTCCCCGTGTCCTCAAGTGCATTCTCTACATCTGCGTCTTTATTCCTGTCCTGCCCCTAGGTTCTTCAGAACAATTTTTTTTTTAGATTCATATATATATATATATGTGTGTGTGTGTGTGTGTGTGTGTTAGCATATGGTATTTGTTTTTCTCTTTCTGACTTACTTCACTCTGTATCACAGACTCTAGGTCCATCCACCTCGCTACAAATAACTCAATTTTGTTTCTTTTTATGGCTGAGTAATATTCCATTGTATATATGTGCCACACCTTCTTTATCCATTCATCTGTCAATGAACACTTAGGTGGCTTCCATCTCCTGGCTATTGTAACTAGTACTGCAATGAACATTGTGGTACATGACTCCTTTGAATTATGGTTTTCTCAGGGTATATGCCCAGTAATGGGATTGCTGTGTCATATGGTAGTTCTAGTTTTAGTTTTTTAAGGACCCTCCATACTGTTTTCCATAGTGGCTGTATCAATTTGCATTCACACCAACAGTGCAAGAGGATTCCCTTTTCTCCACACCCTCTCCAGCATTTATTGTTTGTAGATTTTTTAATGATGGCCATTCTGACTGGTGTGAAGTAATACCTCATTGTAGTTTTGATTTGCATTTCTCTAATGGTTAGTGATATTGAGCATCCTTTCATGTGTTTGTTGGCAATCTGTATATCTTCTTTGGAGAAATGTCCATTTAGGTCTTCTGCCCATTTTTGGATTGGGTTGTTTGTTTTTTTGATATTGAGCTGCATGAGCTGCTTGTATATTTTGGGATTAATCCTTTGTCAGGTGCTTCGTTTGCAAATATTTTCTCCCATTCTGAGGGTTGTCTTTTCATCTTGTTTATGGTTTCCTTTGCTGTGCAAAATCTTTTAAGTTTCATTAGGTCCCATTTGTTTATTTTTGATTTTATTTCCATTACTCAGGGAGATGGGTCAAAAAAGATCTTGCTGTGATTTAAGTCATACAGTGTTCTGCCTATGTTTTCCTGTAAGAGTTTTATAGTGTCTGGCCTTGCATTTAGGTCTTAAATCCATTTAGAGTTTATTTTTGTGTATGGTGTTAGGGACTGTTCTAATTTCATTCTTTTACATGTAGCTGTCCAGTTTTCCCAGCACCACTTATTGAAGAGGCTGTCTTTTCTCCACTATATATTCTTGTCTCCATTATAAAAGATAAGGTGACCATATGTGTGTGGGTTTATCTCTGGGCTTTCTACGCTGTTCCATTGATCTATATTGCTGTTTTTGTGCCAGTACCATACTGTCTTGATTACTGTAGCTTTGTAGTATAGTTTGAAGTCAGGGAGCCTGATTCCTCCAGCTCCATTTTTCTTTCTCAAGATTGCTTTTGCTATTTGGGATCATTTGTGTTTCCATACAAATTGTGAATTTTTTTGTTCTAGTTTGGTGAAAAATACCACTGGTATTTTTGAAGTCAGGGAGCCTGATTGAAGTCAGGGAGCCTGATTCCTCCAGCTCCATTTTTCTTTCTCAAGATTGCTTTTGCTATTTGGGATCATTTGTGTTTCCATACAAATTGTGAATTTTTTTGTTCTAGTTTGGTGAAAAATACCACTGGTAGTTTGGAAGGGATTGCACTGAACCTGTAGATTGCTTTGGGTAGTATAGTCATTTTCACAATGTTGATTCTTCCAGTCCAAGAGCATGGTATATCTCTCCATCTGTTTGCATCATCTTTAAGTTCTTTCATCAGTGTCTTATAGTTTTTTGCATACAGGTCTTTTGTCTCCTTAGGTAGGTTTATTCCTAGGTATTTTATTCCTCTGTTGCAGTGATAAATGGGAGTGTTTCCTTAATTTCTCTTTCAGATTTTTCATCATTAGTGTATAAGAATGCAAGAGATTGCTGTGCGTTAATTTTGTATCCTGCTACTTTACCACATTCATTGATTAGCTCTAGTAGTTTTCTAGTAGCATCTTTAGGATTCTCTATGTATAGTATCATGTCAGCTGCAAAGAGTGACAGCTTTACTTCTTCTTTAAAGATTTGGATTCCTCTTATTTCTTTTTCTTCTCTGATTGCTGTGACTAAAACTTCCAACACTATGTTGAATAATAGTGGTGAGAGTGGACAACCTTGTCTTGTTCCTGATGTTAGAGGAAATGGTTTCAGTTTTTCACCATTGGGAACGATGTTGGCTATGGGTTTGTCATATATGGCCTTTATTATGTTGAGGTAAGTTCCCTCTATGCCTACTTTCTGGGAGTTCTTTTTATTATAAATGCGTGTTGAATTTTGTCGAAAGCTTTTTCTGCATCTATTGAGATGGTCATATGGTTTTTCTCCTTCAGTTTGTTAATATGGTTTTTCACATTGATTGATTTGCATATATTGAAGAATCCTTGCACTCCTGGGATAAACCCCACTGATCATGGTGTATGATCCTTTGAACGTACTGTTGGATTCTCTTTGCTAGTATTTTGTTGAGGATTTTTGCGTCTATGTTCATCACCGATATTGGCCTGTAGTTTTCTTTCTTTGTAACCTTTGTCTGGTTTTGGTATCAGGGTGATGGTGGCTTCATAGAATGAGTTTGGGAATGTTCCTCTCTCTGCTATATTTTGGAAGAATTTGAGAAGGATAGGTATTAGCTCTTCTCTAAATGTTTGATAGAATTTGCCTGTGAAGCCATCTGGTCCTGGGCCTTTGTTTGTTGGAAGATTTTTAATCACAGTCTCAATTTCAGTGCTTGTGATATGTATGTTTATATTTTCTATTTCTTCCTGGTTCAGGCTCGGAAGGTTGTGCTTTTGTAAGAATTTGTCCATTTCTTCCAGGTTGTCCATTTTATTGGCATAGAGTTGCTTGTAGTAGTCTCTTAGAATGCTTTGTATGTCTGTGGTGTCTATTGTAACTTCTCCTTTTTCATTTCTACTTTTATTGATTTGAGTCCTCTCCCTCTTTTTCTTGATGAGTCTGGCTAATGGTTTACCAATTTTGTTTATCTTCTCAAAGAACCAGCTTTTAGTTTTATTGATCTTTGCTATCATTTCCTTCATTTCTTTTTCATTTATTTCTGATCTAATCTTTATGATTTCTTTCCTTCTGCTAACTTCGGGGGTTCTTTTTGTTCTTCTTTCTCTAATTGCTTTAGGTGTAAGGTTAGGTTGTTTATTTGAGATGTTTCTTATTTCTTGAGGTATGATTGTATTGCTATAAACTTCCCTCTTAGAACTGCTTTTGCTGCCTCCCATAGGTTTTGGGTTGTAGTATTTTCATTGTCCTTTGTTTCTAGGCATTTTTTGATTTCCTCTTTGATTTCTTCAGTGATCTCTTGGTTATTTAGTAGCATATTGTTTAGCCTCCATGTGTTTGTATTTTTTACAGATTTTTTTCATGTAATTGATACCTAGTCTCATAGCATTGTGGTCGGAAAAGATATTTGATACGATTTCAATTTTCTTAAATTTACCAAGGCTTGATTTGTGACCCAGGATATGATCTATCCTGGAGAGTGTTCCATGAGCACTTGAGAAGAAAGTGTATTCTGTTGTTTTTGGATGGAATGTCCTATGAATATCAATTAAGTCCATCTTGTTTAATGTGTCATTTAATGCTTGTGTTTCCTTATTTATTTTCATTTTAGATGATCTTTCCATTGGTGAAAGTGGGGTGTTAAAGTCCCCTACGATGATTGTGTTACTGTCGATTTCCCCTTTTATGGCTGTTAGCATTTGCCTTATGTATTGAGGTGCTCCTATGTTCGGTGCATAAATATTTACAACTGTTATATCTTCTTCTTGGATTGATCCCATGATCATTATGTAGTGTCCTTCTTTGTCTCTTGTAATGGTCTTTATTTTAAAGTCTATTTTGTCTGATATGAGAATTGCTACTCCAGCTTTCTTTTGATTTCCATTTGCATGGAATATCTTTTTCTGTCCCCTCACTTTCAGTCTGTATGTGTCCCTAGGTCTAAAGTGGATCTCTTGTAGACAACATATATACAGGTCTTGTTTTTGTATCCATTCAGCCAGTCTACATCTTTTCGCTGGAGCATTTAATCCATTTACATTTAAGGTAATTATCAATATGTATGTTTTATTACCATTTTTAAAAATTTTTTTGGCTTTGGTATTGTAGCTCTTTTCCTTCTCTTGTGTTTCCTGCCTAGAGATAAAAAATAATTTTTAAAGCATCATGCTAGGAGCTAAGTGAATTAGGCAGGACATAATTCAAGTATTTGTAAACTGTGTCACTTGCCTTCAAAGGATCTTAAAATATCATTAGGGGGCATATGGACACCAGCATTCATGCACAAATAATTTAAGAAAGTCTGTGAAATAGTTTTGGTGGAAAGGTGGTGGAACATGAAGGATTTGGAAGAAAATTGAAACAGTCAGACTCGATGATGATCCAAATTGGAACCTTGGTGCCATGGCATTTGTATAATCTCTATGACACCTTAAACACCATGTTTTGAACAAGTTCAATTCTAAACAAACATTAAATTAATCCATGTATTCCAACCTTCTTATTTTTTGTACAAGGGAAATGAGGTTAATAGAATTGCTCAGTTTCATATATTATTTTTACCTCTCAGTTCCTCTCATTGCTGTTGCATAGTGACTCCTCTTACGCACTGCCACAGCTCATCCCTTACCCAGTTTACATATCATTCCTTAGAACTGGGCTTACCCTGGGTAAAATAAAGACATGATGGTATTCCCTCTTTTAGCTTCCAGAAGAAGCTAAAATTCCACTGAATTCTTCAGTGGGTTAATGTGAGACATGGAAAGATCAACGTGTGAAGAATTAAAGACACGTTGGGCCACAGGAAGATTCACCTCATATGCTGTTGTTTTCAGAAAACTATCCCGAAAATTCTTTCTTAGGAAATTAAACTTATCATCTGCATTTCTGTAAGACCTAAAACGTCCATCTATATAAATATTATGCAGTTCCCCTTCATCAACCACTTTATATCTTTGTTTTACCTTTCATTATAGTCTCTCTCTTACCTATGTATATTTCCAGTGCAAGAAAAAATGGGCCACTGCCCAAAATCTTTGGGATGCAATTATTGTGAGAAGTTAATACCTAAGACAGTTGAAAGGAAGTCTGGAGTTTTTAACAAACTGAGTTAAAATAACTAATTGAGGGGCTCCAAAGTTCTAGAACTGGCCATCTTGAAGGGAGGCCACATATGAAAGATACGATAGGCATAAACATTTCTAAATATTGATGTTAGCATCTTAGGCCTGATATCTTGTAAACTGTTCTTATCTTCTTTGTTTTGTTTTAATTAAAAACACATTTCAGTATAAAATGTTCCGTTAAAAATTCTCCCAAGGGCCACATTCAGCTGTATGAAATGTTGCAGTGGGCGGGGAGCACAAATGCATTTGATGATTGAGGTAAAATAACAGAGGATATACCAACTCTCCTTTTAGGAGGGTTTTATTTATTTCAATTAGAACTTAGCACATGCACAGATAGTGAGAATACAGGCATAAATGCTCAGGTTCTGTATAATTACAGGTTAAAGAAGGAGTTATTACACATGTCCTTCCTTTCACGTACTCTTAGAGTTTCTCCTGTATTGTAATGTAGTTCTGGCTTAGAATTTAGCTGAGATTTCTGGCATAAATGGTTGGGCCATATACTGTAAAGAGGGTGAAGAAAATTAAAATGTAGTGAGGCAGGAGAGCTGAAAAAGGGGTTTGTGAGGTAGAAACAGCACACATTTCCATGTGAGGCTGAGTGGACAGAGAAAGGATGTACTGTCCTGGATTGTTCCCTATAGTGACATAATTGTAACCAGACTCACAGAGCAGTTACCACGGGCCTTCTGCCAGGACCGTGCATGAAAATAGCTTTGTTATGTCTACACACACACAGACAATACACTGTGTCCTCTAGCACTTTGCAAGTTCAAATTATGTAGAAGCCAATTCTCACTGGACTCAACCTTGTACCTTAACTGATGGTCCATGGCTTAAAACAATGCAGCTTCCAAAGGTGTCCTTTATTCCTAGAAAAGCCCTTGTCAACAGGCTTATTCACCTTGTACTATCTGGAGACTTAGCCAGTGTTTTCCATCCCCTTCCTGAGTTGAGGAAACTAAGAAACTTGATGGATGGTTGAGTTGCCCAGAGACTGAACTGAGAACAGAGAATGAATCTATTAGGTGATTATTCACTGAATGTATTTTGCTCTTATTACTGTAGTAATAAAGATTATTTCTTAAGAAGAGTAATTCTCAGTCTTGTTGTAATCCCCAGAGGTTTTCCTTGTAGAGCTGGTCAGATATCATTTTCAAGTGTCATTTGTCATATATTAGAAATGTCTCATGTTCTAAATATTCAAATTGTGATTTAACCTAAGCAGTAATGCTGGAAGATTGGGGGTGGGAAAGGTCTTTACAGTGTCCTCTTTGACTGATTTCATAGCAATTATATCATTATCTATGATATGCCATCCTCTCCACCACCTTGACAAGAATCCCATCTGAAAGGACCCTATGCCTAGAATTCTATAAAAATGACACCACTCTGAGAAAACACAAAGTAGGAAGCTTCTCCCAGTTTAAGTCCACCAAAAAAAGAGTCGGTGTAGAAGAGGGGAGTTTGGAAGGAAACTTCTAATCTCATTTTTTCTCATCTCTGAAAGGTATATAAAGAGACTAAGGTTGTTGGTAACATAGACCTTAGATGGAATCATTCATTCATTCAACAGACATGTATTAATGGTCCGCCGATTGTCAGTTCCTATGCTAGGTATTGTGAATTGATTGGTGGATTGACAGAGGTGGAACTTTCATCCTATTTGGTGAGGCAGTCTGTAAAAAAGCAAACAATAAGTACTAAGAAAAACAGTAGAATAATGGGGAGTAACGGAGGTATTTTTACATACAGTGGTTAAGCAGAGACCTCTGGGAGGAAGTGACATTTTAGCTGAGACCTGAAACATGGGAAGAAGCCTACCTTGTAAAGAGCTGGCCTGTGCATTCCAGGGAGAGGGAGGAGCCAGCTCGGAAGATCCTGTGGTTGGAACAAGGTTACTGGCTTTGAGGATTAGAAAGATCTGTATGGCTAAAGTGAGGAGAGGGTTGGAAAAGTCCAGTATACATATGGCGTCATAGTAGGTAAGCATGATAAGAGATCTATGGAGTCTTTTAAGGAGGGACATATGAGTTGATGAAAATTTTTAAAGATCATTCCAGATTCTCCTTGGAGAAGTCCTGGTGTGGGAGCAAGGCAGGTAAACCATTTTGCAAGTTAGTTCTGTAGATCAGGAGAGGTTGGGGTAGCCTGTTCAAGGTGATGGTGATGGGGATAGAGAGAAATGGATAGATCTGCTATATATTTTGCATATTCAACAAACAGGGAGAGAATTAGATCATGGGCTTGGGGGTAAAGGAAAAACTCAAGGCTGAGTTCTAGTTCCTCAGCTGAGCCCTTGGGTGGATTGCATACCATTTATTGAAATAGATACTCTTTTCTTCCCATGGGATTCTGAGAATTAGAAGAAGCATAAATACTGAATGGGACAAGGTCCCTGGGCTTAAAGGTCTGGTGACAAGACCTATAGCAAATTTCTCCTACAATTACTGACTGGGCTTTGGTGCATCAGCTTCCTAAAAGTTTATGAATTACTCCTTAGAAAAGGCTTTTCACTAAGACCATGATTGCTATAAATGTCTGAGACAATTTACATGTTTAAAAAGAGAAAGAAAATAAAGAGAATAGATTTATTTACATTATAAATTGCTCATCTACTGGCACGTCCTTTAATTTAAATAGGGTGTTAATAGCAAATTAATTTTTATGCAGTTACCCCATAAAATTGCTTAGAAAATCTACTAGTGTATGAGTGAGTTTATAAGAAGTATGTAAAATTTAGTATTTAAATTTAGTCTCTTGAGGATTTGTGGATTATATTCATTGCCAAGAAATTTTTGTTCTTGATAGTGTCTATGGTAACACCCCAAATACTATCAAATATAATTTTTCTTGCTAGGGATAAGAGAAGCTGACTTTTTTTTCCAGGGTTCATTATAGTTTCACATCATAATCTACCACTTAATCACTTTAATCAAAGCATATTTCAGTACATTCTGCAAAATGACTTATTGTATGGCTTCCTGGAATATCACTGTCTTTGAAGATTCTCAAATGTATTCCTCAGCTCTATACTGAAACCCAGTTAAAATTCAAATCTATTTTTATACCAAGTGTTCTTGGGCTGAGTTTTGAATCCATCTTGCCTGTGCCCACATTTTCTTGACCTATAATTTTTTGCTCCTAGAAGATTTTTGTGTCATTTGTTCAGAAGAGCATAATTGTTCCCAGTGACACTAGCATCTAGTTTTTTGTATTTAGCTGATTCCAGCATTCTTTCTGTCTCTCTTTTTGAAGAATTTTAATCATAATACACTTTGCCATTATCAATATGAGAGAAAAATAAATACGATAAATATACTTGACAGATTGAAAGGCATGTCATTTCACTAGCATATAAGATTTATTCATCCTGACGTCAACAAGTTGTTTATGGCATTTGATGTGTCAAGCTCAAAGCAACAAATTTCTAGTAAAATATGATACCTGAAATAGAACATGCAAGACAAAAAGCAAGACATTTTGTGCTTAGAAGATTGGCTTATTTCTTACCATCTAGGATTAAGTTCTCATTTCTCTATTCATTCTGATTCTAAATCTTATTGAGTAACCATATGTGCAACTGAGATGAAGTAAAGTTGTACGTTCTTTGCATATGCCAGAAAAACAAGATGCCTGCAAAGCCTGGTAGTGTCATCCTACCCAGTAAAAATCATAGCACATCTGACTGTGACATACTGTGTATGAGGCAAAAGATTCTTCTTGCTGTTAGCCCCAACTGAGTGTGGAAATAGTGTGTAAGAGTGCAAGAAGGTAAAATGAAAAGGAAAAGGATGAAAAATAAAAGCAGCTGCCTGCTTTTATTGAATTCTTACTCTATGCCAAACACTGAACTTAGTGTTGTCATTGGTCATCTCATTTAATCCTCAAAGCAGCGCTTATAAAGTAGGCAACATCACCATATTTCGATGCGGAAACTGAGGCTTAGAAACTTGCACAGGCAAGAAGTGATAGATCTGGAAATTGAACTCAGGGCAGTGTGACACCGCAGCCCACCATCACACTACATCATGTGTTTTAAGAGCTATTACGAGACATGGTTAATTATAAATGGCTGCTGTGAAGTATAAGGGCCATGAGTATGGAGAAGGGTGATGGAATTTTGAACAGAGATGATTTAGGAAGACTTTACAAAAGAAGAGGGATTTGAGCTATACTTTGAAGATTCTTTGTTTTTTAATTGAAGTATAGTTGATTTACAATGTTGTGTTAATTTCTGCTGTATGGCAGAGTGATTCAGTTATACATATATGTGCCTTCTTATTCTTTTCCATTATGGTTTATCAAAGGATATTGAATATTGTTCCCTGTGCTATACAGTGTGACCTTGTTGTTTATCTGAAGATTCTTTTTTCAGCTTTAGTGTGCACATGCGTCTTCCTGAATCTTGTTTAAAAATGCAGATTTCAGAGTCCTCAGGATAGTTTGGGTGATTCATCTGCAGGTGGCCCTTAGATCAAAAGAACACCCCCATCCTGACTGTAAGCTGTCCTGAAAGTGGGTATGCTGCAGTAGCCCCAGCAATAATAACAATGTTTAGCATATAGCAGGCAATCAAATACTTGTACAATGAAGGAAAGAAGGGAGGGAGAGATGAAGGAAGGAAGGAAGGGAGGGAAGGAACTCTCCCTTTGGTTTTTCGAAAGTATGGATAGAAATTATTTGCAAATGAAGCAACTGACAAAAGATTAATCTCCAAAATTTACAAGCAGCTCATGCAGCTCAATATCAAAACAAAACCCAATCCAAACATGGGCAGAAGACCTAAATAGACATTTCTCCAAAGAAGATATACAGACTGCCAACAAACACATGAAAGGATGCTCAACATCACTAATAAGAGAAATGCAGATCAAAACTACAATGAGGTATCACCTCACACCAGTCAGAATGGCCATCATTAAAAAATCTACAAACAATAAATGCTGGAGAGGGTGTGGAGAAAAGGGAACCCTCCTGCACTGTTGGTGGGAATGTAACTTGATACAGCCACTATGGAGAACAGTTTGGAGGTTGCTTTAAAAACTAAAACTAGGGGCTTCCCTGGTGACGCAGTGGTTGAGAGTCCGCCTGCCGATGCAGGGGACGCAGGTTCGTGCCCCGGTCTGGGAAGATCCCACATGCCGCGGAGCGGCTGCGCCCGTGAGCCATGGCCGCTGAGCCTGCGCGTCCGGAGCCTGTGCTCCGCAATGGGAGAGGCCACAACAGTGAGAGGCCCGCGTACCGCAAAAAAAAAAAAAAAAAAGCGTTATGTACCATAATGTTCATTGCAGCTCTGTTTACAGTAGCTAGGACATGGAAACAACCTAACTGTCCATCGATAGATGAATGGATAAAGAACATGTGGCACATGTATACAATGGAATATTACTCAGCCATAAAAAGAAATGGAATTGAGTTATTTGTAGTGAGGTGGATGGACCTAGAGTCTGTCATACAGAGTGAAGTAAGAAAGAGAAAAACAAATACTGTATGCTAACACATATATATGGAATCTAAAAAACGAAAAAATGGTTCTGAACAGCCTAGGGTCAGGACAGGAATAAAGATGTAGTCGTAGAGAATGGACTTGAGGACACGGGTAGGGGGAAGGATAAGCTGGGACGAAGTGAGAGAGTGGCATGGACATATATACACTACCAAATGTAAAATAGATAGCTAGTGAGAAGCAGCCACATAGCACAGGGAGATCAGCTCAGTGCTTTATGACCACCTAGAGGGGTGGGATAGGGAGGGTGGGAGGGAGACGCAAGAAGGAGGGGATATGGGGATATATGTATATGTATAGCTGATTCACTTTGTTATAAAGCAGACACTAACACACCACTGTAAAGCAATTATACTCCAAAAAAGATGTTAAAAAAAAAAAGTATGGATAGATATCTATTCAAGTAGCTGGATTTAGTGGGGTATAATGCCAACAAGTTTAGTCTTAACTCTAAATATTGATTAATTCATTCAAGAAATATTTATTGAGTCATGCTTGTTACCATCATTTCTTTATTTTGAAATAAACATTTTTTTTACATCTCTGAAACTGTATTACATCTTACAGTCATAGTTGTAATCTTTAGCACCATAGTTGTGATGTGATTCAGTATGTGCCTGGCAGTATGCTTGGAAGTAGAATACATCTGAGCAAAACATGCATGTTCCATGCCAGAGATGCCAGGAATGTTAGAGCAGATTGAGTACAAATGTATGGGATGCTTTGGACCTGGCTCTAGTAGAGCATACGTTCCATAGATTAAAGATAATAACACTAACATTAATTGCTATGAAAGGGAAAAAAATAAAACAAAGGATAATATTGTGACAGAAAGTGGAGTAAGAGTAGAAAAGGGTGAAGAATAGCAAATAAGGATAAGGCAAGGCCATCAGTGAGACGATACATTTTGACAGGAGTCTTTAAAGTGATCCAACTTATACCTGGGTTTTGTGAGTTTTTACTGAGTTATTGTTTGATTGCCACATTAACCAAGTTTCTCCTTTTTTCATGCATTGGTGATGCAGTCATGGCCCAGTAGGTAACAGAAGGTCAAATGAAAAGGAGAAAACCCTGAATGATCCATAATTTTTTTAAATTCCTACAACAAATTGAGAAACATGCCTGTATATGAAACTGGTTGGACATCACTTCAGAGATTAAAATTGTTCATCCAGTCAGAAAGAATACAGCAAAAACCTTAATTTTCTGTCTTCGGTGGGCACCCCCAGTACATCTGAAAAACTTGGTACACAACTGAGGAATGTTGGGAGGAAGAAAGAGAATTTGAGTGATATTTAAGGTAGGCTCTCAGAGGAGTCTGCTTGTTATTTAGCTGTTGGAAACCTTTACAACCGACTTGAAAGAATGGTGTAGAGAGCTTCCTGGAGTGAGCATGATATGGAAGTGATTGTATTAGTCATGCTGAATTCTTATTCATTGCTCTGAATTTAGGTGCCATTGGAGTTGACATCTAATAGCCTTGTTTTCCATAGCAGATGTGTTCGATTTTATAATTTTCATTGTGCTAAAACTCTCAATTACATGTGATACCATACCTGGAACATAAAATAATTGTTATCGGTTTGTCTGAGACATCATAACATTGGAAGGTTGCCCAGAGACCATCTGGTCTGTAGAGATGCTATTTAGTGAGAGTGTTCGAGGATCACCAGTCAGAGAAGAATAATAGTAATGCAATATAGCTTAGTTTAAAAATAAAGGTATCTTTTTAATTTAAAAAAATTTAAGTGACTTATTTGGAAATTATATACTATTTTGATATAAAATTTTCTTAATTATGTGAAATGATGTTGTCCTTATTTGGCAAAATTAAAAGTTACCAATCTTCCACTGATGACTTTTGTCACCAGCTTCTTAGAAGCAAATAAATATTTAACACTGAAAGATCCTAGGAAGAGCAATCCCATAGCCACCGACATCATTAGCAGGAGGACCTTTTTTTTTTTTTTTAACATCTTTATTGGAGTATCATTGCTTTACAATGGTGTGTTAGTTTCTGCTGTATAACAAAGTGAATCAGCTATACATATACATATGTTCCTATATCTCCTCCCTCTTGAGTCTTCCTCCCACCCTCCCTATCCCACCCCTCTAGGTGGTCACAAAGCACCGAGCTGATCTCCCTGTGCTATGTGGCTGCTTCCCACTAGCTATCTGTTTTACATTTGGCAGTGTATATATGTCCATGCCACTCTCACTTCACCCCAGCTTACCCTTCCCTCTCCCCGTGTCCTCAAGTCCATTTTCTACGAGGAGGACCATTTTTATAACTAGATTATTATCACTAAAATAATACATGTTCTTTGTAAAGAAGAATATAAATCATGAAGTATATAAACAAAAATCAAAGGTCTCCCAACAAAATCAACTTTCAGCGACTTTTATGCTTGAATAGTGCAGTAACTCCCAATATTATAATTCTGGGTCCAAATATTCTTAATATATACAATATTTATTGTAAAAATATTTCCTACTCTACTATCTTCAATCTGCATGTTGCTTTCCCTTCAGATTTTGTTGTGCATTTTGTCATTTCTTCCCCATTAACTTTTTTATTATACTTTTTTTTGTTTTTTGTTTTTTTTTTTTTTTGCGGTACTCGGGCCTCTCACTGTTGTGGCTCTCCCGTTGCGGAGCGCAGGCTCAGTGGCCATGGCTCACTGACCTAGCCGCTCTGCGGCATGTGGGATTTTCCCGGACCGGAGTAGTAATTATTTGTTTTGCTGTTACCATTATACCTTTAACTGATTATTGCTTGTTTATAACAGAGCTGTTGTTTTTGTTTTGTATATTTTTCTTATCTCTTGCCCCTTTAATTCACGTGTAACTGATTACCTTGAGGGTTGTTTTTTTTTTTTTTTGAAGAATACATAGTATCTGACAATAGTAATACTTATCTCTGTTCATTTGAGTATTTTTCATGTTTGTTCTTATTGCACAAATTAGTCATTATACGTTTAGCTCTTGGAATCAGGTTGTCTTCAGTTCCAAACCTGTCTGTAGGCTAGTGCTACCTGCGTAGCCTTGAACAAGTGAAAATTAAGTTTCTTAACCTTCAGTTTCAGTTCCTTCATCTGAAATTAGGGGTAGTAACCCAGAATCACAAGATTGTTGCTAGGATTAAATAAATTTAGGCATATGGAAAGTATTAAAACTATGGAAGCTGATATCACAATTAATATTTCTATTATATTAGCTAACCATTTAAAATGTTAAATGTCAAGAATGACAGTAGGCTTTCATGTATAGGTCCTGATTTTCCCTGGATTTTTTTTACCTTTTTTTTTCCACTTTTTGTGGATGTTTGCTTTTGTTTATTGTGTCTATGCAACATTTTTGGTTTTATAAAGGTTTTGTTAGGAATGGGATTTGGGTGTTTTCTCAGTGTCTGTTGAGGTTAATATATAGTGTCTCATACAAAAATTGTTGATGTGATTTATTAGAATAACAGATTTCTTAATATGTTTTCTGCTTATATTCACAAATTAAATTTAGTTCTTTAATATGCTATTGGTTTGGCTTTAGAATATTTTATTTGTGCTTCTTTTTCTTAGTAGAAATTTATAGTTTCTTTTACTGAATGTGTGTGTGTGTGTGTGTGTGTTCTATATTATTGCTACAGCAGCTTGGTAATACTACTTGTGTACTTATGGCAGATAAACAGACTCTTTTAAAGTATTTTTTATGGTTTTTTCATTTATTACTCATGTAGAAGGTAGTGCAGGTAATAAATGAAGAGCCAGGCTTCCTAACCCAGATTTGTTTGACCTGGCCTCTCTCTCTGCCAGTTTTTGATATCAAGAGACGTAAAAATTGTGAAATTTTGTAACTTTTTCTTTCTCTGGAGACACTTGGGATAGCTGTCCTTATAAGGTTGAAGGAAACCATCTGGCCTTAAAGCCTTTTTGAAAGGTAATTCTTTGGTAACTTTTCTCGATTTTAATTTTTTTAATTTGTATTCTCCAGAACCATGTCCATTTTATAAGATTTTTAAAAAAATGTTTAGCCAATTATATATATAGTTATATATATCTAACTGTAATATAATTGTATGTAATACCATTATGTATACTTATATATAGATTATATATTGTCAATTGAAAAAAGATGCACTCTCAACTCTAAAAGTTGAGAGTTAATGTTTTCTTCAGTGGACAAAACTGAGGACTTCAGCACGGGACATAGCATCTCAGATAACTCTGAAAGATGTTCCAAAGAGGCAAGGTGGGAAGCCAGTATATATAGGAGTTTTTGCAAGGAAAACCAGATAGTTAGAACATCAAAAGATTACTATTAATTAAAGAAAACCAGATATCTCAAGTTAAGGAATTTAGTGCCTTTCTGTATATGGGAAGATACAAGAGTCTGGGCTGACTGAAATCATTCCTTTGATATGCACCTCAGCTATCTGGGGCCAGTGGGGTGGGGGGGGCGTGGTACAGTGTCTGATGATGATGGGCATTATGTTTCTATCCTGAGTTCCCTCAGGGCTCACCATAGGGATGGCTGTAATGTGATGGCTTGATGGCTGCAACATCCTTTGTTTGCTGATATGGCAGGCAATATTTTTCATTAACGACATCATTATATAGATTATATATTGTATTACATATAATGTCATTATATTAATGTCATGTGTATAGTATATATATTATTTTCTTAGATGTTTTTGTTCTTGTTGTTTTTCAAAAGGCCAGTTCTTGGATTTACTGTTTAGTAATGCTGTTTTTCTTTTGTCCTTTTTTACTTTGTTACTTTCTTATTTTCCTTAGGATCACTCTGTTCTTTTATGACTCTTATTGGTTGAATCATGGTTCATTTATTTTTCCTTTTACATTAATACAATTTTTAAATGTGGACATTTACCTCTGAACATACTTTTGGCTACATATCATTATTTCCTAATGATGTTTTGGCTTCCTCTTTGATAGAATGACAGTTGAAAATAGTACAGTTAAGTGTTTAAGAAACTTTGTTTCTATTGAGATTTACTATTGACTTTTTTTTCACTGTATTATGGTCAGATAATAAGGTCAGATAATTAACTGCACTAGTGGTTTGAGAGGTATTGTTTTTCCTTAGGGCAATTGTTGAGATTTCCTTTTGGCCTAGTATACCTTCAATTTTTCTTCCAAAAACTCTTTAGGTGATCCATGAATACTTAAGTGAAAAAGTTGCTCTTTGTAGGACATATATTTTAATATTATTAAATTATATCTATTATGTAAATAGATCCTTTGTATTTTTTCTCCTGAAATACATTGATTAAATTATCTGAACAATAGTGTGGTTCCATTAGTTACTTCTTTTGTCTTAAAGTCTTTGATCCATATATTTTGATGCACAAATTTTATACTGTTAGATATTCATGGTAAGTAGAGCTAAATTATACTTTTCTGTCCTTTTCAGTGTTTCTGTCTAAGATGCTATATTGTTTGCAACTAATTTTGCCATCCATTCGTGTGTGTATGTACATGTAATGGAAAAATCTCTGCCATTCTTTAATGTTTAGTTTTTATATTTTATTTTTTAGGTAGAAATTTCACTTTTTAATAATTTTAAAATGTCATTTTCAAGTATACAATAGTGGTATTTTAAAATAAATATTTATCTTATAAGAAACAAGTTATCTCTTGACTCCTTGCTATATGAACTTGATTTACATTTGCTTTTACTTCTCCCATCTATACTCATTTCTCCATCTTTAATCTCATAATTTGGATTTACACAACAGACTATTTTAGTTAATTTACTTCTTATTATTTTTCTTTTCAGAAGAATTGTGTGAAAACAATGATCAACTCTATGTTTAATTTATCTTAGAGCCATCAGTAAGTCTTACTAACAACTACCCATTCTGGGGTTTTTAATTTGGATGTTTTTATTCATCAGCTGAAATAGCTCTTTAAATTATTTGTTTTATTTTGGTTTTCAGAGTGTGTGTTTGTAGAAAGGTGGGTTAGTATACTTTCTCAGCCCTGCAGATGTGTGTCTTCTGCATTGACTCACGATGGACAAGGAGCTCAGTATAAAATTCTTGGTTCATTTCAATAGCTTTTTCTGACCTTTCATTGTCTCCTGAAATGAGCTTTGCCGAGAAAGTCTTAAGATATAAATCCTATTTTGTTTTGTTTTTTAAATCCTCGAATAGCTTTCTTTTCATTTGTGTTCGTAATGAATATGTGTGTGTGTGTATACCTATTTATATATTTTAGGATGAGTCTATGGGATGCAGCTCTTAATATTTCCTGAAACATATTGTGTCCTTTCAGCCTCCCTTGGACATCTTAAATCACGCGTGATTTTGATTATTGATAAAGTCTGCCGTGGGGTTTCAGAGCTTGGACTTTGTAGTCTAAGAGACCTGGCTTCAAAGTCCCATTGTAGTTCTCACTGTTATATGACTTTGGGAAAGATGTTCAACCTTTTGAAGCCTTAGTATCTACATCTGTAAAAAAGGAGTAATGATGTTGTCTACCTCATGGGATTGTTCTGTATACATTAAGTGAAGTAAGGTATACAAAGCACAGAATAGAATATCTGGTGAGTAAAGACTCAGTAGATATCAGTCCTCAGAGGAAGACAAAGCTAGTATCCTGAAGTAGGTTTCTGTTTTCTGTCCTCCAAATCTATCATTTTGTCTTTCCTTGTCATCTCTTCATTATTTTCCTAAAAAAAAAAAATGTGGAAAGCTCTTACATTTGTATTCCACATCATTATTTCAATCCTCTACATCTACTCAACAATATCCATGTCTGTATCACTTTACTCCCTGCAGTGCAAACTCTGCTTTTGCTAATATCACTTTATACTCCTTGTAATCTTGCTTTCTCTAGGCTTCTATTTTGATATCTCAACTTGCTTTATTGACTGATTGATTGATTCCTTCTGCACTATCTTTTCGATGGGCTCCATAGTATTGTTGTTTCTCTTCTACTGCTTTCTTCTCTCTTTTCCTTTGTTTCTCCTGTCCTTTGCACTCTTCTCTTCCCCCCCCCCTTTTTTAAATGTCTTTATTGAGTATGATTTCTTTACATTGTTGTTAGTTGCTGCTGTATAACAAAGTGAACCTGCTATACGTATACAGATATCCCCATATCCCATCCCTCTTGTGTCTCCCTCCCACCCTCCCTATCGCACCCGTCTAGGTGGACACAAAGCAGCAAACTGATCTCCCTGTGCTATGCGGCTACTTCCCACTAGCTATCTGCTTTACACTTGGTAGTGTATATATGTCCATGCCACTCTCTCACTTTGTCTCAACTTACCCTTCCCCATCCCTGTGTCATCAAGTCCATTCTTTACGTCTGTGTCTTTATTCCTGTTCTACCCCTAGGTTCTTCAGAAACTTTTTTTTTTAGATTCCATATATATGTTAACATACAGTATTTGTTTTTCACTTTCTGACTTATTTCACTCTGTATGACAGACTCTAGGTCCATCCACCTCACTACAAATAATTCAATTTCGTTTCTTTTTAGGGTTGAGTGATATTCCATTGTATATACGTGCCACGTCTTTTTTATCCATTCATGTGTCAATGGACACTTAGGTTGCTTCCATGTCCTGGCTGTTGTAAATAGTGCTGCAGTGAACACTGTGGTACATGACTCCTTTTGAATTATTGTTTTCTCAGGATATGTGCCCAGTAGTGGGATTGCTGGGTCATATGGTAGTTATATTCTTAGTTTTTTGAGGAACCTCCATACTGTTCTCCATAGTGGTTGTATCAGTTTACATCACCCACCAACAGTGCAAAAGGATTCCCTTTTCTCCACACCCTCTCCAGCATTTATTGTTTGTAGATTTTTTGTTGATGGACATACTGTCCGGTGTGAGGTGATACCTCATTGTAGTTTTCATTTCCATTTCTCTAATGACTAGTGATGTTGAGCATCCTTTCATGTGTTTGTTGGCAATCTGTATATATTGTTTGGAGAAATGTCCATTTAGGTCTTCTGCCCATTTTTTGATTAGGTTGTTTGTTTTTTTGATATTGAGCTGCATGAGCTGCTTGTATATTTTGGAGATTAATCCTTTGTCAGTTGCTTCATTTGCAAATATTTTCTCCCATTCTGAGGGTTGTCTTTTCATCTTGTTTATGGTTTCCTTTGCTGGGCAAAAGGTTTGAAGTTTCATTAGGTCCCATTTGTTTATTTTTGATTTTATTTCCATTACTCAGGGAGGTGGGTCAAAAAAGATCTTCCTGTGATTCATAGAGTGTTCTGCCTATGTTTTCCTCTAATGTCTGGCCTTGCATTTAGGTCTTAAATCCATTTAGAGTTTATTTTTGTCTATGTTGTTAGGGAGTGTTCTAATTTCATTCCTTTACATGTAGCTGTCCAGTTTTCCCAGCACCACATATTGAAGAGGCTCTCTGTTCTCCATTGTATATTCTTGCCTCCTTTCTCAAAGATAAGGTGACCATATGAGCGTGGGTTTATCTCTGGGCTTTCTATCCTGTCCCATTGATCTATATTGCTGTTTTTGTACCAGTACCATGCTGTCTTGATTACTGTAGCTTTGTGGTATAGTTTAAAGTCTGGGAGCCTGATCCTCCAGCTCTGTTTTTCTTTCTCAAGATTGCTTTGGCTATTCAGGGTCTTTTGTGTTACCATACAAATTCTTTAACTTTTTGTTCTTGTTCTGTGAAAAATGCCATTGGTAGTTTGATAGCGATTGCACTGAATCTGTAGCTTGCTTTGGCTAGTATAGTCATTTTCACAATGTTGATGCTTCCAATCCAAGATGGTGTATCTCTCCATCTGTTTGTATCATCTTTAATTTCTTTCATCAGTGTCATAGTTTTCTTTATACGGGTATCTTGTTTCCTTAGGTAGGTTTTTGTTGTTGTTGTTTTTTTCTTATATAAATTTACTTATTTTATTTTTTTGGGTGCATTGGGTCTTCATTGCTGCGCGCAGTCTTTCTGTAGTTGCAGCGAGTGACAGCTACTCTTCATTGTGGTGCCCAGGCTTCTCACTGCGGTGGCTTCTCTTGTTGCAGAGCACAGGCTCTAGGTTCATGGGCTTCAGCAGTTGTAGCACGCAGGCTCAGTAGTTGTGGCTCGTGGGCTCTAGAGCTCAGGCTCAGTAGTTGTGGCATACAGGCCTACTTGCTCCACGGCATGTGGGATCTTCCTGGACCAGGGCTCAAACCTTGTTCCCTGCATTGGCAGGTAGATTCTCAAACACTGCACCACCAGGGAAGCCCTTTAGGTAGGTTTATTCCTAGATATTTTATTCTTTTTCTTGCAATGGTAAATGGGAGTGTTTCCTTAATTTCTCTTTCAGATTTTTCATCATTAGTGTATATGAATACAAGAGATTTCTGTGCATTAATTTTCTATCCTGCTACTTTACCAAATTCATTGATTAGCTCTAGTAGTTTTCTGGCAGCATCTTTAGGATTCTCTATGTATAGCATCATGTCATCTGCAAACAGTGACCATTTTACTTCTTCTTTTCTGATTTGGATTCCGTTTATTTCTTTTTCTTCTCTGATTGCTGTGGCTAAAACTTCCAAAACTATGTTGAATAATATTGGTGAGAGTGGGCAGCCTTGTCTTGTTCCTAATCTTGGTGGAAATGGTTTGAATTTTTCACCATTGAGAATGATGTTTGCTGTGGGTTTGTCATGTATGACCTTTATTATGTTGAGGTAGGTTCCCTCTATGCCTTTCTGGACAGTTGTTGTGATAAATGGGTGTTGAATTTTTCGAAAGCTTTTTCTGCATCTATTGAGATTATCATATGGTTTTTATTTTTCAATTTGTTAATATGGTGTATCACAATGATTGATTTCTGTATGTTGAAGAATCCTTGCATTCCTGGGGTAAATTGCACTTGATCATGGTGTATGATCCTTTTAATGGGCTGCTGAATTCTGTTTGCTAGTATTTTGTTGAGGATTTTCGTGTCTGTGTTCATCACTGATCTTGACCTGTAATTTTCTTTTTTTGTGATCTCTCTGTCTGGTTTTGGTATCAGGGTGATGGTGGCCTTGTAGAATGACTGTGGTAGTGTTCCTCCCTCTGCTATATTTTGGAAGAGTTTGAGAAGGATAGGTGTTAACTCTTTTCTAAATGTTTGATAGAATGCTCCTGTGAAGCCTTCTGGTCTTCGGCTTTTGTTTGTTGGAAGATTTTTAATTACAGGTTCAATTTCAGTGCTTGTGATTGGTATGTTTATATTTTCTGTTTCTTCCTGGTTCAGTCTCGGAAGGTTGTGCTTTTCTAAGAATTTGTCCATTTCATCCAGGTTGTCCATTTTATTGGCATAGAGTTGCTTGTAGTAATCTCTCTTGATCCTTTGTATTTCTGCAGTGTCAGTTGTTACTTCTCCTTTTTTCATTTCTAATTCTATTGATTTGAGTCTTCTCCCTTTTTTTCTTGATGAGACTGGCTAATAGTTTATCAATTTTGTTTATCTTCTCAAAGAACCAGCTTTTAGTTTTATTGATCTTTGCTATCATTTCCTTCATTTCTTTTTCATTTATTTCTGATCTTGTCTTTATGATTTATTTCCTTCTGCTAACTTCGGGGGTTTTTTTGTTCTTCTTTCTCTAATTGCTTTAGGTGTAAGTTTAGGTTGTTTATTTGAGATTTTTCTTGTTTCTTGAGGAAGGATTGTATTGCTGTAAACTTCCCTCTTAGAACTGCTTTTGCTGCATGACATAGGTTTGGGGCCATCATGTTTTCATTGTCATTTGTTTCTAGGTGTTTTTTGATTTCCTCTTTGATTTCTTCAAGGATCTCGGTTATTTAGTAGCATTTTGTTTAGCCTCCATATGTTTGTATTTTTTACAGTTATTTTCCCTGTAATTGATATCTAGTCTCCTTGCATAATGGTCAGAAAAGATACTTGATATGATTTCAATTTTCTTAAATTTACCAAGGGTTGATTTGTGACACAAGATATGATCTATCCTGGAGAATATTCCATGAACACTTGAGAAGAAGGTGTGTTCTGTTGTTTTTGGATGGAATGTCCTATAAATATCCATTAAGTCCATCTTGTTTAATGTATCACTTAAAGCTTGTGTTTCCTTAGTTATTTGCATTTTGATTGTTCTGTCCATTCGTGAAAGTGGGGTGTTAAAGTCCCCTACTATTATCGTGGTACTGTCGATTTCCCCTTTTATGGCTGTTAGCATTTCCCTTATGTATTGAGGTGCTCCTATATTGGGTGCATAAAATTTTACAATTGTTATGTCTTTTTCGTGGAATGATCCCTTGATTATTATGTAGTGTCCTTCTTTGTCTCTTGTAATAGTCTTTAAAATCTATTTTTTCTGGTATGAGTAATGCTACTCCAGCTTTGTTTTGATTTCCATTTGCATGGAATATCTTTTTCCATCCCCTCACTTTCGGTCTCTATGTGTCCCTAGGTCTGAAGCGGGTCTCTTGTAGACAGCATATATACGGGTCTTGTTTTTGTATCCATTCAGCCAGTCTATGTCTTTTGGCTGGAGCATTTAATCCATTTACGTTTAAGGTTAATTATCGATATGCATGTTCCTATTACCATTTTCTTAATTGTTTTGGGTTTGGTATTGTAGGTCTTTTCCTTCTCTTGTGTTTCCTGCCTAGAGAAGTTCCTTTAGCATTTGTTGTAAAGTTGGTTTGGTGGTGCTAAATTCTCTTAGCTTTTGCTTGTCTATAAATGTTTTAACTTCCTCGTCAAATCTGAATGATGTCATTGCTGAGTACAGTAATCTTTCTTGTAGGTTTTTCCCTTTCATCACTTTAAATATGTCCTGCTACACCCTTCTGGCTTGCAGAGTGTCTGCTGAGAAACCAGCTCTTAACCTTATGGGATTCCCTTGTATGTTATTCGTTGCTTTTCCCTTGCTGCTTTTAATATTTTTTCTTTATATTTAATCTTTGATAGTTTGATTAATATGTGTCTTGGTGTGTTTCTCCTTGGATTTATCCTGTATAGGACTCTCTGCACTTCCTGGACTTCATTATTTCCTTTCCCATATTGAGGAAGTTTTCAACTATAATCTCTTCAAATATTTTCTCAGTCCCTTTCTTTTTCCTCTCTTCTCCTGAGACCCCTATAATTCGAATGTTGGTGTGTTTAATGTTTTCCCAGAGGTCTCTGAGACTGTCCTCAATTCTTTTCATTCTTTTTTCTTTATTCTGCTCTGCAGTACTTATTTCCACTATTTTAACTTCCAGGTCACTTATCCGTTCTTCTGCCTCAGTTATTCTGCTATTGATTCCCTCTAGAGAATTTTTAATTTCATTTATTGTGTTGTTCATCATTGTTTGTTTGCTCTTTAGTTCTTCTAGGTCCTTGTTAAACGTTTCTTGTATTTTCTCCATTCTATTTCCAAGATTTTGGATCCTCTTTACTATCATTCCTCTGAATTCTTTTTCAGGTAGACCGCCTATTTCCTCTTCATTTGTTTGGTGTGGTGGGTTTTTGCCTTGCTCCTTCATCTGCTGCATATTTCTGTGTCTTCTCATTTTGCTTAACTTACTTTGTTTGGGGTCTCCTTTTCGCAGGCTGCAGGTTCATAGTTCCCGTTTTTTTGGTGTCTGCCCCCAGTGGGTAAGGTTGGTTCAGTGGGTTGTGTAGGCTTGCTGGTGGAGGGGACTAGTGCCTGTATTCTGGTGGATGAGGCTGGATCTTGTCTTTCTGGTGGGCAGGACCACATCCGGTGGTGTGTTTTAGTGTGTCTGACCTTATTATGATTTTAGGCAGCCTCTCTGCTAATGGGTGGGGGTGGGTTCCTGTCTTGCTAGTTGTTTGGCATGGGGTGTCTAGCACTGCAGCTTGCTGGTCATTGAGTGGTGCTGGGTCTTAACATTGAGATGGATGTCTCTGGGAGAGCTCTCACCAATTGATATGACATGGGGCCAGGAGGTCTCATGACATGGGGCCAGGAGGTCTCTGGTGGTCCAGTGTCCTGGACTCGGCTCTCCCACCTCAGAGGCTCAGTCCCAACACCCAGCCGGAGCACCAAGGCCCTGTCAGCCACATGGCTCAGAAGAACAGGGTGAGAAAAAAGAAAGAAAGAAAGGAAAAAATAAATAAAGTTATTAAAATAAAAAAATTTTTAAATATCAATTAAATAAATTTTTTAATAAAAAAAAGAGGAGAGCACCAAACCAATAAACAAATCCACCAATGATAATAAGTAGTAAAACGTTGTCCGTTCAGGTATTCCACAGATGCAGGGAACATCAAGTTGATTGTGGAGATTTAATCCACTGTTCCTGAGGCTGCTAGGAGAGATTTCCCTTTCTCTTCTTTGTTCGCACAGCTCCTGGGGTTCAGCTTTCAATCTGGCCCTGCCTCTGCATGTAGGTCACCCTCTGGCATCTGTTCTTCACCCAGACAGAAGGGGGTTAAAGGAGCAGCTGATTAGGGGGCTCTGGCTCACTCAGGCTGGGAGGAGGGAGGGGTACGGAATGCGGGGGGAGCCTGCAACGGCAGAGGCCAGCGTGACATTGCAACAGCCTGAGGTTCGCCATGTGTTCTCCCGGGGAAGTTGTCCCTGGATCACAGGGCCCTGGCAGTGGCGGGCTGCACAGGCTCCCAGGAGGGGAGGTGTGGATAGTGACCAGTGCTCGCGCACAGGCTTCTTGGTGCTGCAGCAGCAGCAGCCTTAGCGTCTCATGCCCGTCTCTGGGGTTCGCGCTGATAGCTGCAGCTCACGCCCATCTCTGGGCTCGTTTAGGCAACCCTCTGAACTCCCTCTTCTCGCGCACCCCAAAACAATGGTCTCTTGCCTCTTAGGCAGTTCCAGACTTTTTCCCAGACTCCCTCCTGGCTAGCTGTGGCGCACTAGCCCCCTTCAGGCCGTGCTCATGCAGCCAACCCCAGTCCTCTCCCTGGGGTCTGACCTCCAAAGCCTGAGCCTCAGGTCCCAGCCCCGCCCGCCCCAGCTCCCAAGCCTCTCGGGCTGGTGAGTGCCGGTCGGCCCCAATCCTCTGTGCGGGAATCTCTCCGCTTTCTCCTCTGCACTCCTGTTGCTGTGCTCTCCCTCTGGGCTCCGAAGCTTCCCCTCATCCCCCATCCCCGTCCCTGCCATTGAAGGGGCTTCCTAGTGCGTGGAAACCTTTCCTCCTTCACAGCTCCCTCCCACTGGTGCAGTCCCGTCCCTATTCTTTTGTCTCCGTTTATTCTTTTTTCTTTTCCCCTACCCAGGTATGTGGGGAGTTTCTTGTCGTTTGGGAAGTCTGAGGTCTTCTGGCAGCATTCAGTAGGTGTTCTGTAGGAGTTGTTCCGCATGTAGAAGTATTTCTGATGTATTTGTGGGGAGGAAGGTGATCCTCACCTCTTCTCCGCCATCTTGAAGGACCATCTTGCACTCTTCTCTTATGTTTCTTTTACCTTAAAAATTGTTTTCCTTCCTTTCTTTTTCTTTGTTTCTATTCTTCGTTTTTTTTTAAATTCTCAATGAGAAACTCTGGTTTCAAAAGGCTGTGATGATGAACTGCTCTAACTAGCATCCAGGCACAGACCTACTCAAATCTGCCATTGAATTGTGGGATGAGGGACAAAACCCCCAGTCAACTCTGAGATGCTGGTAGAGAGCCATCCAAAGCGTGGATGCTAAGTGAGGACAGGATCATTTCCTACCCCTACTATAAAAATTGGAGGCTTGCTGGCCAGTCCCTACAATGATTGTTACCCTGACTCTTCCCCTTTTGGCACCTTCTCCAGTACAAGACAAATGGTGATGGAATAGGTCAGACCTAGGGCTCTGGAGTCAGACTGCCTGTAGCCAATTTCAGCTTTTGCTAATCATGTGACCCTAACAGGGTCATTAAACTTTCCCTGCTTTGATTTCCTTATTTTAGTAATAATAATAGTACCTGTCTCATAGGATTGTTGTGAGAAATAAATGAAATATTGAGTACTTTTCACAATGTGCCTGGCACACAGTGAATACTCAATAAATGCTATCTAATACTCTGTACTTTTGGAGATACATATTTTAGGAATTGTATTTAATAGCTATGTGTGGCTGGTACAACAGGACATCCGCAAGTGAAGATGTTGGTTCAGAAGCCCAAGGCTACCAAGGCCAAAGTCTGTGTTATCTCTTGACTTTTTCTTAATGGCTGCTGTAGCGCCAGCCATCACATCCACATTCAGTTAAAAAGAGGAAGGAAAGAGTGAAGGAGGATTAGGCGGTGCCTGTGGTAGGAAAGCAGAGACTTTCTCAGAAATGCTCAGTAGACTCCCACTTATGTTTTATTAGTCACAACTCTGTCTCTTGTGCACCCCTCACTGGAAAGACATGATTTTGACATCCCAACATATAGAGTAGGGGAGGCAATAGAAAAGAAAGTTGGAATTTATCCTCTATTTTCTGCCACTGTTTCTGGGACTTGAGACACTGATAATAGGGACAGGAGAGATATCGGAGTTAATACATGGGCTGCCTTGAAAATAAAAAAGGAGTTCTTGTCCGGTAGGGAATTATGTACCTGCATTTTGCCCATCAATGTCTTGGGTCTTTAGTTTGGGAGACAGGGAAACAGGGCTGAGGTTTGAGGGGTTTTGTTACTTTTATTCCCTCTACTTTCCTTTAGGTGACAAGCCAGCTTTGTTTTCTTCATGTGAAGTATGGGAAAATTAAACATTATTTTTTTCAGTCCAGTCACATCAGCCATAGGGTTATTTAAAATACCTCCAAAACTGTTGTAATAGATTTCTATTCATCTCAGTTGATCTTTTCCTCAGAGTGTGTGTGTGTGTGTGTGTGTGTGTGTGTGTGTGTGTGTGTGTAGCATGAAATTTTTGAAAAATATTTTTCGTTACTATTGAAGTCTAATAATTAAAAAGATTGCTAGGAGTTTACATAATGAACCAGGAGTATCTAAAATAGAATAACATTTACTTAAAATTCTAGAATCCAAAATGCTTAGTCATTTTCATTTAAGTTTAAAACTAAAGCTGAACTTTGCAAACCTTTGTTTAAAAACATAAGCATGTAGAAAAGGATCATTTTCATTCTTTGTACTTATTGGAAAAAAATAATGAGAGAAAAATGCTGTAAAGTAATTTAAAATAATAGTGATAACAGAGATGCAACCAAATATTTTTTGTTGCCTGTCCAAGGGTTCACCTGCTGGCTTTTGAGGTGAGAACTCTGCAGATCCTCAAACTATGCAGAAAAAGTTTCAAAACACTTCAGTCTGGTAGTTCAGTTAAGCGAATAAGTACGTTCAAAGTCTTCATCCTAACATTTGGTACTTGAAAAGCACTAGGATATCAAACCAAAGAACAATTCACCGTCCTTTACAACATCACATCAATGGCCAACCATCAAAAGGGAAGATCTTCCCACAAATAGAGAGGATTTATTACAATCACAGCGGGTACAAACAGTTCTTTCCCAACCAGTTGCTGCCTCCACCATCAGCTTTTAAAACCAGAGCTTTTTGACACATCTTAGTAGCATTATTATTTCACTAAGCAGAAATATACCAAGGTGTTGAAGATGCTATTTTGTTCATCTATTACAGAAACTAAAAAACATTCTATTAAAATTTAGGAGCATAGAGGAAAACTTAGCTTAATTAAGTGACAATTCATCAGATGCTAGTATAAATTCAGAAAGTGGTTCTTCTGATTTTTCTGGGATGATAGGTTGTTCAAGTAACCACAATGACTGCTGTCTTTGAGAACCTTTCGTGTGCCAGGCACTTTATATTCATTACCTCAAATTCTTGCAACCAAGAATTTGAGCTAATGAATTTGTCTCCACATTTCAGGTGGGAAACTGAGTCCAGAGAATTTTAGTAAATAGGCTACTAGGGTGACAGACCTATTAAGTAGCAGGTCATGATTTACCCGAAGTCTTCCTGACTCTAAAGCACAATTTATACCATTCTCATATGATTAGAAACTATGTTTATTATTATTTTGAGAACAAATTTAAATTAGAGGGCTTCCCTGGTGGCGCAGTGGTTAAGAATCCGCCTGCCAATGCAGGGGACAGGGTTCAAGCCCTGGTCCAGGAAGATCCCACATGCTGCAGAGCATCTAAGCCCGTGAGCCACAACTACTGAGCCCACGTGCTGCATCTACTGAAGCCTGTGCGCTCTACAGCCCATGCTCCACAACAAGAGAAGCCACCGCAATGAGAAGCCCGCACACTGCAATGAAGAGTAGCCCCCCGCTCGCTGCAACTAGAGAAAGCCCGCGCACAGCAACAAAGACCCAACACAGCCAAAAATAATAAATAAATTTATTTTAAAAATATTTAATTAGAAATAAATAACGGGGACCACAGTGTCCTTCTGCAGGACAAGGTCAGTTACCTTAGAATTATGTATTTATTCATGCCCAGTGTTAGGTAGCCTACAAAATTAGCAGAAAAGGGGGAGTAAGCTGTGTCCTCCAGTTTCTTTCCCAGACCTGAGTTTCTCCCAGCTTGACCAGGATAAACTTAGGGAGGAAGCTCTCATACCAACACATTTGGTCTACTTCAAACAATTTCAAAGATTGGGGATATAAAAGAGAGTCAGATTTAGATTCCAGGTTATGGTTGCATAAAGACAGAGGCCTATTTTTTAAATTATTTTTATTTTTTATTGAAGTATAGTTGATTTACAATGTTGTGTTAGTTTCAGGTATACAGCAAAGTGATTCCGTTATATTTACATATATATATGTGTGTGTATATATACGCATTTCAGATTCTTTTCCCTTATAGGTTATTACAAAATATTGAGTATAGTTCCCTGTGCTATATAGTAGGTCCTTGTTGGTTATCTATTTTATATATGTGTGTATATGTTAATCCCAAACTCCTAATTTATCCCTCCCCCACCCCAACCTTTCCCCTTTGGTAACCATAAGTTTGTTTTCTATGTCTGGATCTATTTCTGTTTTGTAATTAAGTTCATTTGTATCATTTTTTTAGATTCCACATATAAGTGATATCATATGATATTTGTCTTTGTCTGTCCTCACTTAGTATGATCATCTCTAGGTCCATCCATGTTGTTGCAAATAGCATTATTTCATTCTTTTTTACGGCCGTGTAACATTCCGTTGTATATGTATAGCACATCTTCTTTGGTCGATGGAGACTTAGGTGCTTCCATGTCTTGGCTATTGTAAATAGTGCTGCCGTGAACATTGGGGTGCATGTATCTTTTCGAATTTGAGTTTTCTCCAGATATATGCCCAGGACTGGGATTGCTGGATCATACGGCAACTCTATTTCTAGTTTTTTTCGGAACCTCCATACTGTTTTCCATAGTGGCTGCACCAATTTACATTCCCACCAACAGAGGGTTCCTTTTAGGAGAGAGGGCTTTAGAATGGCCAGAATTTATGGTCTCAGGGTAATATTCTCAGAGGGAATTGAGTGTACCACAAGAGCAGGTAGAAAGAAAGTTCCATGATCATGAATTGATTTCAATGCATGTGATCTCAACTTAGTGTACCTCTGGCTGACCACCCATCAGGTTTTACTCCATAAGCATTTACATAACAAAGTATTTCAAGGAAATGATTATTGAGCTTACAAACAAAATAATCATTTTTAAGGCTGCAGAAAACTTATTGATGTCTTTCAGGTATAATGACAAATCCTACAGATAAGCTGGGATTTATAATGGAAAGAAGATACTTCAGTTTCAATGACAGAATTTTTCTTTGTAAATTGGGGGCTATCATAAGTGTGTTTATAAACCAAATTTCCACACCTTTGGTTTAGACTAAATTCAGGGAATCAGTGAGTGGTTTCACAAAGGAGTGAAATAAAAATTTGACTTAGGTGATCTCAAACCAGTTTTTTCTTTTATCTTTTCTGCTTTCATTCAGGTGTGGATGGATCATAAGCAGGGATCCTGGTGCTACCAATACAAATCATATTTCTAAATCTGGAGGTATTATTAACTGTGTTTTCTGTTACTGCAACCCAGCTTTAGACCCGGGACTTTTGAATTAATATAGAACACAGAACAAACACACTCCCATTAGGGATACACTCCTGCTCGTAGTGGGACTCACCACCTGGCGATCCCTTTGGGCTCTTCATTACCTGACAAAAGAAGATTGGTTTCCTTTGTTGAAAGGTCTGTATTTTATTCTTGAATCATCGTTGGCACACACTGGCTGCAGTCAGAGTAATGTTTTTCCTCAATCTCTGCAGGCTTTAAACACTTCTGCCTCATCTTGGTTCTTCCAGCTCAAAATGAATCCTTTCCCATAACTGCTGACTTATTTAGCATCTGTACAATGGCATTCATTTTCTGGCTACTGATTCCCATTTTCCTTTTACACAATCTTGAGAAACATAAAAGGAGACTGCTTTGGCCTTGGATGTTTGGTTGACTAGTAAGCTGGATATTTAATGATTGCTGATTGCTCATGCTGTTTCCCTATAGATCTGGTCCACGTAATCGCTCATCCTTGCTTTAGATGGAATCACTCTTGTATTTAAAGATGATTGTCCTGTTTAGGAAATGGTTTTCATTATCTGGATTCGCTATTGCTCCTCTTATTGATCTATTCTTTTTCTATAATAAGATGTGTATTCATTTTTCCTTTTATCAGTTGTCCTTAAACTGCCTATGATGATAGATCCATCTGGGGGCTTGGGGGGGGGAAGGTGAGTTCTTTTTTCTCTTTAATAAATGCAGGTGAATCAGTCACTCAGGATTTAAAATTGGTCCTTGTTTTTGTTTTTTGTTTTTTTTGTTATTGTGGTACGCGGGCCTCTCACTGTTGTGGCCTCTCCCGTTGCGGAGCACAGGCTCCGGACGCGCAGGCTCAGCGGCCATGGCTCACGGGCCCAGCCGCTCCGCGGCATGTGGGATCTTCCCGGACCGGGGCACGAACCCGTGTCCCCTGCATCGGCAGGCGGACTCTCAACCACTGCGCCACCAGGGGAGCCCTCGGTCCTTGTTTTTAAGGACCACCAGGTACAGGTTTATTCACAAGTGTGCAGAATTATCTGGGAAAAAGGGAGGGAATTTTTTTTTTAACTGCTAAGCTAGCAGTTGCACTTAGACGTCCAACAAGAAGCACTAGACAGAATGTCTCTCCCGGGATATGTCCTACTTCTTCTAAAACCTGTTGTTGGGCCCATGAAATACTTTGAACTGCTCAGAACAAAAATGTAATACAAACACCAGGTAGTGATAGTGTCGTTCATGAGCCTATTTTTGCAGCTGGAGACTAGAAGTATTTGAGATGAGGTTCAGCTGAGGTTCCCTTATTGGAGAAGAGTTACCTAATCAGGCTTTAAACCACATCAAAGTGTGAGCGTGTCAGGCAAGGTGACAAGTTCATAGCAAATGTTAAGAAAAGATACAATGTTATGACATCTAGTATAAAATATTATTTTATAAAAAGAGTATGATTTTTCCTAGTTCAGTATCTTTCTGTTTACCTTCTTGATAGAATGTGCCGAAGTTAGGCCTTTGGAACCTGAAAATCAAATTAGGACTGAAGAATCTCCTGAATTCTGTTGCAAACAAAACTCAACCAACTGAGTTGAGAGAGAGAGAGTATGGGCACAAAAATTGTATGACCGTGAGGACAGAACATGCCACACTTGGCTTCCTGATCCAGCTGTTAGAGAACCACCTGACAAGCCACTGTGTGTACATTCATTTCACCTTTATGGGTCCATGTGGAGATGGTATTAAATAGTGATTGATAGCATACTATCATAGCCAAGTGCAGCTGGTTTGAATTGTAGCTCTACCACGACCTACCTATACGTCCCTGAGTTACTGTGTGGAACTCAAAGTCTCACTTTTGTCATCTGTGAAATGGGAATAAAAATTTTACCTCTATCATGTGATTTTTTTTTAGATTACACAATGATAGTGCATATACAACATACAGTACCTCTCCCTGGCCAAGTGTTCACTAAATGTTGGTTATTATTTTGCGGTCATCAAAGGATGCAAAACTTCCTTACAGGAAAAGATGATACCTACAGGACTCCCCAGAAAATCATGTACGTTGTATTGCCTTGAAAGGTCATGGTTAACTAGCCACGTTTTGCAGGCATTTATAAATGTGACCTTTTAGTGTATATTGTTATTCAGGGGTAACTGTCAGTAATTCCAGGAAGAAACCTGAGGGGTATGTGGCATAACTCCTGGTGGTCATTATGAGACTGGTGGTCACCGGGCTCAGAGTTGAGAGAAACTGCTCTTTTTTTCTAGGTTGGTTAGACTTTTGGCCTTTTTGATTATTATTTGCCCCAAATCTTTTGGTGCTTTGGCGGTGAAAGGGGTATTGGTTTTCAGAGGCCACTGGAGTGTGGGTCCAGGGTAATTGGCAGGAGGGGGTAAGTTTTAGGAGGTCCTATGTTACCATTGTGGACTGTGGTGCTCACGGCACAGGGCACTCTTCTTTCACTCTGTATGTGGTTTACCCGACGTTTGATGACTTCTTCATTCCTACATCATCCCTGTGAGCATAAATACAAATAGGTCATGAAATGTGAATCAGACTTTCCCCTACATAAAAGTCCTCTCAGGATACTAGCCACTTAACCTATGGCTATTTCCTGAGCTATAATTAATTACCCTCCCACAGGTAGGAACACCACTGATTCAAAAATCCATTGGTTTCCCATATTATCTTTCTCCCTTTATTTTGGTGAAATTCAGGAAATTTTGAAATTAAATCATTTCTGAAGTTGTACATTATCAAATGTCACAGTAAAATTATCTGAATGCCTCCTCTCCATGTGTAGTTTCAATTTCCTGAAGGTCATTTCTCCCTTCTAATTACAAGCACTCCAAGAAGAATTAGTTTGTGCAACTCAGCATGAGAGCAAGTAACTCTCATTTCTTCAGGCTGAGTTGAATGCAGGAGGCTTCCTGAATCTGCCTGAATACAACTGCTTAAGCTACAAGATAAGTGTTTCCTGTTCTGTTATTATTATTCTATTTTTAGAGCTAAGGGTCACTAGGGAAATGGTCTCCCAGTGACCAGAAACTTGTGCTTGATATTTCTAAAGGAATTTTGCCCTGGTGATAGGTAACAGGGAAGCTTGTGTTGTTTCTTTTCTTTTCTTTTTTTTCCCTGAAGGATAACATTTAAAATGTGAAAGGTTTAACTGTGTGTTAAATGTTATTTTAAAATTACAAGGTTGAGTTAGACATATTTATCACATCCAAGCGTACTTTTAGGGGTCTTGCTGTTTGCTCATGAAAAAATAAAAACATACATGTTCACTTGAGAGGATTTTGCTTTCCCATAAATAAGGGGCTGGAATGTCTTTCCAGACTGAGCTTTTCTGTTGTTTTCGCCCCTCACCCAAGTAACTACACTGGAAAAGGGAATGGAGATTAGCATCGCATTTCAGGCAGAGCTAGAAGGTCTTATGTTGAGAGTAGCATTCAGAATTTTCCCTGGACTCATTCTCCTAATTTTCCTGACTGTAGTGCATGGACTCTGTTAAATTTTGTTGTGGATTCACTATTAGGCAGCTAAGGGCCAAATCATACCAACTGTTTTAGAAGCAAAACTTCTGTGCCTCCTGGGATCCATCACACAACCTCCCTCCCTTTATTCAGAGTTTTGTGCCTTGTCAGGTTCTAAAGTTGGCTCCTAACAAGTGTTGTATCAAAACAAAAATAATTCTGCTTCCATTGTTCTCATATCTTTCAAACTCACGTGGATGGGGTTTAATCCCTTAGTATAAGTTCTTCTATTAATGCAACCTTACAAAATAGTCGAGATCCTATCTTGTCCCTTATAGAAACTTTGAAAATGGCAGTAATATTTCTCTTTTATTTGGAATCTGAGAACATAACAAAAAGGTCTAAGAACTCTGTAGTACTTTTCTCTCCCCATCTCCTTCATTTTCAAATCACTAAGTAGGAGCTGTGGCTCTTACTTTAGCAAAATGATGTACTGTCTACCACTTATAATGGTTTATTATGCACCAGGAACAAGGTTAAGTACTTGGCATGGCAGTTGACTCTTGAACAACATAGGTTTGAACTGCACAGGTCCGCTTATACGCAGATTTTTTTCACTAAATACGTAGTACATGATCCGCTGTTGGTTGAATATATGGATGCAGAACCGTGGCTACGGAGGGCCAACTATAAGATATACTCAGACTTTTGACTGCTCAGGGGTCGGCGCCCCAAACCTCCGCGTTGTTCAAGGGACAGCTATACTTTGATTCAGTTGGTACAAGGAAGTAAAGTAGATATTAACATCCACATTCTAAGTGGGGAAACTGACACTTTGGGAAGTCAATTTCACATATGTAGAAAATGAAGGAACCAGAATCTGATCACTGGGCCCCCTCTCATTAGGAGGCCACCCTCAAAAACGCGTATATGCTGAGTGTGATAGGAAAATGTAGTATCAAGTGAAGCAGTGTGCAGCTTCATCATTGAAAATTAGCTCTAAAGATACCATGTTCTCCCTCTGCCTGGGAGACACCAGTGTGCATACGTGCCCATATGAGGGGGTACAGAGATTACCACATGCCCCTGTCACACTTCTAGGAAGGTAGCAAGTCATTGTCTCTCCTCCTTCAAATGTTCCGGCCCATCCTTTGCAAATATCCTTCTAAAATGAAGGTGGCAGATGAGAAGCAAAGAAAATAACTACACAAGCTGCATGATAAGTTGCCATATTTCCTAGTTAAGTAAAAAAATTGTCACACCTCACATTCAAGACTGAATTGAATAAGTATCCTCATTAGAGAATTTCATGCATGCACTGAGTCAAATGCCTTTAGTAAATAACATGTTCTTTGAAAGAGAACAAAAGACTGTGTATATATACTTGGATTTGTTTTCTGTGTGTTTATTAGTATTGCAGTTCTTTGATGAAAGTATCTCCCATTCAGTAGTGTCTTTGTGATCTTCAGTGCCAACAGCCATAAGAAATAGGTATCCAATAATTTAATAACTATTTATTGCAAATTAAGACACTCCCATAGTTTTCTGTGTACCCAGTTTTGGGCTCCGTACCACATCCTCTTCCTTTGAGAACACTGAAAATGAAGACTTGGTTTCAGTTGAGACTTTTTCTGTATCCCACACATCCATCCAGAATGGTTAACATTGCTAAGTTCTTTGTTAAATTAAAATCAAGTGCCTGGCTAAACAACTGAACAAGGAATGTTCAAGAGCCCTTCAGTTTTGATTTTAGCTTGTTGTAATTTTCTGATGATGATGCAAGAGTCTACACGAAGGATGACAGGGCTAGAATTGGGAGCCATTTTGTTGAGAAAACTGGAAATCTTCACCCTTTTAAAAACTTACACTGACTAATATCACATTATTTCTCAAATTAAAGGTTACATTTTCTGCCTCCCTGAGACTAATGTCACTTCTCCAAGATGAGAACAAGAGCGGCATTTGGCATTTGTTTATCCCAAACCCAAATCGCTGACCCTTTGTTTTTAGTACTTTGCCCTTCTGCTTTTGCTTTTTTAATTTGCTTGTGACTCTCTGCTTCCCCCATCTTTTTTTTTTTTTGGTACAATGATTCTTACCTTGTCTTTCCCCAGTCCGTTTCTGACCTGGAGAGACGTGCAGCATGTTATTGTAAGGACTTCCCGTGCAGGACATTTGAACGCTAATGACTGGAAAACCAATGCTGCTGGTTTTAAGGGTGAGAACTTCTTTCATATTTTGTCACAGGCAAAATATTTTTATTTTTCCCCCATTTTAAATGGAGAGCAGGAAATAGAACCCATCCAAAGAAACTTTAAATTTTGTACTGACACAGGAAGAGCTTGACCTCTTAGTAGAAAAAAAAAAGGCAGGTTCCTTTTTTTTTTTTTAATTAAAACAACACATTTAAGGCAGATTTCCTTGGCTTCCCACATCATAGGTCAGTTTCTTTAAAGGTAACCAACTCCCAAGTATTGTCGACCTATGGGGCTCCTCATTAGTTTATTCTTTGGTGTCATCGATTATCTGAGTGGTATTTGTAACAATGTATTTAAAAATTCCTTACCTTCTGGAGTGATTACTTCCAGTTAATAATAGCTGGTATCTTTTGTTCGTTTGAGGGTAGCACTGTTAGTTGCTAGGCTATGCTTTTCTACATATTTTGTTTTTATTGTTTTTTTTTTTAAACCTTCCACAAACAGAAAAATAGGCATAATTCTAAGACGTTACTTTACATAAACTAAAAGTTCTTATGAAGCTTTATAATGCGCAGTCTTAGGCAAGTATGCACAGGATATAAATAAGTGCTGACTATTTTTCCCATGGCTGATGGGGATTCTAGTTCCATCAAGCTATCTTACTAATGGTAGCCATTTTGTTTATTGTCATCCATAACATATGCTATAATCAAAAGAAAATAATTATATAAAGTAGTTGTCCTATAGTGTAGTATCTTTACTTAGGTTTCAGATCATCTAAATTTTAATCCATTAATTTAATTTACAACAAAGATTACTTTTTGTTGTATCTGCAGACTTAAATTTACTCCCAAATAATCTTTGTATCATTATATATCCCTATGGATGAAAAACAGTATTCTATAACATAAGGAATATCTACTTAAAAATTATAGTTCTGGTCCTCAGATCATTGGTAATAAGCTGAATAATCCTGGGCAAGTCATTTAATTTTTCTGGGCCCTAACTTCCGCAACTTAAACAATTTAGAAGCTGAATAATATTATCTACATGGGATATGTTACATATGATTTTAATATATCCTTAGTGTATTATACCCAATGTATATAAATATTCATGCTGAAAATGTAAAGTGTAATTTTAAAAATTATTTGCAAGCAGCTTACTAATCGTGCTTTGCCAAAACCTATCAATATGCCAGGGAACCAGCGCCATATAAAAGAGTTCTTTGATTAACATCTTCACTGAAGACTTCACTTTTAGAAAACAAGAATGTCCCTCTGCTTTCGAGTATTATCAGATACCTTTCTGTGCTTGTAAACTATGTAATGCAGCAGTGTTCGATGAGCTTTTAATCTAAAGCATTGTAAATACCTGTTGGGATCACATTTTCTGAAGCTCAAATCAAGACACGTGGTACCAGAATAGCAAATGTTATGTGCAGCATCAAAAATACTTGAAATTTCAATTGTTCTAGAAAATCCAGGATGTAATTTGCCATATGTATGTTTCCTTTTGATTAGCTTCCCCATGCTTCCAGCCCCGACTCTATAAATGCAGGCAGCCAAGGGGTTGGGTTTGGGGAGGGGGGAAGAAGGGATCAAAACACTGGCTGGTTCAACACTGCAATGAACTTCTTAGTAGAAGGTTCACAGACTAAGTACATTGACCTCAATGAGGCTGAGGAATCAACTTTAACCCAAATAAAAGTCTTAGTTTTACTTACTCCTTTTTGGCAACTTAAAAGGAGCAAATGGTTCTAATAAAAAATGCAACTCTTTTGAAAACCTCTGTTGGTTTTGGAGAGGGGGAAGCCGAGGATTTAGACTAAATCACCAGATCCAAACCTGAGTCTGAAGGGGGCCATACACTGCTTCTGGCAGGGAGGAAAGAGCATTTTACTATTGCACGTGGCAATATTTAGTATAATATTTCACTCTTCTCTTAGATTGCTGCCAAGAGTAACAATTAAAGTTCACTTTTTCATAGATGAATTACCCTGAACCGTCTGGACTCCCAGTGGAATTGTTTTGTAATTTTGTTGATGGCAAGCCCCATATTTCATCTAAACATGATCATAATAAGAATGATTTTTTTAAGAGTTATTTTCTTCCCTACTCGAAGCATTCCCATCCCCTCCCTAGCGTCCCACAAATAAAAGTGATTAAGGCAGAGGCTAGCAGGAGAAGTGACATGCTTCCGGGAAGGAGAGAATGCAGGTCACTAGGACTGGAAAAAAGATGGGCTGACTTTTTATGGAATAAGGTCTGAACGAACAAAAAATAGTGAAGGCTTGGAAGAGGTTCATGCAATGAGAGCTCATATTTTAAATTAGGTCAGCCAGCTTTTGCAGGCGTTGCTTAGAGGGAACACATGGCCAAATGTTTCTCCTTAGGAGAAAACGGAAGTTGCCTGCAAGCAGAAGCCTGCAGCCCTGGGTGCACTCCCTCTTACCACTTGGTTTAGTCCTAACGCTGAGTGAGATGTAGGTATGAAACGAATCTGAAAACACCTGTGCTTCCCTGGGCTTGCTGTTGTGCCCTGATGTTGAGAGATTTAACTTGTCTGAAGAGTGGGCTTTCGTTTTTGTTTTTGAAACCACCAGAATTTCATAAATTGCTTGGCAGGTACTCTTCTGCAGTGGGGCCGTCAGTACGAACATGTGAATTTCCTTCTCATCAGGTAAAGCAGAAGCAGCTCAGAGTAGCAACCAGTTAGGTTTTGGGGTCTTGCCATCAATAGACTTGATAGTCTTAGTTCTCACTGATAACTTTGGAGAAGCCAACACCCTACAGATCAGTCTTTCCCCAAACCCTGCCAAGTGCATTTCACACAATGTCCTTACATTTCTCCAGACCTACCCATGTGTGGTCCGTCCGAAGCAGAGAACAGAGCCAGATGTTATAGGAACTAGACTGGTGTGGGTCTCCTCTCAAGGCAGACTTGATCTACTCTTACCCACATGTGTTATGGGCCTGGATTCCTGGCTCCTGGAAGGGGATTCCCTCCAGAAGCAGCTGCTGGCTTCTTGTTAACTGGCATGGACAGATTGCACTCAGGCAAGGAAGTTGCCCTTGAAGGACCGGCTCCTCTGTGTGTTTCTCTGAGAGCGGAGCTGCATACTGATGAGCTGGGTGCAGAGAACTTTCTTCCCCTTTCTGTGTGCTCTCATTATGGTCGCACTCTATAAACGATCCTATATTGAGATCAGTTCACAGTAAAGCCAGCCCCAAAGCTGGAAGCCACTCATCAACATTTTTATGCTAATGGTACCTTAGTTTTTAACAATGTTAATTGAACTAAGATGATTCTGTCTTGATGCTTCTTCAATAATAATAATAATCTCTTATAGTTAAAATATCTTGCAGGAGGTTTGTTTTTCAAAATAAACATAATCCAATGAATGCATACCTATGGAAACGAACTAGACGTTATTTAGATTTGTTCATCCTGTGAATGATCCTAGCTAAATTTCAGACACCTTTTGACTTTAAACCTCCTCCAGAGATAGTTTCTTTAATAATAAATACCATGCACCTAGCAAAGAATCTGAGATTATGCATGAGAATAGGAAAGTATTTGTATGAGACCACATGAACAGATGTGGTATTTGCCACTACAGAACCAGAATCCAAATTCCAGTATTTTGCTACTGAGCAATATTTGCAGTGCTTGGAGATGACTTTGGCATTACATTGTCTGTTTGGGGGTTTCTTCAATATTACTTCTTTCTCCTTTTTTTTCCTTTGCTCTTACGATAAGTCTTTCCTATTTTTTTCTTTTCTACTGTTTTTAATACCGCCCTCGTGCTCCTGAAAACGTACAAATCAGCTGTAGAATTGAGGGTTTTCCCCATCAGGGTGGTTTTCTTCAAGGAATTTAAGTTATGCAGTCTCTTCATTCATTTATTCACAAATATTTCCTGCGCACCTTCAGCAGGCCAGCCCAACACATACTGAATGAAGTGCAACCAAAGAGGAGAATTAGAAGGAAACGTCCGGGGCCCCATGACTTTGCCTGCTCTGATATGGCTGTGCTGTGATTTACACACAGAACAGAAATTTACACTGCACTTTTTTTATCCCTTCAGTCAAGCCCAACCAATCTGCCAGGTTCATGTTTATAGTGTCAATGATCCTTCTCTCATCATCTAAAATGCAGCCCAGCCCTGAGCAGCAGAAGGCATCTAATGAGAGAATCTCTCTTGTGGAGTGTCATTTACATTTTGACCAGCTCCGTTTGTACCTATAGAGTATATGGATCCTAGAGCCATGCAGAGGACTTGAATTCTGCATTCTTCTAGAATCCATGGCTCACAGCCTTTCAGGAAGAACGTGACCCTTTGTTATGAGCCCCTCCCTCCTACTGCTTTAATCTGAAGACCCTGCAGATTTCCCCTTTCTCCCCCAGCCTCCTGGGCTGTGCTCGCTGAATCTTTCCCCCATGTCCTTATCTCTGGTTTGTGGATGCAGTTATGAGAAGTATAATTGAATGCATGCAACATCGGTGCTGTAGTTTTTTTCAAAGTGTCTGTATTTGGATATGATGACTTGATATTTTACAGTTAAACTCTCTTAAATCTAGGAAGAGGAATAGACGTCAGATAATAAATTAGGAACTTCTGTCATCTTTACTAGGCGAAAGAATGAAAAAAATGTCATTGAAAATCAAAAATGACAACTAAGTGAGCGAGGTTACCACGCCTTCCATTTCACTGCCCTCCCAGACTATGTAAGTCTCTTTTTTTCTACCAGCATGTTGCTGAAACCTCCCCATCCTCCACTGACTCTTTCTTTGACCACAACTAAACTACTAGATTTTTTTTTTAATTTCTAACTGACTTCCCACCATGGGGAAAACAATTGACAGTCTAACATGACTTCTTAGCCTCAAAGGCCCTTAACTTTTAATAACCTTTATTACTTTTAATCGCCGTCATTTTATTTCCACTGTTAGGGCTGGTAATTTTAAGATGTTCCAATATATTTTTAATACCTACCTGTCTTGCTTTCAGTTTTAACACTTATTAAAAAGAATTAGATGTGCTGAAACGATTAAGCATGCCATGTGTTGAACTGAAACTAAAGGTTTTGAAATGTGGTGTTTTTATTTTTTTACTGAGTATATAAAGTAATATCTGATGTGTTACCATTTGAAAGGGTAAAGCTATACTGTATTTTATTATGTCACTGTACAAATAATATCTTATCTTTGCCACCTAGCATGCTGACGTGATGTTGGTAGCTATGATTAAAGCTACATAATGTACCTTAATTGGAAATCTGCACATCATGTTTTCAAAGAAAGGTCAAAGTGAAACATTATTCATCTGGTCAGTGTCAGAGGGGGTGTTTGAATCAGATGCTGACTTCAGTCCTGATCCTATTTTCAGAAATAAGGCATTTAGTTCTTCTCTTAAAATGCAGAGAGGGATGTAAGTACATTTGATCCTACGTAATGAAATTTGCTCCCTAGAAACACCACCTGATTTTCTTTCAAGATTCTATATTTATTCCATTGTATTCTATGAACTCCTATGCATTTATTAACTTAAAACCTTTCATTTTTGCATTCATTGATCACTGAAATATGAGCTTACCTTCTTGCTCATTTATAAAAAAAAAGATATGAATCACACATAATTTAGGGATTTTACGTTTATTCTTTTGTCTGGTGGATGATTTACCTAAATATCTACCTGGGAACAGCAATATAGAACCCCTGACAGCAGTCTGCTTGGTCATTGCTTAATCCGGAGTCTTGTATCCAAAATGTCTACTTGCCCCATAAGAGTGTTCTATTCATTCCTACTAAATATGTGAGATTTTAAAATATTTTCTGCAAATGAAAAATGTTATTTTCTCTGCACTGGTCTTTGAATGGTAGTGTTAGGTTTGTTAGACTTTGGGGGTGTTTTGTTCTGTTTTTTCATCCCTAAATACAAAAGTTTTAACTGCATGTGGTTTCACACTTAAAATCCATCTTCAAAATAGAATTAAAACAATGGTTGTACTGTACGACTATTATCTCTTTACAAAACATAATTAGTTAATGAAGGGAATTATGTTTGGAGTAGTTTTGTGGCTTTGCCACAATCTTAAGAACTTTATTCTAGTAGAGTCTGTTATTGATATTTTCTTTGGCCTTTGAGGAAGCCAATTAACATTTTTGTATCTTGGGTTTTTAGAATGTGGGTAACAAATACCAAACATAATGAGAAGGCTGAGTTGAAAGAAAAGTGCTTTGAAATTGCAAAATACCAAACATAAAAAAACCCTTGACAAAGAAAAGAGTCTTAAAAGTGTATTTTCATAAGTCACAGCTTTCTACTGTGAAATGAGGATAAAGATATGAAACTATGTTGTGAATTAGAATGCTATTTTGCGACTGAAATTAATTAAATTACCTGAGTGGGCAAGAGAAAATGTATTACTTTGTAATGAACTTATCACAATACGTCTTCATACCTTTTATCCCATAATCGCATATCAATGACTATACTATAATCATATACAAACACAACTAAAATTCTGTTTTGCAAATTAATGTTTAAATATCAACTTGACTTCAACCTGCTAAATTTTGAAAGTTGTAATTAATTATTTCAACATAAGAACTAATGAAAAAATCTGAACTGACTGTAGCTATCAATGTCCTATCAACTCTTCAATCATTAATATACAGTATAAAACCTATAAGCTTAAAATATGATTTTTAACAATATGCAAAATTCGTATACTTAAGAGACAATTGATGTCTCTTTTTGTGTAATCACCTGATGAAACTCGATTTCACTAATTCTAATGAGGCTGGACTTCCTTAGGTATTTTTAAAACTCTTCTTTCAGCAAATGAGTTTGGCTATCCTTTATGATGGCAAAGCTTGATATTTTGTAGTTACAATTGATATTTCAGGCAAAGATAAAAATCATCAAGCCCTAAACCCCATAATTACAAAGGGTGGTCAACCAAGGCCAATGTTGTTTTCAGGCCAAAAGTGTATTGGAACTATAAATAACGAAATGGAGTTCTTTGAATCACTAATAACTGGATTCTGAATCCAGTTCCAAAATAAGATGCCCCCAAAAGATTTAAGACAAGACAGTCTTATCAGAATATACATACAAGGAGATGGGTTCAAGATGGCAGAGTAGAAGGACGTGTGCTCACTCCCTCTTGTGAGAGCACCAGAATCACAACTAACTGCTGAACAATCACCGACAAGAAGACACTGGAACTCACCAAAAAAGATATCCCACATCTAAAGACAAAGGAGAAGACAAAGTGAGATGGTAGGAGGGGCTTAATCACAATAAAATGAAATCCCATAACTGCTGGGTGGGTGACTCACAAACTGGAGAACAATTATTCCACAGAAGTCCACCCACTGGAGTGAAGGTTCTGAGCCCCACATCAGGCTTCCCAACCTGAGGGACCAGCAATGGGAGGAGGAATTCCCAGAGAATCAGACTTTGAAGGCTAGTTGGGTTTGATTGCAGGACTTCAACAAGATCGGGGGAAACAGAGACTGAACTCTTGGAGGGCACACACAAAGTAGGCACATCAGGACCCAGGGGAAGGAGCAGTGACCCCACAGGAGACCGAACCAGACCTACCTGCTAATGTTGGTGGGTCTCCTGCAGAGGTCGGGGGTGGTTGTGGCTCACCGTGGGGACAAGGACACTGGCAGCAGAAGTTCTGGGAAGTACTCCTTGGCATCAGCCCTCCCGGAGCCCGCCATTAGCCCCATCAAAGAGCCTGTAGCCTCCAGAGCTGGGTTGCCTCAGGCCAAACAACCAACAGGGAGGAAACTCAGCCCCACCCGTAAGCAGACAAGTGGATTAAACTTTTACTGAGCTCTGCCCACCAGAGCAACACCCAGCGCTACCCACCACTGATGCCTCCCATCAGAAAGCTTGCATAAGCCTCTTAGATAGCCTCATCCACCAGAGGTCAGGCAGCAGAAGCAAGAAGAGCTATAATCCTGCAACCTGTGGAACGAAAACCACATTCACAGAAAGATAGACAAGATGAAAAGGCAGAGGACTATGTACCAAATGATAGAACAATATAAAACCCCAGAAAAACAACTAAATGAAGTGGAGAGGCAACCTTCCAGAAAAAGAATTCAGAATAATGATAGTGAAGATGATCCAGGACCTTGGAAAAAGAATGCAGGCAAAGATCGAGAAGATGCAAGAAATGTTTAACAAAGACCCAGAAGAATTAAAGAACAAACACCTAGAAGAATTAAAGAACAAATAGAGATGAGCAATACAATAAGTTAAATGAAAAATATATTAGAAGGAATCAATAACAGAATGACTGAGGCAGAAGAACGGATAAGTGACCTGGAAGACAGAATGGAGGAATTCACTGCCACGGAACAGAATAAAGAAAAAAGAACGAAAAGAAATGAAGACAGCCTAAGAGTTCTGGGACAACATTAAATGCACCAACATTTGCATTACAGGGGTCCCAGAAGGAGAAGAGAGAGAGAAAGGACCCAAGAAAATATTTGAAGAGATTATAGTCGAAAACTTCCCTAACATAGGAAACGAAATAGCCACCCAAGTCCAGGAAGCACAGAGAGTCCCAGGCAGGATAAATCCAAGGAGAAACACGCTGAGACAAATACTAATCAAATTGACAAAAATTACAGACAGGGAAAAATTATTACAAGCAACAAGGGAAAAATGACAAATAACATACAAGGGAACCCCCCTAAGGTTAACAGCTGATTTCTCAGCAGAAACTCTACAAGCCAGAAGGGAGTGGCATGATATATTTGAAGCGGTGGAAGGGAAGAACCTACAACCAAGATTACTCTACCTGGCAAGGATCTCATTCAGATTCAATGGAGAAATCAAAAGCTTTACAGACAAGCAAAAGCTAAGAGAATTCAGCACCACCAAACCAGCTCTACAGCAAATGCTACAGGAACTTCCCTAAGTGGGAAACACAAGAGAAGAAAAGGACCTACAAAAACAAACTCAGAACAATTAAGAAAATGGTCACAGGAACATACATATCAATAATTACCTTAAATGTGAATGGATTAAATGCTCCAACCAAAAGACACAGCCTCGCTGAATGAATACAAAACAAGACCCGGATATATGCTGTCTACAAGTGACCCACTTAAGACCTAGGGACACATACAGACTGAAAGTGAGGGGATGGAAAAAGATATTCCATGCAAATGGAAATCAGAAGAAAGCTGGAGTAGCAATACTCATGTCAGATAAAATAGACTTTAAAATAAAGAATGTTACAAGAGACAAGGAAGGACACTGCATAATGATCAAGGGATCAATCCAAGAAGAAGCTATAACAATTATAAATATATATGCACCCAACATAGGAGCACCTCAATACATAAGGCAACTACTAACAGCTATAAAAGAGGAAATCGACAGTAACACAATAATAGTGGGGGACTTTAACACCTCACTTACACCAATGGACAGATCATCCAAACAGAAAATTAATAAGGAAACACAAGCTTTAAATGACACAATAGACCAGATATATTTAATTGATATTTATAGGACATTCCATCTAAAAACAGCACATTACACTATCTTCTCAAGGGCACATGGAACATTCTCCAGGATCACATCTTGGGTCACAAATAAAGCCTTGGTGAATTTAAGAAAATTGAAATCATATCAAGCACCTTTTCCTACCACAACACTATGAGACTAGATATCAATTACAGGGAAAAAATGTAAAAACACAAACACATGGAGGCTAAACAATACATTACTAAATAACCAAGAGATCACTGAAGAAATCAAAGAGGAAACCAAAAAATACCTGGAGACAAATGACCATGAAAACACGACAATGCAAAACCTATGGGATGCAGCAAAAGCAGTTCTAAGAGGGAAGTTTATAGCAGTACAATCCTACCTCAAGAAACAAGAAAAATCTTAAACAAACAATCTAGTCTTACACCTAAAGGAACTAGAGAAAGAAAAACAAACAAACCCAAAGTTAGTAGAAGGAAAGAAATAATAAAGATAAGGGCAGAAATAAATGAAATAGAAAGAAAGAAAACTGTAGCAAAGATCAATAAAATTAAAGCTAGTTCTTTGAGAATATAAACAAAATTGATAAACCTTTAGCCAGACAGAAAAAGAGGGAGAGGACTCAAATCAATAAAATTAGAAATGAAAAAGGAGCAGATACAGCAGACACTACAGAAATACAAAGCATCATAAGAGACTACTACAAGCAGTGTTATACCAATAAAACAGACAACCTGGAAGAAATGGACAAATTCTTAGAATTTGGTTATTCTTACGAAGGTATAACCTTCCAAGACTGAACCAGGAAGAAATAGAAAATATCAACAGACCAATCACAAGTAATGAAATTGAGACTGTGATTAAAAATCTTCCAACAAACAAAAGTCCAGGACCAGATGGCTTCACAGATGGATTCTATCAAACATTTAGAGAAGAGCTAACACCCATCCTTCTGAAACTCTTCCAGAAAACTGCAGAGGAAGGAGCACTCCCAAACTCATTCTACGAGGCCACCATCACCTTGATACCAAAACCAGACAAAGACACTACAAAAAAAGAAAATTACAGACCAATATCACTGATGAATATAGATGCAAAAATCCTCAACAAAATACTAGCAAACAGAATCCAACAACACATTAAAAGGATCATACACCATGATCAAGTGGGATTTATCACAGGAATGCAAGGATTCTTCAATATATGCAAATCCATCAGTGTGATACACTATATTAACAAATTGATGAGTTAAAAACCATATGATCATCTCATTAGATTCGGAAGAAGCTTTTGACAAAATTCAACACCCATTTATGATAAAAGCTCTCCAGAAAGTGGGCATAGAGGGAACCTACCTCAACATAATAAAGGCCATACACGACAAACCCACAGCAAACATCATTCTCAATGGTGAAAAACTGAAAGCATTTCCTCTAAGATCAGGAATAAGACAAGGATGTCCACTCCTGCCATTCAACATAGTTGAACATAGTTTTGGAAGTCCTAGGCACGACAATCAGAGAAGAAAAAGAAATAAAAGGAGTACAAATTGGAAAAGAAGAAGTAAAACTGTCACTATTTGCAGATGACGTGATACTATATATAAAGAATCCTGAAGATGCTATCAGAAAACTACCAGAGCTAATCAGTGAATTTGGTAAAGTTGCAGGATACAAAATTAATGCATAGAAATCTCTTGCATTCCTATATACTAAGAATGAAAGATCAGAAAGAGAAATTAAGGAAACAATCACATTCACCATTGCAACAAAAAGAATAAAATACCTAGGAATAAACCTACCTAAGGAGGTAAAAGTCCTGTACTCAGAAAACTATAAGACACTGATGAAAGAAATTCAAGATGATGCAAACAGATGGAGAGATATAACATGTTCATGGATTGGAAGAATCAGTATTGTGAAAATGACTATACCACCTAAAGCAATCTACAGATTCAATGCAATCCCTATCAAATTACTAAAGGCATTTTTTTTTACAGAACTAGAAGAAAAAATCTTAAAATTTGTGTGGAGACACAAAAGACCCTGAATAGTCAAAGCAATCCTGAGGGAAAAAAACAGAGCTGGGGGAATCAGACTCCCTCACCTCAGACTATACTACAAAGTATAGTAATCAAGACAGTATGGTACTGGCACAAAAACAGAAATATAGATCAATGGAACAGGATAGAAAGCCCGGTGATAAACCCATGCACCTATGGTCAACTAATCTATGACAAAGGAGGGAAGGATATACAACGGAGAAAAGACAGTCTCTTCAATAAGTGGTGCTGGGAAAACTGGACAGCTACATGTAAAAGAATGAAATTAGAACACTCCCTAACAACATAGACAAAAATAAACTCAAAATGGATTAAAGACCTAAATGTAAGAATGGACACTGTAACACTCTTAGAGGAAAACATAGGAAGAACACTCTGTGACTTAAATCAAAGCAAGATCTTTTTTGACCCACCTGCTAGAGTAATGGAAATAAAAACAAAAATAAACAACTGGGACCTAATGATACTTAAAAGCTTTTGCACAGCAAAGGAAACTACAAACAAGCCGAAAAGACAACCCTCAGAATGGGTGAAAATATTTGCAAGTGAATCAACGGACAAAGGATAATCTCCAAAATATATAAATAGCTCATGCAGCTCAGTATTAAAAAAAAACAACCCAATCAAAAAATGGGCAGAAGACCTAAATAGACATTTCTCCAAAGAAGAAATACAGATGGCCAAGAGGCACATGAAAAGATGCTCAACATCACTAATTATTAGAGAAATGCGAATCAAAACTACAGTGAGGTATCACCTCACACCAGTTAGAATGGGCATCATCAGAAAATCTACAAACAACAAATGCTGGAGAGGGTGTGGAGAAAAGGGAACCCTCTTGCACTGTTGGTGGGAATGTAAATTGATACAGCCACTATGGAGAACTTTATGGAGGTTCCTTAAAAAACTAAAAATAGAATTACCATATGACTCAGCCATCCCACTACTGGGCATATACCCAGACAAAACCATAATTCAAAGAGATATGCACCCCAATGTTCATTGCAGCACTGTTTACAATAGCCAGGTCATGGAAGCAACCTAAATGCCTATCAACAAACAATTGCCAGAGAAGTTGTGGTACATATATACAATGGAATATTACTCAACCACAAAAAGGAACGAAATTGGGTCATCTGTAGAGAAGTGGATGGATTTAGATACTGTCATACAGAATGAAGTAAGTCAGAAAGAGAAAAACAGTTATCATATATTAATGCATATATGTGGAATCTAGAAAAATGGTATAGATGAACTGGTTTGCAAGGCAGAAATAGAGACACAGATGTAGAGAACAAACGTATGGACACCAAGGGGGAAAAGCCAGGGGAAGAGTGGGGTGGGGATGATTTAGGAGATTGGAATTGACATATATACACTAATATGTATAAAAGAGATAACTAATAAGAACCTGCTGTATAAAAAAGCAAAATTAAATTTAAAAAAAGAAAAAACATGCAGAATCTAGCAGAGAACCTAAAAAAAAAAAAAAGAATATACATACGTACACATACAGACACATTTTCTTACAGAAGCCTTTTTGTTTTTTGTTTTAAATAAACAAAACCTCTTGTTTGAGGTTTTGTTTATTTAAAACAAAAGTCTCACTCTGCCTAGTGGTTTGGAGCATGGACCCCAAAGTCAAATAACCTGGGATTGAATCCCAGCTTTGTAAACAAATAAATAGTACATGTGGGAATCCACATACATTCTTAACTTCATTGGACTGAGTTTACATATAATAAAAAGCACCATTTTAACTGTACAAATGTATACGTCTGTGTAAACATCACCGCAATCAAGGTAGAGAACATTTCCATCACCCCACAAAGTTCTTTTGTGCTCTTTCTCATCCCTTATCCCACCCCACAACCCCACCCTTTGCAACCAGTTGATTTTCTGTCACTGTAGATTAGATTGTCTTTTGTAGACTTTCATGTAAATAGAATTATTTGAAACTGGCTTCTTTCCCTCCATATATTTTTTGAGGTTCATCCATGTCATTAAGTATATGAGGAGTTTAGTCCATTTTATTACTAAGTAGTATTCCACTATATATATAGGAATGTACCACAATTTGTATCATCATTCACTTTTTCATGGATAATTTTATTTTTATTTTTTATTGAGGTATAGTTGATGTACAATATTATATAAGTTACAGGTGTACAACATAGTGATTCACAATTTTTAAAAGCTATACTCCATTTATAATTATTATAAAATATTGGCTACATTCCCTGTGTTGTACAATATATCCTTGTAGCTTATTTATTTCATACACAGAAGTTTGTACCTCTTAATCCCCTACCCCTATCCTACCTCTCCCTCTTTCTCTCCCCCCACTGGTAACTCCTACTTTGTTCTCTATATCTGTGAAACTGTTCTTTTTTGTTATATCCACTAGTTTGTTTTAATTTTTAGGTTCCACATGTAAGTTATATCATACAGTATTTGTCTTTTCTCTGACTTATTTCACTTAGCGTAATACCCTCCTGGTCCGTCCCTGTTGTTGCAAATGACAAAATTTTATTCTTTTTTATGGCTGAGTAGTATTCTACTGTATATATGTACCACATATTCTTAATCCATTCATCTGTTGATGGACACTTAGGTTACTTCCATATCTTGACAATTGTAATACTGCTGCTTTGAACATTGGGGTGCATATATCTTTTTGAATTAGTGGTTTGGTTTTTTTGGATATGTACTCAAGAGTGGAATTACTCATATGATATTTCTATTTTTAGTTTTTTGAGGAACCTCCGTACTGTTTTCCACAGTGGCTACACCAATTTACATTCCCACCAACAGTGTACGAAGGTTCCCCTTCCCCTGGACTATTTCATTGTTTCCAGTTTGGTTGTTATGAGTAACGCTGGTATGAATATTCCTGGATAAGTCTCTGTGTGGACAGATTACAACTGTTTAAGCATTACGCAGTCCGAAAGACCTAATTTAAACAGAGGCTTTGAGGAGTAAGGGAATGGTCCAAATGGCTAGCCAGATATAGCGCATTTCAGGCCAGGCATACAGCAGATACAGAGACTCAATCAAGGAAAAGCTAGGAGGCCATCCATCCTAGCTGGAGTGTGTGGCAAAGGGAAGAATGAGGAAAACAGTATCGCATACAGAATTGAGCACAGTTCTTCCTTCATAGCAGACACTCAGGGAACATGATCATCTACATGTTATGCATCATTCTCATACAACATTTAATGTTGAATTAATAAACAGTTAATATTCTGTTAGAATTTTTGTATGATAAAAATGAAGCACATAGAGATATATATAGATATATATATATATGCATAGATTTGTGGCCAATAAAATGCTGTGTGTAGCTTAGGAATGAAATGAGCTCCACTCTCCCTTGCAAATATGACACTCCTTTATACTCACGTATTTCTTGTAACACTTCTGTCCCCCTCTCTGTAGTTTACTTTATCTAATTTGGGTTCTTATTTCCATTTGCCAGTGATTTTAGTTGATGATTCTGGATAAAGGGTTAACTTCCTTATTTGTTATTTCTCTGCTTTTCTAGAAGACTACTTGGAGTTCAAGAAACACTAGATGGGCTGCAATGTTTTGAAAAAAGCATAATCTGCTGATCATGAATGATTTGTTAATGTCATGTACATAACATAGATGAGAAGCATAGATAAATATAATGAGAGGGTGGAAGGTGGTTGAGAACCTTAGAGTTACTCCTGGGAACCAAAACTTGTCTGAAATAGTTTTTAGAGTAGTTAGTTTAAACAGATGTATTATTTTTTCTTTGCATCTCTTGGAGGATTGGGGATTCAAACTGAATGAGACAGCTGTGGTGAAAGGAATGGTCAGGGTAAGGGAGAAGACAGAGGGCCCAGTGTGCAAAAAGGACGGGTATGATGTGATGAGGGAAGTAATTCAGAAGAAACTGAGAGTAGTGCTACCTGATTCCTAGAGTTAAGAGTTCTTATTTCATCTGAAAAACTTGTTGGGGCTACTGCATTGATTTGAGAAAGTGAGTTGGATAATAGTAATGACTATCAAGCAAGTCGATTCCAGCTGCTTTGATGTTAGAGTTTTCTTTTTTAAGCCGATGGTATAAATCCATGGCTCCTATGATATGTGCTAGAAAATGACACGCACAGAAGACACTGACTTGCTAAAATGGATGCAAATGCTCTTGCAGTGATCATTTTCTATCATCTTAGCATGCAATTGTATATTCCTGACCTCAAGGGCTGTGACATTCAGTGAAATTTTTTATCATCTCTTGGTCGCCTTCTAAATGAGGAGAGTTATAGCGCTGGTGTATATAATCATCTTTGCTAAATTCTTTTTTTAAAAAAAGAAGACAAAGAAATGCTTTTGGAAATGGGTCTTCAATAAATCCAGGACAAAGGGTGTGGTGATGAGATCACTTCTTGAAACACGTCAGGCCAGAAACTGTGCTTTGAGAAGACTTCACAAATTTCCTTTGACCCAAGTCTTTTTGTTGCTTATAATTGTTCACCATGACCTTCAGAAAGCCACTTAACTTCCAATATTTGAATTATTTTCACGTACAGTTGTGGTCTTTGTATTTGCCATGTCAATTTTCAGAGCCTTAAAGAAAGCGAGTGACATAATTCTGGTTAGCTTCTTGAGTCGCTGTGAGACTCTCGCAGGTAGAGTGACAGAGGCATTTACAGTTTACAAATGCCTTTTTCCCTTTCTTAAGTTTTATGTTAATATTCTTTTTCTTGGCTGTGAAGCAAACTTAGAATCATCTATAGTCCTAGGAAGCTTTAGGACTTTTTTGAACCTGCCAGAGGCTGTAGTGTCTATGCTTTCGTAATATACTGTGTGGGATGGTTTTGTCTGGAAATTTTTTGCTTTTCTTTATTTGTTTGGCCTTCAGAAGTGCCTTTACAGCCAAGGTAAAAGATACATGTCCAGCTTTGTTCCAGAGTTCAGTATTGTGCATCTTAGAATCCTAAAACTCGCACTAAATTCCGGCCATATATGACTAAAGAATCAGAGGAGATACCTGAAAATGCAAGAAATGTCTATGATTGTCTGCTAGGGCTGCCACAGTTCATCGCACAGGTTATTAACTGCACAAGGAAATCAAACAAGAGGATTGAGTGGAGACAGAAATCTGGCCTGTCATTTATTCACCAAGCCAAGTGCCCCAGAGTGGGATGATGTCCACCTGAAGAAAGAGGCAGCTGTCTCTAATACACATAATTCTCACGTAGGCAGCCCTGTTGCGTAGAATTCTGTTGTAATTTCTCCCACAATCGTCAAAGGCACGGGTATCTTTTAAAAGGCATCTCTCCAGAGATGGTTTTGGTCATTTGAACCTTCATCTATTGCTTCAACCTTGACATTCACAGAAGCTTCATTAGCAAAGTTACTGCACTCCAATAGAGTTTTCCAATATCTTTTTCATCACTATCTTTATCACCAACTCTCTAGACACAGTTTGACGCAAAATCTTAGAATTTTGAGTGAGTGTGTAAAGCACACATCTGTTTCTCTCTTCATATTCTTGCTACATTCTGCCTTATTTTGTGACCAAAAATGATTGAAGCTTCATTAGTTCGAATGTGTAATTATTTCATGTGGAGCCAGTAGGAGAAGATTCTTATTTGGGGTGATGAGTCCTTATGAACGTTGATATATGCAGGATGCATGAACACAGGCATAAGGCAGTGGTGAAAAGGACTTTATATGATGTTTCCATGATTATCATCAAGCTGGCTTGTGAAAGTGCTCCCAACAGACCATCTTTTCTACCGAGGAATAGAGCTTTAAATGTGAAAGGGGGAAATGTGATTGAGGTGCATAGGAGGAACTCTGTCATTGAAATCAGTACATGCCTATCAGTTTGGACTGTGGCATCAGCATTCTGAGCACAGACTGCAGCACTAATTCCCTGTCCTCCATCAAGGACAGGGGGCTCTAAGTTGCTGTGACCATAGTGAGACCATGCCAAATGGGGACTGTTCCAGCTGTGAAAACTGGTTCAGGATCAATAAGATAACCCAAATGAACAAGAGAAAAAGGAGCCTTATTACATCTTTTTAAATTTTCGTAAATGGCTTAGCCCATCCTTTTTTTCTATCCAGAGAGATCTTTATATTCATACCAGCGTCTACAATAAAAACCAGACCCAAAGATTCAAAAAGAAATCCTGAAAATTAATCCCACCCTAGTTCTATGCGTAACTTCCTAAGGCCACTGTGACTACGAAGGTAGTTAAACACACCAGGCGATCACTTTGCAGAATCCATCTGGATACATCTTCTGTGGCATAAATAGATCCAGACTTTTTTTTTCTTAGAATCTCAATTCAAGCTCTTTACACATGTTGACATCTTGCTAGCCTCAGACATTTCAAAGCAATTAAATTTCTATCACACATCCCAGTAATAGTTTCAACAGGCTTCATTTTATGGTGTTCTACCAGAAGACACGGTACACCCTGAAGTTTCCAGAGCCATCTCTGAAAGAGCCCAAAAGGAGGGTATTGTGATCACTGCTGGATATTAACAAATGGGAAGCTGCTCTTTGCCACTCAATGCCCTTCCTCCATCTGTGCATGACTGGTTAGCTGTAATAAAACAATGGCCTCAGCATGAATATACAATAAAGTATCCTTACCGTATTAACGATATCTTCTCACTCAGGGAAAACCCCGGATAGAAATGACTGAAGAAGGTCATTTCTCAGCAAGAATAGGGGAAAGGGTTATGGGCCAGATGTTAACTTTCCTTCCAAACTCCACATATTTCTTTCTCTGCACACGATATTTTAATGAGTTTTGAAGAAGAGAGCAGTTTTTAATGCAGCTGAATTGCAAAAGGAAGAGAGGATAAAAATGTTCCAGTGTTCATTTGTGATATGGAGATAAATTCCCAAAATGTTCCCCCTGCACCTTTGCTACCTTGTTATTCCAAGGATTTATGATTGATTTGAGTACCGTAGTTGAAAGAAGTCCTGTGTGTCTTACAGACAGTGGTAATCACTGAGTGCATATATAATACATCAAGATTTTGAACACTTGGACTAAAGTCCCAGTGACTTTAGAGTTGTTGGGGTTTTTTTTAATATTCATGAGATAGTTTTTTCAGCTGTAAAATGTGAATAATACTATCTTGCTAGCATTGTTCTACAGATTTCATTAGCTAATATGTAAAAAAAATGCATATGTAAAATATTTTTACCTCCCATACAAAATTTCTTCTAGGCATCTTATTTTGGGAAGCATGCTTGATAAATGCACTTCAATTGTAGATGCGGTAAGATGAGGAAATACATCTCTCAGTGCATTTACTTTTTTCAGCATTGTAATTGAGCATGATTTTGTATCTCAAACACTGATTCTATCCTAACAATGCATAGAATTTAACTCTTTAAGTTATGAGTATCCAAAGAAGGAAATACCTAGACCAACAACCTGTGCTTGAAGATTGAGGGGTGTGCATCTATAGATTAATTGGGAGAACTTTATCTTCTTAAAATATTTTTTAAGAGAGGCAGAAATGTCTTTGGTAGCCCACATGAAAAGACATTGGCATGATCTTCTGTATAAGCAACTTACTTCTTGCGCTTCTGGCATGAGGGACAGGTATTTGTGAATCATGTCTGCAGAAACTCAGGCCCTATGTTGGAGATACGAGCCTAATTAACCAGGCTTTATCAACTGGGCTTGTGGTTCTCAGAGTGGTGTCCCTGGACCAACAATATTGGCATCACCTGGGAACTTGTTAGAAATGCAAATTCTGGGCCTTACCTCAAAACTGCTAATCAGTGGGGCTACACAATGTGTGCCCTAACAGGTCCTTTGGGTGACGCACATGCAGGTGTGGGAACCACCGACCCAGGTTATCCGCTGTATGCAATGAATTAACTTCTCTTCCAGTGAAATTTGAATGTTGCTAATTGAAATACCATCCTTAGAAGAAATGAAAAACGTGTCTCTCAAATGATTTTTTTTTCTGTAGTTTGGATAAGGAATCCCATGTGTGAAAGGTGCTCTTAAAATATCTCATCTCTTGTCAGTCTCTTAGCCATTTGCTCCCAGCTTCATGCATTTGCCTGTCTGTCAATTGGACCGTACCTTGTGTTTTCAAACTTTGTAACCCCCCTTTTGGAGGGGGAAGAAAACTTTTCCATTATCCTCCTGCCTTAGTTCTGTCCTTCCTTACACAACTAAAAATTCCCAACAAGTAGTCTTATTTAGCTGCTTCCGTTTCCCTACTGTTTAATCCCTCTGTAATTTTCTTCAATCTAGTTTCCACTTCCACCTTTGAAGTGCAATTACTCTTTGAGATTTTCAACGATTTTCTGCTTGCCAAACCAGAAGCCTCCTTGTTTTTCTCTAGGATTTCATGCTTTTGATCTACCCAGTCCAGGTCTTTCCTTGCCTTTTGTGATACAAAAATATAGACCCATTTTTTTTTTTTTTTTTGGGGTACGCGGGCCTCTCACTGCTGTGGCCTCTCCCTTAGCGGAGCACAGGCTCCGGACGCGCAGGCTCCGGACGCGCAGGCCCAGCGGCCACGGCTCACGGGCCCAGCCACTCCACGGCATGTGTGATCCTCCCGGACGGGGGCACAAACCCGTGTCCCCTGCATCGGCAGGCGGACTCCCAACCACTGCGCCACCAAGGAAGCCCGCCCCATTCTTCACTGACACTCTCCTGAGTCCTTTCTCTCCCTTCCTTTCACCTGGGCCATTCCTTAAGGTCTGTTGTTTAGAGCGCTCTGGCTCTCTCTCCTTCTCCCCTCCTCTCTCCCCATCTCCTCCCTCCCTTCCTCCCTCCCTCCCTCTTACATTCTCTTAATCCCACCTTCACATCCCCACCTTCCTTTAAATGACAAGTACCACCTCCTGACTAAGGATTTTCAGTTCTACCACCTTCAGCATTGACTTCATCCATTACCCACCTAGAATCTCTGCCCAAGGCTCACCTGTGTCATTTAAAACTCAGAACTGCCAAACGGAACTGTCAATTGTCTTTTACAAAACAACTTCTCCCCCAAAGTTACCTCTATCATCAGGGCGTATCCTTCTCTAGATCACCCCGTTTACTCTGACTCAGTATGTATCCTACATAGTGCGAGAGGTGAAATTTCATTGCTCCTTTTCTTATCTGATCTCTTATTTCATTTCACCTCTTCCATAACCTTCTCTGTGGTCTTCCATGCCTGCACCATTGAAGGAACTAGTTCCCCGCCTCAGTCCGTCTGCCATTTCGTATCCCATACACCAATGCCAGATCAGTCTTTCTAAAATATTAATTAAATGATGTCATTTCCTTGAATGTTGGCTCCTCCATTACCTCCAGCTTAAATCCATCCATGGGGTTCCAGGCCCACACAGGTTTCTTGAGGAAGCCACCGTTGCAAATATCTCATTCCTTTCCCCATGAATTATACCTCCATGAATCCAAATCTTAGTCTAGGATATAAGAACCATCTCAAGTATTTCTTCTTCTAAGAGAATATGCAGCCTTCATTAGTGGCCTATTTTCCTGAGATTTTACAGAAATTTCCTTATTATTGTCCCTTGAGTTTTATGTAAATGAAAAGGAGTGTTCATGCGAAGCCTATATAATGCTTGAAACTTAGAAAGATAAGTGTTAGCTTTCTTCCCAATCAGAAGATGACATTCCCAGCCGCAAGGAATAATTTCTTCTATGTGTCACTCTTTGTAGTTTGCCAACCATCATATCAGCAGTGGGTAATGGCTTCATATCGGTGAGCCATGGATGTTTGGTGTAGTTAGATGAAATAACCATATCTTTGCAACCTCTGTTAACTACAGAGTATGAAAATACACTCACTTGAAATAAATATCAACCAGATTTTCTATGCCATTCTTTTATGAGAATTTAAGGAAAAAAGCAAAAGTAAACGAAAATTAAATGAAGAGTTATCTAAAATAATATGAATAATTCACAAATAAGAATTTTTGACTGCTGGCTCATTAAGATCCCAGTCTGGTAATGCTTTATCCAAGTTATGGACCAAGAAGATCTAGGCTGGGGAGCTATATGGTCAGTCTAATCTTCAATTAGCTTTTACCCAAAGGCCCTTGTAGTACATTTTTTATTTTGTTCTCATCTCTGTCCAAACAATCTTAGTTTCCTAAAAGCGAGCACAGCATCTATGCTTGTATGCCCAGGAATACATGGCTAAGTTTCCCCAAGGTGGTAAAATAGTTTTCCTACCTCCATTCAAGAAATACTAGTCAATTACTTTAAGCAAATTACTTGCCTATTATGACCACCACGTTGGAAGCAAACAAAAGAATGGCCAGAGAAAAGGAGAAAAGAATGTGACATGTTTATCTTTTCTTAAATGCCCTTAAGGGAAGGCAGGCATATCTCCTTAACTCTGTAAATTTTAAAAGATTAGAGTAAATGTGTACTTTATATATGCATATATAATAAATTGTGTACATATAAATCATGTATAATGAAGTACATTGTACATGGAGGAGAAGAACTCAGCAGTGGTTTCCTAAACTCTTTTTACTTCGTCTCTGTAATGATGAGCCTGTCTGACTACCTGTAGCTGCTAACCAAACACATCCTGAGGGGCGCTTTCAAGTGCAGACCCCGCAGACAGCCAAGTGTCAGCGTCTGGAAACTTTCCACATGCAAGTTCTCGGTAGTGCTGGTGATGGCTGGCATCTTTGGATCCGGCTGGAGTTGTTAGTAGAGCCTGTGATTTTAGGAAAAGCAAAGGAAAGCTGGAAACAAACTACGCAAAGTAAGGCAATAAGGCAGGTGCTGGATGCAAGGTTTTCCTGCCCCCAGGGAGTCTGCATTTTGTAGGAAGAGGCAGAAGAAGGCACTGCAACTAGAGTTCTGATTCTCTAAGAAGCCTATGTGCCTTTCACACTGAAATTTAAAGGGTATGTAATGAAGAGATAGATGTCTGAGTAAGGAAAGAGAAGAAAAGGCTAATTCTGCAAGCATCCTGGCTTTCATCTATCGAGATGTTTAAGTGTAGAAGTGCTGACATAGGAGACGGAAGAGTATTACTTTCCGCCTCTTCACGTTTATAAATCTTACATTTTATGTTTTCGTATTTAGCTGTTTATTTCCACTTTAAAAGAAGCAGTACTGAAGCACTTACATTATGCATGTGCAATGGGGTGCGTTGCACACCCTCTGCTTATCCTGCACGTTTGGTCTGGCTTGATTAGTAGGTGCAGGAGGCACACGGTCTCTGGTGGGAGCAGTTATTTCAGAACAGGTGGTTCAGCACATTGAGGATCAAAGAACCCAAAGGTGCGAGGACTCTGACAGCTGCAGGAGCTCTCTGATCTCAGTCGGAGTTTCAACCCCACCCTGCAGATCAGGCAGCCCCCCTCAAGACAGGAATTTGCATTTTGCTTAACGACCTCTCAGTCTGGTGGTTTACCCTTAGGTATCAATAGAATAGCAACAGCCTGACTGATGGCAGAAGACACCCCACTGTCACGGTTGGCATCCAGTTCTCCCGCAGTCCACTCTCTTCCCCTTATTTCCTACTAAGTAGACTGCTAATGCCCATCCCCCGCTGACCACTCACCCCACACGCTGGGGCTGCTGGTTTCCTCACTGCGCCAAAGAACCACACCCAGACCTGATGATTATTTAACTGGGAGGTTCCATCCTGGCACCTGGTTGTCCTCCCTGCATCTCCACCTCACTGAATCTGATGTGGACACCAAAGCCCAGTCCAAATATCACCTTCCCTTCTTGGGTCATCTTACCTGACTCCAAATTTCAGCTAACATTTATTGAGTACTTTGTGTAGAGCAGGCTCTAGTAGTTGCTTTACATCCATTGTCCTTTTTACTGATTTCTTACTCTTTTGAAGTCTTTTTACACTTCCACGGTGACTACGCAGTTATCGCTTTTACTTGTTTCTTAGTGAAATCATAGAGTTTTTCTTGTCTCATCTCCTGCTGGCCTGAGAACACATAGCAGTTTCTGTTTCTTTTGGAACCTCATTGTTTTGAATACGTAGTGGGTGCTCCAAACGCCACGAGTGATATCATAATTAATGGTATAAATTCTTAGCTTCTATTGGTGAAGTGTATTGAAATTGACCCTTTCTAAGAATTGAATAATTAAACCTAATTTATCAACCATCTTTTATATTTTGATGATCACGTGCATCTCAACAAATACAAGTTCAGGATGCCCATACGTCTTCTAGTTACTGGATTATTGATATTAAAAGATGTGAGAGCTCTGTGCCACCCCATAAGAGCATCACCTTACTCCCTTGGTTCCACGTGGGGTAGCCACTCTCCTGGTTTGTCCATGAATGAAGGCTTTCCCCGGGACACAGGGTTTCAATGCTAAAACCAGGACACCTCTGGGTAAACCTAGGCATTTAGTTGTGTTAGTCATAAGAAACGATTTCCCCAATGGAAGAAATTGGCTGTACTTTTATATTAAATGCTCAGGAATGGATAGCTGTCACTTAGTTGTATTTTTTTCAGTCACAGGCAAAATTTTTAATCTCTCATAGGCAACTTGGATGGCTTTTGTTGTTGTTTGCCCTCCTTTACACTGGATGCTACATAGCATTGTCTGTACATCTGCAGCTGGTAGCAGAAAGCCTTACTTCAGGAACCTCAGACCCTTAAAAAAAAAATCACACACACAACTTTTTCCAATCAATTACTTTAGTATATAGCGAGTGCTTTACTAATAGCCATTTTAGAGTTATGAAATATGTATTCAGTATGGTATTTTTCTAAAAACGATTTAAAATAGCTGGCATCAGCAAGGATGTCCGCTAAGAGAGATAGAAGTACACCAAATTTCCCTGGTTATAGCTTCCTGTGCCCGAAACTTCTAATTTTTCTTTTCCTACTGAGCTTTCTAACTTTTCTTTAGAACTGACTTTTTTAGGTCTCATAGCTAGCACTGTGGTCTAAATTAAGTGTATCTGCTTTTGAACTTTGCAACTGTTTACTTGTGTATTTAATGATTAGCTCCTCTTGGCACTTCCGGTCTCATCAGAAGATGGAAGTATACCTGCCGGAGAACATTATCTATTTTCCTGCCTTCTCTCGGCCATCTGACTAGTCCAAGCAGGGAAGCTTTTGGATTACTTGGCATAAAAACTAGTTAAACTTCTGGCGCCAGGCAGTTCCACTTTTCGGAACTTATCTGCAGAAACAGTCATGCAGCCTAATGGAACAAATATAACGCTAAGCAAGTTTTTCAGATTGCCTGTATTAAGCTTGTTCAGCAGCATTCTACCAAGAGATAAATGTACTTTCTGGAATACATGTCTTAACTGTGCTCCGAGATCTTTAGTTAATCTATATACATGCTTTGTTCCCTCCACGTCTTCCTAAATATTGAATTCAAAGAATTTTGTATTTGGCACAGTGCTTGCACAGAGAGGTCCCACTTGATCATCACGAAGTTACTTTCAGGCTCAGGATTTGCTCTGATCTTGGCATGAGAAACGTGCATAGATAAAACTATTTGAGTGATGGAATGGCCATATCACGACCAGTTGTTTGCTGGTGTATTTGCTATACAGGTAATCATAGATTTTAAAAATAGGAATATTGGCTCTATACTTGAATACATTTTGAGTATTAATGATGACTTTATAGTAGTCAGTCACAAAAAGAACAGAGCTCCTAATTCCCCCTTACAATTCTCCTAAAAACACTTTATGCCACTTGGTGAATTACAGAAAATTTCTCTAATCAGTTACATTCATTCACTTCACAAATACATATGGAACCTCATCTCTAAGCCAGCTGTTGTGCAGCCACTGTAAGAAATCATACTCCATGGGGCATGGTAACAGTGGTAACAGTGTGATGGGCAAGGCTTGACTCAAATGGTTGACTCAAACACAACAGTGTTTCTGAATTTATAGCTAATTTTAGAATGTGAAACTTTATATTACATAAAAAATTATCAGAAAAATGACTAGTGCTCCCATACCATTTAATGGCTTGTTTCCCTGTTGACACCATGTTTTGAAGGAGTTTATCTGCCCAACACATTCATTGTGTAATTATCTTCTCATTAGTATTTGCCAAAAACCAAACAAATAACTGCCCATCAGAATACACAGAGTTGATATATTGTCAGCACCGCCCCCCCCAAAAAAAGAAGAAATAAATTTATTTCATTTTTTTCTTAGACTGTGTATCACGATTGTGGGCAGATACACAATTTCAGGTATCTTAAAATAATTTAAATTTCTGAAAAGCTCCGTTACTGATTCAATGGACTTCAATGATCTCTTCTGATTCCCTCATTTATTAATATTTTATTAATATACACTTTTCTTTCTGTTGACCTGCCAGTCCGTAGTTTTACTGCAGCTACTCAGCCTCTGTTCTGAGCACCTCCTTTGAGTGTTGCGTGAACAGACCTTGTCTCTGGAGGGTAGGAACTGAATCGGAAACCGAAACAAATTTACGGCCTTCATAAAGACTCAAGGTGCTTTTCTACTTAACTCGAGTGGTTGTTTAACAGTCATGAAGTGTTTGTTGTATTTGATGACTCTGTGTGTTAATTTATGTCCTAAAGGTTAAGTTGACAGTTATTGGGGGTGGGGTGTGGGGAGGTAGGGAACAGCAGCGTGCACAGCTGAGCTGGGGCCCAGGCACCCACTCTGTAGACTATTCAAAGCCCTTACCCTCCCCAGGCCCCCACTTACCCTCTTCCCTACTCCCCTCATATCAATCAAATCTCTTATCTCATTTCCCTAAACTGAGACTAAGTGATAAATTGTACGGGTTTAAAACCGCTTGACGCTAGTCTGGGGATATTCGTGCACCATTCGTGCACCAAGCCTAGTATTGTGTCTTCGGCAATAATTTCAATTCCTCCAGGGAAAGAAAATACCTTAGAGTATTCATGATGAAATGATATAGACTATGGTTAAGTGATAAGTGACAACATAGGATTTATATGAACTTTAACAAAAGCTCTCCACAACTTCGTTTCCTTAAGCCCAAATTTGACATTTCTCCTCTATTATGTGGGTTACTCTGTATCTTTTTTAATGAAGGCGGCAAGCTTACCTCACATAATACTATATAAATAAAACTAAATAGAATTTTTAGTAGCATTTACCGACTTGTGATGAGTTCTATTTTATTCTTTTCTGGATGTATTTACAAGTTTTTACAATGAACATACCTTACTTTTTAATCAAGAAAAAAATCACTTATAATAAAAGTTACAAAAGTACATGTATAAAAATCCTAAATATATCCTTGCCATAGCAAAGTACTTTTATTCTGTTTTATTCAGTATGTCCTGTCTGGCTGAGTATCTGATATAATAATGAGCACTTCCATTTGTATAGTTCTTTACACAGATTTTCTCATATAGGATATATAATAATAATCAATTTAGTAATGGTGATGGGATAGATAATAATATCCCCACACAAGGAAATTGTGGGTTAGATATTTTATCTTGTTTGCCAAAAGTTATATGATCAGCCAATAGCAGAAATGTGAATCCTAGCACAATTTTCCTTTTTATATGCTGTAATTTCCTCCCATGTGTGTAAAGTTCTGCTCACTTCCATGAAACAGATAAAGACATATAAGTCCTAGTTCCTACCATCAAGCAGTTTCTAATACATTTGGGGTAAAAAGACATGCTGACAGAGAGTTAATTAGCAATTCAATAGATGACACAGGTAAAAAGTGCAGTGCATAATACAGTGCCTGGCACGTACAGAAGGCACTCAAGAAATGTTGGATAGGTGGATGGATGCATGGACGGATGGATGAATGGATGGCTGGCTAGATGGGCAGAAGGGCAGATGGATTGACAAATTCATTAAAGTTATAGGTCTAGAAAGGAGAAAATTCACTCATCACAGATGGTTGAAATTCAGTAAATGTCTATTGACTTTTATTGGTCAGAGACTATTTCAAGAAGGAGAAGATAGACTAGCTAGGCCTTCAGGAACTTAGAAGAGTAGAGTTTGACTCTGCAGAGAGGATGAGTGAGGGAACTGCAGGCCGAGGGCTCAGCATGAGCAAAGGCAGTGAGGCAGAAAGAGCAAGATATGACTGGGACTGCAGAGGAGTGACTGACCTTGCTAACGCAGAAGGTTTGGTGAGGAGGTTGTTTTGAAAGTAGAATGGGACTGTATCATAGAATATCTTGAATTTCAAGCTGAAGTATTTAAATAATCCATAAGCACGGGCATCTCTAGACATTTCTGCATAAAGTAATTCATGTCATAAGGAAATGTTTTAGGCAATAAATCTGGTCGAAGTAGGACTCTGTGTTAAATATAAAGATATGAGAGAGTTTAATGCAAGGTGGAGATTTTAAGCATTCAGCTGGGATTTTAAAGTATTTTTAGAAAGAGCTGCAAATGTAGATCTCACTGTATCATCATTAAAATATTCCTATATGTAATTGAAACTTCTGAGACAGTTACGTCAAATTTAGCTTTAGATCAATAGGTATTTCTCATTGAGAGCTAAAAGTTTATAACATTCGAGGATAAGAAGCTGGCATAAAAGTCTAGAGGCCTCCAGATATTTCATGCATGAAGTTTAATAAATTTTTCATATGCCGGAGGAAAGATAATAATTTATGTCTTGCAGGATTTTCAACCAAAATACTAGATAGGTCAGAAAATTTGTATTCTTGAAGTTGTATACACTTCTCTTTAAACCTACTAATTATTTTATCTTACAAAATTGGTGATGTTATCACTTGAATACAAGTGGTTAACAGTGAGGCCTGGGAGTAAATCTACGTGGGTTAGAATTTGGCTCAACCACTGAATTGCTGGTCAATCTTAGCCTAGTTTCTCTCTTTCCTCAGTTTTCTCATCCATGAATGATAATAATAATAGCACTAACATCTTAAGATTGTTGGGAGAATTAAACGTAAACTATGGACTAGTGCCTGCCATGTAGTAACAATTCATAAGTGGTAGCCATGTTACTAGTTATAGAACATATTCAATGAATAATACGCATTCATCTTATTTTCTTAGGATTGTTTACTTGTTTTATTTGTTTTTTTAATCATTGCTAGAAAGAAAGCTTGGCTCCCGTAGGGTTGCGTCTGGGTTTTCTACTGTGTGAAAGTATAACTCAACATATATGGCCTAGGTTGCTGCTAACTACGGTAAAGCTGACCAACTTCTTGCCTTCTGTAGTGAGCCATCTCTATGGATTTGGACTGATGGATGCGGAAGCCATGGTGATGGAGGCGGAGAAGTGGACCACTGTTCCCCAGCAGCACGTGTGTGTGGAGAGCACAGACCGACAAATCAAGTAATGTTTGCTGCAAGCAGACAGCGTGACAGTGCCCTAAAAGAGATTAGGCCAGTGCAGCTATCTTGAGACAGCCCTGTGTTGCACATGGAAACTAGAAACTTGTGTAGTATTTTTCTAATGTAATTATAAAATTCTAATAGAATGTCTTAAGACCCTAAGCCATTAAATACACACTAGTATAACCCAAGGATCCTTAAAAGAAAAACATATCTTACAAGGGGGTGGGGGGGGGGACCCTTACAGATGGGCATTCTTCAAGTTTCTACTCTGTCAATATTTCTAATCGATGGTAGAAGTATTCCCCATATTTTATGGTAGAAATATTCCCCATAAGTTGGTATACTCCCAAAACTAAACCTTATGTTCTGGAAACTTAACTGCACACCATGTAGTTCTCTGAAGATTGATGCAGGATGCCCAGTAAAAGAGATTGCAGTTTACTCAGATTCCAGGGCCTCGTCCCCTGTTTCAGCCTCACAAACTTGGAGGCTGTGCTGATTGGATTCATCAAGTGACAGTGAAGTCTCTCCTAGGCGCTGAATCCGAAGAATAGGATTTATTTTAGTGATTTTATTAGTGATTTGCTTTCAGCTTTCTTTTTAGAGAGTTAGCTCGGAAAAATACATAAGAACTTTGGTTTGTAATAAAACTAGAGCCATTATCATTCTTGAGGAACTTGTTAGGAAGCAGAAATAAGTGGACTAAGTTTTTTTTTTCCCCATTCTACCCATTTGTGGCAAAGAATAAGAGAAAAAAAAAAAAGAAGTAAAAAGTTAACCGGTATTTACTGAGCTCTTACTACAGGTCAAGCCAAGTGTTAGAAACAATGTGTTTTCTTCTTAAAACTTTATAACAACTTGGGTATTATTCCCTTTTGACAAAGGAGGAAATGGGATCAAATGGAATAATTGTTTATTCATTCACAAATTCATTTACCAATTCAGCAACAATTTTTCTTGCTATCAAGCACTTACTGGCTATCAAGCACTGGGCTAGATAATTAGGGATAGAAACCGGAATAAGAAATGCTTCCTGCCCTTGTGGAGCTTACAGTCTAGCAGGGGAGTCAAACCAAAATAATATAATAAGTAGATCATTACAAATGACAATAAGCGAATGCTGAAAATAAAAGGGGTAGTAAATAAAAGGTGGGAACATGTTTTTCCTATGGTTCAGTGACCATCTTAGAGAGTGAAATTTAAGCTTTGACTATGAAAGAAGAGTCAGCCATAGGAACAGCAGCAAAAAAGCACTAGAGGCAGAGTAGTGTATGCAAAGTGGCTAAGGTAAACTTGAATTATCCCAGAACTTGAACCAATGCTAGTGTGGCTGGAACCCAGTGTTCAAGGGGCACAGTGGCACAGGAGGAAGCTAGTGAAGAAGACAGGAGCCTGTAGGCAAGCGGAAGAGTGTGCGCTTGGCTTATAGAGAAAGGAAATGGTAGACCAGGGATTTGAATCAAGGTCATAGTCATCCCCAAGCCTCCACTGTACAACAGTACCCTATACTGGTGGTTCACAAAGTGGATTCCACAGATCAGCAACATCCCTATCACCTGGGAACTTGTTGGAAAGGCATATTCTTGTGACCCACCCCAGCCTTACTGAATCAGACACTCCAGCACCAGGGCCCAGCGATCTATCTGAACAAGATTGATATCCACTACCTGCATGAAGATAAAAGAACCTTCATTCCTCCTTTCCTCTCACTTGCACCTTTCCCACCCTAACTAGGGTTACTCCCTTAAACGACCTAATCATTTGGGTAATGACACTGTGTCCCTTAGTCTCCAGCGACCACGGCTTGCATTGCATCACGCGGTCCTTCCAGGCCTGCAGGCTCACGCAGCCGAGCTCTGCCTCGTGCTCTGCTCAAACCCCCTTCTCTCTGTTGCAGGACAGTTCGGCCCAACAGTGCGGTGCGCTCCGTCTACAAAGCGTCGGGCTGCTCCGACAATCCCAACCACCACGTCAGCTACCTGGAACACGTAGTCGTGCGCATCACCATCACCCACCCCAGGAGGGGAGACCTGGCCATCTACCTGACCTCGCCCTCAGGAACCAGGTCCCAGCTTTTGGCCAACAGGTACAGACATGGCCCCTGACCGCCAGTGTGCGGGGGTCACGATGACGCCCAGCGACTCTTTCAGCTCAAAAAAGTCCGCTGTGCTTTATTTTTTATTTTTTCAGAAGTCGAGGATTGTGCATGTACATATATTGTAGGATCATGATTTTCTATACAATTTTTAACGGTTACTTTCCATTTACAGTTATTACAAAATATTGGCTGTAGTCCCTGTGTGGTAAGGATAATCCGTGAGCCTATCATATACCCAATAATTTGTACCTCCCACTCCCCAACCCATATATTACCTCTCCTACCCCGTCCACTAGTTTGTTCTCTAAATCTGTGAGTCTGCTTCTTTTTTTGTTATATTCACTAGTTTATTGTAGTTTTAGATTCCACATGTAAGTTATATCATACAGTATTTGTCTTTCTCTGACTTATTTCACTTAGTGTAATGCTCTCCAAGTTCAACCATGTTGCTGCAAATGGCAAAAATTTCATTCTTTTTTATGGCTGAGTAGTATTCCATTGTGTGTGTGTGTGTGTGTGTGTGTGTGTGTGTGTGTGTGCGTGTGCGTGCCACAGCTTCTTTATCCATTCATCTGTTGATGGACACTTAAGTTGCTTCCATATCTTGGCTATTGTGAATAGTGCTGCTCTGAACATTGGGGTGCATATATCTTTTCAAATAACAACCTGATTAAAAGATAGGCAGAAGAACTGAACAGACATTTTTCCAAAGAGGAAATGCAGATGGCCAACAGGTACATGAAAAGATGCTCAACACTGCTAATCATCAGAGGAAATGCAAATCAAAAGCACAATGAGATATCTCCTCACACCTGTCAAAATAGCCACCGTCAAAAAGAACACACGTAACAGATGTTGGCGAGGGTGTGGAGAAAAGGGAATCCTTGTATACTGTTGGTGGGAATGTCCGTTGGTGCAGCCACTGTGGAAAACAGTATGTAGGTTTCTCAAAAAAACTAAAAACAGAACTACCGTATGACCCAGCAATTCCACTCCTGGGTATAAATCAAAAAAAAAAAAACCCCAAAGACATTAATTCAAAAATATACAGCTGTTCTTTAATTTCTTACTACCCTAAAAACTGGGTGGGGCCGGGGGGAGCGCCACTTACACATCATGATGGGATGGTCATAGCTCTCACTGCCCACACATAAACAGAGAGTGCAAAGCCGCCTAGGATCTGTAGGCATGGAACAGTATAACATTTAAGAGTTGGGTAATAGTAAAAGGATGCTGCAGAAAAATTGAGGGCCGCCTGTTGTTCTTTATCCTATAAAAGGAGTGCAGAACACTAAATCCTTAGGCCTCTGAGATGCCCTCCCCTGCCCTTAAGTGTCTGCTGGCATTTGTTACAGATTAACTGAATGCTCTTGCCAGAGCACTTTCCAAAGTTAAAGGAAATTCTATTTGTTTTAAAACAGGTTTTGGCAGATTTTTTTCTACAAAGATTCAGTTAGTAAATGTTTTGAGCTTTGCAGGCCATGTGTTTATTGCCACTACTCAACTCTGCCATTAGAGTGCAAAAGCCACTGTAAACAATATAAATGAATGTGTGTGGCTGTGTTCCAATAACAACTTTATTTACACAAACAGCCTAAGGGCTGGATCTGGTTTGAGGACTGACTGTAGTTTGCTAACCACTGTTTTAAAGGTTGGCCCTTTAGTCTTTATTGGCCAAGAGGGCACTTACTTTTTCTTAGTAGCCTCTTCCTTTCCCCATACTTCCTCCAAACATTTCTCCAGCAGGTAATTGTATTGCCAGGATCCTGCTGAAAGGCCAGAATGTTCTAACACAAGTTTTCTTTTGTTTCACTGGCTTTTCAAGTGGTTGAGAGCATGGGTGGGGGATACTTGTCAACAAGTGGGACCAGATGGGGAAATGTCAGATTGCCTTATACACCCCATTCCCATTATGGTTCTAAAATACAAGCCACAGCCAAAAGCCTGTGAGTTTCTTTCATTTGATGTTTCTCTCCAAGAGGAACATTTAATAGGGGCAAAAACCTTATTGTCAAAGGCCTATGCAGTCCAAATGAAAGCCAACCTCTTATGTTGACACAGCCGCCTGTCCACATGCCAGGTGTCCATAGCAGTAGTGATCTCTGTTAGGACAATGACAAGATGCCAGACGAGTTGAGAGGCCAAGGCCAGTGCAAGCCTGCAGAGCTGAAAGTCAGACTGAGGAATTACCAGTTGCTTTTCAAAATCTCCAACTTCATCTGCTGTAGGACAGTGAGAAAAACAGAGAGCAGTAGCACTTCTTGGTGACAGTGACTAAGAGTACAGATTCCACAGTCTTTCACTGCATTTTATTTCTGTGTTCAGAAGTCTTCTTGTGTTTGTCTTTAAAACCTAATGTCTTCCGTTAGGGCATAGGGAAACCTGGGCTTCGTATTCTATGAAGCGCAGTTTGCCAGGTTAAGGGTATGCAGGTGCAAGGAACTAAAGGATGCTTTGGTATCTCAGTCGCTGGGCACGCCCTCCTCCCTCCACAGACAGGGGTCTCAGCTGCCGCCAGGTCATCGCTGCTACCTGCCTGAGGCCTCTCTCCAGCGAGCAAGGCCTGCAGATGCCCAATTCTATGATTAATGGAGGTCACACCAGCTGTTGTTACCAAAACCAGGGAAGACCTTTTTCTTGATGTTTTTCTTTTTTTCTTTACTGCTGTGCATTTGCATGGAACTTGAAGTATCCAGGTGATCCCTGGTGAAGTACGAAGGTTGGCTTCACACATGTGCAGCTCTTCTCCCTGGAGCCCCCTCCGTTGTAGAAAAACAGTCCCTCCACAGTTGCTGTTTGCTTGGAAAACTCAGTCCCTTCAGCCTTTCTGGGCTCTTCCTGCATATTTCAGTATTTCTTGTTGGCTTCCCTGGAAATGACTTCAGTGAGGAAACTTGTGAGCTGGGGAGCTGGGGGTTGCATCACAGGCATTTGGTGGATTACAGTGTCGCTGGCTTCAGTCTTGCATGCATTCTTCAACAGCAGACATCCGCTTTGCTCTTTGCAAAGTGCTGATCGCCAAAGTGCTACATGACTTGTGTCAGAGAAAAGAAACAGGCATTTCAGATGCTCGGTGACCGATCTTGGCGGTTTACTTTAGCCTCTCCCATCATTACCTCCTGGGAATAAGATCTGCACTCAGAGTGCACTTCTCGGTCTGGAGCATTTCTTAAAGTGCTCTTCTTTTGTCTGTCTTCCATCTCAGTGCTGAAAATAAGTAGCCACCCCAGAAAAGGTAGACAAATTTGAGTGGACGGAGGGGACTGGAGGCACCGAGAGATGTAAACAGATGTTATGAATTCATTTGTCCATAGCTCCCCAAAAACACTGCTTTCAGCATCTGACCCTTTAATTGTAAAACAGCTATACCTGGTCCCAAAGCCACGTCTGCCCACCTTCCAGGGCCTGGCTCCCCTGTCCTTGTTGTACTTGACGCTAGTAGCATCCCTCCTACTGAGGCAGCTAAGGGAAGACTGTTTCCTTTGGCATTTTTTCCTTCTGGCATATTCCAAAGCTTTCATTTTATGAGAGGAAATCTCTACTCAGTCACCTCATGACAAGGAATCCTCATGTCCTCTCACCTTGGCCCTGTTTCAAATCACATTCCTAGGATTGGGAACTGAAGGCAAGAAGCATCGACAAGGGGGTGGGCAGGCTGTGAAGGGAAGGTCTGCTTTGCTCCTGGTGACCTTCCTGTTGGCCTGCAGGGCAGTGATACCTTTCCTCAAGGAAAAGGTGATGAGGTCAGGGTTTAGAAGGGATTTGTATGGCAGAGATTTTTTTTTAATTTATTTTTTTATTGAAGTATAGTTGATTCACAATGTTGTGTTAATTTCTGCTGTACAGCAAAGTGATTCATTTATACATATACATATATTCTTTTTCATATTCTTTTCCATTATGTTTTATCACAGGACATTGAATGTAGTTCCCTGTGCTATTACAGTAAGAACTCGTTGTTTATCAGTTCTATGTGTAATAGTTTGCATCTGCTAACCCCAAACTCTCAGTCCTAATCCATCCCTCCCCCACCCCCCTCCCCCCTTGGCAACCACAAGTCTGTTCTCTATGTCTGTGAGTCTGTTTCTGTTTCATAGGTAGGTTCATTTGTGTCATATTTTAGATTCCACATGTAAGTGATATCATATGGTGTTTGTCTTTCTCTTTCTGACTTACTTCACTTAGTATGATACTCTCTAGTTGCATCCATGTTGCTGCAAATGGCACAGTTTTGTTCTTTTTTATGGCTGAGTAGTATTCCATTGTATACATGTACCACATCTTCTTGATCCATTCATTTGTGGATGGACATTTAGGTTGTTTCCTTGACTTGGCTATTGTGAATAGTGCTGCTATGAACATAGGGGTGCATGTATCTTTTCGAATTATAGTATTGTCCAGATATATGCCCAGGAGTGTGATTGCTAGATCATATGGTAGCTCTGTTTTTAGTTTTTTGAGGAAGCTCCCTACTGTTTTCCATAGTGGCTGCATCAATTTACATTCCCACCAACAGTGTAGCAGGGTTCCCTTTTCTCCACACCCTCTCCAGCATTTGTTACTTGTAGACTTTTTAATTATGGCTATTCTGAGTGGTGTGAGGTGGTACCTCCTTGTAGTTTTGATTTGAATTTCTCTAATAATTTGCTACGTTGAGCATCTTTGCATGTGCCTATTGGCCATCTGTATGTCTTCTTTGGAGAAATGTGTATTTAAGGTCTTCTGCCCATTTTTCGATTGGGTTATTTATTATTTGTTGTTGAGTTGTATGAGCTGTTTGTATATTTTGGAAATTAAGCCCTTGTCGGTCACATTATTTGCAAATATTTTCTCCCATTCCATATGTTGTCTTTTCATTTTGTTTATGGTTTCCTTTACTATACAAAAGCTTGTAAGTTTGATTAGGTCCCATTTGTGGTTTTTTTGTTTTTATTTCTATTGCCTTGGGAGACTGACCTAAGAAAACACTGGTATTATGATTTATGTCAGAGAATGTTTTGCCTATGATCTCTTCTAGGAGTTTTATGGTGTCATGTCTTACGTTTAAGTCTTTAAGCCATGTTGAGTTTATTTTTGTGTATGGTGTGAGGGTGTGTTGTAACTTCATTGATTTACATGCAGCTGTCCACCTTTCCCAACACCACTTACTGAAGAGATTCTTCTTCCCAGCATATATTCTTGCCTCTTTTGTCGAAGATTAATTGACCGTAGGTGTGTGGCTTTATTTCTGGGCTCTCTGTTCTGTTCCACTGACGTATATGTCTGTTTTTGTGCCTGTACCACACTGTGTTGATTACTGTAGCTTTGTAGTATTGTCTGAAGTCTGGGAGGGTTGTGCCTCCAGCTTTGTTCTTTTTCCTCAGGATTGCTTTGGCAATTCTGGGTCTTTTATGGTTCCATATAAATTTTAGGATTATTCTAGTTCTGTGAAAAATGTCATGGGTAATTTGATACTGTATTAAATCAGCGATGTATTTAATACAGGTGCATTAAATCTGTAGATTGCTTTAGATAGCATGGCCATTTTAACAATATTAATTCTTCCAATCCAAAAGCATGGGATATCTTTACATTTCTTTGAATCTTTAATTTCCTTTATTAATGTTTTATAGTTCTCACATATACATCTTTCACCTCCTTGGTCAACTTTATTCCTAAGTATTTTATTTGTGTGTCAGAGATTATTAATGAGGGCAATAAATAGTTCCCCTGTTGGACACTTATCTTTCTTTGAAAGAAGTCAAGATTTCTGAGGAGGACCACGTAAAGCAAAGAACACTGTGCAGTTAAAGGATAGGAATTCTGAAAGGTTTAAAACACACAGTTTTCCTAGTGGGGTCATTTGAGATGAAGAGGTACAGCTGTGGTGGCAAAGAGTCGTCCCCATTTGATCCCTCCTGTTTCTCCATGAGGCAGAACTCTTCACAGTGGCCTGTGCACTGGCTGCTGTGAGAAGGAAGGATGCTGAGATTCCGCTCAGACTCAGAATCCGAGGCTCACTTGGCATCATCTCCCCTTAATGATGCAAAAACTAGACATACAGACAAGGAGAATAAACTAGGAAGGAAGCTGAGAGGACAGCAACTCCCATGCATTATTACCTTCATTTCAGTATTGACAAAATCTGTGTCCTGGTCTTGGGACCAGAAAATGCTATCCATAACAGTAAATTCCCAAAAGAAAGGGGTCATGGTCAGCTTTCCAGAAGTCCACATTTTCCTAAACTTTTCAGTAAGGAGTGTCTTCAAGATTGCTTATGCCCTCACCATGACAATTCCTAGGGAACTGGTTTTCAGCGAGGTCGTTGAAGATGATGTCAGTGTGGGCCGTCTGGAGCCCCTCAGTGCTTCCCTGTCCTGGCTGCTGGGCACTGGCTGGAACTCCTGTGGAGAACAGCTGTTCCAGGAAGCACGGTCTACCCGAGCATCTGCAGGTGCTGAGCCCTGGAAGGCACTCAGCAGCGTTCAGCTAGTCGAGCTCGAGCTGCATGCCCCATTAGCCCAGCAGGCAACCCCCCCACGCCCCCGCCCCCGTGGCAGGCCAGGTTGATGGTTTAGTGGGTGGGAGCCCCGAGTAAACAGAGGCATCCTGGAATGGACAGTTAGTGCCTTCTCTTCCCTTTGTTTTCTCCTGTCTTCCCACCCTTCTGCTCCTCCTTCTGGCCTGTTCACCCTGCCTAACAAAAAACCAAACTGAATAATCGACACAAATGCTTTCCTTCTAGGGGGACTGTGGGGATCTGGCATGGGTAGGGGCAATCAGGTGGGCTTAGGTCCCTTTAAAATAGATACAAGAGCAACTCTAGATATAAGCCTTTATACGACAACATGTTCAAATTCTGCTTGCCTACATATTTTCCAACAAAAAGCTTATCCCATCAGATTCTTCCTTCAACTGCATTTGTTAGAATTATGAAAACCTGGCTTTTTTTTCTTCCCCTAAATACACCCCCTTTCCCCAATTCATTGAGTTTTAGATTTAGTTTAGCTGTATTGGCTCTCTGTTCCAAATTTTGGCCTCTGACTGAAAGCTGAAACTTTGCCTCCCTTTCTAAATTTGATTACAGATGAGTATCTCTGCTTCTAATTATGGTCTTAAGTAGAAAGAAGGTACACTTTCTCGTCTGCACAACCTATAGGGTTCTATAATTAACTGTGTTTAACTGGTGTTTCTATTTGAATATTTTTGTCCCTGCCCAAATGTTCAATGACAGACTACTGACATTTTGTAAAGTGTCCTGCTGTATAAATGTATGTGTGACTTGCAGAATTACACTTTTGCTGTGGAAGTTTTACATTCCAGTAAGGCCTCACCATAAGAATAACCCTCTTCCTTTATTCAAAAGAAGGTACAGCCTTTGGAGCTTAGAGCTGGGATTGTCTTGAGTTCACCCATTTTTACGATCGACTTTGGAAAAGTGATTCTTTCATCTAGAAAACAGACATAGTAGTATCTGCCTCACAGGGTTGTTACAAGTAGTGAATAACATACAGCAAGCTCCTAGCATAGTAAGCACTTATAAGTGCTAACCCTTCTTTATGCAGTGCTTTTCAAAGCGCCTGGTGAGTGACTATCCCACACAGCTGGCCAGGTCTCTCCCAGAGAGGCTGATTCTAAACGTCTAGGTGAGGCCCGTGAATTTGCATTTCTAGTAAGCTCCCAGGTGATGCTGAAGCTGCCCGTCCACAGACCAGACTTTTAAATGGCACCGACTTAAAAGATCACCCAGCTTTTTCAAACACATTCTTCTTATTTTCATGTCATCAAAAAACTCGTGAGCAGTATGCTGCTGGGTGCTGTGAAAGTCATTTACAAAGGAGTTTATAATGTAAAACAGATATTTAGATAAAAGCCATCTACTATTAAAGAATATAGCTTCAAGACGATTAAGCACTTACATCGTGTACCCACAAGAAGGAATGCATTTCGGGGTTGGTAAGTTAGTAAGAATGTGCACGTTGAAAGTTTTTTAGAAAACTCACCTTTTTAGGTACTCCAAACCTCTAGAACCAGTACCTTTCTCTCAACCTTTCTTAAAGAAGCAATTTAGATTAGAAGAGAGAGAAAAACTTAATAGTGTGTTTTAAGTACCGTTTCAGAAGCAAATTATTTACAACTTACAAAAGCCGAACATCTCAAGAAAATCAGAAGCTCAGGTACAACTAAGCCAGATGAGTGCTTTAAGCATTCTATCAGCTTTAGGTTAAATTGTGATGAAGCACTGAAAATACTAAAAATCAAAATAGAGAACCAAAAGAAAAAAGAAAACTTCCAAAATATTGGTTTAATGTCTAATTCTGTGGTGAACACAAATACTGTCTGTGTAGTCGTGGATGATTCTGAAATTAACATCCATTTACAATTTGAGAAATAATTATATGATAACACATAGCTGTCAGTACTTACAAAATGCCTTGTTATTTAGTTGCCATAACATCAGAGAAGCATGTTGTAGCCTTGACACGTTGGCTAGACTCTTTAAGTGAAAGGGGGAAAGAAAGCTTACAGTAATTATATGAGTTATTTCCTGAGTTAATTCCTCAAAAGGACGTACTACATTTAATGGCAGTCCTTCCTACCAATCTTCATCAAAGTAATTGAAAACCGCTCACAGGGGTAGGGCTGTGGGCACCGTTTTAATAGCTGGATACATGATTTGTGCCCCTGCATGCATATATCATTTCATTGAGCACATGATTATGAAGTCAAGTTGACGGAACAGGGTTTCACTGCAATAGGAGATGTGGACACGGGTATGGAGTTAATGTACTCCAGCTTTCAGCACACTGGCCCTGCTTTATTGACATTTGATCCACACTAATAATGTTGGCATGTGTCTCTTTTCTTCACTGTTGGCACAGCACAGACGTTCAGACAGGGCACTGGACTTTTTAGTTGATAAACGAAGACCACACAATTAGAATCTCTTTAGCGCTGTCCAGTGATTTGACACTTGGTTGGAGCGAGTATGTTCTTTGCAACACAAATCTCGTCTACTACCTACATTACCTTTTGTTATATGCAGATGATGCAGGGTTTTTAAATAGTACAATACGAAAAATAGCGAATAGTTTTAAGTACTGAATCAGAGTAAAAATAAAAGGGTGGGGATTAGAAAAGTCAATGCCCAGCTAGTTGAAACAACAATAACAATCAGTGTCTATTTCTCTCCCCGTCAACTCTTTTAGCAAAATGCAGTGATCGTGTTTGGCTGCATTTTAATTCCTCTCCTCAACTTTTATGTCCACATGAAACTAATGAGCATTCCAGCTCTGCATAAAGTGAAGAGGCCGGGCTGGGAACCACTCAGCCAGATAGACAAAGCCTGTTTACATTCGGGCTTTGAAACACTTATTTGAATGGTGATTATGGATAGTTCTTCTGGGTACCTAGTTTATATTTAATTTTCGTTCCAAATGTGATTTTAAAATGATTGGTAGCAATGGAATGATTTTCAAAGGTGGAGAGGAAAGGGTGTAAGGGAAGAAACATAGGGTCTGCTAATCCAGCACTCAAATAAATAACTGACCCATGAGTAATTAAAAGTTGGCTGAGGTTGTGGAAACCAGACTGCCCCTCATGTGATGGCAGCCTCAAGTCTCCTTTGTAGTTTTTGGACGTGAGGCCGTGAGCCAAATGTTCTGTCTAAACTGTTTGGGAATTGCTTTTCAGTTTGACACTCTTGGAAAGGTATTACGTGACAAGCTGTCGCTTCAGTGCCCTCAAGTGGCACAACAGCCTCAACGAATTGGAACTGAAATTAGAACTGTTGGGCTAAGAAGTGGTTCTAGACCAATTTTCTGCCTCCATCCATTTCCATGTCACAATATTCACTTCAGTAACATCTCTCTGGCAGGAAGTACCATTTGAAAAGTTTCCTCCTTTCCTACCTCTGTGTCTCGTTTTCACCCAACACACGCTTTCTGGGTTTTACATGAAGGACCCAGTAGGTAAGTCAATTGTGTTTATAATGACCCAACAATTTCTTCCTGGCCAAGTCCAGTTTCAAGCCACAAACTTGTGAAACAAGCCCTATTGTGGTAGTGCGTGGATTGTAAGATCTCCTGGATGTATGTACCACCCATAATCTATCGAAGATCATTTTCAGTGGGAAGACATTCATGTAAGGAGCCACTGTTTCCATCCCCGTTATCATGAGGGAAAGCTGCCAGATCTAATATGGTCCTCGTTGAAATGCCGCACCCTTTGGTTCAGAAGTAACCTGTATACAGGTTATACAGGTTATACAGGCTAGTATACAGGTATACAGGTTAGTAACCTGTATACAGGTTACTGTATACAGGTATACAGGTATACAGTATACAGGTATACAGGTATACAGGAACCTGTATACAGGTATACAGGTTAGTATACAGGTATTCTAAAAAAAGAAAAAGGCCTTCCTGTCCATATAAGGTTTGAAAATCACTGCCTCCCATTAACCCCATATGGAGATTAACAAAACATATTTGAATATTCCAAAGATCTGCAGTGTTCTCCAGTAAAGAGATCTGTTCAACTTTGACTCAGCCTTTTCTCAATTTTCTGACCATGGGACACTTGGAGAATGTTGCTAAATACTTTTTATTTTTCTTCTTTCAAGACCTCAGGAGTATGCAACAGGTGATTTTCCTGTTTATTGCTTTTCTCCAGGGAAAGCTGCCGAGTGTCAGCCATTTACCTAACACAGTCCCTAGTTACGTCCCCTAACCCTCCAGCTTCAGAATCCAGCTGGCATTTTAGAGGGAGCCTCAAACACATTGATAGAACACTTTCAAAAATCAGAATTGTAATGTATTAAGTTATAATGAGATTAGACTGGTTATTTTTGTTTTTAGAAGGCTGCATTTTCTCCCAATGGGAAGATGCCCATGGAAGTTCAAATGATAACCACCAGTTTCCTTGGTGAACAGGAAAGTAAAGCAAGGAGAGGTGATTGTATGTCTTAAATAGCTGTCAACATCCACTTGTCATGACCTTTGTATTTGTCTGCACTGAAGGACAGATATGTCCCAGTAACTGGACGCGGTTGCTCCTAAGACAATGCTAGAGATGCTTTTCCCTCTCTGTTTGCCCCAACAAAAATAATAGATGTATATAATTTTAAGTACTTAAAATTTTTTTTTTCTCTTGCCCCATCTTTCATTTTCTACTTTCTGGGTCCCATCTCTATAGAAATCTTTTGGATATTTCTTCAGATAGTCAAATCTCCGTCACATGCCTATGTAAATAATATGCCTGTTTCTTCATATGCTAGCCTTATACATATCTATTTTATACATATCTATTGACATCTCTTGATTCTTGATTCGGATTCTCTTTATTTTTCTTTATATTTTGTATCCCTCAGGATTACTTCACAGAAAACAGAAGTAATTCCAGTGATTTCAAGCAGGAAGAGATTTCATATAGGGAATTAGGAACTTAGAAAATTATTAGAAGGGCTGGAAGGGCAGAATTTAGGCTGCAGTTCCAGGCATGACTCCCTGAACTGGATAAGATGAATGGGCATGGTTTTTCATTGAGGAGTAATTTACATACAATTCACTTTTTAATGTGAATAATAAGTTTTGACAAATATATATAGTTGCATAACCAGCCATTATTTTCAAGGTATAAAACAGTTCCTTCATTCCCAAAACTTCCACCATGCCCCTGCCTCCTACCTCCTAGCCCCTGACAGCCACTAATCTGTTTCTGTTTAAGTAGTATTTTCTAGAATGTCATATAAATTGAATCAGATAGTGCATGATCTGTTGTGTCTGACTTTTTCCACTTAGCTTAATGCCTTCAAAATTCATTCATGTTGTTGCAGTTATTAGCAGTTCAACAGTTTTTATTACTAGGTAGTATTTCATTCTGTGAATATACCATAATTTGTTTACCCATTCACCAGTCGATGGACATCTGAATTGCTAACAGTTTTTGATGATTATGAATAAAGCTGCTGTGAGCCTTCATGTGGAGTTCTTTGTGTGGACTTATGTCTTCACTTCTCTTGGGTAAATGTCTGGCGGGGCGGGGGGGTATTGTTTCGTCATATGGTAAGAATTGTCAAACTGTTGCTCAGAGCAGCTGCACCATTTTGCGTTTCCATCAGCAGTGTAAGAGAGCTTCAGTTGCTCCACATCAACTCTTGGTACTACCAGGCTTGTGAGTAGCATCTTAGCCTAGGTTCCCTGATACCCACATCATTATCCCTCCCAGATTTGTTACTGGACAGCCAGCCCCATGCCTGTTTCCCTCCGGTAGAACAATGATATGCATATATTTGGATCTACTAATCGGTGATGCCCAGGATGAAGACAACCTCCAGTGTTGAGCTGAACATGCTGATAGATACAGAGAGATCACTCATCATGGTCTTGACGTGACACTCACTAGATTTTAAATAACATACAAAAACAGTGTTTTATGGTTCTCTCTCAGGCTTTTTGATCATTCCATGGAAGGATTTAAAAATTGGGAGTTCATGACCATTCATTGCTGGGGAGAACGAGCTGCTGGTGACTGGATCCTGGAAGTTTATGACACTCCCTCTCAGCTGAGGAACTTCAAGACTCCAGGTAGGAACTCCCTTTCTATAATTTGATTTATTGCACAGAAAAATGATGGAGTATGTTCTGGCCAAGAAATGTGTTTCACATTCATATATCAATTTTATCCTTTATCATATGATCCTGTGCTTTGAGTTGTCTTCCTGTACTCCAATTCTCAAGATCGCCATTAGAAAAGTAGTAATTTAAGGATACGAATTCAAGAATAAGTATTTAGATATAAGTACAAGATGAAACATGACAGCTATTCATTGATATTTCAGAATATATGGTCCATATCTCTAACCAGCTTCCCTTACTTTCTTTGTCAATAAACAAGCCAGCCTTGTCCACCTACAATGGGTAAATTGCATGGTCATAAGAGGAGACAAGTTCCCTTGACTATCTTTTTTCTGCATTTACTTTAAATTTAATTTTCAGTGCAGACAAGACATTGAGCCTGGCCTATGCCAGCTAAACTGGTTACCACTAAAGAGAATGCATGATAGCATTCTGACCTTTGTGAGCCCAGGAGCTAAGTAAAGAGAAAACTGTCCTGATACGTAAAACATGGAAATGAATGATGTTAATAGAGTTCTTTTCAGGTGGTCTGACTCTGTTGCCGCACATGGCCTATTTCCCTCTTCTTGCTAACGTATGAACCTTGTTTGTAACATAAAATAAGGAAAAGTACAAATGCAGCATGAGATGGGAGGTTGAACAGTATTTTTGCAGCAGCCTGTGTTGCCTGTGATGGAGCCCTAAGTAGTACTTGTTTCAGTAACAAGTGATCTGTTTGATAACTACCCCAGCCTCCCACCCAGCTGTGGACCCATCTTCCATCGTCTAATAAGTTTATGCTTCTCAATGCTCTGTCCAGTCCATCTGCAGAAGAACCAGGCTTGAGGGCAGTTTTAGGACTGCCATCTAATTCTAAGTCCTCTCCTCATCACAGAATAATTAAACCCAACATTCTGTAAATAACTGTAAGGGTGTGATTCATTCGGATACTGTGGGTTGCATCGGGCAAAAGAAGCAAACAGCAGAACGCAGGCGTGAACCGTACATTTGCCGCTCTTTTGCCCACCAGTCAGGGAAAGTTACTCATTCTGAGAGATCCATTTTCTGCACACAGTTTAGCCATCTCTTTTCCCTTATTCCGTGAGGTGGTTCATCTGTGTTGCCACAGTGGTCCCATAGTCAGGGAAATCAAAACCAGCATGGTGGCAAGGTCCCAATAAATCAGGATAAAAGTTGTGTGAAAGAGTATCTGGGTCCAGCTCACTTCCAGCGTGCACCATGGATGTAATGGTTGCCAAGGTTTTATTCAGAAATCAGATATTTGTCAATAAGGCAGAGTTGATAGAAAACATTCAAATAAACTAGACCCTGGTTTCTAGACAACCTTCACTTGTTCCTAATCTAGTTAGTTCCCAGGACCTTCCTCTCTCCTTCCCTCTTCTTTTCAGGCCAGGCTTACTGCTCATGCTATGGAGATGTGCTGTGTCATGGCGCTCAGGGGCAATGGCAGGCATGGTGACTGGACTGGGCTGCCCTGACCAAAGGGCAGCTCCCAGGAGATCCATCAGCATGTGTCACTACAGGGCTGTTATATCTCAAGAGATCCCAGAGAAGTAAACACTGTCCAAACGTGGCAGTTGTGTACCAACAGGGGTGCAGCCTAGGGTACAGACATAAGGGGTGCATTATCTGTTGATAATTTAGGACAGTTATAAAAGTGACTCTTTGATAAAATGCTCCTCCCCACAAGCATAGACTGCCCCTAGGGGCATAACTAATGGTAGACCTGGGGTTGGTGTGCAAGCACGAGAGGCCAACATAAATCTCTCTGCCCTCAAGGAGTTCAGGGTCTATCCAGAGTTTACTGTGATTATCCGTGTTAAAAGCTCTCTGCAGTACTCCAGATCATGTAGAGTTGTCCATTTCATATCACTGGCTTCTCCTTATACTGTTTAAATGTTTGCGTTTAACCCCAGTCACCTCCAGCCATCTTAAGAGATGTTCTTTTGTGTCAGAAGAGAGATACCCTAATGCTATACAGCCTGGGGTCAGGAGGCTTTAATAGAAACACATGGTCTCCGGGTATCCTTTCTTCAACCAACCTTTCAGTTCAGAATTAGACACAACTTTGAAAAGGGACTTTTACTTTTCTCTGTGTGTTTGTGTGTTTCTATCATTGTTCCTATGGTGTACAGTCCTCTAATTAAATGAGGGGTTTCTTTAGTAAGCTACTCGAAATTCAGTTGGAGACATAGAATCTTCTAGCCCAATTAAATGGTAGAATCATTCCCAAGTATGGAGGTTCCTGGCTCTAAACTGAGTTTATATTTGTATATTATTTCTTCCCATTTGCTTATTATTAAAACACATACTAAGGATTTTTGGAGGCATTTTTGTTGTTGTTTTTGTTTCATTGCATATTAAATCTATCTTGGGTTTTCTATCTTGGGCAGATTGCATCTAAGTGTTAGCAAGTAGAATGGATTTTTTCTCATTCTGCATTTACACTGCTATTTTTCACAAGATGTTGCAGTATCTATTGCAAAGTCTGCTATAGAATTTAGCAAATGGAAAAGTGATAGGGGAGGGAAAAAGTGACGGCCCAAATATGGCAGCGTTTGATGTGAATTGTGGCAGAGATCCTAAGGAAATAAAATTACATAATAAGTGAAAAATAAAGAGAGAAACTGCCCAGCGGGCTTATGATGTACTTCAGAAATGGCACCAAGGGAAATAATCAGTTATGAGTCAACACTCTTTAAACATTTACAAGGGTAAACTTTTAGATAAAATCATCTTAAGTTAAATGGACCAGGTTTTAGAGTAACTGACATAGTGTCCTTGTATTATGTGTTCCATGTGTGCACTTGAGAGATGCCATATGGAAAACAGGTTCCCTTTTGCATTGCTACCTAACGGCAGTCAGATTGGTCATTAATTTCAGGTAGTCATTCATTTCTTGACACTACTTGAAATTTTGAGACTGAACAACACCCTAATTATGAATAGGATAGCCATTAACAAGTGAGTCCAAAGAAAACCTGGCAGAGGTCAAGCCAAATATAAACCAGTGTGCTGGCTCAATGCAGATGTCAGAAAACAATGAATGTGGCCCAGAATATGTTCATTTTTAAACTTCAAGTTTCTAAACTCCTAGAAATGGCAAGGAAGACAGAATTATATAATAGTTTAAGAATGCAAGATTTGGATACATAATTTTTTTTAATTGAAGGATAATTGAAATATTAGTTTCAGGTATACAACTGTATGATTTGATATTTGTATATATTGTGAAATGATCACCACAGTAAGTCTAGTTAACATCCATCACCTCACACAGTTACAAAATTGTTTTTCTTGTGATGAGAATTTTTAAGATACACTGTTTTAACAACTTTGAAATATACAGTACACTACTATTAACTATACTCACCATGCTGTACATTACATCCTCAGGACTTATATGTTTTTTAACTGGAACTTTGTATCTTTTGACCCCCTTCACCTATTTCACCCACCCCTACCTACCCCCTGCCTTTGGCAACCACCAGTCTGTTCTGTGTATCTATGATTTCTGTCTTTTACTTTTTGTATTTTATTTTTTTAAGACTTCACATGTAAGTGAGATCATACAGTATTTGTCTTTTTCTGTCTGACTTCAACTTAGGAAGGTCCATCCATGTTTTCACACAAGGCAAGATTCCCTTTTTGTGGCCCAGTAATAGTGTGTGTGTGTGTGTGTGTGTGTGTGTGTGTGTGTGTGTACATGTACATATGTGTACACATGTACACATATATTTTCTTTACCCATTCATCCGTCAGTCGACATCTGGGTTGCTTCCTTGTTTTGGCTATTGTAAATAATGCTACAGTGAACATGTGGGTACATGTAACTTTAAGAGTTAGTGTTTTTCTTTTGTTTTTCAGATAGATACCCAGAAGTGGAATTGCTGGATCATATGGTAGTTCTATTTTTAATTTTTTGAGGAACCTCCCTACTGTTTTCTATAGTGGCTGCACCAATTTACATTCCCCCCAACAGTGCACAAGGGTTCCCTTTTCTCCACATCCTCACCAATATTTGTTTTTTTGATAATAGTCATTCTAACAGGTGTAAGGTAATAGCTCATTGTGGTTTTGATTTGCATTTCCCTGATGATTAGTGATGCTGAGTGCCCTTTCATGTTGGCCATCTGTATGTAGTCATTTGAAAAATGTTTATTTAGATCCTCTGCCCATGTTTTAATCAGATTATTTTTCTGCTATTGAGTTGTATGAGATCTTTACATATTTTGGATATTAACCCCTTACCAGATATATGATTTGCAAATACTTTCCATAGGTTACCTTTTCATTTAGTTGATGGTTTCCTTTGCTGTGCAGAAGCTCTATAGTTTGATGTAGTCCCACTTATTTATTTTTGCATTTGTTCCCTTTGCTTTTGTTGTCAAATACAAAAAATCATTCCCAAGATCAGTGTCAAGGAGTTTACCACCTAGGTTTTCTTCTAGAGGTTTTATGGTTTCGGGTCTTACATTCAAATCTTTAAGCCATTATGAGTTAGTTTTTTGTGTATGGTGTTAGATAGTGGTCCAGTTTTTCTAACACCATTTATTGAAGACTGCCTTTTCCCCATTGTATATTCTTGGCTCCTTTGTCATAAATCAATTGACCCTATATGTGTGGGTTTATTTCTGGGTTTGCTATTCTGTTTCATTCATTTATGTGTCTGTTTTTATGTCAATACCATACTGTTTCGATTATTATAGCTGTGTAGTATAGTTTGAAATCATAGCACGTGATACCTCCAGATTTGTTCTTCTTCCTCAAGATTGCTTTGGCTATTTGGGGTGTTTTGTGGGTCCATAAAAATTTTAGGCTTGTTTGTTCTATTTCTGTGAAAAATGCCTTTGGAATTTTCCTAGGGATTACATTGAATCTGTAGATTGCTTTGGGTAGTATGGACACCTTTACAATATTCTAATTTATGAGCATGGAATATCTTTCCATTTATTTGTGTCTTCAATTTATTTCATCAATTTCTTACAGTTTTCAGTGTACAGATCTCTCACTTTCTTGGTTAAATTTATTCCTAGGTATTTTATTCTTTTGATGCAGTTGTAAATAGGATTGCTTTCTTAATTTCTCTGATAGTTCATCATTAATGTAAAGCAATGCAACAGATTTTTGTATACTGATTTTGTATCTTGAAACTTTTCTGAATTTGTTGCTTAGTTCTAAGTTTTTTGGTGCAGTCTATATATAATAGTAACAGTTTTACCTCTTCCTTTCCAACTTGGATGCCTTTTCTTTTTCCTGCCTACATCCTTGTTCCTGATTTATTATGTTGATATATGTTCCCTCTATAACCACTTTGTTGAGAGTCTTTATCATAAATGGACGTTGGATTTTGTCAATGCTTTTTTGCATCTATTGAGATAATTATATGAGTTTTATCCTTCATTTTGCTACTGTGTCAAATCATATTGATTTACATATGTTGAAACATCCTTTCATCCCTGGAATAAATCCCATTTGATCATGATGTATGATCCTTTTAATGTATTGTTGTATTCAGTTTGTTAACATTTTGTCGAGGATTTTTGCATCTATGTTTATCAGGGATTTTCTTTTCTTGTGGAAACCTTGTCTGGATTTGGTATCAGGGTAATACTGGCCTCATAAAATGAGTTTGGAAGTATTCCTTCCTATTCTTTTTTTGGAAGAGCTTGAGAAGGATTGGTATTAATTCTTCTTTAACTGTTTGGTGAATTCACCAGTGAAGGTGTCTAATCCTGGACATTCCTTTGTTGGGAAGTTTTTGATTATTGATCCTTACAATAATTGGTCTGTTCAGATCTTCAATTTCTTCATGATTCAGTCTTGGTAGAGTGTATGCTTCTAGGAATTTATCCATTTCTTATAGGTCCTCCAATTTGTTGGGTATAATTGCTGATAGTAGCCTTTTATGATCCTTTGTAATTCTATGGTATCAGTTAAAATGTCTCCTCTTTCATTTCTGATTTTGAGTCTTCTCTCTCTTCTTCTTGGTGAGGCTACCTAAAGGTTTGTCAATTTTGTTCAGAGTCCTAGGGGACCCATGAGCCTAAGCCACACTGGCCACCAGAGCCAGCAACCTAGAGGTGTCCCCTAGGTGCCAGCTGAGAGTACAAGCTCCTTTCTTGTTCATACCAGCAAGCTGGAGCAGGCCAAGGGAGAACCAGATGGCTCCGGTGAGCCTCCATGTTTGGACAGTATTCAGTAGGCCCTTTTCTATATGTTAAATTAGATGCCTGACCCTCGGCCAGTGCTTTAAGATAAGCAAATAAGCCTTTTTCATGGAAAGTCTGGGTGCTTTTCAGTCGACTGCCTCTGCACAGCACCCTGGAGTGAGAGTCCACGCAGGTGAGCTCTTTAAGAACTGCTCCGTTCACTACGGTCTTATGGGTCTTGTGGACCCAAGGCCCTTTGGGTTTCAAAGCTACATGGTTTGGGGGCTCATCTCTCAGGTGTAGGTCTTAAAAGTTTTGGTACCCAATGTGGTGCTCAAACCTTTCACTCCTCGAGGAGAAGCTGGGGGTTTTTGAGTCCCCTCTCGACTGTGGGTTGTAGCACTGGGGGGTGGGGTTTATGGTAAGATGCATCTAAGCCTCTCCTACCCATTTTGACCTGGGGTTTTCTTGTTTGCCTGATGCGTAGGAGCCACTCAGTTAGTTTGGGGGTTTTTTTCCAGAGGAAATTGTTCCATATGTGGCTACAGATTCAGCAAGTTTATGGAAAGCAGTGAATTCAGGATCTTCCTATATTACCATCTTAAATCAGAACCCCCAGATAGATTTTGATATCAGTCTGTCCTCTTACTGCCCTTGGGAAAGTTACCAACCTCTGTGCCTCAGTTTCCTCATCTACATATTGGGAATACAAGTACCTATTTCCCAGTTGTTGAGACCACTGAATGGAGTAAAACTTACTTAGCGTATAGTAAGCACTTATAGAAAACAAGCATCAATTTGATGGTGATTATAGTTGCTGATAGATGAATTAGCAGACACCTGAAATTCATCCCTCTCTGGGCTGTGACAGAGCCCAACCCTAACCTTGCCTGGATTCGCTGTATTAGGCCAAGGTGAGGAGGAGATCTAAGGTGGGGGGAGGGGTATCCTACCTTCCTGCCAGCATATTTCCACGTTTTTAATGGTTTTGTCTTAATAACTTTTATTTAAGATTCATATAAAAAAAAGAACCAAATTAAGCTTAATGGCCAGGAGACAGTTGTTTTCTGTTTGTTTACTTTTTGCATTAAAGACTTTAGTTTTATAAAGCTAAGAAATAAATTTATAAATAAGGATTAACTAAAGCAAATGTTCCTTGAAAGCCTACATCCAAAGGAGGTAAAACACTTCCCTCACATCTCCAAACACCCTTGACCAGAAAATGCTCTATGACAGCACTGCCTAGGAGAACATTCTGCCAGTGGTAGAAATGTTTCCTGTATCTGTGCTGTTCATCGTAGCGGCCACTAGCCACATACGGCTACTGAGTACTTGAAATGTGGTCTGAGGAACTGAAGTTTTAAATTTTAGTTAATTTAAACGGAAACATCCAAATGGATCTAGTGGCTATCATTGGCCAGCACGTGTCTACAGGATAATGTAGTGATGTATTCTTAACATTTCAGGTGGAACAAAGTAGTTGTTTTCATCTTTTTTTGATAAACAAGTCAGATAATGCCAACAGTTTTTTTTAATTTATGTAAGACCTTTATACCTAGAAAAAGAAGGCCTTCTGTGAAATCCTGGGATTCTCTTAAATATCCATAATTTGAAACTCAGCCCTTGATCCAGAAATCTGAGATGTGTTTCTCACACACACACAAAATGCTGATTCAATTAAGGTGTATCCTACGTTTGGTGCTCAGTAAATACGTGGTATGTGAATTATTAAATAGTTAACTCTGCAAGCGTTGGAAAATGCGTTTCTAGCCCTGTATCTGATGCAGTGATTCATATGAATCTGTTTCCCACAATTCTCCTACTCTTGTTTTGTCCTCAGTGAGAAGGAATTAAAGAAATTATGAAGCTGAAGAGGGAATGTTTGGTCATGATATGCTTTCATTGTTTCCCAAGGTAAATTGAAAGAATGGTCTTTGGTCCTCTATGGCACCTCCGTGCAGCCATACTCGCCCACCAATGAGTTTCCTAAAGTGGAACGTGTCCGGTATAGCCGCGTTGAAGACCCCACTGATGACTATGGGACAGAGGATTATGCAGGTGAGCTGGCTTCCAATGGGGAGGCAGGCTAAGGAAAGAAAGCTCATGCCTCATTCCCCCAAAGAGATAAACCTCTACTCATATCCTGAGAGATTTTATTCCATCTTCCTTTCTATCCCTTAGATATTGGTATGTGTACATTCAACTATTCAAATATTCATGTTTTTTTCTTCAAAGCTAAAATCACACTGTATATAGAACATTCATATTCTTTTTTTTCCATTAAAGGTATCATTAAGAGCATATTTCCCTGTTGTCAAGTATCCTTAGAACACATATTTAAAAGGCAGCATAATAGTCCATCCTGTTGTAATATATTTAATCCATAACCTGGGATGTGTAGTTTGCTTAGAGTTTTAGACTATTTTAAATAAGGTTTCAATGAATACCATTATCAGTTTTTGACTATATCTTTGACTATGTCTTTAAAATAGAGTTCTAAGAATTACTGCATCAAAGGGAATCATCAGTTTTAGGGCTTGGATATGATTTGTCATGTCGCTTTCCAGACAAGATATACCAGTCTGCACTGTGACCACTGTGTGAGTGTTTACTACACTCATTCCTGCCAGCATTGAGTGGAAAGAAAAAAGTAAAAAAGAAAGAAAAGAACATGTTTAAATTTTTATAGCTTTGATTGCTAGTAAATCTAAACATTTTTTCCTTTGTGTTCTCTGAATGAAATATGTCTTTTACTCACTTTTCTATTCAAAGTGGCAGCAATTTTCTTATTTATAAAAACTCTTTGTATGTCATTGACTCCCTCATTGTCTCATATTCGCTGAAAACATTTTCTCTGTTATCACTTGCTTCCGAAACGTACTTTTTGTTTTGTGTTGTTTTGAGAGAAAAAGAAAATTGGAGAGCAGAGTTTATCATTTCAGATAACATTTGTAATTTCTTTTTTACAGAATGTTTCTTCTTTAAAATCTGCTAAATATTCACATGGATTATTTTTTTGTAATCTTTGATTTTTAATGTATATTGTGAAGTTCTGTCTTTATTTTCCAAACAGACTAACATCAATAGCTGAGTTGCCATCCTTTCTTTTATTAGTTTAGGATGTTTCCTTTATAACAGTATGGTAAGTTCTTATACCAGGTCTCTTCTGGTACCATCTTTTCCGATTTACCAATCTAATAATTCTTGATCCAGTAGCACCCACACTGTATTTTAATATCTGTTGAACGTCGACTTGTTGTTCTCATAGCAATTCTTAAATCCCCCTTTATAGTTTGAATTTACATGCAATCTCATGGGAAGAACTGTTTTTACAATATACAGTCTTTCCATCCAAAACATAGACCTTATCCCATTTTACTGAAATCTTTTAATTTTATGTAGTGTTATTCTTGTTAGTGTTATTTCTAAGTATTTTAGGTCTTGTTGCTACTGTAGTGGAAAATATTCCATATTTTCTAACTATTATATGCTGGTATCAGGGATATCTGTTGGCTATTGTGTGTTTATCTTACATCTGGCCATTTTGCTTAACTTTATTAATTTGTATGTTTTAGAGTTGATTTTCTGGGGCAGTTAGGTACTGTAGCCATATCATCTGCAAATTATTTTTTCTCTTTCCCAGTGTATTTCTGATTCCTGTCTTGTTGCATTGGCTACCACTTCCAGCAGCATTCAGTCCTTCTGGGATATCATATATAACACTTAATGAACAAAGCTTCTCCTAATGGAGAACTGTTCCTAAATAGCAGTTTAACATACCTTTAGACAGGAACTTTTTTTTTTCTTACAGCTCAGCTCTCTAAGATTCTTTTTCATTAATCACTTTAACAGAGTATTTTAAATAAATATGCATTTGGTTCCTTTTATTCTAAATAGGTGGTATCCCTGTGTCAATAATAAGCTTAGAGAATTCAGACCAATTGAGCTAACCAGAACTAGATTGTGTTCAGTTTTTGTCTTATTTTGCTTTGAGCTTATAACATTACTACTGATGTTATAACCAGCAAACCATTTTGTCTTCTCTGATAGGAGAAAGTATATCTAAAAACATAAATGGAGTATAATAGTAATATATTACTATGTGCCTTATGGTATGTTTCCAATTCAAATTTTGGTAATGTTAAAATTCTGAACAGTTATATATCTTTGTGGTTTTTCTCACTACATCTCCAAAATGTCCACATTGGTGCTTGTGAGAGAACAAAGACAATTATTTCATTATTACCCAGAAACCTAAAATGCTAAATTGCATCTGGGACAGTTTAAGATTATGAAAGAAACAGCACAGCATGTGAACTTGCCATACACAGCTCTTTGGCACATATCAAGAATAAGTGGTTTGGGTTGTTTTAATTGTAGAAATCATCCAGTGAAAATTTAGGGCCACCCATGATTCCTTTGCTTTGGAGCTGTGATTTTCACCTTCATTAAGAAGTCAGCCTCTCTAGAGGCACAGATGGCATGATCATAACCAGATCTCTGTACTGTTTCATCGAATTCCAGGGACTGTGGGACCCACAGCCGGGTGCACTTCAACCCTTACACAGCAGAGACACTCTCTCCTCATGTACCATAGCAGTCAGCTAAAATGTTCCAAGTTGCACCAGCTGTGGAATTTAAAGATCAGTTTTAAGGCTTTTGGGAAAATAGAGATAAACAAACAGTGCTGTCAAATGACTCGTGATTAATCAGAAATATACTTCAAGTCTGCAGCATTTTGAAATAACTCATTTCCATTCAGATCCAAAGGTCATGATTTACTACCCGTAAGTAGGAGACCTGGACTAAGAATAAGAAGCAGGACCTCTGTTGATCCCAACTCTCCTAGCCATATGATACTGGACAAGCCACTGTAACTCTTGGAAAATCGTTTTTATCTGTCAAATGACGGTGTTTGACTACTAGATTTTTCTCTAAGTCATTCCTCCCCACTTCTACCATTTTACGTTTCAATTCAGTAACTGTAGAACATAGTCCTACAATGACTAAAGGAGACCAAGTTTCAACAAAAGTAAGTCCTTTTTATTAAAATAAGTATGGCTTAAGACATTTGGCTCAAGACATTTCTGGTACCCTTGACTTACTTTTTGTGCATTTCATGCACCATGTTTATTGCTAGTTAAAATCATATGAGTTTTCAATGGGAAAGAGCTTCAAGATTATATGAGACCAAATCTCTCAGAATATGGAAAACAAGAAAAAAGGGAGTTAGTCAAACAAGCAAAATATCTATAACTAGCCCATGTCATTAGAAAACTTTTCATCAGTCACAAAGTAGCTCCATCTTTCTGGCAGTTTTTTTTTCCTGCCTGTGCAAAGAATACACAGCAAGAGAGAGATTAGGAACCTTCATCCCAGGCTTGGAATTCTTTAAGCTTGCTTGCATCTTTAAAATGTGTGTGTAGTTTTCTTTTGTTGAGCCGCCCACTGGCCTATGGGTAGGATGCAATTTTAAATCTATTATCTGTGCCTGAAGTACCTGCTTTGTAATCCAAAATGAGATGCGGCTAAAATTGTGCCAGATGCCATAATGACGTTTCTTGCTGGCTCCAGTATCTCGGCTCCAGTATCTCAGAGGTACTCAGTGGCTTTAATGACCTTGGATGAGAGAGACAATCTGGTCAGGGCATTGAATAACAACCCTTTTTTCCTTTCTGTCAACAGCTTAAATTCTCATTTTTCTATCCGACATTTTTATCATTATGCATATTTAATTGCAATCAGTTTTTTTTCTAGTTGCTGCAATGGCATTGTTCTTTTGAATTCTGAATTATTGTCTTCTCCCACAAGGCAACCATATGTGTGCTTTGAAGACCAGGCCCTGACTAGGATTTACATGCTTGATACTTGGGTAATTCAGGTTTTCCCCAAAAAAGTCAAGAGTTCACTCTGGGCTTACAGCCACATTGAACATTACTCCACCTCACTGCATTAGAAACTCTTAAAGAAAACTCTCACTGCCTAAGGGAGAAAAATACCTATTTATAATTCAAGGTAAAGCTTACCTGCTTTAAAATCATTTTTTCCATGTGTTGTTCTGATTTCTTTTGGAAGGTCCCTGTGACCCTGAGTGCAGTGAGGTAGGCTGTGATGGGCCAGGACCGGACCACTGCAATGACTGTTTGCACTACTACTATAAGCTGAAAAACAACACCAGGTAAGAGAGAAGCCACATCAGACCCCCTGAAGCACGCCCCCTGGTGTTCCTGGGAGCTCCCACAGGGTCACCACAGGCAGTGTGTTCCATGTTCTCTCACCAGGACCAAAGCCCAGAAGAGACGCTGCTGCCCCCGCACCCCCACCCCGACCCCGTCCCATCATTCAGAACGGTGAAACTGACACTGAATTACAGAACATCAAATGGACCTGTAGGCTAGGAAACTGCAAACGCCTTTCCTCACATTTCAAAGGATGATGGGGAGGGACTAGCTATGCACATGCCTGGTCTTCCCCTCTAGACCTTTCTATCCTGTTGATGTTTGATGCCACAGCTGCATTTGCCCTTCAGGAAAATGCCAGTACACAAGCCAAATGGATGCTTGCCCGAATTCCCCAAAGTGTAAGCCCTTCATGTGGCAAAGCTGCTGGTCCCTGCACGTTCTCACTACTCCACTCTGGGCACTGAGGCGGGCCTGCTTGGACCCTGTGCTTCTGAGCCCCTGGCTTCTGACTCAAGCAGATATGTACCCACAGGGAGGGCCAGGGAACAGTGACTGCCCATCAGAGGCTGTGCTCTTCCAGGCGTGTCTCTCACACCCCTACCACCTCCCCCTCCTCTTTCAGGAGGAAACTCACAGGGAGCCAACTTGCAGTGCAGCCATGCTCCAGCCACCCAGGCGTGGTCCTGTCCTCTCACATCCATGCTGGAATTTCAATTCCTTAAAGCGAATATAAAATTAAATTTTTTAAATGTCTAAGAAAAATTTTTTTAATTAAAAAGAATAAATTCCTTAAAGGGAAAGCCCCTTGGCTACCTCAGCCCCTCTCATTAGCTCCTAGACTTAGCAAATGCCTGATGTTTAATTGGTACTCAGTAAGTACTTGTTAAATGAATACATAAAGCCCAGACCTTCAGTTATGGGCAAGCAAGGTAGTCATTTTTTTATCATAAACAACATAAATTTAAAATTTTTTTTTTTTTTTTTTTGGCCACACCGCACAGCTTGCAGGATCTCAGTTCCCCAACCAGGGACTGAACCCAGGCCACAGCAGTGAAAGCCTGGAATCCTAACCACTAGGGAACTCCCTAAATATATTTATATTAATTTAGACAGTAGCATACAACCACCATCACCCTCACCACCCATACACACAGGATTCATATGACAAACACAACAATAGAAGTAACCCCTTATTAGGGCCTTTTTGCATAAAATCATGGTTTGCACGTGTTTTCCCTTCAACCCAACAGCACAACCTTCTTGTTGAGACTCAGTTTCTAACCATCATCCCCTTTAAAGAGCTAGACCCGAACTGGAAGATGATGGTTTGGACCAAGACATGCCTTACTTGGCGGACTTGGTATTATGTAACTTCAGTGCTACGTCAGCACCCTACATAGGAGAAGGCTTTAACCTACAGAATTTGGCCCTTTGGATGTGGTGTTACCATCATGGTTAAAAAGGATTCTGAGAGTGAGGACAGCTATGTGCTCAGCACCTCACTCACTCAGGACTGAATCTCTGGTGACACTGCCCTTCTTTCTTATCATTCCACAACGCAGGATCTGTGTCTCCAGCTGCCCCTCTGGCCACTACCACGCTGACAAGAAGCGATGCAGAAAGTGTGCCCCCAACTGCGAGTCCTGCTTTGGGAGCCACGGGGACCAGTGCCTGTCCTGTAAATATGGATACTTCCTGAATGAGGAAACGAACAGTTGTGTCACTCACTGCCCTGATGGATCGTATCAGGACACCAGTGAGTCGATTCCAAAATTTGGTTTTTAGAGAGGAAATGTAAGGTTTTCACTTGATTGATCTTGGGAGGGCTAGTCCTCCTCCATGAAATCTGGGCCTTAACATCAAACAGGATCTAGGCAGTTTTTAAGAGAACACTTTACAATTGTTTTGTGAAAATGAATTTGTAGAAAAATTTGCAAAAAAATAATTTATGTAAAAATGCCTATAACTAACTGAATCTGGGGATGAGCCCGAGGACCCCTTGAAGCAGTGACTTGCTAGGAGGACCCACAAGACTCAGTATATCATTGTACTCGTGAACTCACAATTAAGACTTATTACAGTAAAAGGATACAGAGTAAAATCAGCAAAGGGAAAAGGCACATGGGACAAAGTCTGGAGGAAACCAGGTGCAAGTTTTCAAGAGTTTTCATCCAATGGAGTGACACAGGATACGTTTCATTCCCCCAGCAACAATTTGTGACAACATGTATGAAATGTCTCCATCTACCAGGGAACCTCCCTGGAGTCTCAGGACCCGGGGTTGTTATTAGGGTCTGGTTATGAAGGCACCCTGTACCTGGCACATACCAAAATTCCAGACTCCTAGAAGGAAAGCTGGTATTCAACGCAAACCATATTGTTTGTACAAACTGTTTAGGTTCCATGAGCCACTCTTATCAGGGTGGTGGGAAACTTCATAAAATCCAACTTCCCAGATGTCAGCCATGGGCCAACCTTATAAGGATAGCAGCCAGGCCTGCTCTTTTCTGCGCACTACGCAAAGGAAGCAGGCCCCTATATGATATCGACAAGGTTAAAAATGAGACTTTCATGTAAATAGAGAATGGAAATATGTCAGTGACTTACCTAACCCATTAATGAGGAAACCTACAAGGTGATAAGTGGGTTCAAAGACTATTAGGTATCTTAGTCCACCAGGAAAGGCAAAATGAGTTAGAGACAGAACTGAATAATATCCTGCATGGCAATACAGTTAGAATTTGGGGGGGTTATTTTTTCAAATGGACAGAAATCATTTGGAACTTTATCAAACAGAAATCTGTAAATTAGCATGTGGCTTCACAGAATGTGGGCTCTAATCAAATGTCATTAGTGAACAAAGGTACATTGCCTGGAGAATTCCATAATCCTTGGGTATACCTCTTTTTGACAGTGTTCTGGTATGGCCCTGACAAGGGCTGCAGGTATCTTTTGCTGTATTTCTGAGCTCTGGATAATTTGTCTGAACAAGAGATTTAAAAAAAAAAAAAAAACAGGAAAGAATTTTGAAGTGGATACTTTTGCTACTTAACAAGTCAAATTCACTCTTGATTCAAAAGCAGGCTTTTCTCTATGAGGGAGATGGGGCTCTTGGCTTATGCTTTAGAGCAATGGGGATGGGTTCCCCAGTAGTTTTTATTTTCCCCAAAATTTGGAACATAAGCTGCAATGTGACGAAGAAAGGGAAAAATGAGAATGGGGAGGGGACATAAGGGATCAGAAATAAGTAGTATTCCTTAAAGAAAAAATTCAAAATTCAATCAGGAAGGCTGAGCCCTGGAAAAGATGCCAGGAGAGGTCACAAGCCACCACCACCCTCCCGGACCCCAGGAGTGGTCATGAGCTGCCTAAGCCACCATGGTGTACTCCGGGGGCGCACCTGAGCTGCCACCACCACCACCAAGAACCCCAGGAATGGCACCAGCCATCACATCTGCATACCCCATATTAAGGGGTTAATGATCAGCACATGCTGAGGAAAGAGGCAACAGGCATCTCTACTAAAAACAGCCCTCGCACCAAATATATTAAACCCACACAAGCTACACAGGGATGCCCCCACATATAAATAGCCCTCCAAGACCACAGTAGATAATTGTTTCTCCTAAACTCACAGAGTAAGAGAAATATAAGTAAAATAAAGTAGGGGAGGAACCATTCCCAGTTAAAAGGCCAAGAGAATTCCCCTGAAAGAACAAACAATGAAACAGACCTCTTCAGTCTAATAGACACCAATTTCAAAAAGGAGATAATGAAAATACTGAAGGAATTAAGAAAGGCTATCAGCAGGAATGCAGAATACTGTGAAAACGAATTAGAAACTATAAATAGGAACCAAGAAAAATTAGAAAACTCATGTGCAGAGACAAAACTGAGCTAAAGGCATGAATAGCAGAATGAATAATGCAGAAGAATGAGTAAGTGACCTGGAAGATAGAATAATGGAAATCACCCCATCAGGACAGCAGACAGAAAGCGAAATGAAGAAAAATAAATGAAAGCAATATAAGAGACCTATGGGATAATATACAGCATGCCAATCTATGCATAATAGGGATTCCAGAAGGGGAAGAAAGAGAAAAGGGGATCAAAAATGTAATTGAAGAAATTATGGCTGAAAACTTCCCAAACCTAAAAAAAGAAACAGATATCCAGGTACAGGAAGCACAGAGGGTCCGAAACAAGATAAGCCCAAACAGACCTACACCAAGACATATTATAATAAAAATGGCAAAAGTTAAAGAGAGGATTGTAAAGGCAGCAAGAGAAAAAACAAAGAGTTAATTACAAGGGAACCCCCCATAAGGCTATCAGCTGATTTCTCTAAAGAAACATTGCAGGCCAGAAGGGAGTGGCAAGATATATTCAAAGTCCTGAAAGGGAAAAATCTGCAACCTAGCACACTCTACCCAGCAAGATTATCATTTAGAAAAGAAGGAGAGAGAAAGAATTTCTCAGACAAGCAAAAACTAAAGAATACAGCAGTACTAAACTGATCCCAAAAGAAATATTGAAAGGTCTTCTCTAAATAGAAAAGAACTAAAACTCTGTAGGAAAGAGAAAATCACAACTGGAAAGTAAATCACTTAAATAAGCCAGACACAGATTTTTTTAAAAATCAAAAAATTTCTGTGAAAGTGATGATAACCATAATGAACAGCAAAAGGATGAAGATGTAAAAGAAGACATCAAAATCATAAAATGAGGGCTTCCCTGGTGGTGCAGTGGTTGGGAGTCCGCCTGCTGATGCAGGGGACACGGATTTGTGCCCCAGTCCGGGAGGATCCCGCGTGCCATGGAGCGGCTGGGCCCATGAGCCATGGCCGCTGAGCCTGCGTGTCCGGAGTCTGTGCTCCGCAACGGGAGAGCCCGCATACCGCAAAAAAAAAAAAAAAAAAAAATCATAAAATGAGGGGAAGGAGAGTAAAAAATGTAGATTTTTTTCCCTCCTATAATGTGTTTGAGCCTATATGACTCCCAGTCTAAGGCAAGTAGGTATAGGAAGGGGTTAACATACTTGAAAAACAGGCTAAGCACAAATCAAAAACGTACAGTAGATTCACAAAAGCCAAAAAGAAGAGAACATAAGTATAATACAAAAGAAAATTATCAAACCACAAAAGGAAAAACAAAAAGAAAGGGACAAAAAAGAAATATAAAGTCAATGGGAAAACAAGGTTTAAAATGGCCATGAATACATATCTATCAATAATTACCTTAAATGTCAATGGACTAAATGCTCCAATCAAAAGACAGAGTGGCAGACTGGATAAAAAACAAAAGCCTACAATATGCCACCTACAAGAGATCCACTTTAGGGCAAAGAACACACATAAATTGAAAGTGAAGAGATAGGAAAAGATATTTAATGCAAATGGAAATGACAAGAAAACAGGGGTCACAATACTCATATCAGTCAAAATAGACGTTAAAACAAAGGCCATAAAGAAAGATAAAGAAGGACACTATATAATGATAAAAGGACCAATAAAAGTAGAGGATGGAACACTTGTCAACATATATGCATCTAATATAGGAGTACACAAATACATAAAACAAATACTAACACACATAAAAGGAGAAACTGACAGGAATACAATAATAGTAGGAGACTTTAACATCCCACTCACATCAATGGACAGATCTTCTAGACAGAGAATCAATAAGGCAACCGAGATCCTAAATGATACAATAGAACAGTTAGACTTAATTGATATTTTCAGGACATTACATTCAAAAAAAACAGAATACACATTATTTTCAAGTACACATAGAACATTCTCTAGGATTGACTACATCCTAGGGCACAAAACAAGACTCAACAAATTTAACAGTATAGAAATTATCTCAAGCATCTTTTCTGACCACAATGGCATGAAATTAACCACAGGAAAAGAAATCAGAGAAAAATGATGAAATGGAGACTAAACAACATGCTACTAAAAAACTAACGGGTCAGGACTTCCCTGGTGGCACAGTGGTTAAGAATCCGCCTGCCAATGCAGGGGACATGGGTTCGAGCCCTGGTCCGGGAAGATCCGACATGCCGCAGAGCAACTGAGCCCATGCACCACGGCTAGTGAGCCTGCACTCTAGAACCCGTGAGCCACAACTACTGAGCGAGTGTGCTACACCTACTAAAGCCTGCGCGCCTAGAGCCTGGGCTCCACAACAAGAGAAACCACTGCAATAAGCCCGCACACCGCAAATGAAGAGTAGCCCCCACTCACGGCAACTAGAGAAAACCCACATGCAGTAACAAAGACCCAACGCAGCCAAAAATAAATAATTAAAAAACAAAAAACTAATGGGTCAACGATGAAATCAAAGAGGAAATTTAAAAATACCTTGAAACAAATGATAAAAACAACCACACAAAATCTATAGGATGCAACAAAAGCAGTTCTTAAAATTCATAACGACACACACCTTCCTCAAAAAACAAGAAAAATCTCAAACAACCTAACCTACCACTTAAAAGAATCAGGAAAGGAAGAACAAATAAAACCTAAAGTCAGCAGAAGGAAGTAAATAATAAAGATCAGAGAGGAAATAAATGAAATAGAGATTAAAAAAATAATAGAAAAAAATCAATAAAACCAAGAGCTGGTTCTTTGAAAGGATAAACAAGACTGACAAACTTCTGGCCAGGCTCATGAAGAAGAAAAGAGAGAGAACCCAAATAAACAAAATAAGAAATGAAAAATGAGATGCAATAACTGATGTTGCAAAAATACGAAAAATCATAAGGCAATACTATGAACAATTATATGCCAACAAGTTCTACAACCTACAAGAAATGGACAACTTTCTAGAAACACAGAGCTCACCAAAATTGAAAATAGAAGTAGATAATTTAAACAGACTGATCACTAGAAGTGCAATAGAATCTGTAATCTAAAAACTGCCTACAAACAAAAGTCCAGGAAAGATGGCTTCACAGGTGAATTCTACCAAACATACAAAGAAGAATTTAATACCGATCCTTCTCAAACTCTTCCAAAAAAATTGAAGTGGAGGGAACACTCCCAGAGATACTCTATGAAGTCACCATCACCATGATACCAATAAAAGACAAAGGCACTGCCAAAAATGAAAATTACAGGCCAATATCTTTGATTAATATAGATGCAAAAATTTTCAATAAAATATTAGCAAAACAAATCAAGTAACACATAAAAAAGATCATACACCATGACCAAGTGGGATTCATCCCAAATTCACAAGGATGGTTCAACATACACAAATCAATGTGATGCACCACATAAATAAAAGACAAAAAACACAAGATCATCTCAGTATATGCAGAAAAGGCTTTTGACAAAATTCAACACCCATTTCTGATAAAAACTCTCCAGAGAGTAGGCACAAAGGGAACCTACCTCAACATAATAAAGGCCATGTATGACAAACGTACAGCTAACATCATACTCAATGGTGAAAAGCTGAAAGCATTTCCTCTAAAATCAGGAACAATTCAAGGATGACCACTCTCACCACTTTTATTCAACCCAGTTTTGGAAGTCCTAGCCATGGCAATCGTAGAAGAAAAAAAATAAATAAAAGGAATCCAAATTGGAGAAGAAGTAAAACTGTCACTGTTTGCAGATGACATGATACCATACCTAGAAAATCCTAAAGATGCTACCAGAAAACTACTAGAGCTCATCAGTGAATTCGGTAAAGTTGCAGGATACAAAATTAATACACAGAAATCTGTTGCATTTCTATACACTAACAACGAAAGATAAGAAAAATAAATTAAAGGAACAATCCCATTTACCATCACATCAAAAAGAATAAAATATCTAGGAATAAAACTACCTAAGGAGGCAAAAGACCTGTACTCGGAAAACTATAACACACTGATGAAAGAAATCGAAGATGACACAAACAGATGGAAAGATATAGCATGTTCTTGGATTGGAAGAATCAATATTGCCAAAATGACTACACTACCCAAGGCAATCTACAGATTCAATACAATCCCTATCAAATTACCAATGGCATTTTTCACAGAACTAGAACAGAAAATTTTACAATTTGTATGGAAACACAAAAGACCCCAAATAGCCAAAGCAATCTTGAGAAAGAAAAACGGAGCAGGAGGAATCAGGATTTCTTACTTCAGACTATACAGCAAGTCTACAGTAATCAAGACAGTATGGTACTGGCACAAAAACAGAAATATAGACCAATGGAACAGGATAGAAAACCCAGAGATAAACCCATGCACCTATGGTCACCTTATCTTTGACAAAGGAGGCAAGAATATACAACGGAGAAAAGACAGGCTTTTCAATAAGTGGTGCTGGGAAAACTGGACAGCTACATGTAAAAGAATGAAATTAGAACACTTGCTAACACCGTACATAAAAATAAACTCCAAATGGATTAAAGACCTGAATGTAAGGCCAGACAGTATAAAACTCTTAGAGGAAAACAAAGGCAGAACACTCTTTGACATAAATCTCAGCAATATCTTTTTGGATCCATCTCCTAGAGTAACAGAAATAAAAACAAACACAAACAAATGGGACCTAATTAAACTCAAAAGCTTTTGTGCAGCAAAGGAAACCATAAACAAACTGAAAAGACAACCCATAGAATGGGAGAAATATCTGTAAATGATGTGACCATAAGGGAATGGTCTCCAAAATTTACAGTTCATGCAGCTCAATATCAAAAAAACAAACAACCCAATCAAAAAATGGGCAGAAGACCTAAATAGACATTTCTCCAAAGAAGACATACAGATGGCCAAGAGGCACATGAAAAGATGCTCAACATCACTAGTAATTAGAAAGATGCAAATCAAAACAACCATGAGATATCACTCCACACCCATCAGAATGACCATCATCAAAAAGTCTACAAACAATGCTGGTGAGGGTGTGGAGAAAAGGGAACCCTCCTGCACTGTTGGTAGGAATGTAACTTGGTACAGCCACTATAGAGAACAGTATGGAAGTTCCTTAAGAAACTAGAAATAGAGCTACCATATGATCCAGCAATCCCACTCCTGCATATATACCGAGAAAACCATACTTCGAAAAGATACATGCACCCCAATGTTCACTGCAGCACTATTTACAATAGCCAAGACATGGAAGTAACCTAAATGTCCGTCAACAGATGAATGGATAAAGAAGATGTGGTACATATATACAGTGGAATATTACTCAGCTATAAAAAAGAATGAAATAATGCCATTTTCAGCAACATGGATGGACCTGGAGATTGTCATACTGAGTGAACTAAGTCAGACAGAAAAAGACAAATATCATACGATATCACTTACATGCAGAATCTTTTTTAAAAAATGATACAAATGAACCTTTTTACAGAACAGACTCACAGAGAACGAACTTATGGTTACTGGGGGAAGGGTGGGCGGGGGGAGGGATAGAGTGTGAGTTTGGGATTGACATGCACACAGTGCTATATTTAAAATAGATAACCAGCAAGGACCTACTGTACAGCACAGGGAACTCTGCTCAATATTCTGTAATAAGCTAAATGGGAAAAGAATTTGAAAAAGAATAGATACCTGTATATGTATAACTGAATCACTTTGCTGTACACCGGAGACTAACACAACATTGTTAATCAACTATACTCCAATATAAAATAAAAATTTTAAGGGGAGGTGGAATATAATAAAAGGTATTTATGACAAACCCACAGCCAAGATAATACTCAGCTGTGAAAAGCTGAAAGCCTCCCCACTAAAATCTGGAGAAGGACAGAGATGCCCACTCTCATCTCTTCTATTCAGCATAGTATTGGAAGTCCTAGCCACAGCAATCAGACAAGAAAAAGAAATAAAAGGTATTCAAATTGGAAGGGAAGAGGTAAAGTTGTCATTATATGCTATATGTTATATGACAATGATTACATATATAGAAAGCCCTAAAGACTCCACAAAAAACTACTAGAACTGATAAACGAATTCAGCAAGGTAGCAGGATACAAGATTAACATACAGAAACCAGTTGCATTTCTTTACACCAACAATGAATATCAGAAGGGGAATGTAAAAAACCAACACCTTTCAAAATTGCACCCCCGAAAATAAAAGATTTAGGAATAAACCTGACCAAGGAGGTGAAAGACTTATATGCTGAGAACTATAAAACGTAATAAAGGAACGTGAAGATGATCCAAAGAAATGTAAAGATATTCCATGCTCTTGGATTGGAAGAATTAGTATTGTTAAAATGGCCATACTACCCAAAGCAATCTACAGATTTAATGTGACCCCTATCAAATTACCCATGAATTTCTCCACAGAACTAAAACAAATAATCCTAAAATTCATAAGAAACCATAAAAGACCCAGAATTGCCAAAGCAATCCTGAAGAAAAGAACAAAGCAGGAGTCATAACCCTCCCAGACTTCAGACAATACTACAAAGCTACAGTAATCAAAACAGCATGGTATTGGCACAAAACAGACACATGGAACAGAATAGAGAGCCCAGAAATAAAGCCACACATCTACAGTAAATTAATCTTCAACAACGGAGACACAAATATACAATGGGAAAAAAACGGTCTCTTTACTAAGTGGTGTTGGGAGTGTTAGACAGCTGCATGTAAATCAATGAAGTTAGAACACACTCTCACACCATACACAAAGATAAACTCAAAATGGCTTAAAAACTTAAACATAAGACATGACACCATAAAACTCCTAGAAGAGATCATAGGCAAAACATTCTCTAACATAAATCATATCACTGCTTTCTTTGGTCTCTCAAGGCAGTAGAAATAAAAACAAAAATAAACAAATGAGACCTATCAAACTTACAACCTTTTGCACAGCAAAGGAAACCATAAACAAAATGAAAAGACGACGTATGGAATGAGAAAAAATATTTGCAAATCATGCGACAGACAAGGGCTTAATTTCCAAAATATAAGAACAGCTCATATAACTCAACAACGAGAAAAGCAGATAACCCAATCGAAAAATGTGCAGAAGACCTAAATAGACATTTCTCCAAGGAAGACATACAGATGGCCAATAGGCAAATGAAAAGATGCTCAACCATTGCTAGTTATTAGAGAAATGCAAATCAAAACTACAATGAGGTACCACCTCACATCAATCAGAATGGCCATCATTAAAAAGTCTACAAATAACAAATGCTGGAGAGGGTGTGGAGAAAAAGGAACCCTCCTACACTGTTAATGGGAATATAAGTTGGTGCAGCCACTGTGGAAGACAGTGTGGTGGTTCCTCAGAAAACTGAAAATAGAACAACCCTATGATCCAGCAGTCTCACTCCTGTGCACATATCCAGACAAAACTATAATTCAAAAAGATACACGCACCCCTGTGTTCATAGCAGCCCTATTCACAGTAGCCAAGACATAGTGTCCATAGATAGATGAATGGATCAAGAAGATGTGTGTGTGTGTATACACACACACACACACACACACACACACACACACACACATAATGGAATACTACTCAGAGCCATAAAAAAGAATAATGCCATTTGCAGCAACATGGATGCAAGTAGAGAATATCATGCTAAGTGAAATAAGTCAGAAAGAGAAAGACAAATACCATATGTATCACTTATATGTGGAATCTAAAATAAGACACAAATGAACCTGAACCTATCTATGAAACAGAAACAGAAATCGGAAACATAGAGAACAGACTGGTGCTTGCCAAGGGGGAGCGATGGAGTGGGAGGTTGGGATTAGCAGATGTAAGCTTTTCTGTATAGAATGGATAAACAACAAGGTCCTACTGTATAGCACAGGGAACTATATTCAATATCCTATGATAAACCATAATGGAAAAGAATATATAAAAAAGAATGTGTATTGGAAAAGAATATATAAAAAAGAATGTGTATATATGTATAACTGAATCACTTTGCTGTACAGCAGTAATTAACACATTGTAAATCAACTATACTTCAATAAAAATTTTTAGAAAAGGGATCAGAAATAAGTAGTATTCCCTGAAGAAAAAATTCTAAATTCTTTCAAGAAGGCTGAGCCTTGGAAAAGGAATTTGGTTCTAGATGGTATATGATAGGATAAAGATAACTGAGAGAACCAGTTCTTTTGCCAGAGCCTGGAAGGTAGATAATTAAAGAAGGCTATTTAAACAATTACTTTGCTGATACAAGTGGTCTGTGCATCTCTCTCCTTCTCTGCAATTGCCTTTTGTTTTAATTTCCTCCTTTAATGAGTCCATTTACATATAACATAGTGATTATGTATGATCGTGACTAGCAGTAATTACCACCAACATATTTACAGTTCCCTTGAATAATGCCATTAACTCCTCAAGACAAGCTGAGAGGTACGCATTATTGTAATATTTAGTTAACAAATGGGAGAACAGAGACTGTGAACTTGCCCGCTGGAGATGCTAAAAGCATAACACAAATCTAGGTCCTCTGGCTTCAGAGCCTATGCCATGTCCAGTAGTCTCAATGACACTATGAGGGGGAGATCACAGATTGTAAAGGACTTCATATTTCAGGCCAAGGGGCTCAGAATTGAGAAAGGAAATGGACTTCCAGGAGGTCCTTAGAGGGATCCACTAAAGCAGTGCTTCTCTGTGGAACCCTGAAGAACACCAGCTAAATAAAGAGCAGATAGAGAAGCCTATAGACAAAGCTTCATTCAAGTCTACATACACATGAGGTTAGAATCCACTTGCATCTCAGAGAAGGTATCAAGTCTCCAGCTGCTATAAAGTTTAAGACACTAAACAATGCAAGAAATAATCAACCCTTACCTTGCAATCTTAAAAGCAAGTTCTCTTTTCTAGTATAGTTCGTCAGAGTAGTCCTTAAAGCTGTGAGCATGGGGTCTACCATTCCATCCCTCAGCTGGTAGTGTTGCTTCTCAACACTTCGTAGTGACATTGCCCCAGCTTCATGAGTGAGATTTTCATTGTAGGAAGTTAGGAAACCCTGCTTGGGAAAGAGAATGGGAAGAAGAAAAAAACCAATAAACTATTTAAGAATTAAGTGGGCTGTAGTTCTCTTGTCTATAAAATGGTAGATATCACTAAGGTGTTACCCCATGCTATATAGTTCCTACCTGTATTTGGTTTGCTGAGAAGTGGTAGCAAATGCTGAGTCTGGGGCTTTTCCTACAGTTTCCTACTCAAGGCCATGTGTACTATAGCATACATTAGCAAACATTAGAACATACGCTTTGATGGAATCCAGCTGACCAAAATTGACTTATAACCTTGTTACTTTTTCTTTTTTAACAGAGAAAAATCTTTGCCGGAAATGCAGTGAAAACTGCAAGACATGTACTGAATCCGACAACTGTACAGAATGTAGGGAGGGGTCAAGGTAAGAGAGTGAAGGATTTCATCACAGCCCAAGGACTTCTCAGTACAAATTTTTTAAAAAAAAAGTAAATATAACCCTTTTATAAGTTACCCTTGGTTTGACTCCCATTCAAACACTTGATTGCTATTTGCATTATCTCTACCATTTTATGTGAAAAAATGGATACCATCTTGGCTAAGGAAGGTTTATAAACCAAATAAAATTCCCTTTAGAAAAGATGGCTCAAATACAAGAAAATAAATGGCCATTTGAGAGGCCTGCTTCAGGCTTTTTGACCGGTAGTACATCAGTCAAGGATTACTGTGTAGGTAACACCAATGAATTATATTTAATCCCCATGATTCATTCCTCTGATGGTCGAAACTATTCCCTTATCTTTATTATTTCTCTCCGTATAGCCAATCATTCTCTTATCTTCAGCACCTCAGGCTGGTTCCATTATGCTATGATATGCACATAGATTTAATACCAAGGGATATTTTCCTTGAATGGATGACACTTGCACGTTGCTAAAGCCAGGTAGTTGATAGATTCTTTGAGAGAATAACATGCAGCTCAAATGAACTAGGTATTCTCTTGATATCCTTAGAGAAGGTCAGATCATCCCACACTGAGTGGGGAGTTGGACTCTGGGTTTATTCCATAGAGCTACAATTGTGCTCCATTGCTTCCCTTTCAAGAATCACCAGTACCTCTGTTTTCACCTTTGATCAGAGGTGAAATATGCAGGGTCCAGGCAGTTTTTAGGCAGGTAATTCTTTGCATTAATTAATAGTGGAACATCATTTTTATTTCGATTAATTGATTATCCATGGCTTTCTTTCTTTCCCCATAAATGCATTCAGTGTCAGTTTGCTTAGCCCCTTTTACCTCAGGACTTCGGTTTTGATAAATAGCAGTCTGGTCGGCCTCCTCCTGCTTTTTGTAGAAGGAGCAGATTGGCATAATGAAAAGAAGGAAGATAAATGTGAGCTCAAATCTTTCTCCGCCATTTATCAGCTCTGTGATTTTGGCCAAGTCACTTTGCCCCTCTTGAGCTCCGGTTTTCTCATCTATAAAATGGTGACCGGGCTTCCCTGGTGGCGCAGTGGTTGAGAGTCCGCCTGCCATTGCAGGGGACACGGGTTCGTGCCCTGGTCCGGGAAGATCCCACATGCCGTGGAGCGGCTGGGCCCGTGAGCCATGGCCGCTGAGCCTGCGCGTCCGGAGCCTGTGCTCCACAACGGGAGAGGCCACAGCTGGGAGAGGCCCGCGTGCCACAAAAAAAAAAAAAAAAGGTGATAATAACCCCGATGTTGCTGGATTATGATAAGGATTAACTGTGATAACATTTACAAAGCACTTATTCCAATATCTGATACTGAATTGGTCCATGAGAAATAAAAGATTAAGATTATTCTCTATATTTCTTAGGGAACATTTGATAGAGTAAGTTAACCAGTGCTCTCCAACAGAAGTATGAGAACCATATGTTATTTTAAATATGTCAGTAGCCACATTAAAACGAGTAAAAAGATACGGGTGAAATTTATTTTAATAAAATATTTAATCAAATATATCCAAAATATTTCAACATGTAATCAATGTAAGACAATATAAAAGATAATTAGTGAGATCTTTTATATTCTTTTTTGTTTGTAGTACCTAGCCTTCGAAATCTGATATGTATTTCACCCCTAAAGCACATCTCAATTCAGACAATAATTTTTTATGAGAAATACTTGATCTGTATTTAGATTTTATAAAATTTAGTTGAAGTAGATTTTTATATCGCCAAGTTGTTCCACACTTACTCAGAAGTTTGCCAATAACCGAATCAAGTGCCAATTTGTAAAATTTAGAATGAAATTAACAAAAATAAAATAAAATGTTAAATTCTGTTCCTCGGCCACACTAGCCACATTTCAAGTGTTTCCGAGCCATGGGTGCTACAGCGTGTGGGACGGCACAGGTCTAACCTGGCTGGCTTATCCCAGAAAGAACCCAGGAGTTCGCGGTACCAGGTTCGTTAGCCTTGCCACCACTGTATTTTGGAACCATTAGAAAGCATCATGGTTCACAGAGACTCTGCTCTGCTGCACGTCCCACTTAGTGCATTCCCTCCTCACACAGTGCAGCCTCTGTCTCCTGCTGAATAAGTGCCAACCTCAGAAGTAATGTCCTTTATTAGAAAAACAAGCAGCTTTTTAAAAAGTCTGATAAGTTTTTTGGTAGTCCTGTGTCCTCCCACAAAAGGATTCATTTGATGCACTGTCCCCTTTTTACAGCTCTACAAAAAGGAAAGGGATTTGCTTTTACTGGCTTTTTAAATGACAGCTCTCTGGCCAGTAGAAGATCTATGAATGAAATATACTTTCTGTCTCCTTGAGGCTCCCTGCGTTTTCCTTAGGGGCTTCTAGGGTTGGCCATTTTGCCTCAAGAGACCTGTAAAATTTTAAATACTGGCTAAAAACAAACAAAAATATCTATGCATAAAATACTAGAAGGAAATGGATTAAAATGTGAACAGGACTGTTCGGGATTCTTTTTTCAATTACTTTGGGTTTTGTCCTTTCCAAATTTCTTTAAAGAGCATAGGGAAAAATAAACGTTACTTTTTAGTAGTATGATCCATATTCAAAACACAGTCAAGTAAGATGTGAGTTGGAACAATATAGAGAAATATATTTTTTATAAGAAAATAGAAAGCATTTGACCCTGTTGCTTAGATACCCATTTTCTAGTATTGTCTATTGGGTGACATAGGATTACGGTAACAGTCTCTCTATTGAGTTACTCCGTGAGTAAAATTTGTATATTAAATGTTGTAAATTTTATGCATTTGTTTTTAAGAATCAGTCTGTAGACTATGAAAAAGCTCATAGCTGATAAAAATTAGAAGAAAAAAATACGCATTCCTCATGTGACATTCTAGCAACTCATTAGGTAACACCTAAGAGTGCTATTTAGAGAAAATATGACACAGATAACACCCAGAAAGACTAAATAATAGTATAACTAAGGAAAATCGAGATGTTTGGAGAAGCAGCAGTATAAGTAGATAATTTTGCCAAATTTTTCATTAGAGTTTAAAATTAATAAATCAAGCAATAAAGGCAAAAGTATATTAGAATTCTGTTGTTTTGATTGGAACCAATAGAAGAACTAAAATCAGAAACACTTAAAATCAAAAAAAGGCTATTCCTGGGAGTTTGAGCTGGGGGTTGGGCAACGATAGTTGTGCGCTTTTATTGTTGTAATTCATTCTACCATGTGTTCCTACTACATTTATAGTTACAAAACTACTTTTAAGTTTATTGTGTAGTACAGAGGTCCCCAACCCCCGGGCTGCGGACCGCTACCAGGAGTTGAACGGCAGGCAAAGAGCGAAGCTTCATCTGCCGCTCCCCAGTGCTCGCATTACTTCCCCCTCTCCCCCATCTCATGGAAAAACTGCCTTCCACGAAACTGGTCCCTGGTGCCAAAAAGGTTGGGGACCGCTGGCATAGTAGGTCTAGGAGGTCTGGATATCAGGGAATTGGTAGGCATATTGTTAGCTAAGGTGATTGTTTGGGTCAATAAAATACTTTTAAAAACCTCCATGTTGTAAAATGTTAAGAAATGTGTCAGCCAGTCTAATAATTAAGAGAAATAGTCTCCAAAGTTTGCAGCACGTGTGTATGCTACAGACATAATTTTAGGCACAGAGAAGCATTATAGGCATTGGGAGGAGAAAAAAAAAAAGACTACAGGGGCTATTTCCCATGCTTCGAAGCTTTGCCAAAGCCACTGGTCTCTGGGGGGAACTATATTTGTTACATATGGCGTTGGGGAGTCATGACTCCTTTGCCTGTTCACAGCAGTCTGTGTCTGTGTCTTCAGCCTGCAGGGATCCCGGTGTGCCGTTGCCTGTGAAGACGGACGGTACTTCAACGGCCAAGACTGCCAACCCTGCCACCGCTTCTGCGCCACCTGTGCTGGTACCTTCTCTCCCAGTCCTCTTGTTTATCCTTCTGGCTCTGGTTTGGCTTTTGTTTACCTGTCTTTATCCATCACTCATGCAAACCCATTTGATATTTTTAAAATAAATGCTGGAGAAGCATGGGTCTCTTCTGATAATCATGCATGTATTCTCAGAAGTCAGACATTAGTAGCCCATGCTCATTGAAAACTTAAATTTCCCAGTGATACCTCCTTCGCTTTCCAAAGAGATTTGATGTTTTTGGCAAATGGGTTCAATGTAAAACTGGAGCATTATTTTTTCCAAAGAACATAAGGAAAAGCACAAATATCATAATTATTAAAATTACAACCTATTAATGCCATTTTAACCAACTATGCAAGAAGCAGCCCCTCATGCAACCTCTTCTGAGGTTTTGTTTCTGTCTTCGGCATCTGTCTTGCTTTTAAGGAGCAGGTGCTGGTGGGTGTATTAACTGCACAGAGGGCTACTTCATGGAGGATGGGAGGTGCGTGCAGAGCTGTAGTATCAGCCATTACTTCGACCACTCTTCAGAAAATGGATACAAATCCTGCAAAAAGTAAGTGGATCCACCCCTTAAGCCCTAGTGTTTGGCTACCGGGTTCCTTATTTGACTGCCTTCATAAATAATATGAAACAGAATTATTAATGAAAAATAAGGTTCAAACATTTACCTGTGGACACTGTGCTGAACCTTTAACGCAACTGATTTTTTTTTTCACCTCAGAAGAACTTTAAAACCTCTAAAGTAATATTTCTGTTTCAAATGCATGCTCTCTCCCCTTTAAAATCATAGTCTACCTGCTAGGCTTTCTTTAATGTTGTCAAACCTAGCAGTTATTGTAAGAAAAGATTTTTGTGGCATCTTCAAAGGGAGAAGATTAAGTTTAAGACATTAAGAGGTTGGTAGCAAACACATCTTCTTCTGTGCCTGATGTGCAAAAGGATGATAAATTGTACATTGTCCCCTTAGATGTGACACCAGCTGTTTGACATGCAACGGTCCGGGGTTCAAGAACTGTACGAGCTGCCCCAGTGGGTATCTCTTAGACTTAGGAATGTGTCAAATGGGAACCATCTGCAAGGACGGTGAGTACAACTGCTCGTTTTGATCTTCTGAGCAAAATGTGATCTTTCTACGTTAAGGTCTAATATATTTCCACTTGAAAATGAAACTCTCAAGCGTGCCCCAGATAGGACACGCCCAATATCTTGTTGGCGTTCATTCATCTGGAACTTCTACCCTCAATGGGTTTGGTTTTTTGGTGGTTTTAATTGCAAGAACTAAGGCATCCACTAACCAAGATGGCACGAGTCAATTTTTTTTTTACGTAGTAAACTTGGTTCTTTACAACTTTAGAGTTTTGGGTTCACAGCAAAATTGAGCAGAAAGTGCAGAGAGTTCTCATATAGCCCCTGACTACCCTACGCACATACACAAACACACACACAAACACTCCCATTATCAGTGTCCCTCACCAGAATGATATGTTTGTTATAGTTGATACCTACATTGACACATCATTATCACCGAAGTCTATAGTTTACGTCAGGGTCCACTCTTGGTGTTCTATGAGTTTGGACAAATGTATGAAGACAAGTATCCACCATTGTACTATCATACAGAACACCTTCACTGCCCTGAAAATCCTCTGTGCTCTGCCTGTTCCTCCCTCCTTCCCTCCCCCTGCCCAACCCCTGGAAACCACTAATTTTTTTACTGTCTTCATAGATTTGCCTTTTCCAGAATGTCATATAGTTGGAATCATACATCAAACACTAACTAGAAAAGGCTACCTCCAGTCTTTTGGCATATGTACTTTTCATCAGATTTTTAAAATACCGTGTACATGGAGTTTTGTATCTTGCTTTCTGCACTAAGCATTTAGATAAACATTATCCTATGTTTTTACAAAGTCTTCAGAAACTTCATTTTTAATAACAGCTTAATATTCTATCATGTGGAGATGCCACAGTTTATTGCCACGCTCCTCTTATTTGGATTGTTTATAATTTTGATATGTAAATATCAAATGGTATCTGAATCTTTCATTAAGCTGTGATAGATAGGCATCTGTCTAATGACAGAACCAACTACAGATTGGTTCTAATGTTAATGTTGGTCTGGTTTTCTTTTCATTGCACCAGTGGTTCTCAATCAAAATGCCAGGACCCCAGACCTTCCCCAAAGATTCATTTAAATTGGTCTTGGGGTACAGTTTGAGCACTGATAGCTTTAGAATCTTCTCAGGTATTTTTAATGTGCCGCCATTCCCCCTGACGATTTGGGAAATACCAAGTTCTCTCCCTTTTCTAGCCTCAGTTTCCCCATCTATAAAATGAATGAATTTAAATTAGTCCGACTCCAGCCTTTTGTGAACTTTGACTCTCGATATAATTCATGCAGAGAGGGCCCTAAAATTTGTGGCTAAATTTTTTGCAGAGGTGCATCTCAGTGATGTAGAAAGAAAATGTTTTGAACCACCCTTGTTCTAAACATCTTTGGACTGTTAGGAAAATAGGAAAATAAAAAACTATGCATTTGGAACAGTTTTCCCTGATAAAATCATTTCCCTGGGTTTAATCTTTGTCTTCTTTTGAATGGTTCCTCTTCTGGAAATTTCATAAGAGGCAGAAGAGTGCTGTGGTTGGGAGAATGGGGATTCAGGAGTCAGAATGCTGTCATTCATACCTAGCCTCCAGACCTTGGGCAGGTTATGAGCTTTTCTGGGCCTCACTTCCCTCATCTGTAAAAACGAGAAGGATAATGCTGTCGACCTCATATGGTTATTCTACAACTTCCCGTTAGGAATCTCAAACATCAGAAAGATCTGAGCATGCGATGGCATGCATAGGAACATCATTTATGGTCTCATATCCACAGAGGATCACAGGTGACTCTGCATCTTCATAGCTTTTCTAATGTATGATTGATCTGGCCGGGACGGGCAGACCTGCTCAGGCTCTGTGTTCAAACTTTTCGTGGCCAGGGCTAATTCTCACCACACAACATGGAGGTGAGAAGACTGAGGGATAGCACCCCAGGTACTATGTAAGTATCACCTTTTAGTTACCAGCCAGTGCTCGTTTGAAATTTTCACCCACAGCACTTGGTACCGGGCATTTCAAGGTTTGCGATGCTTAACGGCTTTCCCTAAACCACAGTAAGCATGGGATAATTTATGCCAGTGGCACTTTGGTAAAAGTGGAGTGTCAGGATGGCAGGCAAAAGTGGAAAATGAAGAACCATGATCTGTGATGAGTCCATTTTCAGGTCGGTTAAAGGAATGAGATCATTGATGGCTCACCAAGGCTTTTCAAATCACGTGGCAGTTGCATTCAGGGATGTGCTATTTATTTTCTTTCAACTGTCATATTTCAGTGATTCTAAGACATACTTTTTTAATATATTTTAACAGCTCTGGAATCAGATGCATCTTATAATTCATGGCAGCTTACAACTGCTTTTGATCCACAGGTTGATGTGACATAGTTGTCATCGCCTGTGACTTAGTCACAGATATGTCTAGTCAACTGAGTTAGGCACATGATCACTCCTACTTGTGTTGCATTTACTTGCACTTCATAATAGCTTGAACAAGTTAAACTATTTCTCAATATTCAAAGGAAGAATTATTACATAAGCCCAGAAACAAAACAGCATGTTATATAAATTTAACTAATACTTTCAATAAGCATAAAACTAATATTCTGATAAGAGACTATTGTGTCACCATTTAATATGAATTTTTTTCTTGGTGGTACTTAAAGTAGTGGTGCATCTGAAATCCAGTGTCTTGGATTCAGTGAAATATAGTATAAATGACTGTATACGCTCTGCTCTAGGTAACTCCGAAAAGAAAAATTCCTTGCCTATATTATTATTGATTTCTAATTTATTCTTTTTCTAATCTTTTTTTTCCTTTCATAAATGGATACCAATCACATTTACCGTTGGACTGGAATATCTCTCCTTGAAAACAATGCTGTTGACTGAAATCACTTTGGGTGGACCAAATTTCTTCCTGTTGACTGCTCCCAAATGATCTCTTCCAATCCCCCCAATCTGCCTCTCTGGCCAATCACAACCTTCTTCCGTGTGTGTCCATCATGCTGCTCTCGTCCTCAACTTCCCCTCTCTCTTGCTGACTTCCTGGAAAAGCAACGGAAGAGTCCTGGGCGGAAGGAGGCTTCTGTATGCTAGTGAAAAAGAACAATCTGTGCCAACGGAAGGTTCTTCAACAACTTTGCTGCAAAACCTGTACATTCCAAGGCTGAGCTGCCATCCTAGATTTCTTTGTTCCTGTAGACTTATAGATTACTCCATATTATTATTAAAAAGAAAAAAGCAAGCAAAAAAAAAAAAAAAGCAAGCCACCTCTCTCTTTCTTGCTCTCTTTTTCTCTCTCTCTCTCAAATTTGTGCAGGGAGATGGTGAACTGTTTTGTCAGAACTTAAATGGAAAAAAAAAAAATAAACCTACAACAAGCCTACCTTTTATAACTGGGTGTTTAGTGCTAAACAGCCAGAACCACAGAGACAGTATTGTATGACCAAAGCATTTGATGCCAAAATTTGACGTTAAAGTAATGATTTGACTTCCTGCCCTGTTTTTGAAGGTCCATTTCTTTTCCTTTTGCATTTACTTGCTTGTTTCCCCTTTGAGACGCCTAAAAATATACCTTTCAAAAACATCACAAGAGCAGACATAGATCAAAATGAAACAGAAAGCTCAGGCATCCATCATTTCTCATGCTTGAGTCCACTGTTGGGGGAAATGGCAGAAAACCGGACCTAAGGGCATTAAGAACATCCCGCAGAGTTGTGTTCAGTGTCGTCTGTCTTGGTTTTTCACAGTTGACCATTGATACTTTCCACACATAATTTACTTCATGCATTATGTGCTGGTTTTGGCATTATGCCCACTTGATAAGTCTGCTCCACTGGTTTCATCCAATAGACTTGCTGCTACTGGCTTTTCCATGGTAGATTCGGTTATTTCACATACAGCTGGTCGAATGGGATTGCTCTGCATAGTCAAAGTGGTGATGGACAGAATGCAAAGATTCACAAAATAGCTGAGACTGATCCAGCTCCCCCCAAATCCAGAGTGTTCACTTGTAAACCCTGCACAATCTCTTGGTCCTATTCAGCCATTATCCCCATAGCATTTTTTTTTTTAAGGCCATCAGAAATTCCATGTGTTGTAGTGGGAAGCATTTTGGATATGATGAAGAAAATTTCTTCCTGGAGTCAAAAGTTTCTAAAAGGTCCTGTATTTTTAAGAAATGGAATTTATTTAAATAATATTTAAGCTCGTGCCCAAGTTGGCCGGGCAACATTTTTCAATGGTGCTTATTAGAAGTTTTTTTCATCTTGTCATTTTAAGAAAATAAAACTGGAAATGGAATATGGGCAGCATGATTGTACCCTCCTGGTTCTGTTCTCTTCCCACTCCTCTGTCCCTCTATAACCATGCTATGATACACCTGTCCACTGAATGTCACTGAGATCATCTGTTTTCTTGGAAATATCTTCACTGGTTTTCTATGACTCCCCAAACACATCCTGGAATCTAGCAGACTGAATTATGTGAAGACTGTTTGGATCAGTGGTCAAAAATGAGGAAACCTGATAGATCTTTTTATAACTCTGAGTTTCTCTGTTTAGGAGAGGATAGACTGATATCAAGTTTCTTCATGTTTCATATCAAAGCTCCATTGGTGACCTCATTTGCTTTGAGAATGACCAGCCATCTTGCAAGCTTTAGGCTTCTGACAGCCTCACTTCCAAGATGTCACTGGCCTCACAGATGAGAAGAGGAATGATATCAATATAGGTTATCCTGGGAAGTGGATGCTAACTAAGGTCCCCATCCAAGCAGCAAGGTAGTAAAAAGCCTACCTTGAAAATATGCATTCCTAGACATCAAAGTTAACATTGAACCCAAGGTAAATAATGAGTATAAAGTCTAATGACCCTCTTAAGAGCACTGTAGTGATACTGAGTCACGTAATGATTCATATGTAACTAGGGAATCAACTGATTTTGTTGAGTAATTTTCCTCTTCATAACACTTCAGGCCCTTCTGACCCGAAGAAAGCAAGTTAGTCCCAGGTATGGCATGTAAAGTCTTACATTTAAAGGCACAGTCTCTAAGTGGACAAAAGCAAGTGAGAGCCTAAAGCAAGGTCAAGCAGATGGTGAAACCAGATTTGCCTGCAAAGAAATCCATTTAACTGAACCCACCCATAATATATGAGGCACAAAGTTACTATGAAGGGAAAAATAAAAATGATGTCTGTGTTCTTAGACAAATAACTATCAATCTGACAGTCAAAATCATTGGGGTCTACCAACATGTGTTCCATTTCTCACTGACCATGCAGGCACACATTGTGGAAATACTGGTTTAACTACTAGTGGTTACTGCCTCGTTTATCTACAGAATATTATTAACTAGAACATAATGCTTTCAAAGTTTAAGTTAATGTTATATATTATGTATAAATATATATATTCATAATGAGATATATGTCATGGATAGTACAAAGTTTGGAGACTTAACAAATGCTCTAACCTCTAGAGACAAAAGTCCTATCTTCTGTTTTCTTTTGTCTTTTGATTTTTCATTAGTGATCCATTGTCAAATCCAAATCCACTTTTACTGAAAAATACTGTACATGTGTAAAATGTTCAGTTGTTTTTTTGTAAAATATAGTAGAATGGTTGTAATTGATACTGGCCAAAATCAATGTTATTCCATATTTTATTTTTTCTATTAAATTAACCTAAGTTCCTGTTTATTTCATCTGTTCGTACCCATGTGCAAACATCTCTGAAAGGGTGAGGTCATGAGAAACTTCTCTGTTTCCACATAGACGCTGAATATGGAGGAAAGGGTGAGGTGAATGAACCATCTAAATAAAGTTGGGAAAAAGGGTGAGCAGAGGTGGGAACTGAAAAAAAGGAGAAAGTAACAGCAATAGAAGAAAGGATCAGTTTAGGTTTGGTCATGAATGTATGTTAAATCCCATTTTTAGTAAGCAGACTGTGAAAAAAATCTACAGAGGTTCGGTGCGGTTGCTTTTGCATTGTACAGATGCCATGTCCAGTGAAAGGGCCGCCTGGACCTGTCCTTTCCCTGGTTTCCCCCAGGGCATGGACTACTGCGTACCCGCCAGTGGGTGTATGGAAGGGTGGGGACCAAGGGGCTGGGCACAAAGAGGTCAGGCAGCAGGGGCAGGTGTGAAAGCTGTTATAGAAGATGACCTTGTTCAATGGGCTAATATCCTGTGTTTCATTGTTAGTTGGCTGTATCCCTGGATGCCTAGAAGGTGACTTTTCTAAAATCAATCTCCAGTACATGCCACAGGGTAGGACTGTATAGTTAGCAAAAAAACAACCGTGGATTATAGATCTTTGTGAAACCTGCTTGAGATGGTCACTAGCCTTGAAAGTTCAATGCCCTGTCTTCTGCAAAAAGAAATGAGAAATCAACAGAAGTGACACACATATTGCGCTCCAATTAGGTTTAAAGATCTGGGGATACAAGAAGGTATAAGAGAGACCTGCTGCCATGAAGTCCCACTACAGAAATGGAGAGAAACTAATTTTATTGACCACTTACTATGTGCTGTACAATATGGGAATATAGAGTATATATATACTGATATAAATATATCCTCTTTTAAGTTTCACACAAACTCTAGAGCAGAGACATGTATTATCCTCTGTTTGTAAATGAGAAAGCTGAGGCATATGGACTGAAATAAATTGATTGGGATTACATAACCAGACTCAGAATAATAAAAATAAAATTCAGTATTAAGACCATTAATACTAAGTAGTGAATTCTAAGTTCAGACAGGCAGAAATTCCTTTGAATTGGATTGGTCAGGCCGAGTTTCCTAGAGCTGTCTGGACTAGCATTGGTTCTTGGAGGATGGCTAAGGCTTAACTAAGCAGATGGGACTAAAGCAGGAGGAGCGTTACCGGTGAACTTGCTGCACAAGAGGTGTTCAGGGAAGCAAGCCAATTGTTTTAATGCTTTTTAATCTAATTAGCCCGTTGCTACAAAGCACAGTGATTCAACATTTGATGGACCAGTCAAGAAGAATCGACATGTTTACACTTTCCAAAAGATGCCCATTCCTTTCAATTCCCACACCCATGGAAGACCTTGCCAATCATCAATATCCATCTGTGGATTGATCAGCATTTTCTCACCTTTCACCCCAGTATTAGGGCCTTATCATCATGCTACTGATCTCTCAGACTCATGGTTTTCCACCCAACAGTCTACTCTTCCTTTTGAGGAACTTGCACACTGAGCGCTTCGTAGACAAGGGCAGGTAGTTGTTGTAGTAACTACTAAATTAAAATTTCTCCATCAAGTGATCAACACTGTAGGCACATCTGAGTATGGAAATATTAAACACCCCATCCCCCTCATGTAGAAAGAATACCATGCAGCTAAAATATAAGTGGGCATGCATTCCCAACTGCTTTCATATGATCATTCAGATTCGCACAAAGGGCAATGACAGACAGCAGCTTGACCATTATGGAGAAAACTGGAGGCAACTTCCGCTGTGGCCTGGCCAGCTCAACACTGCCGCCTTCCATCTGCTGATACAAAATGGCAGCGGGAGCACAAAGGCCAGCTGCAGCCCGACCTCACCTGGCCCAAGCTGGGCCCTGGGCCCCAAACTCAGTACGTGTCAATGACAAAGTATGAACCTGCTTCTCCTGCCTGGTTGACAACCATTTCCAAAGTTATTTTTGTTGCAAACCTATAAAATCTGAAATTCTCGGCAGAATACTTAGGAGCCACTGACAAATTTAGCAGGGCATAGCCGAGATGGACTTAATTTCACTGTGGCTCATTGGAGCAGCTTGGCAGTAGAGATGGGGCTGTAATCCATACAGTCATGTCTCCTGTTCATCATGAGAGGTGAAGATATGGCCCAGAGTCAATTCCTGGGCGAGAAGGCTGCAGTTGTGCAGCATCACTGAGTCTCAGAGGGCAAGTCTGGGACCTGGGAATGCCAGCAGTTCCTCCCTACCTTCTACCTTCAAGGGACTTAGAAGGATGTTTGACTGTCTTATTACTGAAAGATTTTCTTGCAAGATTTCTTCTCTAAAGGGCCACTGTTTGGGTCCCCTGCCCCCAACAATTGTTGCAACTGTTGCTTTTTCAGGGCCAGGCATCAGGCAACAAAAGATATTTTGCATCCCCACTGCTAGAAGTTTCCAGAAACATTCCCTGAGGCCTGAATTGTAAGACCCTTTTTCATTTTATAAAAGAATACATTATTTTAAGAATACAGTGTTTTGAAGCTGGCAGAGTTCTACTAAAATGGCTTTATTTAATTTTGCACCCCAAAAAATCACAGCGACCTATAGAAACTAACTTTCTGTTGCAAGATTCACAACAAGTCAAGGGCGTGGCTGAAACTCAAGCCCACAGCATCAACCTTCTACACAACACTGCCTCCTTTTTATGAGTACCATAGAGAAAACAAGTCCGTATGTGTTGCAAGGCAGGGGGTAAGAGCCTTTTCCCAAGTGTGGATAGAAAGCACACTGTATCCCTGGACTTGGCTTTTTCTCCTTATGAGCCCAAATGAATTGCTTCCGTAAATAAACTTTGAGTCCCTGTCATATACCAAGCTCTGAGGTCCTTCATGCCCTCTTCAAGCTAATGGTCTAGTGGGAAACACAGATACAAAAATGCATGGTTATAATATGAAGCTATCCAATAAAGGGCTAAAAGTCCCATGCCTTGCACGATAAGCTTTCCAAGGGCATCCAAAAATAACGTGAAACATTCAAAATAGAGTTGCCTTTCAAATGTGCAAAATCAAATGATATTTTAATTAAATATCTACAAAATGCAAAATGTCAAACTAGTCAACTGCAGCTCAAAACTTAAGCAATCACATATAATTGAACTTAATGTGGGATAAAGCTGAATTTTAATATGTTTGATATGATGTGGGACCCACAGAGGTAGGAGAACTTAGGATCTGCTGGGTTCCTAATTTAACCCTGCAAAGGAGGGAGAAATTTACTCTTCACGGGGGGGAGGAATATATTTATATATATTTCTGATCTCGTCCCTCAAGATTCCCACCTGTAGATCCAAATAGCTACTTGCCATTTCCCTTCAGATATCTAATAGACATCTCAGAATTAACACGTCCAAAACAGACTTCAGACTCACCAATCCCCTAAACATCATTATCACCAAGTGTCTCCCATCTCAGCAAATGGCATTAAAATACATCCACCTAAATACCCATCCATCCACCATCTGCTCAAACCTGAAACCTAGAATTCCTCTTTTTTTTTTTTGCGGTACGCGGCCTCTCACTGCTGCGGCCTCTCCCGTTGAGGAGCACAGGCTCCGGACGCGCAGGCTCAGCGGCCATGGCTCACGGGCACAGCCGCTCCGCGGCATGTGGGATCTCCCCGGACCGGGGCACGAACCCGTGTCCCCATGATCGGCAGGTGGAGTCTCAACCATTGCGCCACCAGGGAAGCCCTAGAATTCCTCTTTTTCCGCCCCCAAGTCCAATCCATGAGCGAGGTCTCATTAACCACACCTCCAGGATATATCTCGAAGTGGTCTACTTCTCCCCATTCCATAGCTATAATTCTGGATCACACCACCATCCTCTCCACCCTAAACTACTGCCAGAGGCTCCTAACCAGGCTCCCCGTTTCTCTCCGCCTCCTTTCCTCTTTTTTCTCTCCTCCCCCATCATTCTCCACACAGATAGCAGAGTTATTCTCCAGATAGCAGAGATAGCTATTACAACTACAAACAAACTACAACTACAAAATCTGATTTCACCTCTCCCCATTCACTCAGAATAAAATCTGAACTCCTTACCTGAGATCTTTCTGATCTCTTCTCATGCTTCCCTGCTCATCATATTCTAGTCATACCAACTTTCTTTTTGTTCTTCAAACAAAACTAGCTTATTTGTGCATCCAGACCCCTTCTCTTCACATGGCTGGCTTTTTCTCATCCTACAGGTCTTAGTTCAAAAATAGCTTCCTCGGGAAGCAGCTCCACACCTGCCCACTGTTTTGGTCTTTTCATAGCACGTACCACAGACATGACGTTCTATCGCTCATTGACTTGATTATTGTCGGTCTCTCCCTCAGCTCTGCGACAGCTGGGGTTTTGCCCATCTTGTTCACAGCTGTATCTTACAGGTCTAGCACAGTGCCTTGCTTAGTAAATATTTGTGGAATGAATGAATAAAAAGGCGTCAGAGAGAAATGGCATTAGACATGAGCCTTGAAGGATAAGCAGGAATTTGTCAGTCAAAGAAGGTGAGGATGTTGGAGTAGGACTTGCGAGAGAGAGAGAACCGGTACAAAGGCACAAAACCATCAAAGGGCTTGTGGACTGAGAGGCAGGGAGCGGGCAGGATGGGCAACTGAAGGGAGGGAATGGGAAGACCCCAGAGGTCAAGTTGCAAAGGGCTAATAGGAGGGGCTGTTGCCCTTCCTCCACCTCCTTGTCCTCGGGGTCATCAACCCTCTTTTCAGAGAGGCTAATTGACTTGCTCAAGGACCACATCGAGTCAACTAGTGGCTTCCTGCCAACAAGTTCGGGAGACATTCAGTGAGACTGAATGCTGAGGACGCTGTAATCTGCTTCAGTCCCCAGGGGCCTGATGGCTGCTTCGAGCCAGCTAAATGAAAGGACAGGGTACTGAGCGGAGCTCAGCTGTCAGATTAGCTCACATGAGAGAAGGCAGCCCATGGCTTCTCTTCCCTGGGATGTCCACGGCCAGAGCAACAGATGTGGTAAGGCCTGTTTGCAAGGCCTGTTTGGGGACAAGGGCTGGCTCAGAATCTTCTTTTCCTTCTAAGAGAAAACCCCTTGCCCTCTAAACTGTCATTACCAGAGATGAGTAAAAGGAAAGAAAGTAATCAGTGAGCAACTCCCTTTCATAACAACAGAAACAGTAACTCCCGTATATGGAGTACTTTCCTATGTGCTAAGCACTGTGCTCAATTCTTTATGTGAGTTATTTCATTCGATATTCCCAATAGCCTGACCTTATTCTCTTTTCACAAATGAGAAAGCAGATGAGGTAAATGCCTAAGGCACCCCAGTGGTTAAACGGAAGATCTGGGATTAATTTAAATCCATACGATCTGGTATCAGAGTCTCCAAGAGAAATATAAGAGCCAAGGAAGATGTCAAAACAAACTTCAGGCTGTGACCGTAGAGCCTGCATCGGGATTGTATACGTTACCTGACAGCGTCAGGTCCAGGGTCCACGCTGTCTCTTGTGAATTGAGCAATATCCACCCAGGACTACTCAGCATGGCCACATAGTGCTTTGTGTGACCAAGCTAGGAGTGGATTTCAGTATCATCATGAGAATTAGTAGCAACCAATGGGCCATCTGGGCCAAAGAAATCAGAAAGGACCTAAAGGAAATGAGGCAGTGGCTATTAAGAAATGAGGATGTGATGTTCCCTTTCATGCTGATTTTTCTTTGTCTTGGAAGCCATCATTTGCATACTCTAGCCTCAGATGAAATGAGGATGAAATAGGATGGAGATACGGGGAACACAGAGAAACATTACAATACTCCAAATCATAACATAATACAAATTCCATGAGCTCCTTTGACAAATCTAGTAAAACGTAAATTCTTCTCAGGTGATATTAAACAGGATTTCCTTGACACTCATACCCATAACTGTTACAATATAATAAAAGCTAAACTATCAAGAAAATGTAAGGCTTTTAATCACGTATAGGAATGTGATTTTTAATTGTCTTTATCATTAGAAGAGCCACAGATATGACAGGAACCATGAGTCATCTTGACCATCTTCCCTTGATCATTCCCATATCTGATCCATCAGCAAGTCTACCATCAGCAAGTCAAGGGCAGTTCTACCTCCAAAATATGTCTTTGATCCATTTTCTGTCCTTCACCTGCACTGCCACCATCCTTGTCCACACCACCCTGGGTCAAGCTACTTCCCACCTGGGCTGTTGCAACACCTCCTAACTAGCCTCACTGAATGCACCCCTTGTGTCCACACTCCAGCATGTCCTCATCTACTTCCTCTAATCTATTCTACATAACAGCCAGAGTGCTCTTTCTAAAAAGTCAAAGCTCACGTGAGACTCTGCTGTTTAAATCCCTCCCATGGCTTCCCATTTCACCCAGGAAAAAGTTGAAATTCCTTTCCCTGGTCATGAAGGCCATGGTCAATCTGACCACCCACCTCTCGAAAACTCAGCTCGTACCATTCTCTCCCTTCCTTCATATTTTCTAGCAACACTGACTTTTCCTGATTCCTCTATTCTGCTTTGCAGGCTAGAACTTTCCCACATGCCATTCTGCGTACTTTAATGCTATTCCATCCCTAATCATCTATATCTGGCTAGCACATTTATTACCTGGGTCTCAGTTTAAATGTCATTCTTCATTTCCTGATCCTTCTAGACAAGGTTAGATCTCCTTATTATAAGCTCTCATCCCTGCCTCTACTTTACTTTCATATCAATTATATTACAAACGTCTAGTTCGTTGTAGGAGTATCTGTTTGTTGTATGTGATTCTCAGTACAAGGTTTGTTCCATGGGGACAAAGTCTGTAAATGTCTTACATCTCATGAATCTAGCAAAATGTCTTTCATAGAGTAGGTACTTGATAACTCTTTGATCAGTAGTAGATGAATAAGTCAATAAATGAATAATTGAGTAAGTAACAATTTACTCAGGAAATTGCCCTGGACCAGTTATTGGTATAACTAAGTTTTAATCTTGATTCTGTATAACTTCAGTATAGCCCTCTATGTGTCCACCTCAGTTTCCCCATCTTCTACATCATCCCTGTAAACCATTCCAGCCCTTCTGCTCAATGAAAAGGTGAAATCCCGGGAGATTTCATGGAGATTCCATCACCAGCCCTAAAACACACACAAAGCCTTGGTCACAAACTCAGTAAAGCTAAAGCTAGGACCTTGCCACTAAAAGCATGCAGCTGGGAGTTGGTTGGTGTGGTGACAGAGTTCTAAAGTGTACCGCCCAGATTCCCATCCATTCATTGCTGTGAAGGGACTCTGCAGATGGAATTAAAGGTTACTATCAACTGACTTCAAAATAAGGAGATTATTCCTGAATTATCCATGCGAGCCCAAGGTAGGTCAGAGGGACGTAGTAGAAGGAGACAGAGAAGGCATGAGGCAGAGGGGATCAGAGAGATTCGAGATGAGAAAAGGATTTGACTCTAGTTGCTGGCTTTGAAGAGGCAAGAAGGAAGCCACGAGCCAAGAAATGCATGCAGTGTCTAGAAACTGAGAACAACCCCCAGCCAACAGGTGACAAGGAAACAGGGACCTCAGTCCTGAACGCTGCCATCAATTTGACTGAATGTGGGGCAGATGCATGCCCAGAGCCTCCAGAAAGGATGCAGCCTGAGACACATTCATTCCAACCTTTTAAAACCAGGAGCAGAGAAGCAGCTGAGCCACACTGAGCCCAGACTACTGACCTACAGAATGGTGAGAAAATAAGTGGGTGTTTTGGTAAGCCATAAAAGTTATGGTTACTTGTTACAGCAGCAATAGAAAACTAATACATATTAGCTTATTTTCATAGCTGCGACCTGAAGGGCAGGCTTCTGATTAAACACATATGTAAGGGCCCACTCTAATCTTCTCCAGATATCTTAGAGGGCAGGTGCTATCTTTTTACTCTCCCTTTGCCATGCTACAGAGAACCATACCTCCCCAAGGGGAGCTTTTCCACACGGCTAGTGCCCCAGTTTTTGTGGCTGAAGTCCAGGGGCCAGGAGGGCTTGCATTCCTGGGTCCCACAGGACTATAACAAACAGTCCGTGGCTGGCGACCATCCCCAGGGCACCTGTGCATAGAGAAGACTGAAACATACCCCCAATCTCTCTGTCAAAGAAGCCTGTGTGCTTGCTTGGAGCTTTGGCCTGAGAGCAGACTTCTGATTTGGCACACTGTAGGGTCCTGTGAAAATGTGCTCCTGGGACAGAAGCCAGTGGATGCCGTCTTGGCACTCTCCCTCTGCCTCACTCCAGGTGGCTGGTATCTCCCAGAAAGGAACTTGTACAACTTGTCTGGCCCCTGATCTTGTGACTACCACACAGGGGACACATCTACATCACCTGGCTCTGGTGGCCAGTGGGGCTTACCCTTGCAGTCCCATAGAACTCCATGTGTTTGCATACTTTAAAAGCTACTGCCCGAGGGTCTGGTTTCCAATTAGGTGCTGACTGAGATCCTCCCCTTTGGGACACTGACAGCTCTTGGCACTCTCCAGCTACTGGGACCCACCAAAAATAAAAATAGGCTGCTTGGACAATCACAGAGATTTGAGAAACAACCAAGATCTAAGGCAGGACTGAATGACAGGCTTCCTACCCTACACAAGGTCACTCCTTCAAGACTGGGAGAAGTGGCTGTTTTATTTTATGCATAGAAACCAACACAGAGAGTCAAGAAAAAATGAAAAAACAGAGGAATATGTTCCAAATGGAAGAACAAGATAAAACCTCAGAAAAAGTCCTTAATGAAAGGAGGTAAATGATTTGCCTGATAAAGAGTCCAAAGTAATGGTCATAAATATGCTCACTGAACTTGAGAGGAGAATGGATGAACACAGTGAAAACTATTAGACATGGAAAAGAAATGGAGGAAGACACTAGTAAATGGAAAGATACTCAGTGCTCATGGAAGAATTAATATTGTAAAAACGTCATACTACCCAAAGCAGTCTGCAGATTCAGTGCAATTCCTAGCAAAAGTCCAATGGCAATTTTCACAGAAATAGAACAAACAATCCTAAAATTTGTATGGAACCACAAAAGACACCAAATAGCCAAAGTAATCTTCAGAAAGAACAACGAAGCTAGCAGCATATTGATTCCTCATTTCAAATTATATTACAAAACTATAATAGTCAAAACAGTATGGTGGTATTGGCATAAAAACAGACACATAGATCAATGGAACAGGATAGAGAATGCAGAAATAAACCCATGCGTGTATGGTCATTTATATTCTGACAAAGGAGCCAAGAATATACAATATGTAAAGGACAGTCTTTTCAATAAATGGTTTTGGGAAAACTGGATAGCACAAAAGAATGAAACTGGACCACTATGTAACACAATACTAACTTAAAATGTATAAAGGATTTGAAGATAAGACATAAAACTACTAGAAGAAAACATAGTGGTAAGCTCCTTGTCATCTGTCTTGGCAATAACTTTTTGAATCAGACAACAAATGCGAAAAATAAGTGCAATTACATCAAACTAAAAAGGTCTGCATAGCAAAGAAAACCATTAGTAAAATAAAAAGGCAACATTCTGCAAATCATATATCTGATAAGGGGTTAATATCCAAAATATATAAAGATCTCATACAACGCAATAAAAACACACAATCTGATTAAAAATGGGCAGAATACCTGAAAAGACATTTTCCCAAAGAAGACATCCAGATAGCCATCAGGTCCATGAAAAGGTGCTTAATATCACTAGTCGTCAGGGAAATGCAAATCAAAACCACAATGAGATATCACTTCACCCATTAGAATGGCCATTACCAGAAAGACAAGAAATTACAAGTCTTGGCAAGAATGTGGGTAAAGGGAACCCTTGTGCACTGTTGGTGAGAATGTAAATGAATGCAGCCACTATGAAAAGAAGTTTTCTCAAAAAATTAAAAATAGAATTACCATATGATCCAGCAATTCCACTTCTGGGCATATAACTGAAGGAAATAAAATCATTATCTCAAAAAGATATCTGCATGCCCATATTCATTGCAGTATTATTTACAAGAGCAAAGATGTGGGAACAACCTAAGTGTCCACTGATGGACTAATGGATAAAAGAAATGTGATACACACACACACACACACACACACACGCGCGCAACTGAATATTATTCAGCCATAAAAAAGAAAGAAATCTTGCCATTTGCAACAACATAAATGGACCTTGAGGGCATTATGCTAAGTGAAATAAGTCAGACAGAGAAAGACAAAACTGTATGATCCCACTTATATGTGGAATCTTAAAAAAAAAAAAAAAAGTATCTCATAGATACAGAGAACAGATTGGTGGTTGCCAGAGGCGGGGGTGGGAGGGTGGGTGAGATGGGTGAATGGGGTCAAAAGGTACAAACTTCCAGTCATAAGATACACGTCATGGCGATGTAATGTACAGCGTGGTGACTACAGTTAATAATATTGTATTGCACGTTTGAAAGTTGCTAAGAAAATACTTCTTAAAAGTTCTCACCACAAGAAAAAGAATGTTTGTAACTATGTATCATGACAGATGTTAACTAGATTTATTGTGGCCACCATTTTGCAATATATACAAATATCAAATTATTATGCTATATACCTGAAACTAATATGTTATATGTCAATTATACCTCAAAAAATAGAATAATTTTAATTAGAAAAAAAGGAAAACTAGTACAATTAGAACAGACCCATTCAATCAGAATATGTATTTCTGCAATATCTCAAGATGATCTGTGAACACAGGAAAGTTTGAGATGCACTGCCATGGACGAGCACCTCTTTCCAGAGTGTGAGAAGCCTACCCTTGATTTACTGAGAGCCACTGCTGCAAACGTCATGTTGCTGAAGGATGCACGCTGAGGAATTAGGCAAGCTGGTCCTTGGCTGGCTATTAACCAGGCAGAACCGAGGCAAGTTTGCAGCACTTTGGGTCAAAGAAACAACTAGTGAGCAGCAAGAGCGTTCTGATGCCCAGCCTGATTAGGGAGCCTGAGAGACCCAGCTATTTGACTGAGGGTGTGAATCGGGAATTTGTTTACAGGCTCCCAACACTGGCTCTCAGCAGTTAATGGGGCAAAAAATTCTGCCTGTAGCTACTTTAACAACCCAGCCAGCTCGGCAGTAAGCTGTGCCTTGACACCATCTGTACTCATTGAGTCAAAGGGCTCTGTCCTTGTGACAAGTTTCCATGTCTGTTCTTTGCAATGAGCTGTATGGTCAGCCACAGTTTGGGCAGATGGACAAGTGTGAGCCTTATCCTCCTCTACTTCCCTTAGTACAGATTCCAATTTATCATTGGCTTCCTGATAACCTACTTTAGGTCAGGCACAGCACTAGTGCCTTCTGTGTTCATTATTTGGCAACTCAGTGTGGCTGTCCCCATTTCAAGGTGAGGGATCAGAGGATTCAAGTGGTTGATTGCTCTCTCAAGGCCCTGTAATTAGCCAGGTTTCCCGCTCCTAGTTTAGTTGTTTTCCTCCAACAGCAAAGCTGGCCCTGTCTGTTACTCTTCTATCCACATTCCAGCCTTCCAAAGTCCTCCTAGCCAGGTGGCATATCTTCCACCACCCCTACCCATTTATGTAGTTTTGAGCAGAGACTAGGTTGAACCTAGTACATTATACTAACTAAGTCTCCATCCATCTCTATCTAAATGAGTCTCAATCCATCCATTCCAGGAGATCGTTCAATGTCACGGTTACGTTCACAGGATATGAAGGGAGATTGCTGGATTCACGCCCTGGCTCTGTCACTTACTAGCTGTGAGATCTTAGGAAGCATGCTTAACCTCTCTGCGTCTCTGCTTCTCCACTTGTAAACTAACGATGATAATCATCTCTCCCTCCTAGGGATGCTGTGAGGATTAAATGATTTAAAATGATTAAAGCACTTAGGACAGCGCTTGTATGTATTAGATACAATATATGTTGGTTATTATTATTCCTAAGCTGAAAACTTTGGATTCATCCTTGATGCCTCTTGCCCTACATCTGACCTATCACTAAATCGAGTTAACTTACCTCTTGAGTGGGTCCTCTTCCCTCCATGCCACCACTACCACATGAGGTTAGCTACCAATATCACTTGCCAAAAGAAATCTGCAAACCATTCTCCTGGACCCTCTCCAGTTGCTGCTTTACAAAGAAGCCAAAGTGGCATCTTAAAAATGCAGATCTGATCACATACTCTCTCGCTGAAACCTGCTGCTTTTTAGGTATATCTGGGAACTTTTAAGATCTGCAGGTTCTGCCTCCCCCACCCCAATTTCTTCTCTCTCTCCCTGTCTCCCCTCCATCCAGTCTGGCCTCCTTTCAGGCCCTCACACTGGCCAAGCCTCCTCCTGTGTGGAACCTTTGCAGACGTGTCTCCCACTCCCACTCCCTGTGTCCGATTATCTCCTCCCTCAGCACTGCTGGAGTCACAATTTCACATTTGCTTTTGTGATTATTTGACTGATAGCTGTCTACCATTCCAGACTGTAAGCTCTATGAGGGCAGGAAGTGCATTTGCTTTTTCTCACCATTGTATCCTCCATACTTAGCGCAGTTACTGGCATATAGTATTTGCTCAGTAATTTGTGTTTTAATGACTAAATGAATGAATGAAAATACTACGGCATAATTTTAGAGGCAGGACAAGTAAGGTTTGGTGCTTCCAATGGTTTGACTCCTGCTTGGCGGGAGGGAGGGTGAGGATTAAATTATGTTAGATCCAAAACTTCAAGTCATTGGCTCGATAACTGTTGATTTGATGCAAGCTTTGCCCACGTGTCGCAAACTATTTGGAAGCAGCTGAGCCACACAAGAGGAACAACCGGAAGTTGGTTCGGCAAAGGTATCATCTCAAAATACAGAGGTCTTAAGGGTTATATAAAAACCAGAAGCTGAAAAATAGACTTTACACATTCTCACTACTTGACACCTATTATTTCTTTAGGGAATACTGCCTAGAAAGATCTTATCCCCACCAAAATATATACCCCTTAGTTCGCTACTATCCCACTGCTAGGTTAGATCTTATTCTCTCCTCCAGCTCTGTGGCAGTAAAACTCCATGATCCAGACCTCGAGAATGAAGACCCACCTATGCTGTTCCTACAGAATACAGTGTGAGGAAGTGGCCAGACATCTGAAGACCACGGAGGGCTTCTCAGGGTTGACTGGAGCAACTTTACCTTTGATATCTATGCTAGAAAGGCAGCTGACTAATAGATATATCATCTGGGAATATTCAAGCTCACTAAATCCTTCATGAGACTGGGAGAGCATGAGGTCAGGCCTCCTCCAGAATTGATTTCAGGCCCTGCCCCATCCTGTGATATGTGTTCTCTGGGCTTCTGTTCATTGTAGTTCGGGCTCTCTGTCTTGTAAGCTCCAAGAACACGGGGGTCACATCTAGTGCTGAGAATTCCAGATACACGTAGGTGCTTTAAAAATGTTGATAATGGTGTCAACAGAAACAACATCAGTCTCCTTTTGTTGTCTCAGGCTAATTATCAGATAACTAAAATAGAATAGAGATGACGTTTATCTGTAGCTAAGGGTTTCATAGCAAATACTCTGCAGGCAGCAAGCAGGATTTCTGCCTCTGTGTTGGATTCCTCCTCTTCTCTCCCATATCTACCACTGAAAGACCTTATACCGTAGTCACCAATCACTACGCAAAATCTGGAATATCGTTGCACCATGCACACTGGCCACTTCCTACTGCCTGTGCTGAATACTAACTCAGAGTAGCAAGCAGCCTGAGCCTGGGCCAAGATGGTGACCGTCCTTCCAAAAGACTCTAAGAAGAATAGCATAGAGCAGTGGTTCTCAAACTTAAGCAGAGAGCAGAATCTGGAAAGCTTGTTCAAACACAGGTTCCTGCCACCCCACCCCAGAGTCTCTGATTCAGTACGTTCAAGGTGGAAGCTGAGAATTAACATTTCTAATAATGTAATAATTACATTTCTAGTAATGCAATAACCAGGTGATGCTGATGCTGCGGGTCCCACCTTGGGACCCCGCTTGGCCATTTACCACGTAACCTTGGATAAATTACTTAATCCCTCTAATCCCTACTTTCTTCATCTATAAAAAACAAGTAAGAAGAGCACCATGGGGCTTCCCTGGTGGCGCAGTGGTTGGGAGTCCGCCTGCCGATGCAGGGGACACGGCTTCGTGTCCCAGTCCGGGAAGATCCCACATGCCGCGGAGCGGCTGGGCCCGTGAGCCATGGCCGCTGAGCCTGCGCGTCCGGAGCCTGTGCTCCGCAACGGGAGAGGCCACAACAATGAGAGGCCCGCGTACCGAAAAAAAAAAACAAAACAAAGAGCACCATGGCTGAGGATTAACCAAGATGATGCATGGTGATGTACATGGGTGCAAACAAACTACCCCCTCCCTCGGCAAGAGAAGGAACCCCTTTCCCGGTCCCATGCTCTGCCCTGACTCTCTCAGGGCTGCAGGATGCTTTTAGTGACTCTCCCTGGCAGGGCTGCTGTGGAACATTTGGGTGGTGGGCAGGGCACAGTGAATTCAGTCTCTGGCTGCCTCTCTCCAGAAGTGTCCTGCCTACAAGGGCTCCTCAGCCCACCTCACAGAGAGAGAACAAGGCTCTTGCGTGACACTTCTGCAAGAACAGTATTCCACGTGGCTTGCTGCCCTGAGACTGAGAGATTAAATGACTAATCCCAAACGCACAGCTCTTAATGGGGAGCTCCACAGTTAGGATGACACATCATCTGACTCTTATACTACGACTTGCCCTTAGAATCTTGGTCTATCAGTTTCCCGCAGCTGCTGTAACAAATGACCACAACCTGGTGTCTTAAAACAATGCACATTCATTCTCTTACTGTTCTGAGGTCAGAAAGTAGGTAGTGGGTCCCACAGGGTGAAAATCAAGGTGTTGGCAGGACCACTCTCCCCTCCTCTCTCTAGGGGAGAATCTGTTTTCTGGCCTTCCGGTGTCTAGCACTGTATACCTTCCACTCCTTGGCTTGTGGCCCCTTCTTCCATCTTCAGAGTCAGCAGTAGCATCTTTAAATCTCTGTCTCTGCTGAGGTCATGATGTCACCTTCTTCTATTAGTAAAATCTCCCTCTACCTCCTTCTTATAAGGATACTTGGGCCCACTCTGATAATCAAGAGAATCTCCCAAATCAAGGTCTTTAATCATACCCGCAAAGTCCCATTTACCATATAATGTAACATTCACAGGTTCCAGGAATGAGGACCTGAATGCCTCTGGGAGCCAGCATTCAGCCTACCACCCTCGGAGAGATCAGCTAACTCTTTGAGCCACCACTTTTTCATCAGTAAAACAGAAATAATAATATAGCCTCATGAGAATGTTGCTGCGAGACACACTTCAAATCACTAAAGAAACGTTTATTGGGTTGTTAAACACAAAAGAGCAGAAGGCAGCATTTATCTAACATTAATTCATTAACGCTATTCATTTACGCACCTTTTACTAAACACTGTGTGTCAAGTACCGTGCTAGACACAGGAGACGTAATAGAATGAGGAACCCCGCCTTTATGGGTTTTATAGTGTCATAGAAACACATAAATGCTAGAGAAAAAGTGACCTGACGTGTCAACAGGGGCTATGAAAAGAAATCGGAGAGGAAATGCTCTACAGGGATATCATAGTAGCTGTTGTCAGTCCTCTGGGCAGGAAAAAGGAGTGGAAGGATAGAGTTGGAGAAAGGGGCCAGGAAGTGCCAGGAGTTTCTCCCACTTGGAGTCTTGGGTTGGAGACACTGGGGCGCAGTGGGAGAGATGAGCTAACAGTGCAGACCGGGGTCCAGTTGTGAATGGTCCTACGTGCCCTTTAAGTGATCTGGATTGCATCACGTGCTCCAGCGAGCCACTGAAAAGTTTAAGCAGCACTTCCTCAATATCCCATCCCCTACAGTGCTCCAGGGCTCCAAGCAGGAAATCCTGAAAGCTCTGGCCTCCTTATTCATATTTAAACATCAAACTTGGCAGAGTTCTCTGTGAAGTGGTACTGGTTTCTTTTTTTTTTAACTTTTTAAAATAGTTTTATTGACATATAACTGACATACAAAAAACCTACACATATTTAATGTATACAATTTGATGAGTTTGGGCATATACATACACCCATGACACCGTCACCACATTCAAGGTAATAAACGTATCCATCACCTCCAAGGTGCTGGTTTCTTTAAGTACCTCCTGCCTTTCATTGAGACCCTTTGTGATTTATACTTTCAGAATTTTACTTTTAGAGCGTCCTGATATAGTGAGCCATCATCTCCCTTAGACTCCCTGTCAATCGCATTTTTAAAGCACTTGCTCTTAAAAATATTCTTATACCCCCTGGACCCCATTTAACCCCCTACTCTTTATGGTTCTTTTTATGAGAATGTCCAAAAGGTAGATTTTCTATATTAACTATTAGTGCCTTAGGTCGACCACAGTAATTCTGATTGCTCACGCAATATTTTTTTTCTAACCTGGGTGGTTTTTCTGAAAAGTGGGTTGATGAAAATTGTGATGTGAATTTAGTTGAGAACGCCTGCTCTCCTGGACGCATGGTCCCCAGTCTGCTCCATCCCTCCACTTTACCGCCAACGTAACACCCCTCCCTAATATGCTTTTGTCAACCAGTATTCTCTCCATAAACTTCAATAAACTGGCAGTACATTTCTGTGCTGGAAAGACATTTTGCATTAAAAAATTGGATGCACAGCGGGCATTCTGCCTGGGGACCACATGTCTAGGAAAGCAGTCATTTTTAACTAAGGATATTACAAGCCTAGATAGAATAGGGCTGGTGTACACTGAAGCACAAATGTCTAGCCTACTGGAAGCAAAATTACCGTACTGCGTGTTGGTAATTGACCTTGTCAACTAGCTTTCAGAACAACTCCAGCCTAATGCACACACTCACTTCTCGGGTTCTATAGCTGTTGTTTCTGGATCTCATTACATTCTATTTGCAACCTGCATCTCTACCACTGCCTCTCGCCAGCATGCTCTGATTTGCTTGCCCTCTTTGCCTTGTTTTTCCCATAGAGTTGATTAGCTTCTTTTTTTAATTAATTTTTATTGGAGTATAGTTGCTTTACAACGTTGTTAGTGTCTACTGTACAGCAAAGTGAATCAACCATACGTATATCAATACATATATCCCCTCCCTTTTGGACTTCCTTCCCAGTCAGGTCACCACAGTGCATCAAGTAGGGTTCCCTGTGCTATACCGTATGTTCTCATTAGTTATCTATTTTATACACAGTAGCAATAGTGTATACGTGTCAATCACGATCTCCCAATTCCTCCCCCCACCCCCCACCCTTTCCCCCTTGGTATCCATACATTTGTTCTCTACGTCTGTGTCTCTATTTCTGCTTTGCAAATAGGATCATCTACACGATTTTTCCAGATTCCACATACATGCATTAATATACGGTTTTTCTCTTTCTGACTTACTTCACTCTGTATGACAGTCTCTAGGTCCATCCACGTGTCTACAAATGACCCAATTTTGTTCTTTTTTATGGTCCATAGCACTGATTAGCTTCTAACCATACAAAATTTACTAGTTTGTTGTATCTGTGATGTACACGCTATCTCCTGTGCTTCACCAGGGAAGAGACTTGTGTTTTGCCTACCGTTGTATCCCAAATCACTGGAAGTGTGCCTGGCGTGTAGTAGTTGCTTAATAATTATCTTAAATGAATGCATGCATACATTTCCATGGAGCTATCAGCTTCCAGGTGACTCTCTTTTGCATTCCTAATTCCAAACACGTCAATTTATTTACCAAAATGTTTTGACCACTTTTATCACTTGGCAAATAGCGATCCAGGAGACAGCCCGAAGCTCAGTCCTGTGGGAAAACTCTGGAAAATGGTATAGATCACAGGCCTCAGAGTCATCTCACTGGAGGGACAATGGTGTCATGATCTTTATGCACCAAATCCCTGGCATTGGTGGAGGAAAACTCCACGGTTAGTTCCCTGGTTCTCCTGGCCTGCCACGTGCACCGGACAGAGCAGCCTTCCTGCACTGGAGAAAGCCTCACACTGATACAAGCAGATACTCTCCCCTGGAAGTTGGTTTCCACACACTGATGTGGCCACAGGATGTGTGCAGGGCACCAAAAAAGTCTGCTACAGCTCACAGGGAGAGCGGCAGGGGATGAGGCCAGCAGTGGAGGCAAGGGCCAAAACTTGAAGGCTCGTGGATATCCTTCTTTGGAGCTTTATTCTGTATTGAGGGGACAGCACTGGAAGACTTCAGGTAGAAGAGCAGTATCAAATTCCCATTCTGGTTAGAGTAGACAGAACAGGGGTGAGGTGGGTAGAGCAGATAATGAGTCCCAGAGACCAATTAGGAAATTAAATCTATTACATGGGATAGGAAAGACTGGGTGAGAAGTCCTGTGGTGGTGCTGGAGACGGAGCTGAGAGACTGTGAGGGATCAAATGTGGGGAAGGGTGGGGTTGAGCATCGGATCCCCGTACTGGCTTTCCCGATCAGATGGTGGCAGCACCCACCTACACAGTGCGTATAGGAAGGATGTAGGTACTGGCATGAGATGCTAAGTCTTGTTGGACATTTTGGGTTGGAAATACCTGTGAAGTGTCCAGGTGTTGAGTCTGTGGGCAAATGGATATAGGATTATTGAACTCAGGAGACAGATCTGGACTAGGAAAAGCTATTTAGGAATCTCCACTTTATAGAAGATGTTTGAAGACAAGGAAGCAGAAGAAATTCCAAGATAAATAACTAGAAGTTTACCATGTGAGATAAGTTGAATGTTACCGTCAACAACCTTCTGGTATCAAGTCCTTTGCCAACCTAGAGAAAGCATGGCTTCTATCATCTCTGAGTGTTGCTTTGCCTTTATTTCTCTCTACAATTTCCCTAAATGATTATCTTTCCCCCTCAACATAGCTGAAAATGGAGAGGGGACAGACAAACGGTGTGATTTGGGGAGAGCTGGGTAAACTGTCATTGTCAGCTTTTTCATCTGTAAAAAAGGGATCTCGTGGGTGGACATCAGCTTGCCTGACAGTCAACTGAAGAAACTTTCTTGAGATGTAGGCTTTCTGAAGTGCTCTCTCTCCCGAACACAAATAATATCAAACTCATGCTCTTACCTTACCAGGCACTTAGCCTGGTTGGTACAAGGACACTCCTCCCTGCACCTTCCACAAGCATTGCCTCTGCTATAATGATGAGCCTTTAACCTGCTAATGCGAGTTCATCATTTACCTGAGACTCGTTACTCACTGAAAAGCATCTTTTCGGATGGGCACAAAATCCAACTAAGCAGCTGCAATCATTGCGATCGGAGCCCTTGTAACAACTGACCTTCCTTCTGCGTGGGTTTGTACATGAGAGTGTCTACAGATGCTTGACTTTTCTGCCAAACGGCCATCCTGGCCAAGAACAGGACGGCCCCTCCACTGGAATGTGTAGGTGATGACATTTCTTTCACCACCCTGGCACCTAAACCTGACACTCTATCTGCTAACAATGCATTGAGCTCCTGATCGTTTATGGCATGGAACTCGGCAGAATGGGCTATGAACTCCTGCACTATATTTTACTCCATCAACTCTTGTTATACTTGTTCAGAGAGAGAACACAGCCGCTCGACATTGAGCAGACGCAAAAAACAGCCACTGTCAAAATCCTGCCCGAGGCATCTGTATAAACACACAGAGCCATGCCGGTTGTCGTGCATTTTCCAAACTTCTGCTAGTTCATCCCAACCAGCTTCCCTCACATCCTCAGGCCCTGTCAATGCTACCATCATTTCTTTAATCCCTCAAGTTCAAGTGCATGGATTTGACTCCTTGTTCTCGACCCACCTCCTGTATGCAGGAGGCGTCATTTATCAATAATAACAGTAACTGTATTTATTTGTGGCTTATTATATGTCAAGCAGACTCTGTGCTGAGTCCTTTACCAAATTGAGTTGTTACAACAACTTTCTAGAGTTGACTATTTTTATTCCATTTTGCGGCTATGGAAACGAGGGTTAGAGATGGAGCCCCAAATCACACAGCTAGAAAGTGGTAGAGTAAGAATTTGGATCCAGCTTTCTCTGTCACTAAACTGTACTATATTCCCTCCTGTGGAGCATTAGTCATCTTATCTTCCCCTCCTTTATAAGGCGTTTTGAAGTTTCCAAAACATTGTCACAAGGCATATCATTTGCTCCTCCAAATAGACCAGAGAACCAGGCAGGACGGGTTTCATCCCCACTGTCACAGAAGTAAATAAAACTCAGCGTTTACCCCGACTTGCTCAAAGCCACGCATGCCTGAGCCTTGGACTCCAATCTTGACTCTTTTCACTATTCTCATAAATATCTTGCTTTTCTTTTTTTCATAACAGCTATTCTTTCGAAATGACCAATGTATAAAATTTACTCGGAGGCCATTTTGGCCTACTAACTACAAAGACATTTCTGCAGGGCTTTCCAAAACTGGAAGAGGAGATAATGAGTTCTCCATCCCTTTTAGTTTTTACTCAAATACTGGGCAGTCACTGAGCTAGAAACCATTGAGACAATTAAGCCTGATCCCTAGATAAGTTCCAAACTCCCCCTCTCCCTGAGATCCTGTGACTCTGTTTTCTCGATGATCTGGTTTGCAATAGCTACTATTCCCTCACTCCTGGCTTTCTGAAGCCATCTGCTAGCTGACTTTTCAGCCTGTCCCCCCAATTCAGCCAGTCTCCCCCGACCAGGGTGATCACCCTCCAAAGTTGTTCTCATCAGTGACCTTCTTCCTAAACCTTCCTTGGCTCGCTTCAGCCAACCACACCCATTCGATACACCTCTGCCTGATGTTCCATGATCTATATGCTCTATCCAAACTCAGTTTCCGCTTCAGTCAATCCAAACATTTTCCTGAGTCACAGAGACATCATGCCTAGCCCAGCTCCCCAGTCCTTTGCTTTCTGTGTTCCCCTCCTGAAATATGCTCCACTTCCCCCCCCCCCGCCCTCCCCACCTAGCCACATCCATTTTTTTGAGGCCCAAGTCAATCTTATTTCAGTACAACAAATATTTAACGAATATCTCCCAAAAAAACACAAAACAAGTCTAGGAAGAATCTTCTACTCATGCAGTGAAGCCATGAGGACCTAAAACTGAACAAGAAATGGTCCTGTCCTCAGGGAGGGCTACAACAGGAACAAGCTGCCCTGGGCAACCATGAGGTTTTGAATACTTCTTCTACATTGGCTGACGTTCTCGGTATTTTATGTGAGCTGATTCTGCCTGTCTCATGAAGGGTAGACATTAAGCCTTCTTCCCAAATAGCCTCCAGAAAATGTTAGGCAAGCAATAGTACAGGTTGCATGATTGAGATGTCTAGGGCTGCATATTTTGAACTCATCACACGCGCACACAGCTCACCAATTATTTGAATTTCCAGTGGAGTAGAAGGGGCACACGACATCTGACGTCAACCGGGCCTGGGATCAATCCCATCTCCAATAACTTCTGGGAAAATGAGTGCTACAAAACCAGGGTTAAAGGAGCAGAGTTCGGAATCTGACCTCCCGGGTTTACGTCCCAGCTGGGTGACTGTAATAGGTCCCTTCATATCTCATTGCCTCAACTTTCTCAACAGGAAAATGAGGATGATTTAAAAAAAAAAAAACAGCTGTATACAGAGCCCTCCTTTCCCCATGGGGTTATTACTGTAAGGATTGAGCTGATACACACAAAGCACTCAGGACAATTCCTAGCATACGCCATCAGTGAATAAGTGTTAGCTATTTGGATTATCGCTAATTCAGTGAAACTGGACAGATGACTTAAGTTTCCTGAGCCTCAGTTTCCTCTTTCAAATGAGAGCAGGGCTCACCTCCGTAAGCTGGCTCTGAGAATTAAATGTGGAAGCATTGCGAAAGCACCCAGCTATCCCAGAAAAGGTCCCCTTATCTCCAGTCCAGGGCCCGGACTTCTAATCCCCAAACTACACACATTTTTCTCCTGCCTCTGCTCCTTTTAGCAGTTTTGCCTGCCCATCATTTGTGCTACTGTAGTTAAGTGCTTGTTTTTATCCCACAGAAAATGTTGGCTTCTTACAAATTCATCTTCAGGAAATTACAACCTAAATCAAGCTCAATGACTGCATAAGCAAAAAACCATTCAAGTTCCCCGAGCCCATGGGCAGCTTTTCCACAGCCCATCCCTGCCCATTTTGGCAAACTGTGAACAGCAGAGAGAGGAACCAGCCCTCTCCCTCTTCAGGAGGGCTTGGGGCCTCAGGCACATCACACCGTGTAAAATCTGGTTAAGACAAATATCGAGAGCAGCCTTGAAAGCAAAAAGGAGTCAAAGCAGGTCAGACAGCTGCCAGAGGGAGTTTGGGAAGGGGGGGAGAGCCTGACTCACCAGCTCTGCCTGTTGGCATCACAGCGAGTTTCCAGGGAGCGTCAGGCTTCCCGAGTCCTGGACACCGAGCCCTACCTCACCGCCTGGTGGCTGCAAGCCTAAGCTGTAGGCTAGTCTCTAAAGGTCCAGGACCCCCGAACGTGGGGCCTGTTCCCTAGAAATGATGCTGAAGGGCCCCTCCCCTCCCCCAGGACAGTGATGTAACTAGAGCAGGAAGATGCAGTGGCCCCTGGGGAGACCCTGAGGGTCGGCCTGAGGTGAGCTCAGCCATGAAGGGTGGAGGTCAGGCCCAGGGGAGGAGAGGTTACATCACTTGTGCAAGCTTACACAGGTAGCCCAAGAGAACCCTGGGATTCACATCTAGGACAGCCAGTTCCGGACACAAGCACCTCACCTGTTCCTGCCTCTCCCCTCTCTGAGCGGGGAGAGGACAGCACATGCTCATCCAAGGGCTCAGTGGCAAAGAGAGGAATCCTGAAGGGGGGGTGAGAGGCGCAGGCACTCTATGGTAGTGCCAGGTGAGGGGCCAGCCCTGGCTCTCACGCTCCGGACAGAGTCTAAAGGTCTTATCGGACACAAACCACGCGGAAGGAGGCTGGTAGGCAGGGAAACACTTGGGACTCCCCGTCTCCGACGCCCAGGGCTTCTGAGGCCTCTCCCCTCTCAACACGAACTCCCCCGCCCGTACACAGAACACACCCACCCTCACGACATACAGCCCTGCACCCACTTCCACTGTCATCTGCTTATGTGTGCCACCGTCACTGAGACAGAGAGGAAACTCTGCAATTTATCCTGATACCAGCCAAGGAAGGAAGCTAAGTCCGTTCCGGGCCACTCACCTAAAGGAGAAGCCGGTCGTCCAAGCGTAGCTCCTACGCCGCCGCGGGGCCCAGAATCCCATGCTCTGCACCCGAGCGGGGGAAACCGTGCTTCTCGGGAGAAGCCTGTGTGCCTCCCCAAACTTCTACCTCAGCAGCCATAGCTCCGGAATTTTCCACAGCCACGCGCAGGGAAAGCTGCCTTTGCTCTGGTACTGGGAGGCTGGCTCCCGGGGGCTGCTAATTACGTATGGAAATGACCTTGCGTGCGTGGGTTGCGTCTCGCAGCTGAATTGCTTTGAGAGGTCATAGTTCTCCATCTCCAGGGTCATTAATTTCAGTTGCCTCATTGCCACCGACCTGTGCAGCCAGTACATTCTTCGAGTCCCCTCGGGGGAGGGGCGGGGGGTGGAAAAGGCACAATTCGGGATCCAATGAGCCCAGGGTTTGGGTGATGTTCAGAGAGAGAATATTTTGACGCCTGACTTCCTTATTTGGTCAAATGAAGATGATAGCCCCTACCCTACCTGATTAATTTGAGGTTTAATGAGGTAACATATTCAAAGTACCTGATAATTACAACTACCATCCTGTCATCCACTGTGAGAGGTGCTTTCAGGTCTGTTTTCTCACTTGATCCCCACCACATTCTGTGAGAAAGAAAATATCATCCACAGTACACAGAAGAGGAATGTCAGGGAAATATGTGACTTGATTAATGTCAGGCAGCTGGAGGAGGAAGCCAAAATCAAACCCAGGTGGGGATGACTCCAAAATTTGCGCATTTATCCAAAACAATGCTTCCTACCACGCTGGCACTCCACTGTAGGCACACAGCAAACTTTGGTTCCCTGCTTTATTTCCATACTTGAGTCTTTCCAAAAGCACAGTTTGGTCACTCTCAACAAAACATATGGCAGCCTAGCCCTATGAATTGGGAGATTGGGATTAGATGTATATACACTAATATGTATAAAACAGGTAACGAATAAGAACCTGCTGTATAAAAAATATAAAATAAAATTCAAAACAAACACACACACACAAAAAACATATGGCAGCCTGACTCATCAAATGCTTCCCCGGTCACTAAGGGACTGAGGTGTTCTGGGTGCCATGCTCCATTCAGACTTGTCCCTAGACAAACGAAACCATCTCTTAGAAGGCAGCATCTCCTGCCCGAGGATGGGGAGCGTTAAGGATGACCCAATGAAAGACTAAATTGCCAGTTACCTGCTCAGGTGCAGGTGCAGCCCTAGGCCTTGGAAGGCAACTTCTTTCTCTTTCCAGGAGATTCTCTTTCTCTTAATTAGCAGTTAGGCTGCAACTTAGCACCAGCAGGCAGGGCTTGAGGAAAGACTAAGGAAGGGCGAGGAAAGACAAAGACAGCACTTTGGATTATTGATGCAGAGCAAGAGAAGGAGAGTAATTTGAGGATGTTCCCTTCCATGGGCACTGGAGTTGGGGAAGGGACAGCAGTGGTGCCTTGAAGGGTTTAAGAGCAAGACTTGTTTTTGTTTTGTTTTGTTTTACGTTTGTTAACTTAATTTTTTCATTTTAATTTTTTAAATTTTTTATACAATTTTTGAAGGTTACTTTCCATTTACAGTTACTACAAGATATTGGCTATATTCCCCATGTTGTGCAATACATCCTGGAGCCTATCTCACACCCAGTAGTTTGTATCTCCCACTCCCCTACCCCTATATTGCCCCTCCTCCCACCACTGGTAACCACTAGTTTGTTCTCTATATCTGTGAGTCTGTTTCTTTTTTATTATATTCACTAGTTTGTTATATTTTTTTAGATTCCACATATAAGAGATATCATACAGTACGTGTCCTTATTTGTCCGACTTATTTCACTTAGCATAACGCCCTCCAAGTCCATCCATGTTGCTGCAAATGGCAAAATTTCATTCTTTTTTATGCTGAGTAGTATTCCATTGTATATATTGGGGGTGTGTGTGTGTGTGTGTGTGTGTGTGTATATATCTCACACCTTCTTCATCCATTGATCTGTTGATAGACACTTAGGCTACTTCCATATCTTGGCAATTGTAAATAACACTGCTATGAACATTGGAGTGCATATATCTATTTGTATCAGTGTTTGGGTTTTTTTTTGGATATGTACCTAGGAGTGGAATTGCTGGGTCATATGGTAGCTCTATTTTTAGTTTTTTGAGAAACTTCCATGATGTTTTCCACAGTGGCTGCACCAATTTACATTAAAAAAAAAAAAAAGAGCAAGTTTTAAAAACGGTTATTTAGGGAGGCTATTTGGGTAACCATAGCAATGAAAGTACAGGACAACAAGTCTCATCTTTGTGCCTGTGTTCAGGACTTCCACCATCACAGAAAACATTTAGATCATATTACGCTCCTTGGGAAGGACTTTGGGTTTTAACCGATTCACAAGCTAGGACCCTTGTTTAGTTCAAAAGTGTCAGGAAGGCTCAGTGGGCCACACCGCTGACAGTTTCCCCTGCCATCTTCATCACCCCCAAAGTGAAGGGGAATGACGCAGCCCTTACGGCCTGATAGCTCCCCTGCTCACTCGCTGGCTTACGGGAAGCTCTAGTCAACAACCTGTTCTTTCAAGTCACTTTCTCAGTAAGTGTCTCCCAAGCATGACCTGCCTCAGGTAATGAGCCATGTTTTCCGAAAGGTAAACACGTTATTTTCTCAAATTATGATCACTTACTTCCAGCACTGGGTATTGAACCCCACATATCCCCTCACCATGAACACATCACATTCTGTACAGTTTCTCCCACGAGTAGTGCCTCTGCAGGCACAAATGGTGGGAACACTGGGGGATAAAATCTTACCTCTGAGGAGGAGAGGGATGGAGTGCCCAAAAGAACCTGCAGTGAGTCTAGGCTCACTTACAGGGAGAGCAGACAGCCCACTAATTAGAGAGACCGTCAAGACACTTTGCACACCTCCAATGGGCAAGAAATGGATTCCTACCCACTGCACACTGCTTACGGGAAAGTGCTCATGGCTTCCCTCACCCACACATTCAACAATAGGCTTTGTAAATTTATTTTGTTTAAATGCAGATAATAATCACACTCATGCCTCTTGTCTTCTCTTGTGTCTGATCTTGGAACCAACTGTTCAGTGCCTTTTTAATTTTAGCTTCCCTAACTAGGAAAAGAGTGACTTTTCACTAACATAAAGACAGTGCAAAATTCTCTTAATTGAGCAGAAGAGGTACAGGAAACAATCCATCTATACTAGATTTTCATATAAATTGAGGGACCAGAGAGAAGCTACTATAATTCTGGTTGTAAGCTATTTCTGAGGAGACAGTTTATTTTGGTTGTGGACAGCAGTTAAGAGGTATAGAAAATCCCTTTGCAGAGTTCCAACCAATTATTTTATTCATTCAAAAAAGAATTGGGGGATTCCTCTTAAAAGCTTCTAGCCTAGCGGACAAAATAAGCTGCTTGTAAAATATCAATTCAATAAGCAGAATTGCCTTTTAATAAATGGTGGCCATTTTATGAGAAAATAAATTTGGAAGGTATATTCAATCATTGAGTAAATCTGCTTAGAGCAGTAGGCCAGCTCAAAGTTCATTTGTTTACACAGTGAATTCCTTTTTGATACCCTTACCTCAGCAAGTGGTTTGGAGGAGGCATGTACTCAGTTCTTTCTTTTTATAAATAGCAAAGCTACTTGGAACTCCAAAAGGGGAAATGAATTGATACCAGGGAAATATTGCAGAAAGAGCATGGCTCAGACTCGGACAAACCTGACTCACAACCCAACTCTGTCACTCACCTAGTTGAGTGAATTTATGCAAAATTGTTCATCTCTCTGAGCCTTGGTTTCTCATTCACAAAAGCAGCTGTTGTCTGGCTTAAACATTACCTATTACAGATACATACAGTATTTGTAATACGGTAGGTGTCGGTGAATGGGAGCTCGTGTGATTGCTACATCACTACTCTACTCAGGTGTGTTGGCCAAGACTTCACTTTGCATACATTTTTTTAGCAGCCTGACTATGGTCAGGGCCCAAACTGCAGGGAAAAACTAAAAGGATCAACTCTTAATTCCTTGCTCTTCGGACAGCATGCAGGCTGAGGGAAACTAACCATTTGCGAGTGTGTTGGATCCACATTTTACGATCCATCTTTTTGCAGGAGTGCCAGCCTACGGGGGTGCCAGAGTAGCATTTCATAGCATCTGCACAAACCACACAGAAGAATACTAGCACCTGAGAATGAAAAAGCAATGGGATCAGGAAGGATAAGTCTCGTCAATCAGAAAAGCCTGTGGGGGAGGAAAAGCGGAAATCACTAAGAGGACGAGATAGAGAAGCAGTAGCCCCAGACACCTCCAGGCTGTGGAAACAGAACTCTGCTTTGAGCTGCGTGACCTTCACTCTGCCTTTGTAACTTCTAATGGAAAGGAAAAACAGTGTTCCATCTGCCAGATGTCTCCATTTTCACAAGCTTTATCCACTTACTCATTTATCTCCACTAGCACAGGAGGTCTCCCAAGACTCAGTTTAACAAACTGGCTCCCCAAGACGGCTGGTGCTCTTTGGACCCATCCCCAAAGGCAGAGAATCCTGAGGTTTTTAGTTAAAATCAAGTATTGCCCTTCTAGGGAATAAACTCATCGTGTAGACGTGTGTGTGTGTGTGTGTGTGTGTGTGTGGCAAAATGTATTCTGTGTAACATAAAATTTACTATTTTAACCATTATTAGTGTCCAGTTTTACAGCATTAATTACATTCACATTGTAGTGCAACCCTTATCACTATCCATCACCAGAACTTTTTCATCTTCCCCCGCTGAAACTCCGCACCCATTAAGCAATAACTCCCCACTTCTCCGCTTCCCCCAGCTCCTGGCAACCTCCATTTTACATTCTGTCCCTTTGCAGTTGACTACTCTAGGTATGGCGTCTAAATGGAATCATGCAATATTTGTCATTCTGTGACTGGGTTATTTCACTTAGCACATGTCTTCAAGTTTCATCATTGTTGTGGCATGTGTCAGAATTTCCTTCCTTTTTAAGGCTAAATAATTGTGTAGACTTTTAAGTGAAGATATTGCAGGCTCAGTTGATGGCCTCATATTCTGAACTTTGCTATAAAACTTCACACTGCATGAGGCCTTAAAAACTGAATTATCTCATTAGTATATAACGGGTTGAAAGTGTTACTGTGCATTTATTGTAGCTGGTGGAAACTAATAAATATATGGCTTTCTTTTCATGAAAACTGTCTGCACACAGTGGTATCTTAAGTTGGAAACTAGTTGTTGGCATCCTTGCAAAGAGACGGTATTATTTGATTAGCACTTCTGGTTGTGGAAACATTCAGGAAAGTCACATTCTATGAGACCTGGCATCTGAGTGATAAGAGATCTACAAATAATTCAGTAACACAAGGTTGCTCATTGAAATAACCAGATCAAAGATCAAATGGCTGATTTCTCATCCAATGTCCCTCTTATTTTCTCTTACTAATCACCCTTGCTAAAAAGCTGTTTTAAACTCACATCATAATCTACTTATGTGTTTATTAGTTTACTGGGCTTATATATTTATTTGCTTAAATATTACTGACTCTAATCAGTAAAAGAAATATTACAAGGTACCAAAGAAAGCAAAGCATTTTAGCCGGAGACATGAAGCTCTTCTAGCCATGTAAGCCTAAAAAATATTGCTATGTGAGTCTCAACCATGTTTGGTAGCTGCGGAGGATGTAATCAATGTTTACCTATTCTGGGTGATTTCATAAAGTTTATTTGTAACTTAGACTTGTTAACACAAACACATTCTGCAATGTCATCAAGAAGTGGAACAGGCGGGCTAAGGCACTTACTTGTGCTTGTAAACTTTTAAATTTACAAGTATTAATTTTTAAGATGTGTCTTCTACTGCTGAGACATCATTCCTCCCCATGAGACCCTACTGCCTCAGTGTCCTTTGAACTATTATGAGATGAGAAAGAAACTAAAAGGGGGATGAAAAAATTTTGATGACAGGAGAAAGATAATTTGGACATGATAATAATGGATGAAGACACCAGAAGGGAGAGCTTGGAGGCTGAGGTGGAGAACAAAAATATTGACCCCGGAGTCTGTGCTAAAGTGATTTTTCCTAAGAATTTTGTATATCACGCCTGTCATAAACATTCAGCTTCATTGTGCAATGAAAACAGATGACAAGAATTTACTGCTCCAACAACCAAAAAAACAGCAACTTGACTACGTCCTTGGAATCTGGTTTCTTTGCTTTCAAATGTGCAGTGGAACTCTTGTGCCTGCAAGGGCTGGGGGCAGTTGTTTATGTAACTCATTGGACGTCTACATAAATATGAAAAACGGGACAGGTTTCTCTATTCTCATCTGTTCTAAAGCCAGAGTTGGCTCTCAAGTTAAGAGGCATGCAGACTGGAGAGAGATGCACAGTTTAGCTGTCTTATGCTGATTCTCTTACATAAGCTTCTAGGTTATGAGATTTTCTCCATTTTGTTTCCAAATGGTAGGAGGAAAAGACATGTTTTAAGAGTCACTTATCAGGGAAGAAAAATGCTTCCAAAGGTTTTAGGTTGGGGAGAACTTTTATAGATCCGAGGATGGTGGGAGATGTGAAGAAAGGACTAAAGACAGACTGGTGGAGAAATATCCTGAGGAAAGATTAAGAGCATTAGATGGAGAGAATGGCCAAGAAAAAAGACTAACTTCCTCAGAGACAGACGACTGGTGAACATTCAAGAAGATAGGAATTTTGACATTGAAAAAAAGGATGCTGGGGAAACGGTATCTTATCAGAAAATTAGGTAGTGAGGTCATATTCTGAGAAAGAATGGGGAAAGAATGGTGGGACTGAGTCTTGGGAAGGTTGGACCAGCCCAAATGAGGAATGCAAGAGGGAACTAAAAGGATGAATGAAGGGATGACCAAGCAGCCTAGGGCACCGCCTGGGTAAGCTAGACTCATAATGGGGCATAAGAAGGTTGTGTCTGGAGTGGGTACTTGAAATCTCAGAGATGGGGCAATTCCAAGTGATGATTATATCTAAGGTGGCACTTTGTCAGCACCAACAGAAGCCATAATAGTTGAGCAGATCAAGGAAGTGCAAGGCCAAGCTGTCAGTGCCACCTACTGGCTTACGGAAGCCAATGAGGAGCAAATCAGATACAGAGGAGAGTTTAAAATGTTCACAGTAGTAACTGAATAACCCTTGCTTGACCTAGCCATGCATCATCTGTAATTACAAAGGAGACTTTGGGTGTAGGTGTGGGATAACTTGCAGAGCCAGCTAAATAGCAGTTGATTTAGCAGACCAAGGTATATTTAGTCTAAAATCCTACCCTAGCATTGACTCTAATATATCATGAAGATTAAGGTGGACAGCTATCAGGAGTTGGGAGACCCAAACCACTGTCTCAGTTCCTATAGGCATGGACGCCAAGGCAAAGGAATGGTCTTTGCCTCTAGGTCTAGCAGAGTTCAGCATATGCCCTTGTTCTTTGTTTCAGACTTTAACCTAGACTGTCCAAGAGGTCAAAGACATGTGGCCAGCATTTGCATTATATCTCTTAAAAATCGTTCTACTCAAAAATCTTTGAGAAGCCAAGAACAGGGACTATTTAATTTCTATATCTCTAAATCTCACCTAGTACCTGGCACATAGATGTTCAGAAAATATCATGGAATGAATGAGTGAATGAATGAGTGAGTGAGCTGTGCTATGATCCTACATTTCTCTAGAATACACTTTCTTTGGGTTTAGGAGCCTCTGTAACCCTCCCCCATTCCTGTTCCACGCAGCACACATCTTGTGAAAGACACATAGCTGTCATCTAACTCTGTGAACACAAATTGTTTTCATCAGCCGTGTAGGCATGATCTACTTCTTCCTAGTTGGTCCACCCTGGATCCTCTGCTCTTTATCTGGCTGATGCCTGGACTGATGACTGCTCCGTTGGTTGTGCCTTGCACAACAAAAGTGGAAGAGACTTCAGCAAGGGCAACAATTAAGAGGGGAATGGGGGAGTCTGAAAAAATAAAAAAAGAAGGCTGCAGAACTATAATGCCTGTGTTGAGTGAGACAGTCGCATCTTGATGTCACCACTCCTACTAGACAGAAGCCCCAGGTTTTTTCTGCCTCAGGACTGCTGATTACCAAGAGTACACCTAGTCCATTCTAACACCTTTGCGTGATTAGTAGAAGGCGCCCCTTACAGAGGCAGAGGCTGTCCAGCTTGGTGGGATGAACATGGGGGGGGGGATTTCCACCTCCACTTGACCACCTGAGAAGGCACCTTGCACAGTGAACAACCTGCACATTTACATTCCTTGCCCCCTCCTGTTCCTCACTCTTTAGGGGCTAGGACTTCTGGGAGTCACTCCTGGGCTGAGAACCACAGTCCCATTCTGAAGGTTATGTATCAGATTTCTGGTCCACACTGTACCTTGGCAACTATTAGAAGGCACAGAAGAACAGAGTCCAAGATGTGCTGCGTGTTGCCACTTAGATGCTTGCATTGCTCTGAGTATGTACTTTTCCCCATTAGTTAATGAAATCAATAGAATAACTCTCTGTGAAAGCCTTTTTCTGCCATTAAGGGCAAATGCTGGTTGCCTCTTCATTTTCACTTTTGTGGTTTAGTGCTAGCAAGTGGAAGACTTATGTAGGTAAGGTTTACCTTACCCAACTCTGCTAGTGCAGTAAAGCTATGGAAAAAGGCAGAGGGGTAGACTTCCCTACACTCCTCACCAGTCAGGTCCAAGCTTCCAGGGCTTTTTGCAAGGCAACTACAATAAATCAGGCAGTGAACCTTGGAGTCTGCGTAACACCCCTCGATCAAACCGAGGGTGCGTCTTGCTCCCACACTCTTCTGGCTGGATCTCAGATGAACAATGTGCAGACAGGCTTAGGGGCTGTGAAAGTTGGGGCTGATGTGGGAGGCAAGTGAAGGTTGTGACTCTACTGAAATCTGAACCTATATTTTCTGGGCACGATCAGTTTCCAAATCACACAAAGTGGCTCTTTGAATCAGACTGAAGACACTTTTTGACTTTTTTTTTTTAAGACAATGTCAGAAGAGGATGAGTGTAGTGTCAATGGAGGGTTGAATTCGATGAATAGACACCCATCATGAGGTTATCACCTGCAATGAGGTTGGCTTCTCTCCACCACCTTTGCCATGGGAGAAATTTTTTAAATGTCCACAAGTTCATGAGGCTCAACTTGCTTCATGGAAAGTTCATGTGGAAAGGCCTCATCTTGGTCTTTCCTTGGGAGAGATAAACTTTCTAAGTCAATGAAGAATTCTCTGGCTATCTCTTTATCGTTACTCTTTCAGGGTGAGATGCAGCTCACATCTGTCCAATGTCAGCCAAGATTCAATTCCCATTTTTGACTAGTAACCACAATCCCCCCCAGAGCGGTGGGACAAGATCTGGGTGGGTCCTGCCCGTGGTTTGACTTCAACCAAGATTATAACTGGGCTCGTCATGGGCCAGGAGCCCTCAGGTTTTAACAGGAACATCAGTAGGAGCTCAGTAAAGTGGTCTTATGGGGCGCCCGGCCCCCCACCCCAGCCTCTCCCTACTTATAAAATCTGTAACACATGTTGACTAGATCCAAAATTATGTCATGCCTCATGACTTTTTGAGGTTCCAACTTCCAGGGCCCTTGGGAGAAGAGCAGACTGGCTACTGAAGCCATTCAAGGTCTCTTCTCTCTGCGTTGTCTCCATCGCTTTTGGGCAGCCACAGAGGGAGCTGGCTGCTCTCAGACTGACAGCCCAGACAGCACTGCCATGCAGAAATGTGATAAACAACTAGATTTTGTTCCCCAGGAGAATACGTCGACAAGCACGGCCTCTGCCAGATCTGTGAATCCTCGTGTGCCAAGTGCCGGGGGCCAACCCAGGAAGACTGCACTGGCTGCCCCAGCACAAGGTGAGCGACCTTTCTTGTATCTCCTGGGGTTGGGAGTTCATGAGATGCAGGAGGGAGAGAGGAGGTGCTTACCACCTAGAAGCACCCCTTGGGCCTATAAGAAAAAGAATCAAACTCCTTCCCCTGACAGAGAAACCTGCTGTGGTCTGGCCCAAAGTCAGAGGTCTGTAGTGTCCTCCCCCTATGATGCCCCGTAACCACTGTGAGAATCGGTTCCCTGGACACTGCAGGGGCTTTCTCATCAGTGAAGGTGGTGGTGGCTTTGATGCCTAGAATCTCATCCCTTTCTGCACACCCATCCCTCAACCATCATCTCCATCTGCTAATAAAATATCTACCCCTATTTCTAGAGTTAGTTCAAGGGTGAACTGTTCTATGAAAGCTTTTTTTTACCTCTTTCCAATAGAATTAACCTCACCCTCTTTATGTTCCCCTGTGCTCTGTACAAACTTCCATAAGTGCACCTGTGACATTTTCAGACATTGATTTACAATTCTACTTGTTAGACTGTAAGCCCCTTGAAATACTCATCTTTGTACTCCATTACCTATCACAGTGCTAAGAAAACAGTAGGCACTCAATCAGTGTTTGATAACTGAATGAATGAGGAAATAGTAAGTATCCGAATGGGATGAGCATCTTTGCTAATACATTGAGAATTTATAATGAAGAGAGTTGGGAGCCCGTTGCATTTTTAATCAACACTCCTCTAATTCTAGCACTTAATATTTGTTGGCCTTATCTTCTCTGATAAATGCATAGGAAGCAAGGTTTCTCCCAAGACCAGTATAATGAGGCTGCTCCAGTGGCAGGCGAGTCTCTAGGATGGACGTTCCCTCTGCCTTGAACAACAGTCATTTCACCTAATTCTTTATCAGGACTGTAACACCCTGAGTAGGAACTGTAGTGTATTTGTCTCCTTATTCCCCTACAGTGATCAACACATAGTCGTAGTTCAATAAATGTATGTGTTATTGAACTTGATGAAGTGTGTAATTAATATCATGAGCTTGGTTCTCCAAATAGCTCCCTCAGAAAGAGAAAGAGAGAGAGTGAGAGGAGGGAAGGAGGAAAGGAAGGAAACACAAAAGAACAGTCTTATTAAGAATTCTTAATGCTGTGATAACATTTTCTAAGTGTCTCTTTAAGATACCTATGCCTCTTGAGTTTGCTTTAAGCCAGCTTCAAGGCATGCTATTAGATACAGACAACATTTTGAAAATAGGTCCTTTTGCTCCTCTAACTCCTCACATCAACAATCAAATGCCATTGCATGTTTGGACATCTTTGAACCAAGGGAATTTTTTAGCACTTGTTTAATAGGGCAGCTACCATCGTCCAGTGTACATTGTGGAAGTTATGATTGTCCCAGGCTCACCAGAAGTGAGAAAAAAATTCAGCTACCATCAGTGGCCATTTTTTTAAGAATTGAAGCTCATTGGTACAAGAAGATCAGAGGTACACCTCCTGCGCCACTTGAATAGGATTTAGCAACCTATTCTTTAGCTTTTGAAGATAGAAAAGCATGTGTATAGATCTCAAACCAGGTGTCCTCCTGGAAATCCTATTGCTCAGGAACAATTTTCTTCTCATCCCCCTGAGCGCTCCATTTCTTTCCCCATTTCTCTTCCTTGATGTCAGTTACTTGCAAATACATCCAAGAAAGGGCACCGCATCACGGCAATGAACTAGCTGACTTTTCTTATCTGCATTTTCCAGAAAGGGGTTAGAAGATGAGGAGAAAGAAATTATTTTGAAAGATGGTGTCGTTGACTTATTTGTCCTCAAAGGGCAGCCACGTATTTTCCTTAAGGTTTTTCCAAAGTATTTCCTTGAGTGGAATCGGGTCTACTCAAGACGGTCTTGAGTACCTGCTTTATGTCCAGCTCAGAGTCAGGTGCAAATCCATGGATTTTTATAGGTGGTTCAGGAGGTCAAAGTCAAGGGCTGGGGAAGCACTCAGGGACCAGAACACTGGGGGAGATTTAACACCCTAGGCCTGAAGCAAACCCTACAGCCATAGAAGAAGGGATGCCTGATAGAAACTGGAGCTGGAGGGAACATAGCCACTCCAGAATCATGGGAGGAGGAAGCCAGGTTGTGGCTCCAGTGGAATAAATACCCCAGTCTCTCTCTCCCCCCACCCTCAGATCTCCTACTGGTGTTTCCCTGTCTGAAACACCTGGATGCCAATGGGGAACACCATTTACAAGTGAGGGAAGTGAGCTTGGGGACACGGTCTCTAGTGGGCACTTCCAAGGCATAGCAGGTCAGAGAATGGCAGAAAATGGATCTGGGGTGGGGGTAAGGGGTAAGGTGAGGCAAACAGAGTAAACTATTGGTCACTCTGAGTTTCTTCCTATTCTTAAGCTTTTGGGGTATCTCCAGTCCTGGCACAATTAAGGTCATCCCTAAAGGAGTTTTTATCTGGGAAAGGAATGTTAACCTTTAACTTAGAGGTTTTCTTCAAAACAATATGAGAGGGAAGTAAATCACTGGGGACGTAGATGAAATAAGATTGGCCATGTGTTGACAATTATTGAAGCTGAGTGATGAGTACATAGGGGGGGTTCTGTTATGTCTTATTTATTTTATATATGTTTAAAATTTCCATAATAAAATTTGAAAAAATAATTCAACTCTGAAGTTGTTTTAAAGGAAGTTGAAACTTGAAAAGCTCTCTCTTCATCTTCTAGCTTTCCCTCTACATTTCTATAAACCTTTGGGTTTATCAGCTCCTTCAAGATGATTAAAAAGTTGGGGGAAGCAAGTATCGTCTTTGCCACCGCTATTTAACACATCTAGCTCTGTAATGCCGTGGTCCTCACTGCATGAGCTAATTTCCCAACCCAGTCCTGAAGGAACTGCGGAGTCTATGAACTAATTAAAAGCATGTAAACGTTTTCTGACCCACCCTCAAATGTTTTATTTGATCTGTTTCAAGAATTCAGGAAAAAAAAATCCTTTGCGGGATTTCATTCTGTTACAAAGTTAACGTGCCAGGAAATTACAGTAAATGCCCTTGTGATGGCTTTAGTTAGACCAAACCAACGATCAGCGCAGAGGACCAGCTAACTCTGACTTGCAACTCTTCTGTTCCAGTTCACATCTCTCTCTCTCTCGCTCTCTCTCTCTCTCTCACACACACACACACACACACACACACACACACACACCCTGGGGCTTCTGGAAAATTTAATTCCAATGTTGAGAACTTCACCTCTGCCCAGCTCTTCAGCACTTGGTTTTGCCACCGTCTTCCTTTCCATGAGCCTGTTGGACCTGGAATGGTTCACAGCTTATGAAAAGGCCAAGAGCGTACGTGACTTGGGAAGAGAAGGGCTTCCCCTGCAGAGATGAGCTTGCCTGAGTGTCCTAGAAATCCACAGACTAGATGATTGGTGGTCCCAGAGATGGCTTGAGTTCGCTTTAAAGAAAATTTTCATCAGCCCCATGGGGCCCAGAACAACATATCTCTGCTCCCCCACTAGGGGAGATTTGTTGTTGGTGGTAGAAATCTGTGTCACTTGAAATAGGACTTTTCTTCAAGTTCCTTAGCAATTGTTCTTGAGCGGGATGGGGAGGTTGCAAGAGATGATGTAATTCAGTGCCTTCACTCAAGCACGACTGTTGTCCTTATCATTCGATCTTTATAAAGAATCACGTTCTTACAAAAACTGGGTATGTCACCTGTGCTTTCTTCAGGGTAGAGAGAGAGGGAGGTGGTTTGAAGCACAATCATTTGCTTGGTACTTTCTTAAAATAAGCTCTCAAGTAAGAAAGACAGCCCCTTCCCTACATAAACACAGCAGCGCTACACCATCTGCTTCACCTCCGTACCCACCCAAGTTCGCGAAGGGTTTTAAATGGTTCCAACCATTGACAGTATTAGATCACCCCTCTCAAGAGAAATAATTGCCCCAAACCCATCTGTCATCTCTTCCTATAAAGAACAAGATGTACTTTCCATCTCTTTTTCAACTTAATTTAGCAAGAAAATGAACCTTCACAAATAAACATGCCCCATTCTCGTTTTCAGTGGAGAACAGAGTAGTTCACTTGTTTAAAATCCTCAGAAAGCTCTTACATAGTTTTTTCTTAAAGGGAGGTTTTTGTTTTGTTTCCGTTTTTTTAACTAGCTACAACCAAATTATTCCTTGACAAATCTTCTAGCTAAAAAACCAGAGCAAGGGTGGGACCAGGATATTCCCAGCTGGCATTAGTGCCATCAGCTAAAAGTCTGGAGCACAGTCTTCTCTTTACGGGTCATGGTGCAGGAGATCTGTTTTGACTTGGACAACCAGCTGTGTGTGCATGTCTGGTTAGGGCTGGGATTCCACACTCTGCAGCAGGCCAAAAGGATTGTTGACTCCAGTGACGCTGGGTATGGTGACCAGAGCCTGAGGGGCTGAGGATCCAAGAACGAGGTGTCCTTCTTGTATGCTTGGCCTTAATCCCATTCTGTTTCCAAACAGATGCAAATGACACAGACTTTCAGGGACAGATGGGAGACTGCAACTGCAGCAACACATATTCAAGATGCCTTGTCCCCACCCCAATTTCCTCCAAACCTGGTATTGAAATGCCAATCCTCCATTTAGGGCTGATTCTAGCTATAGAAACAGAGGGATTTAGACAAGTTAAATACCACCCCAGGAATGAGTTGCTCAAGACCTACACCTGGCCTTCTGTGTGACATTCAGACTGGGGAGAGAGAGAGAGAAAAAGCCTAGCTTTGTTTGCAGGCCCTCAGTGGATGCCACCATCACACCCTTGGAGGCATCACACCCTCACGACTGACACAGTAACTACTGCTCTAAGGGAGCTCTCTGAGATGCCAGTTTGGCATCGCCTGTATTACTTAGGTAGGAATCATTTAGCAAATTCCATAGTAACCCAGACTACCACTGAGAAGCTCTCCAAGTATGCTCTCTAGACCAGCACCATGAACATCATCTAGGAACTTGTGAAAAATACAGAATCTCGGCTCTCTCTCCACAGAAACTCTGAGGGTGGAGCTCCCCATCTCACTTCATCCATTCACATGACCCATCTGACTCTTGCACTTAGACATTGTGGATTTTCTGCTGAGGAAAATTCTTGGACACAATTTACTTCATCACGTTTGCTCTTGGGATTACCTCCAAGGGAAAGAAGAAGCAAAACTTTGAAAACATTAACCATCACATTATGGTACATATATATATATATATATATATATATATATATATATATATAGTATGTGTATAAAACCAAAGATTTTAGAAGCCCACATGCTAACTTATCTGCAGTGCCCTTGTAGGTGATGGCAAACATGGTCAGAAAATAGAGACTGTGGTACCCTATACATCAGGAAATACTTGCAAAAATGACAGAGTTCAACTATGTATAGAATAGATACCTAATAAGAACCTACTGAATAGCACAGGGAACTCTATTCAATACTCTGTAATCACCTGTACGGGAAAAGAATTTTAAAAAGAGTGGATATGTGTGTATGTATAACTGACTCACTTTGCTGTACAGCAGAAACTAATACAACATTGTAAATCAACTATACGCCAATAAAAAATTAATTTTAAAAAAGGAATCAGAATTCATGGATTACTTGCCATATGTGTAGGTCAAGTTTATAAGTAGCACCTAAACTACAGGATGGTGCTTCTTTGGGAGCCCTTGGACTTGACATTCCCATTGCAAAGTGTGCGCATGCTGATAACTAAAGAAAGAATATTTACTCCAAGGCCTCTGGATTCAAAAACCCATCTGGTGTCTTCAAAGTTCAAAGACCTCCATCTGAGTGTTGGCCGGGTTTGGCTGGAGCCTACAGTGTGGGTTTAATCCCCGGGGTACTGGTTAATTTGTTTGAAACCAGAATCAAGATTACATCCCCAACCAGTTCCTGGCATGCCTGCTGTTGGGTCCAAATCTCTGGCCAAGGATGAGTACATGACCAATATTCCCCATGTTCTAAGATGATCAGTCCCAGGCATCACCCTTGTTTCTCGAACAATGAAACCAAGAATGTGCAGCGAAACACAAACACCACATGTTCTATACTTAACACCATTCCATAAAGTCACTCTTACAAACTCTAAAAGTCTGGTTTCTTCTAGGATTTTTGATGATGGTCGCTGCGTTTTGAACTGTCCCTCGGGCAAATTTGAATTTAAGAACCAATGCCATCCATGCCACTCCACCTGCCAAGAATGCCAAGGAGATGAGCCCTCCAACTGCACCTCCTGTGGAGTAGGTGAGGGAGTCTGGTTGCTTGCTTCTTCTTCCTGCTGCAAACCTGCTCACCCACTGGACATTATTTGGTTTGACTAAAAAGCTTCATCTCTGGGGACAAGGGGGTGAGATTAGACAGCTGTCTGTTCATTAAAGAGTATGTACAACCTTGAAGTTTCTGCTTGTTGTCAGGACACAAGTTCAAATTGTTGGAGACACAGACCCGCTGCCCCTGAGGAGATGAGAGAGAAACTAAGAGATGTCTTTCCAGAGAAGAGGAAAGAAAGGGCATGCAAACACGATGACAGACATGAGCTAGACAAAACTAAGACTCATTGAGGTGAAAGTGAAAAGCTAGGAAATTAAGGCAGACATATTTGGTCTTTAAGAGAAATAGCGTAATAGAGGTTGGGTCAGGGTCTCCTCAGCCCTGAGCTATGCCATTTAGAAGTTGTCAGAGCCCTGTGGGAACAGAGTAATCTTTTCCAAACACAAATATGACCTTTTCCGTCCCAGCCTTGGCAATGCTAAAGTTTCTACTGTCATTAAATTATACTCCATGATCTCTCAAGTCCTCTGTAGTTTGACCCTTGACTCCTCTCCAGTCTCCCTACATATGTTGCCCCCCACTTTGACTTCATGGGGGACTAATTCATATCTTATTTGACCTACAGAACACTTTAAAATTTGAGCCAAATTGGAAACTTTCAAATAAAAACCTGGGTTTTTGGTTTCTCTTGAAAACTTGGAAGATCTGGCAACACTGCTCCATATGGCCCCCAAATGGTTGACTGGAGACCATCGGGGCTGCTCTCCAATTCATCGCAGTCCCCACCCCTCCCAGCTGTCTCACTAATCTTGAGGCTCTCAGTTACCACCATCATGACATTTACACGGTTTTTCTAATAGGAGAGAATTATTTAGCTTCGTTCTTGCTTGTAATAAAACCAAGAAAAATGAAGAATAAATGAAGAGCATCGTGCATTTGCAGAAAAATGAGAGATAACACATTTCTTTGTAAAAATTAAAATGTTTTCTTTGTGTTTCGTATATAAACAAAGTATATCTGTCAAATTTTACCTGTAGCCTGCTTATTCTGTTCCCTTTCTCATCTGTAAGATGGTGATCATGGCTGCCTTCTTCTAGGATTATTATGAAAATGAAATGAGATAAAATAATAAAGCACTTAGAATGGGGTGGGGTGCATAGGAAGTACTCAATAAATATTAGCAATTCTTATTATTATCACTACTATTACTACTGTTACTGTTTGTACCTGCTTGCTCCTGCGAGCATTTCAGTCTCTCTAGCTGTTCAGACTTCCCTTGAGATGTTCCGCAGCCACTGTCTACCTGATCTCCTTCTATTCATCCTTTAGGCCTCCATTTCAATGTCATTTCCTCAGTGAAGGCTGCCCTAACCTTCTTGTCTAGGCTAAGCCCCCTTCATGTGAGCACCCTTGGAGCCCAGCACTTCCCACTCACAGGCCTCCTCACCCTTGCTATCTACCTTGTCCATCAGACTCTGTGCCCTGTAAGAGCAGTCAATGGTTTCTACCTGTTTTCTGCCGTATTTCAAGCACGGCACAGAATCTGGCATATAGAAGGCACACAGTAAATAGATGGATGAATGTATGGTTCAGTAGAAACAATATCGATCAGAAAACCTGGATTCTAGTCTCGGCTTTGTCACTAATAAACTAGAAGACACTAACCCAATCACTTCACCTCTTTAAGTCTCTCCATGTTTGTAAAAAGGAGGAGAATGGACAAGATGGCATCTAAATTCCCTTTCACATTTAAAACACACTAAATCTTCATATATATACACAGCTAAGGAGTAGCTTAAATGCTAAACAAGTATCTAAAACGTTCTAAGCAACCTATGGTTACTTGGACCAGTCCACACATAAAATGCCCTGACATTTCTTCTGTGTTTTCTATTTCAAAGTCTGCGTTTAACCTGTTCTCTTAACAAAATGTATTGTGGTGCCAAGGGGGAGAGGAGGTAGGGGAGGGAAGGACTGGGAGTTTGGGATTAGCAGACGCAAATTATTATATGGGACGGATGAACAACAGTGTCCTACTACGTAGCCCAGGGAACCATATTCAATATCCTGTGATGAACCATAATGGAAAAGAATATGAAATACACATATATATATGTATAGCTGAGCTACTTCTCTGTATAGCAGAAAAAAAGCACAGCTATTTTTTTTACATTTGTTAATATTACCACTGATCTCATCAGAAAAGTCTGAGGATTGGGGAGCTGTCAAGCTCACAAGCACATGCGATAAACACAACATTTAAATCAACTATACATCAATAATTTTTAAAAATGTATTGTGCCCCTCCCACGTATAAGTTACCCTACATAGGTACCAGGGAAAATGCAGTAAATCATAGCATGATACTCACTTTCAAGGAGTTTTACGATCTAACAGAGGGGTGTGTCCTCATGTATTATAAAACAGGAAGATATTAGATAGAGACCGAATGAATGGTAGCAACCCTACTACAGGTCACTACTTTCAGCGGTAGCGAGAACAGGAGGCTTCCTGAAGAGGGAAATGTTGAGCGGGTTCTGATTAGCAGGGTTTTATTAGTGCAGCTAATCCATGAGGCAGTGCTGCAGAAGACAGATGATGGAACGGATGCAGTTCTATATCAATAAGCTTTATTCAAAGGCTGAAATTCCTCTGGCTAGGGAGTCCCACCTCCACACATAAGCCTGTCCCATCTCTTTGTAGAAATTTCACCCCTTGCTTAATCGTAACTTTGTTAATGTTGGGTCTGAATCCTTTTGGAAAGGCAGATCTGCAGCTCTATTAGTGAAAATCCACTCTAAACTCTCTTCCAGGTTTATCCTCTACCAAACTGAGCCCGAAGCTAACTTCTACCAATCATACAACAGCTTCAGTAAGCAAAGTGTTGGAGTAAACTTCATAAAGTTTATTTTCAGAGTCCCTCAGCCTTTCTTTCATCCTTTCCAGCAATCCTGTTCCCTTCCTGCCTTTCAACCCTCAACCTTCCTCTCCTCCGGCAGATATCCAATGCCTTCACGTTGGTCCACCTTCTCTTCTAACAAAATCGGTCGCCCAGAAGTACTCTGGAAGCAGTTAATTACTCCTCAGTATAAATGAAAGCCAATCTGAACCTCTTTTGGAGTTCCTTGATTTTTAACTCTTGTCTCCTATTACCTCATGAACGGCTTTGTCCCATAACAAAAATATCAGCACTTCTACTACAAGAACCGGCCTCTCCCCCCCATCATTACATGAACTTAAGTTCTGAGACTCTGGGCAAGTAGCCAAAAATTTACGCATGATATTCGAGTCACTGAGGTGCCCAAATAGTCATCCAAAGCTAAGTGAGCTGCCATGCTATCAAGCTAGTAGAAAGATCAAATCTCGGCATAATCCTGAACCAATCACGTGGGGAAAGCTGGCCATTGTTAAGGCACCTAAGTGACTTCCTTTTGCACGGTCCGTGTATTTTAAACAACAAGACCCTTTACATCTCTGTCCTTTAAACCCAAATTATAATACCCAGAGGGGTCCAAATAGCAAAGCCATATCTGAACAATAAAAATGGAATTGGAGGGACTTCCCCGGTGGTGCAGTGGGTAAGACTCCACACTCCCAATGCAGGGGGCCTGGGTTTGAGCCCTGCCCAGGGAACTAGATCCCACATGCATCTGCAACTAAGAGTTCGCATGCCACAACTAAGGAGGCACCGTGCCGCAACTAAGGAGCCGGCAAGCTGCAACTAAGATCTGGTGCAACCAAATAAATAAATAAATAATAAAATGGAACTGGAGAACATTTCCTCTAATATCTGAACCCATCATCATTCATTTTTAAGATAGTTGATCCAGGGACTTCCCTGGTGGCGCAGGGGTTAAGAATCCGCCTGCCAATGCGGGGGATACTGGTTCGATCACAGGTCTGGGAAGATCCCACATGCCATGGAGCAACTAAGCCCATGTGCCACAACTACTGAGCCTGTGCTCTAGAGCCCGTGAGCCACAACTACTGAAGCCTGCATGCCACAACTACTGAAGCCCGCACATCTAGAGCCCATGCTCTGCAACAAGAGAAGCCACCACAATGAGAAGCCTGCGCACCACAACGAAGAGTAGCCCCCACTCGTCGCAACTAGAGAAAGCCTGCACGCAGCAGCGAAGACCCAACGCAGCCAAAAATAAATAATTTTTTCTTTTTTTTTTTTGCGGTATGCGGGCCTCTCACTGTTGTGGCCTCTCCCGTTGCAGAGCACAGGCTCCAGACGCTCAGGCTCAGCGACCATGGCTCACGGGCCCAGCCACTCCGCGGCATGTGGGATCCTCCTGGACCGGGTCATGAACCTGTGTCCCCTGCACCGGCAGGCGGACTCTCAACCACTGCGCCACCAGGGAAGTCCAAAAATAAATAAATTTAAATAAATAAATTTTTTAAAAAAGATTGTTGATCCAGTTAGATATGTTGGAAAAATAGGAATATTGACAAATACGAATTCACTCACTCATTCATTCAGTCGTTCAACAAATATATATTTAGAACTCACCATATGCCAAGCTTCCCTTAAGCTTCTGGATCTTGATTTGACATCATGTGAAGGTGTAGGGAATGTATAGCAACAGCTGGATGGAGGAGAGCTTTTCACTGCTCTCCCTAACATATTCCTACCTACATGTGAGAAGGTTGGCACTTTGTAAAACAGAATCTTTTCTCAATGAGTCATGGTAGAAATGAGAAGAACAAAACTTGGAAAGTTGACCTTTTTGTGGTCTCCTGAGATTCGAGGTCCCACCAGATTGGGGTTTTGTGCTCCACAACCTTGATCTATAGCTGTAGAATCACCAAACGCACATTACATCCTCCCAAACGCTCTCCTTCCCTTAGAGGATAATGTTCTTCCAGGTCTGACTTGGAGACTGCAAACACTTTTTTCTACCACCTCTTTGGACACTTTCTTTATTTTCTTTGTCCCATGGGAACCAGCAGACTTCTGGCATGAAATCACCATCAGAAAAAAGGGAGCTTCAGAGTCCATAATCCAAGGGTGTGATTTTTAAATTGTATTTGAAATAGGGCTTTAATCACATAAGAACATTAGGTTAAAACCTTTGAAAGTGCCTAGTTTACAGGTAAAAAACTGTCGAATGTGAGCAATTTCATGTGGTTCAATCTAATATTCAATATTATACTGACTTTCAGATTTTGCACTTGTAACATGGGGTTAGTGCTATCTTTACAAATTCAGCAGCCTTGAAATTTAAAAAAAAGATTTATTTATTACTTTTTATTTTATTTATTTTTGGCTGCATTGGGTCTAAGTTGTGGCACACAGGCTCTTCGTTGTGGTGCACGGACTTCTCTCTAGTTGTGGCCTGCAGGTTTTCTCTTCTTTAGTTGTGGCATGAGGGCTCCAGGGTGTGTGGGCTCTGTAGTTGTGGCGCATGGGTTTCAGGGTGGATGGGCTCTGTAGTTTGCAGCATGCAGGCTCTCTAGTTGAGGCATGCAAGCTCAGTAGTTGTGGCACGTGGGCTTAGTTGCCCCGCGGCATGTGGGATCTTAGTTCCCTGACCAGGGATCGAACCCATGTCCCCTGCATTGGAAGGCAGACTCTTTACCACTGGACTACCAGGGAAGTCCCAACAGCCTTGCATCTTGAAGGTCAATGGTTCTGGGTCTTCGTGTGGTAGATCACATTATGAGTGAATTCTAGACCCAGTTATTTTAGGTAATGCAGATATTTTCAGAGCCAGGGGCATGTGGGAGACCTGATTCAGAGAAGATGGATGCCCTGGGCACACTTAGCACAAGCAAAAACTCCAGGGGGTGGGAGGTAGGAGGCCTCTAGGTGCATCTGCATTAATCTTATGTGTTTAAGTGTATGATTAGAACCGATTAGAATCCTTTTGCATTGATTATGATAGCTTGGAATTGATTAGAATTTTCCATTCCCTCCAGGGGCAACATTGGGTCTTCTGCAGGAGCAGATTCCCACAGTCTCATACTGGGAGTACTGCTGATTCTTTCCTTGTAGAGTCCAATGTTGACAGCCGCTCAGAACTTCCAGGAATTCATATAAAGGAGTCAAAGAGGCATGTTTGGTTGAGTGCTTCAATAGACTGTCAATACAGGATTGGTAGCTGTGCAAAAAGTCAGTCCCTATACAGTTAACACAAGTGTGTGATTTTGATAACAGAATTCAAAATCATTCTAAAAGATTGCACTATCGTAGAAATGCATCTATCATCAAGCATTTGTTTATTCTCATGGGATCTCTATAGTCCCCAACTCTGTGAGCTCCTACAGACACCAAAAGGAGCCCAAGGAAGTCTTTTCAACTACAAGTTCAAAGATACTGCATTTTCTATTCAACCATTTTTATCTTTCTGGTCTATTGGGAGCAAAAGCAGTTGGTCGTATCTTTTTAATAAAATGACTTCAGTTATATTACCTTCATGGTTAATTTTGTACATTTTCCTTCTTTTAATTTTGCTCATTTCTATCTGTTTAGATAAGCACGGCCGAGAGCGGTTCCTGTACTGGGGAGAGTGCCGGGAGAACTGCCCCACAGGCCACTACCCTGACGAGGGCCACACCTGCCGGCCTTGCCCGGACAACTGTGAGCTTTGCCACAGCTCACACGCCTGCACACGATGTGGGCGTGGCTACTTCCTGGTGCCCTCCAACCGCACCTGCCGGAAGTTAGAGTGTGGACAAGGTAAGGCTGCTTCATCACTTATATACCCAACTATGTTCCCAGAAACTGAACTTACTTCTTTAATAAATAAAACCTACCAACTTGATTTCAAAACTAGTTGCATGGCATACAGTCCAACTTTGTGCTGTTTGTACCCAATCAAACTAATCTTATCTATTAAATTAATAGAAGGAGATAAAATGTGGGTGACACATATATCCTCAATCATGGTTGTGGGTTTCATAATTGCTCTATGATTTGCTTGAAAATAAGCTACACGCCAACATATTTTTATAGCAAATAATGGGTCTCCATTCAGTGAAAATGAAATTGTGCTTTTTACTCCTCTTATTGTATAGGTGAAGTCCAAGACCCAGACTACGAAGAATGCATGCCTTGTGAAGAAGGGTGTCTGGGATGCAGTTTAGGTACGTCATCTCCCTTTTTCCTTAGAGTTGAAATAACTGTGTCCTTCTTCACACATCCGCATCCTGTCATTCCTTCAACAGGGACTCTTGTCATTGTTGTCATCATCACCGTCACCATCAGTATCCATTAAGTAGGCTCACTTCCACGTAAACAGGGTCACAGTGAGAGATGCTCCCTTTTGAGGCAATGGATAGGTCACTAGTCTTCGCGAAACTCAAGTTTAGGAAAGGACAGGTATCTTTTCCTCTGGTTGTTAGCTAGTTGGCAGGTGATACCTACAGCAACCACAGTTCAGGGTGCCTGGAACTCGGCCTCTGCTTAGCCTCTCAAGGTGACAATCTTGAAATGAGTGATGGTGGGAGAGAAATAAACTCAAGCAAAGAAATACATAATTACTCTAACTCACTCCATGTATGAAACACAAAAGCTTTTCAGAAGTTTGGGAATTTTCCTTTGCAAAAATGGTTCTACCGCTTGGAGCCCAAGACAATCTTTTGAGAGGAAAGCAACATGGAGTCAGTAGAGTTTAAAATCCCCATCATACAATGAAAAGCACTTGCCAGTCTTCCATATAATTCTCTAGTTCAAATTATTGCCTTCTCCTTTCTCCCCACGCACGCCTGGTTCTCCTGCGGAACAGGGTGTATCACACAGCACCATTGGATTGGATGCAAAATGAAAAATCGGGAGGCCACCAAACTCCAAGAGTGTATCTTAATGTAAATTTAGGCAAGATATTGACATAATTGGCACTTGGTCTTACGGATCTTTGAAAGGAAACCCAACCTAAATTAAAGATGGATGGGATAATCTCTCTTCATAGAGTTTCCATGAAACCCTGTGACTGGCTGACTCATGCTTCTAAAACTTCAATGTGCACACACATCACTAGGGGGATTTGTTAAAATGCAGATTCTGATTCAGGGGTCTAGAGTGGGGCCTAAGAATTTGCATTTCTAACAAGTTGCCAGTGAAGCCCATGCTTCATAAAGCACTCATGAAGTTGCAGGGGGTTAGACTGTGCCAGGATTAAGTAGACTTTTCATTGGCCTTACCTAATAGATTCCCTTAATTCTTAACTATTATACATGAGTTATAATTTATCTGACGACCATCACCGTCTGTCTGCCTTCAATGGAAAGACGTATTATCTATAATATATGTAACTACAAAACAGAGTTTTGAGGAACTGGAATACCATTCCCCCATTACCTTCCACTATACAATGGAGCATATATTATTGGAAAATAAAATATAATAATAACTCCCACTTAAGAAGGGGGTAGCACTTAGAGTCAGAGATTTAAGGATAAAATACTAATTTTCTGGGAAACAAAAATAGATCTAAACTAAGTAATAAAAGTATTAAAATCTAAAAGGTGAGTAAATCCCAGTGTTTCTTGTGAAGAGATGGGACGTAGTCTTTCTTACAGGGAGCAATGATAAATGTTTTTGACTACCTTGATTTCACTTTTTTGTCCATTTTGGACCATATTTGCCCATTGGTTTGCCCATTTTCCCTGCTAAATTCTGTGGTCTCTTTTTATACCTTTGCTGTCGTGTGTTATGTGTCCATGCTAACATCTTTATGCATCATGGAGGGGTGTGTGTGTGTGTGTGTGTGTGTGTGTGTGTGTGTATGTGTCTGTCTGTCTGTAAAATCTCAAACGTATGATTTTGGCTCTCAGGTTTAAAGAGGTGGATGAATGTGTGTGGATCAGTGAGAATCTTGGCATGGGGGTGGGAACAGTAACAACCATGATCTGTATTGTACCCACCCTTCTCTTAGCTGATTCAGTTAAAGAGGAGACTGAGATGTCTCTCCTGGATGATGAATTCCATAGCAGACCCCAGCAATCTGGGGACTCAAAATCCAAAAGAATCAGTTTTCAAAAAAAGAGATAAATTAGAAAGTTTGATTCACTTTACAAAGTGCTATTAAAATACTTCATTCCCTCCTTTAAGAGACTTCAGTTGTCTACTATGTGCAGAGTGCTGGCCTGGGCAGTGGGAATTCAAAGGTGATATGACTGTGATTCTGCTGTGAGGCCCTCTCTGGCTGCCATAAGTGACACACCTGGAACCAAATCTTTTACAAGTCAAGCTGCCAGACTAGAGAGATGTATACAGTGTAGTAGGATTGCAGGAGAGGGTGACATAGAACATTCTGCTAATTTCTAATTTGAAATTGGAAAATTTCTCTTAATTTATTAACTCTCTATATGTTGAACCTTATTTATTTTTGTATTGTCTTAGCTGAAATCAATTATCATCTTATCTCTGAAGCTTTTGTTCATCTTTCCAATAGAATTAACTCTTTTTGCTTGTTTCCCCTGGTTTGTAGGCCAATGATAATACTTTTTACTGCTGATTTGTGTAATATTTGGTGTGTACACATCTTTCTGCCTAGAGAGTAAACTACTTCAGAACAAACTCTGTGACATATACACTGCTCCCACAAGAACTAGCAGCATGTCTAGGGTATAATAAAAGCACAATAAATGTGTAAACGTTTGTTGAATTGAATTTGAGCGTTGCCCAAATTCAAAGCAGAGATGCATGGCTCAGGACACACATGGATTTAGATACGTTTTCTCTAGTCAGACTGTGTCTATGGGCCTTTTATCAGGCTGAAAACAAACGGATAGCATTTTACATAATATCATTTTATTCTAAGAGGATTTGATGCCAAATTCTTTGTCTTTGTAACCAATATCTTAAATGGAAATTTCAACTAAGATAAATCTAAGTGTTCTAAATTACATTTCTTCATTAATTGAGAGGATAAGCAAATAGAATCATTTTGACACTTGACACTTGACTATAACCTAAGATTTGGGGCCCATACCTACATCAGCATTGACTTAATGACTGATTTTAATCAAATTGCATAAGATCTCTTTACTTCCTTACCATATCGATAAAATAGAGATTAATGTGCCTTTATCTTGGCTCAGAAATGGGTGATGAAAACTGATTAATATTTGCGTACTTACTAAAACAGCAATAGTCCCTACTCTTGGGGGAAAATATACACAAATTTGAAAAATTTTAAGTTACTGAAAGAAAAAAAACCAAGCATATTCACAATGTTATTCATTGTGGCATTATTTGTGGTGTAAACTATTCTAAACAACCTAAATGCCTTCTTGTGGAAGAAACTCATTGAATCAACTGAAGGACACATACATAATGGAGTACTATGCAGCCATAAAAAAGCAAGGTCTGTATGAACTGACGGTGGTTTTATGATACACTGTTAAGTAGAAGGCAAGGCGCCAAAAGATGTACATAGTATGCTACCTTTTTGGTAAGAATAGATGGTGAAATAAAACATATGCGTATATGTGTGTGTATATATGTGTATATATATATATTATACACACACACATATATACATTTTTTACTTATTTTTAAATAAGAAACACAGAAAAGATACATCAGAAACTAATGAAAATGCTTACCTACAGAGAAAAGTGTAAAAGGAATGGGAGTGAGCCTTTTCTAGGTATACCTTTTTACATAGTTTTGATTTGAACCATGTAGGTGGGTTACATATTCACAACAAATGACACAGTAATTAGTGTGAATGGGCTCCCACCAGCTAATCTGGGACAATTTGAGCATCAACCAAAAAAAAGATGATACAGATTACAATTCAATTAATAAAAATAATCTATGCATCAAGAATGATATTTAGGGGGCTTCCCTGGTGGCACAGTGGTTGAGAGTCTGCCTGCCAATGCAGGAGACACGGGTTCGAGCCCCTGTCTGGAAAGATCCCACATGCTGCGGAGCAACTAGGCCCGTGAGCCACAATTACTGAGCCTGCACGTCTGGAGCCTGTGCTCCGCAACAGGAGAGGCCGCGATAGTGAGAGGCCCGCGCAACACGATGAAGAGTGGCTCCCACTTGCCACAACTAGAGAAAGCCCACGCACAGAAACGAAGACTCAACACAGCAAAAATAAATAAACTCCTACCCCCAACATCTTCTTAAAAAAAAAAAGAATGATATTTAAAGAAGAGAGGAAGGAAGCGATGGGAAAATAGAAAAAGGGAGAAAGCTCTTTACAGTAAGATTTCACCTGCTATATATCCAAGGGAATAATTAGAGTATCTTCATTTTACATCCCCTAGTGTATTGATTCGAGGGTGAACTATGAGTGGATGCTACAATCTTTAGGTGGAGAATTGTTCGGGAACACAATAATCACACAGACTCAAAGGACTTCCATAATTACTAGTTAACTACAATGGAGGGATTTGCTGATACCAACTTAACCAAGTTATTACACTTAACATTACCATCATTAGTTCCATACAACATAACATCATGTGTTTCCTGATGTGATATATTAACAATATCACCTAGGAACCTCGACGATAGTGTCTAGACCAATGACTTTCAACTGGAGGTGACTGTGACGCCAGGGAACCTTTGTCAATGTTTTGAGATATTTTTGATTGTCATGGCTGGGGAGTTTAGGGATGAAATGTCATGCTGTCCACAACTTATTTTCAAATGGTTCAGAGGAATAAAAGGATTGAGGTAAAGCATATAAAGTTGTTCACTGTGCTATTTCAGGCTTTCTGTAGATTTGAAAAAAAAACTTTTTAAATTGGAGAGAAAAAAGCACTTCATGCTGGGTCAGCTGAGAGGGCCTAGAAGCAACACGCCAGTAGCAATAACCACACCTAGTGCCCAGATCTAGATTCTTAACACCATCCTCCAATAAAAGATACCAAGGCTTCTTGGAAAATTGGCTGATTCTAGGACTGGGGCAGGAAATAGACCAGATGAGCTGTAGCATTGTGTAGTGACAGAAAGCAAGAGAGCACTCAAAGGAAAAAACCCCACAATGATGGGGGTACAGCAAAGGGACATAGGAGACAACTGAAAGAGCTCCCAATAGCCAAAACAGGAACAATTTGAGCAATAATATAAATAAAATAGTATTAGCTTATAACCCAAAGTATAAAATAAGAATCTATGAGTTCATAAGATAAAAATAAATAAATGGTTGAGTAAGTAAGTAAATGGGGCAGAGGAGACAAATCTTCAGGGCAAAACATTGCAAATAACTTATCTATTCCCTCCAGGAAGTGAGCATAGCTCCCTACTCCTCAAGTGTAGGTTGCACGTAGTGACTTCCTTCCAAGAGGACAGTATGAAAGGGAGGAAGGGGAAGAGCCTCACAGTGGAGAAACCTGATAAGCACTAACTCATCCAAGTGATCAAGGTCAATGTCAGCAGTGCTATATCAGATTCTTTTAAATAAATTTATTTATTTTATTTATTTATTTTTGGCTGTGTTGGGTCTTCGTTGCTTCAAGGGGGCTTTCTCTAGTTGTGGCGGGTGGGAGCTACTCTTCATTGTGATGCATGGGCTTCTCTTGCTGCGGAGCACAGGTTCTAGGCATGTGGGCTTCAGTAGTTGTGGCACATATGTTCCGTAGTTGTGGCTTGCGGGCTCTAGAGCGCAGGCTTCAGTAGTTGTGGCACATGGGCTTAGTTGCTCCGCGGCATGTGGGATCTTCCCGGACCATGGCTTGAACCCGTGTCCCCTGCATTGGCAGGCGGATTCTTAACCACTGCGCTACAGGGAAGCCCGCTATATCAGATTAATGGGCAGGTACCCTTGATGTAAAAGGAGCAGAATGGCATTTTGCCTCTGCAGTCTTCCACCCCAAAACCCATAACCCCAATCTGATCATGAAGAAAACATCGTCAGGAAAACATTTCAATAGAGGGCTATTTCATAAAATACCTGATTAGTACTCCTCAACACTGTTAAGGCTGTCAAAAAAGTAAAGTCTGAGAAACTGTCATAGTCAAGGGGAACCTAAGGAAACCTGACTGCTAAATGCAGTATGGTAACCTAGGTGGGATCCTGGGTCAGAAAAAAAGACAAAAGGTAAAAACTAGGGAAATCTGAGTATATTATGGAGTTCAGTTAATAATAATCTCATCATCATTGTCATCAAGGGCATGAGGGAACTATTTGGGGTGTTGGAAGTGTCCTGTATCTTGATTGTCAGGGGTGATTACATGACTGCATGTTTATTTGTCAAAATTCATAGAACTGTACACCTAAAAAGGGCAAATGTTACACTATGAAAATTATATTTCAATAAGTCTGATTTCAAAAGTAAAGTATAGGGCTTCCCTGGTGGCGCAGTGGTTGAAAGTCCACCTGTCGATGCAGGGGACATGGGTCTGGGAAGATCCCACATGCCACGGAGTGGCAGGGCCCGTGAGCCATGGCCGCTGAGCCTGCGCGTCCGGAGCCTGTGCTCTGCAACGGGAGAGGCCACAGCAGTGAGAGGCCTGCGTACCGCAAAAAAAAAAGTAAAGTATAACATTATCAGTGCCCCTCTTTCCTATCTCTACATAGTAAAACCTTAACAGTAACCTACTTGCCAGCATTTATTGCACACTTACTCATGTTCTATATGTGTATTACCTCACTTAACTCTAAGAAGTAAATGTAATTATTGTTCTCATTTTTCGGATGAAGAAATTAAGCTCAAAACAGTTACGCAACTTACATAAGATAACAGGGCTGGCAGCCATTAGGGCTTGGACTTGATTCTAGTAGCTCAAGATCAAAACCTATGTGTTGCACAACCCTTCTATCCATACCACCTAGCGTTCTTCCCTTCTGATTCTACAGGAAAGATTATTATGCTTTATGGAATAATAAAAAGATAAAAGAAAAATTTATATCTGCCCCTTTCCTCAGTTCTACACACAATAGCTATTATACTCTGTTTAGCTACCACTGTAAGCCCAGATGCCATAACTAAATGTACCGAACAGTGAAAGTAATAGTCATGCAAATTGACTTGGGATCACAGCTCACCTGAAACCGTCAGCCTTTAGGACCTGCATCTGCAATGTTCTGAGATGGAGCAGAGCAGATAGGAGAATCCTTGCAGCAGAAGGACTAAGGGAAGGGGGGCTCATTTTCATTTAGCCCTGGATTCCTCTCTGCCACTTTACCTGCCTTCAGTTTCATTCACTTTCACAGAAACTCTTTTGCTTTCTGGAAAGTGGGTTCCATCATAAGGGTATGATTGACAAGAGACACCCCTCTCTTCTCCTTGTGAATATGAAGTGAGCTCTCTCCACCCTGACCCATGTTAGATTCAAGCTTCAGATCCAGGAATTAGAGAACCAACCTCACTTCCTTCTGCTACTCTATTTTCTATTAAGGAGTGACACCTTGATCATAGAGGAAACAATATCAAGACATGTGAGACATGAATTTCATGGTTTAGTTTTCCAATGGAGCAGACATACAGGGTTTTTCAAATGAAATATGTTAGTCACAGATCACTACTTTACTTTTATCTAGATCTTCCTTTGGACCTTTTCCATAAAATTTCTGGGGGAACAGGAACAGTGTCAAACAGTTTTGGTGCCTTGCAAATCAAAGGCATTGCAGAATAAAATGTATATTAGCCTGGGCTTCCCTGGTGGCGCAGTGGTTGAGAGTCCGCCTGCCGATGCAGGGGACGCGGGTTCGTGCCCTGGTCGGGGAGGATCCCGCATGCTTCGAGATGACTCTTTTCTTTAAAAGGCCAAACACGAGCCATGTTCAGAGGAAGGATTGGAATCTAAATGCACTGTCACCAGTTTGCTGAAGAAAAGAGAAATGAGCCAGCTCTATTAGACAGTGGGGACAGCCCGGTCTTGAAAACAAAAACATATTTTTCATTTATTAGAGCCTCCCTCTCCCCTCATTTTCTAAGTGATATCTCATTTCAAAGGTGGTGGGTTAGAAGAAAAGAAACTTTAAGAAAAGAGAACCCACAGTTGGAAGAATTTGCAGAAGTTTTGCACTTTCATGGTTCCTTATTCATCCTGGCTTTCTTGATTAATTTATTTAGCAAATATTTATTGCATACTTTTGTGCTTTCTGCTTTCCCATTATTATTCCACAAATAAAAGGACTGTATAACCTAATATTTATTGAGCATCACCATTCACCAGGCACGGTGCTAGGCACTTACATAGATGATGCATTTTCATATCTATAATCCAGTGATTTTTACAGCTGGAGAAACTGAGGATTAAAGAAGTGTTGAAACTTGCTCCATTTTATGCATATGAGAAGTGACAGAGGAGTTAAGCTGTCAGTTTCAAGCAATCTTGGGCATTAACTTTGTTTACTTTTTTCACAGAGGAAGTAGTTGGCTTTGAAGCTGTCTGTCCCAAGTATGCACTATGATGGGCAAGGTTGTGCTATGATAACGGATTATCCCCAAATCTCAAGAACTTAAGACAACAAAGGTTTATTTTTCACTTGTGCTACATCTCCATCATGGGTCAGCTGAGAACTCTGCTCTGCATGGTCCTCAGTCCAGGACCCAGGTTGACGGAGCAGCCATTCATTACCTTGTCATGGCAGAAGCAAAGTACACTGGCTTTTAAAGGTTCCCCCAGGATTGACACTTGTAACTCCTGCTCTCATATTTTTTGGCCAAAGCAAATCATATGGTTCTGCCTGAGACTGCAGACTGGGGAGATGCAATCTTGCCACGTGCCCGCAAAAGGGAAAGAAACTAATATGGTGAATATCCTAAAGACATTCTCACGTGGTGACTAAGACTGTTACTGGTATATGCTGAGGTCTCACCTCATATGTTTGCACGTGAAATAGCCCCAAACATGTGTCCAGTCTGTGTCACTGATTTCTCTCTTGTACCGCTCTGAATCTTACCCAAGATAATTGCCCACTATCTACCTTGGTCAGCTGTCTGACTTTCTCCTTCTCTCAAAAAAACTCTTCTGAAGAAGCTGCTATATTTTTTCAACCGATGGAGTTTCCCAAAGTATCCTGCTATCTCACTTCTCTGATCCCTTAGCAACGGAAGAGTCAAAAAGAGGACCAGTGATAAATGACATGATAGGTAAACTGTCAGCTGAAAGGACCTTGATCTTTCTTTACCCTGTTCTTTCAAACCCCTATTATGAGAATTAATAACATGCTGGTATATCTTGCCTTTATTGGCTGCTCAAGAAATGTGCCCATATGAGACCAGTCTTAGGAATTTGGACAACTTTCTCTCCATTTCTTAGAGTTTAGTTCAAGAAATATTTATTGGGCACCCCTATCAGGCTAAGCACGGCGATACACAGGTGAACAAACATGCTCTCTGCTCTCAAAGGGCTCGCATGGAAATGGAAAGCTCGGTGATTCTCGGCCCTGGGTGCACCTGAAAACCACCTGGGGAGATAGAAAAATGCAGTGCTGAGACCCACTTCCAACGTTTCTGATTTAATTGGTCTGGGGTGAGGCTCATGCATCAGTATTTTTTCAAAACTCTTGGACTGATTCTAATGTGCAATCAGAGTTGATTTAAGATGGGTATATAAACAGATAACTTCAACATCGTATTTAAAACACTGTTGAGGATGAAGCTGAAGCAGATACATTATATCATAATAACTACAACTTACTGTCCATTCCATATGAGGTGATCACCTAGGTAGGCACTTTACAAACACGATCTCTACTCCCCAATACAATCCTCTCTGTTCAAAATCCTTATCCCCATTTTACAGATGAGAAAACCAAGGCCCAGAGAGTTTGCAACTTGCCCAAAGTCACATAACTAGCAAGTTTCCAAGTTAAATTTAAACTTAGGACTCTCTGGCTCCAAACCAACAGAACATCCAAGTATTTGCTCTTTTTCCAGAGTAGATTGCACTCATTCACCATTTTCCTAGACGATGTAAATGAAAGTCGTGTAAGTCAACCTGCCATATTTGTTTCACGCTTGGTTATATTCTTATGCTACTTAGTTGTGTCGCCTGAAGTTTCCCTCTGCTCCTCCTACATTCAAGTTCACATTCTTACGGTGATGGGGGAGAAGACATAGTGGGAAGGTAGCCTAAGTTCAATGCTAGAGCAAGTAGCTCATCATCTTGGCTCTTCACGCTATTTTCCCCCAGAGCCAGGTATAATGAAACTTCCTCCTACTAGTTGTGTAAATGTCCTGCGAAGTCGAGCTGAAAGCCAAGGCTGTCTGAATCACGTGTGCTTGCAGAAAGAGAGCTGAGCCAATTGCTTCCAAAACAAACCTAGTTAAACAAAAGCGCAGAGTGTGGTTGAGCACGATGCACAGGGTGGAGGGGCTCAGAAGACCAGCTGCCATTCCTGAAAGCATCATGGTGCCTGCGACCTTAAACTGCCAGTGATTAGGGGCGAGGGACACTTAGGCTGGTGGGATGGATTTCACCTCTACAGGACTCTCTAGAAACCAACAAGAATATCTCTTTTGCATTTTTAGGAGTAACAAGCTGGAAGAATGTTGCCAAATTACTTTTTTTTCGGTGAAATATTGATGATATTTCTGAAATCCTTCAGCTTATGTCTGTCCATTAATTTGAAAACAAAAATAAAAGCGAGACCAGCAGTAGTAATTGGAACCTTAGATGGTTAGGTCTCAGCTTGATTTTGTGGGATTGTGGAAAATGGAGTCTGAAATCTTAGTAACTATCTCCATCCTTCCCCTACCACAATGAAAATCTTTGGGCAAGTCCCATATACTTTTCATTTCTTAATTGCATCCTGTTTTGTAAAGGAAAACATCATAAGTTGCCTTCTTTTTACCTCCTAATATGGCCCTAGAGATTATAATGAAAACTAGAAAAATGATCATATCTTGGGCTCCCTAAGGGAGTGAAACCAAGAGCCTCTATTACTAATATCAAAATAAAATATAATTTGCTTTTTCTCCATTTCCACCCTTTTCCTTTCCTATCATATCTGCCATCATCAAAAGGCCTGTTGATATACCTGAGGCCACACTTCTAAATTGGGTGCCATTGTGTCATAAGCACTTAGCGTAGTACTTGTCAGCAGGTAGGCACTCAGTAAAATACCTGTGACTTTCGTGCCTACTCTGAGCTGTCCTCATCTCACCCCCAGAGCTCCATCTCCCTGCACCACTGCCACATTGCCTTTTCACAGTCCTTTACCAGATGGTAGGAAGAGCTTCAAGCTCCACTGGCAGATGAGAAAAAAATTGATTTAAGTCACAGAGCAGACACCAGAATTGAGAGCAGACACCAGAATCGAGAGAAGCTGAGTGTGGGAGCTTCTAATGTTGATACCCAGTTGCTCAACAGGCAGATCTCCAGCTAAGACTCAGGCCAACAATGAGTGTCAGTAAATTGCCTCTGCACCTCTTGAGTCTGAAATTCCAGCCTTCCAACAGTCGACAGGAGGGTAATTTGGTAGGAGTCCAGACTCGTCCTTTCCATGAAGTCTCCCTGCAACTCCCACCAGAAAACCTTGGCTGCAGCCCGACCCACAGCCTCAGTTCAGCTTCCAGCACAGTGGGCCAGCCCAGGGCACAAGAAGCAAAATGGAGACCTGGCACAGCAAGCTGGAGACAGCCAAGGGCACAGGGACAGGGTCCCTCATTTCCCACCCCTTGGCCAAGTACCCAAAGTTGAAGTACTGAAAGGCAGGGGATGGCCATGCCAACAACCCGCAACATTAGTCATGCCCTCGCTGGTGATGTTACCGGGTCAGTCGAAACTTTTTTCCTCCCAACGGTGCCTATGGCCATCTGTAGCTGCCTTTTTTTTTTTTTTTTTCCAGATCTTTTCCATAAAAACAGTGTGTTCTGACTGTCTATAAACTATCCACCCCTAGGTGAGACAAGTAGGTAATGTTTTGTATGAGCCAGGGAAGCAACCCAGGGGTGTCTACCTCCCAGCCCCTTGTTCCATGTCCACCAGGGAGCGCGAGGCCCATGAGAGCACTGAGAGAGGAGCATTTATGCCTGAGAAGTTCCCAGCTCGCCAAGATCAGAGCAAAGCCGAGGGCAAACATGGCATTAACTCTAGAGGGCTAACATGTGTAATCTAACCTGGAGATGCAAAGGGTGGGATACTAAAGCAGAAAAGTTTCTCAATCTCTCCAACCTCTAATTTGGACCAGAAAGAGCTGACAGCTTGATTTATCATCACAAAGGAATTTTATGCCCTAAAATAATTGCTAGAAACCTGGATGTTCCGCTAGAAAAATAAATCAACCTAAAATTGTAGTCTCCATATTACCGTGTCCCCAACATTTCAGGGATGACATCGAGCCTTTGGGTGAGGTCTGGAGGTGAGTGTGGAAAGAGAAAGGAGGTTGTTTTGAAGGGGCGTTTATTGGAAAGCCTCCTACAATCATGCTAGCTGCCCAAACCAATTGTAAAACTGCAGATTTATTATGTTTAGCAGAAATGCAGTCTGTACATCTGAAATATTATCCAGATGACCCGGCTTCAACTTAGAAATCTTCTATGAATTGAAACAAGTGAATTAGAAAGGCTCTTGCCTTTAGCACTGAAGGGTCTGTGAGAGGTGAGACAACATTTATAGTAGTGATAAAATACTATATTTAAGGCTATAAAAAGTTGGCATACAAGGTCTCCGTTCAGAAGTAAATTTGTTTTATGTGCTCGGCAAGAGAGCAACCGAAAAGTTTTACAAATGGGAAGTTTGACCTACTGAGACTTCAAAACATAAAATATGTCAATTACTCCTGGGGACTGGGTATAGTAATTACCCCTTTGAATGTTAAAACATGCAAAATCTGAAGCACGAAGTCAGTCACTGCTTACCTTGACCATGGCACGCGTGGCTAATGAGTTACCCAGGGCCACTGTCCAACTGGCACATTACGTGCCCAAGTGTGCATTCATGGGATGGGCCACTTGGGAACTTAGCAAGAAACTGGGGGAAAGCAATGGAACCCTGTCCAATGAACAGATACCGCATCTGGTGGGGCATTAGGCTTTGGTCTGCCTAGAAGCCAGCAATCCTGTACTTGGAATTCTATGCCTGGTTCAAGCTAGAACTAGTAGAAAATGCTGGACAACTGACAGATGTGCATTGTAATCCAAAGAGCCTTACTAATTTTAGCCTTCTCCACGTCTCTGACCTCATCACCTACCCCTCTCTCTTCATCCTTACTCTCAGCTACACTTGGGGACCCTGGTCAAGATTGCTTCTAGCCCATTCTTGCCCCCAGGCCCTGCCCTAGGTGTTGTTTCCTCCACCTGGAGTACTCTTCTCGAGATATTAACCCGGCCGGCTCCTTCCTGCCACCACAGCTCAGTTTATTTTTTTAATTTTTTTTGCGGTACGCGGGCCTCTCACTGTTTTGGCCTCTCCCGTTGCGGAGTACAGGCTCCGGACGCGCAGGCCCAGCGGCCACGGCTCACGGGCCCAGCCGCTCCGCGGCATGTGGGATCTTCCCGGACCGGGGCACAAACCTGCATCCCCTAGCATCGGCAGGCGGACTCTCAACCACTGCGCCACCAGGGAAGCCCCATCACAGCTCAGTTTAAACATCACCTCTAAGAGGCTTCCCTGCAGCACCCAATCTAAAGAAGTCAGCCCGTCTCTGTTTCTGTCTCTGTCCCTACCTCTCTCTCTCTCTTTCTCCTCCCCCGACCCCTCACCTCCACTCTCACTCCACACTAACACATACACACAGCAATCACCTATTATAATGCTGCCAGATCTCATGCAATTATCCGATATTTTAATTTTTTTTTCCTTATTTTTTTTGGCTGCGTCGGGTCTTAGTTGTGGCATGCGGGATCTTTGTTGAGGCATGCAGGATCTTTTCATTATGGCTCGGGTTCTCTCTGGTTGTGGCATGCGGGTTTTCTCTCTCTAGTTGTGACGCGTGGGCTCTGTAATTTGTGGCACGTGGGCTCTCTCGTTGAGGCGCTCAAGCTCAATAGTTGTGGCGCGCAGGCTTAGTTGCCCCACGGCATGTGGGATCCTAGTTCCCCGACCAGGGATGGAACCCGCGTCCCCTGCATTGGAAGGTGGATTCTTTACCACTGGACCACCAGGGAAGTCCCTGATATTTTAATTTTTTATTTAGTTTTAAAGCTTGTTTGCTGTGCTTCTTCCTTCATTAAAATGTAACCGCCAGGCAGGCAGGGACTTTGTTCTCTTTGCTGTTGTCTCATCAGTACCTGAATCCTGCCTACCACGTGTAGATGCTCAATACACAATTTTAGAACAAATAAACAAGCAGACTCCTGACAGGTAAACCTATGGGGCAGGTTTGAAAGAGCCCTTGTGGGGAGCGGAGGAGCCAGACTCCAGCCCCAGAGCTCACTTCAGGCAAGTCATTGTACGCTTGTCTCTGGGCCTCACGTGCTTATCTGGAAACAGAGACTGGATGATCGGTGGTCTGCCCTCTGTCCTGTGAAGCCCTTCCCTCCCCTCACTGTCACTTCTCCCAATTTAGCCAGAGCAGCTTTGCTTTGACCCTTTTTTATGTATTTGATTTTTCATAAGTTCCCGTTTGATAAAGGATTCTGCTGCTAAAATAAAAATGTTAATCCTCCAGATTAGATAAACCCTTCTGCTTGAAGTTAATCCTGGCTCAGCCTCGTTACCAGTTGTGTGATTCTGGGAAATTCATTTAACTTCTTTAAACTTCGGCATCATCATACATAGACTAGAGACAATTTCAGGACCTACCTCTCAGCATCGCTGGGAGTTACTCCATCCATGGTAGGCAGAATAATGGCTCCCCAAAGATGTCAGTGCCCTAATCCCCGGATCCTATGAATATGTTGCCTTCCACAGCAAAAGGGACTTCAAAGATATAATTAATGTTAAAGATTTTCAGATGGGGATGTTGTCCTAGATTATCCAGATGGGCCGAACCTAAGCACACGAGTCCTTAAAAGCGGAGAACCTTTCTAGCTACAGTCAGGAGGAGATGAGAGAGAAAGAGAAATCCCTCACTGCTGGCTTTGAAGCTAGCCGAAGGGGCCCCCGGAGCTGAGGAATATGGGTGGCCTCTACAAGCTGGATACAACCCTCTGTGATAGCCAGTAAGGAAATGGATCTCAGTCTTACAACTGCAAAAAATGACCTGAATTCTGTCAACCACCTGAATGAGTAAGGAAACGGATTCTCTCCAAGAGCCTCCAGAAAGACGCCAGCCTTGCCACGACTCTGATTTTAGCCCAATGTGACCCATACCGACTTCTGACCACAGAACTGTAAAAGAATAAGTCTGTAATGTTTTAAGCTGCTAAATTTATGATAATTTGTTACGACATCAATAGAAAACGAATACACCATTTAAAGTACGTAATGAAGTACTTGGCACATGGTAAGAGCTCAATAAATGTTGGCATTTCTTATAAATATTATTAACAGCATAACTATTAATATTGTTTTTTTATCTCAAAAATCTCTTCCTGCCTTGGTGTTGAGCTCTGAATTCTGAAACCCCTCTTCCTGCCTCTCCTGGAATAGCGTCCTTTTAGTTGTTTTAAAGGAATTGTTCACCAGCTTCAGGGGCTGAGTGTTGTGCTGGACTGAAGTGCAAGGGAATTTCTTGAGATGCAAAAACAAGAGTGCAAATTAACATCACTAAAGAGGGACAGATGGATACACGTTGCATATTTCTGGATAGGATAGCTTGAGAAGAGCACCACATGACCTACGCAGTAGTTTGGCTGGGAACAATTAAACCTGAATCTAACCAACAGGAAATGGCAGGCAAATGAGAAGCATGCTATTAAAAAGGAACTTCTGCCTTTCAAAAATGTCAGTGTCACAAAAGACAAAGAAGAACCAAGGAGTTGTTCCAGATTATAGGAGACTAAAGAGACAAGATAACTAAATGCAATATGTAATTCTAGAACAGATCACCACTGGACATGATTGAGTCAACTGAAAAAAACTGGAGTATAGATTGTAGATAAATAAGTGTATTTATAAATGTTAAATTTCCTGAAGTTGATGTATATATTGTGGTTATATAAGAGAATGTACTTATTCTTAAGAAATACACACTGAAATATTTAGAGGTAAGGGCCACGATGTGTGCGTCTTATTTTCAATGGTTCAGGGGAGGGGAAAGAAATATATATATATACAAACACATGTATGTAATATATGTGTGTATTTGTAAGGTATGTATGTGTGTGGATATTTTATACACAGAGTTAAAGCAAGTGAGCAAATTATACATCAAGTGGGGCAGAATGTTAACAACAGGTAAATCTGAGTAAAGTATAAATGGTTTTATTCTTGCAACTTTTCTGCAAGTTTGAAATTACAGACATACCTTGGAGATACTGTGGGTTCAGTTCCAGACCACCACAATAAAGCGAATACCACAAAAAAGCAAATCACACAAAATTTTTGGTTTCCCAATGCATACGTTATGTTTACACTCTCCCGTAGTCTATTAAGTGTGCAATGGTATTATGTTGAAAGAAACAATGTATGTACCTTAATTTAAAAAGGCATTATTACGAAAAAAGAAAATGCTAACCATCATCTGAGCTTCCAGCAAGTCATAATCATTTTGCTGGTGGAGGGTCTTGCCTCCATGCTGATGGCTGCGACAGGGCAGGGTGACGGCTGCTGAAGGTGGGGGTGCTGAGGCAATTTTAGACAACGGTGAAGTTTGCCACATCGAGTGACTCTTCCTTTCACAAATGATTTCTCTGTAGCGTGCAGTGCTGTTTGACACAGTGCATTTTAACACAGAACTTTTTGCAAAATTGGAGTCAATCCTCCCAAACCCTGCCACTGCTTTATCAACTAAGTTTACATAATATTCTAAATGCTTTGTTGTCATTTCAACCATCTTCACAGCATCTTTACCAGTAGATTCCATCTCAGGAAACCACTTTCTTTGCTCATCCACATAATTTGTCATGTTCGTTTCATCATGAGATTGCAGCAATTCAGCCACATCTTCAGGCTCTACTTCTAGTTCTAGTTTTGCTATTTACATCATATCTGCCGTTCCTTCCCCCACCGAAGTCTTGAACCCCTCAAAGTCATTCATGAGGGTTGGAATCATCTTCCAAACTCCTGTTAATGTTGATGTTTTGACCGCTTTGCATGAATCACATGTGTTCTTAATTTCTTAAATAATAAGACTTGAAAGGCAAAATGACTTCTTGACTGCAGTATGAATATTGTGTTAGCAGGCATGAAAATACATTAATCTTATTATACATCTCCATCAGAGCTCTTGGGTGACCAGGTACATTGTCTGTGAGCAGTAATAATTGGAAAGGAATCTTTTTTCTGATCAGATCTCAACAGTGGGCTTAAATTATTCAGTAAACCGTGCTGTAAATAGATGTGCTGTCATCCAGGCTTTGTTGTTCCATTTATAGAGCACAAGCAGAGTAGGGTTAGCAAAGTTCTTAAGGGCCTTAGGATTTTCAAAGCGGTAAATGAGTATTGGCTTCAACTTTTAGTCACCAGCTGCATTAGCTCCTAACAAGACAGTCACCCTGTCCTTTGAAGCTTTGAAGCCAGTCATTGACTTCTCCTCTCTAGCTATGAAAGTCCTAGGTGGCATCTTCTTCCAACAGAAGTCTGTTTTGTCTACCTTGAAAATCTCTTGTTTAGTGTAGCCACCTTCATGAATTATCTTAATTAAAGATCTTCTGGATAACTTGCTGAAGCTTCTACATCAACACTTGCGGCTTCACCTTGCACTTTTATGTTATGGAGGCGGCTTCTTTCCTTAAACCTCAGGAACCAGCCTCTGCCAGCTTCAGACTGTTTTTCTACAGCTTCCTCCCCTCTTTTAGCCTTCCTAGAATTGAAGAGAGTTAGGGCCTTGCTCTAGATTAAGCTTTGGCTGAAAGGAATGCTGTGGCTGGTTTGCTCTTCTATTCCAACCACTCAAACTTTCTCCATATCTGCAACAAGCTTGTTTCGCTCTCTCATCATGCGTGTGTTCACTGGAGTAGCACTTTTAATTTCCTGCGAGAACTTTTCCTCTGCCTTCACAACTTGTCTAACTGTCTGGCACAAGAGGCCTAGCTTTCAGCCTGTTTCAACATCTGACATACGCCTTCCTCACTAAGCTTAATCATTTCTAGCTTTTGCCGTTGTAGGATTATTAACTGGCCTAATTTTGATGTTGTATCTCAGGAAATAGGGAAGCTCAAGGAGAGGGAGAGAGAACAGGGCATGTCCAGTCAGCAGAGCGGTCAGAACGTACACATTTAGTGAGTAAGTTTGCTGTCTCACGTGGATGTGGTTTGTGGCTCCCCAAAACAATTACAATAGTAACATCAAAGATCACTGATCACAGATCACCGTAACCAAAATAATAATCACGGAAAAGTTCAAAATAGTGTGAGAATTACCGAAATGTGACGCAGAGACTTGAAGTGAGCAAATGTTGTTGGAAAAATGGTACCAATAGACTTGCTCGAGGCAGGGCTGCCACAACCTTCACTTTGTAAAATGGGCAATATCTGTGAAGTGCAATAAAACGAGGAGTGCCTGTAAAATGTTAGAAAAACCACCCAAGTCTGCGATCCTGCAAAGAGAAGGAACTGGTAGCACTTGGTGTCTGTTCAAGCCACATGTTTTCTTCTGATTTATAATGTCATGTGATACCTATCTCATCATGCCGGTCCATTTTCTAGGCATTTAGAATGTATAGCTTCCAAAACTGGCACAAAGACAGAAAATTTCCTCAGACTTTGCTTAGGGTGTATTAAGCGTAAGTCCTGGTCAAAGAAAACACAATTTTCAAATAATCCACTAATTTTAGATTTAATAGTTCTTAGACCCTGAAGTGCTAGCCTAGTGCTTAGAAATATCTATACAGCAGGCTAAGTAAATAAATATACTGCCTCACAAAGGTAGCACAGCTGTCAGCCAAAATGTTAGACGAATGAAGTAATTAGTCCATTGTAAAAAATAATTACATGTATTTACTGCATGTAGACAGAATTATTGATAATAATGGGCCTACAGGAGTGATCATGATGGGTTGGATAAATCACAGGTGTCTCCAAATGATTCTAAACGTTTGCCTATTTAATTCTCATTGCAAAATAAGCCCTTTCATCTTTGATAATGTTGGTATAGAACACCGGTGTTTGGGGAGGTGTGCTTATGGAAACTGAATGCTCTTCCCTTCTATTCACATACCAAAATATATGAGGTTTTGAGCCTTCTGTGGTCAAGCCAGCCCCACTCCCATCCGTGCCAAGTTTTTTTAGAAAATACTGGAGATTCCTAAAACGTATTAATGCTTTGGAAAATTGCTCTCATCACCAATAAGAAACACTCATGCACTCAGGCGCCCACGTGTGCGTCCATCATTTGACAGCGTCTCATTCAATAGTGTCTCAAGAACCAGGAATGAAAATAACAATGGCTCTCCTACCAGGTCGGTGGCTCCTCTCAAAGTGAAGAAAGAAACGCTGAGCATCTCATCCATGTAATTTGTGACCATTAGAAAGACTGGTACATGCGCTTTCGTTTAATCCCTTTGGACTAACGACATAGCCCATCTGGAGCATAAAAGCTCTAAGCCTAGAGAAAAGAGACAGCACAGATGAGCAGTTTCCACGCAGTTTCTCCATTCAGAGGTGCTAATAAGGAAAAATGCCGAATTACTATGATTACCCGTGACTTGAACATAGCTTATCACCTGCCAATATGAATGAAGGCCCCTGGAGGGCTGGGAAATGGCTGGAAGAACAATGGCCTTGGAGACAGAATCTCTGTGGTGGCTGAAAGAGGAATCTCAGCTGACTGCAAGACGGTCTGCCTTATAAAATGGAGCTCTTTTCTAAGTGAACCCTGCAAACTGGTCCTGGGGTGTTCCCATGCCATGGAGAAAGAAAACAGAAGAGCTTTCACAGAACAATCAGGCCCATAAAACATGAAGTGAAGACAGAGCCAGCAATTATCCCAAAGAATCATACGAGATAACCAATCGAAGACACTTCATAGTGAGGCCAAGCTCTCCTCAAATCTGACAGATAATTGTCAGTCTGCTTTCTACTTTATGTGTTATTGTGTAGACTTAATTACACTGTGAAATCCCTCTTGTTTTCAGACCTAAGTGCCACTGGAATGCTGTTACAGCCGTCACATGAGATTCATTAGGAAGAAGAGTTTGGCTTTGTAGGGACTGGGCATTTAGCTGTTCCATGGAATCTCTTCTGTGTCATCACAAAGCCCCTGTGTTAAGGCCATTGTAGGCTCTACAGCACAGCACCTCCAGCCCTGCACGGCCCCACAAGCCATCATGTCTCAGGGGTGGCTTGCCTCGCTGGCAGGTGCTAAGCTTTTATTTTTCATTATGATAATGGGCTCATTTCCCCATGAACTGTTTAGATTAAGTATTGCCACAGCCTGAGTTCTCTTTTACGGTCAACTTTTCACTTTATTTACTGCAGCACCAAAACAGCTAGGATTTGTTTATTAATCTTTGTTCTCTTTGGGGATGGCTACAAGGAGAAAGGGCTCTCGGAAATTTGAAGAGTATTACCTTTTTGTTTAGTAATTCATTGTCCATCCTCACAAAACCTGCATACATGCTTGTGGGTGCATTCACACACGCACGTGCACACACACACACGCACACGTGCACTCGCTCGGGGAGCCCCTACTCTCACACCATAGACACAGCAGCGTTCTAACATGTGACGGGGGGGGTGGAGAGACTAACTGTATGCTGGAGACCAGGACACGTGCCCTTCATTAATAGGTGGAGGAGCAAATAACATAGAAACGTTTCTCATCTTCCACTACCTTCTCTAGATAAATCAATGTTGTGCTCACAGTGCTGCTTCTAACATTTTTTCAGCTTTTTCCTAATTCCTATAATCCTCACCTCAGTCTAGTACATTTAAGAAATCTTGAAAAACTACCACTTTTGGAGAATGTGCTCAGAGGGTCTCTCCCTTCTTCTCGCCTAGCCCACCCCACACACGTACACATGCACACGCTCAGCTCCAGGTACTGTGTTCCTCTGCACCTGAGAACTAATTCCCTTCTTATTCTAAATAACATGCAGAGTGTTATTGGAAAAGCTCACACTGACAAGAGTTGCTGCAATATCACCGGTTGCAGGGGATCATGTGTGTGGATTTGTGTAGTTCTTAGTCAGAGCCATAGTTTCAAGTGTGCCTCCTGTGAACTCCATTCTATTGAAGAAACACCATAAAACGTAGGGTTTTGTTTGTTTGTTTTTTGCGGTACGCGGGCCTCTCACTGCTGTGGCCTCTCCCGTTGTGGAGCACAGGCTCTGGACGCGCAGGCTCAGCGGCCATGGCTCACGGGCCCAGCCGCTCCGCGGCATGTGGGATCTTCCCGGACAGGGGCACGACCCCGTGTCCCCTGCATCGGCAGGCGGACTCTCAACCACTGCGCCACCAGGGAAGCCCAAGCCTCTTACACTCCCACAACAGTGAGAGGCCCACGTACCGCAAAAAAAAAAAAAAAATGTAAGAGGCTCTTTTATTTTTCTTCTTTAAGAGCCTATCACACAGAATGCTTCCAGATAACAGGACTTGTTTACACAAGTTCTAGTTTGCTTACACAGGTGAGCAATTTGGGCAAAAAGTAATGACCAGAAAATATGTCTGTTAGAGAATAAATTTTGTTTTTCAGCAGTTTGTTTCTGTTTAGGCAGCAAAGGGAGATCAACGTATGTTGTCTTGGTTTTCCCTTTTTTCTAATGATGTATTTAGCTGGAGAGCTTCCCTGGATGCTGAGGTTGTGAAATGTACCTCAGCAGAGTCAAGAAATGAAAGGAAAGGATTTTCCAACTCCTGAAGCATAGGGTTTTGGTGGGACTGCATGCCCAGTCCCTCTGCCTCCTCCAGCTTGGCTCCTGCAGCCCCAGACACTTACTGCAGAATCCAAAGGACCGGGCTTCCCTGGTGGCACAGTGGTTAAGAATCCGCCTGCCAACGCAGGGAACACGGGTTCAAGCCCTGGTCGGAGAAGATCCCACATGCCACGGAGCAGCTAAGCCCGTGTGCCACAACTACTGAGCCTGTGCTCTAGAGCCTGTGAGCCACAACTACTGAAGCCCATGCTCCTAGAGCCCGCACACCGCAACGAAGAGCAGCCCCTGCTCGCCGCAACTAGAGAAAGCCTGTGCACAGCAACGAAGACCCAATGCAGCCAAAAATAAAAAATTAAATTTAAAAAAAGGATCCAAAGGATGGCTCTGTTTTGCTCCAGGCAGTTTAACTTTGGCAGAGTATCCTGACTGGAGATTCCAAGCAAAGTCTTGAAATGAAAACTGCAATGATGAAATATCCCACGGAGCCCTTCTGTACGGGGCGGAGGGCTCTGACTTAAATGATTTGGGTAAACTGTTGGTGCAAAGTCCAGATGAAGTGTCCCAAGGCTATGGCCTGGACAGACATTCTTTAGCTGACAATGTGATGTGGGCTTTTGCTAACTGGTAGAGGGATCAGTGGTCTTATATATATATATATATTATATATATATATATATATATAAAAATTTATTTATTTTATTTATTTATGTTTGGCTCCATTGGGTCTTCCGTGTTGCACGCGGACTTTCTCTAGTTGCTGTGAGCAGAGGCTACTATTCGTTGCATTGCGTGGGCTTCTCATTGCAGTGGCTTCTCTTGCTGGGGAGCACAGGCTCTAGGCGTGCAGGCTCAGTAGTTGTGGCACACGGGCTTAGTTGCTCCGCAGCATGTGGGATCTTCCCAGGCCAGGGATCGAACCCATGTCCCCTGCACTGGCAGGTCGATTCTTAACCACTGTGCCACCAGGGAAGTCAGGGATCAGTGGTCTTAAATAGCATAGTAAGCCTGCATATTATGGTCTTTTAGAATGAGTGTGGGAATATTTTTAAGCAAGGATGTGTAATCTTAAAGAGAGGTGGAGTGGAGAAAATAGAAAAATCACTTGGAATTCACAGAAGCAGAAGTTTGCAAATCTGCATTTGTTCTCTATGATCTTGGACAAGACTTGGTGCTCAGTTTACTCATCCTTAAAACGAGGGGCTTGGACCACCTTCAGTTCAGCCAATATATCAAGCACCTTCTACATGCTGTCACCTCCCACCTGTGTCCTCAACAACCGCTACTCCTCAGTGTATGGCTGCAAATATAGTACCACTCAGCTGCTCAAGCCAAAATTCCTAGAAACCATTATTTCTCCCTCTCTCTCTGGGCTTTGTTAGGAATACCTCTCTCCACAGTTCAGAAACAAGTGAGCATTAAGTTTTGGCAGGGGTGTCATGCGGAAAAAAAGATAAAAATATCAACTTGATTGTTTATAAGGCCAAAGTGGAGAATGTGTATTAGAGCTACAAAAAAAATGAGCATCCTAACACTCCTCCTGCCTTTATGAAATTTCCCATCTCAAGCATGCTGCATCCCTTCTCCCAAACTCACCAATCACACGGGACAGAGCATTCCTCTTCCCCTTAAAAAGAAGTAGGCGAACTAGACAGAAGGACTGGTAGCTATCTTTCCAATATTTTAGAGAGCAAGGCAGAAACACAGAGAAAAATGGTGGACCCTAAACACTCAGTGTATCACTGCATTAGTTTCCGAGGGCTGCTGTGACAAAGAACCGCAAATTGAGCTGGCTTGAAACAACAGAAATGTGTATGTCTCACAGTTCTGGAAGCCAGAAGTCCAAAATCAAGGCATCAGCACAAGTGACTCACTTCTGGTGGCTCTGAGGGAGGCTCGTTCCTCACCTCCCTTGCTTCGGGTCGTTGCTAGCCATCCTTGCCTTCCTTGGCTTATACCTTCATGACTCTAATCTCTGCCTCAGTGGCCTCATGACCATCTTCCTTCTGTGTCTGTGTGTCTGTCTTCATGTGCCTTCTTATATGGACATCAGTCATTGGATTTAGGGCCCACCCTAATCAAGTAGGACCTCATCTTAACTTCATTATTTCCAAGTAAGGTCCCATTCACGGGCACCAAGGGTTAGGACTTGAATAAATTGTTTGGGGGGACATAATTCAATCCAGTCACCCAGTCATTTCTACTTCCTAAACATTTTTCACTCTGCCCACTTCGACCCACATCCATGACTATACTTTAGTTCAGGTCACGAACACAGTTCACTTGGATACTGCAATAGTCTTCTAACTTGTCTCCCTAATTCACTCTTTCACTCTCAAAATCCAGTCTCTATAGTGCAAAAATGACTTTCTAAAATTTAAACCTGGTTGTGACAACTGCCTATGAATTTAAAATGATTTCCCACGGCTCTGGGTAAAGTCTGTATCCCTGAGTGTGATGTAAAACTTCTTCATAATCCAGCCACTGGTCTCTTCTGTCTTCTCTCTCCTGTCTTTTCCTGCTTCCTCGAGCCCTAACGTCTACTCTTCACTCTACCTCAAATTCTTTGCAATCCACTTTTGTACTTTTTGCATTCTTTTATTTAAAAACCTGTATGTTTTTAAGGCGAGGGCATCTATGCTGTATTCTAACAAGAGTTTGCCACTCCCTCTACAGTTTCTTCAAGGAGAATCTCATGAGCCCTTTTACTTAAGGAATTATTTCCATATATTTAACTCTTTCTACCTCCAGGCCTTTCCACATAAAAAGGTCCTTTCCTTCTCTCTCTCTCTCTCTCTCTCTCTCTCTCTCTCCTTCTCCCTCCCTCCCTCAAACTCATTTTTCAGGTCTCATCTAAGCTGTCACTTCCTCAGGGAACACCCCCCAATATACACCCTATTTTCTTCTTCGTAAATCATTCACAATTCCGTTAGTAACACTGATCACACAGCACTCATTACAATACCTTTTTACTTGCTGCATTGCCCCCTAGACGCTGAGCTCCATATTGTACAGGAATTAGTCATCACTGTAGCCCTAGCATATAGTAAAACTCAAAATATATTTGTAGAAGGAATGAATTAATGCTGGGCATATCGCTAAGCTCTAGGGTTGCAGAGATAAGTAAGATATATTCCCTGACTACAGCAGGTCATTAATAATTCACAATATCCCAACTGAATAAGAGTGGCAGCATCAATAAAAATTTAACTGGAAGCTCAGAAAAAAAGACTCATGCTTTTGGAAGAACTAGCGGACTCAAAAGAAATGAACAAAAATGCTTCATACTCTTAGGACATATAAGCTGGGCCTTGAGCTTAAGTTCCCTTCTGGACCTTATATGTTATGAGTCCAAGTCTTTCATCAAAATTTCAAAGAACCTTCTGCCACTGTTTTAGTGTCTTTCTGAAATGACTGATGCTCTCATTCACCAAATTTTCATATCCTCTTCTCAAAGTATTTTCTTTCTTCTTCTTTACTAAGTCTCTTTATTTTTCTTCACAGTCTATGAGCTGTTCGTTTTCTTGGTTATTCTGCAATTTTAGTATGATGGGTCTTCTTGCAGATTAAAAACATAATTATATCTTTATGCTGTTTCTTGGGACTAATTCTTAGTATCTTTTAACAATTCTGTAAAATTCCCAGGTATTCTATTATCTTTGAATATTGTCTCTTTCCCATTCTGTTCAGTTGGCCAAAAACTTCTTTCAGGTTTTTCTGTAACATCCTACGGAAAAACCTGAACGAATTTTTTGGCCAACCCAATATTATCTCTTTTTGGAACTTTGATATATGTTAGACCTCGTTGTTTCAACCTCCATTATCTCTCATCACTCTTTCCTGTTTTCTCTCTTTTTGTCTCTCTGGACTGAATTTTCAGTCTTTGTATCTATCTTTGAGTTTACTAGTTTTCTTCCTCTTATGCCTTATCTGCTTAACCTATCTATTGAGTTTTAAATTCAAATTTTTTTGTCCCTGTCTCTCACTTATAGAGGTTATATTTGGTTCTTTTCAAACTGTTTGGTTACTTTTTTGTGTTCAAGATGCTCTTTTATTTCTTTAAAAATATTAAATATTTGTTATTTTTATATTCCATGTCAGATAATTTCAAGATCTGTAGTCTCTGTGGGTCTGATTCTGCTGTCTGTTATTTCTGCTGACTTTCACTCAGAGCACCTGATTTCCTTATGGTTTATGTTTTTAAACTGTGACCATTCTCCTTGAATGTGATCATAGTTTGAGATCTGGGTTAAGATTACCTTTCTCTAGAGAGGATTTGCATTTGCTTCTTCCAATTACCTATGGATACTACCTACCTGGAACTAGCTTAAATTGAGTTTGCCTTTTGAGGTGTTTTAGAACACATAGATAAAATGAATTCTGATTAAAAACTCGATGTAAGATCCAGTGTGTGGTTACAAATTCTCAGAGGAGGTTTGCTGTTGATATTTTAATCTATCCAAGGCTAAGACCAGGATGATTTTTTTTCTGTCCTCTTCTCCTGGCAAGTTTATTTTTAATTCATCCTTACACTGAAACTGTAGTCCTTGGGTTCCCATTTCAGTCTTGTATTTTATCTGGCAACCCTAACTATAATAAGAATGCTCTGAATTTCTCCATTTCTCCTAATTAAGAATGCTCTGAATTTCTCCATTTCTCCTAATTAAGGGGGAAGAGAGAAGAATCATAACTGGGTTTCTCTCTGGCCCTAAACAAATATTTCTGCAGTGCTCTAGATTAAAGGTTCTTTCATCTATTTTACATTTTGCCACATCATGATGTCTTCTTTAATTAGCTTTGTTAATTGCTGTCCCCTTACCAGATTGCAAACTCCTTGAGAGCAAAGGTTGCCTTTCTTTTCTGCATCTACTCCTTACAATACAAAAAGCAGTGTATGGACTGCTTTCCATTAAGTATGTGTTTATTGCTCCTAAGTCATTTCACTGCCAAGTTCTCCTCCTTTTCCATCCACCCAGGTGCTCAAGCCAGAGTCAGGGAATCATCCTGCCTCCCTACCTCTCACATTTTATCATCTATTCTTCTATCTTTTTAATTTCTCTCAAATCTGATGCTTTTGGCCACACTGCACAGCAAGCAGGATCTTAATTCCCCCACCCGGGATCAAACTCATGCCCCCTGCAGTGGAAGTGCGGAGTCCTAACCACTGGACCACCAGAGAAGTCCCGAAATCTATTTTCCTTCATGACTGCAGCCACAGTCTTAGTTTATCTCTAATCATTTTCCCTCTAGTATATTCCTTAAAAGGGTGTTTCTCAAACATGTTACATGGAATCGTGGTTTTGCATGATTTAATAAAGGTAACCATGTTTACAGTAAAATAAGTTATTTTCTAATACAGCTTCTCATGGCTTCCTATTACTCTTAGATTAGAATGCAAAACTCTTACCTTGGCCTAGAAGACCATATTTGATCTGATCCTGCCCTTGAACCTGGCCTCATATCCTGACTCTCTCCCTTTCTCCTTATTCCCTTTAGCCCCACTGACCTTCTTGACGTTCCCTGAACAGATCAAGCTTTCTTAGCCTCTGTCTGGAACACTCTGCCCGCAGAACTTCACATGACTAACTCCTTGTTACCATTCCAATCTCTAGTCAAGTGTCAATTCTTGAAAGGCTCTCTCCCAACTAGCCCATCTAACACTTCCCTTCTCCACTCTAGTCTCATCACTTCTAACCCTTTATCTGAATGTGTGTACTTATTTATGTCTTCCTTCTTCATTCAATGCCTATTTCTGGAGCATCTGCTATGTGCCAGGCAATACTGTTAGTATTAAGGTACAGAAAAATAAAACACACTGTCTTCATAGAGTCTGCATTTTAGACTTCCATGAATGTATGAACCAGCCATGTTCATACATTCATTGAAGATTGACATTTACATTCTAATAATCATCTGCTTTTTCTTTTCTTGTCTGTTTTCCCCCTAAAATGTAAGCTCCAGAACGAATGAATAAGTGAATGAACATACAACTGTAGTGAGCAGTCCTCACAGGAACTCAGCTGTGTATATTCAGCCATCACTTCTACCGGCTAGTTGAGTTAGAGAAGGATGGAAATCCATAAGCAGCTTGCCTATTATGCTATTCCATTGCTGGAATCAGGAGACTTGGTAAAGACTAAAGTCGAACAGAGAACTGAGCCTTCTTTAGCCAACATTTGTAGCCAATGATTTAGATTATTTATTCATGTCTCTTCTACTACTGTGTCCCTCCAGTGTGTTGTGCCCCACTGTCAGCTGCACTATTAGCATTACTGCCAATTCAAATATTTATTCATTGTCCTTGGACACTATTGAGGACAAAATGACTGAAAACCATCAACAGTCCCCCTAACCAAATACTTTGTATCCCAGCACCACTGAACCTTCCAGAAAAAATCTTCTGCTTTGGCAAAGCTGTCAGAGGGTCCATTTCATATTTGAGTGTTCCCTATTTGAAGCAATTTTAAGTGCAAAGCAGGTTTGGATTATGTACTTTCTAGTGCTAGGCTTATAATTAGTTGCATTCTTTGGGCCTATAAATCTCTTAACCCAGTTCATTTTCCTTGGGTAGATTGAAGAATTTCCATGACTCGCCTACAAATTTGTACAGCACTGTGCAGTAACTAAGTACACATTTACTCTGGGATAATATGCATTATTGACAATGTGCTTAATTATCTCCCTAAACAATTTAGGTACTGGCTGCTTGTAATGCTGTCTCTCTCCTCAAAGGGAGCAGTAGTGCATCTCAGCAGGGGGTGGACATTCTGCTGCTGCTCCAACAAGGCTGCAGGTGCTCATAAAGGGTGGTTTAAGAATGGCTGGCCCAAGTGACAGCCCTCCCTGACTTAGGGAGTCAGAGGCAGAGCCAAGAGCAACCCCATTTCCTAGTCGTCTGCCTCCTTTACAGAATCCTATCAGAAAAACAATTCGTATTAAAAGTGAATTTTTTAAAAGGAGTTTATACAAACATCTGCCACTGTTTTAACCACGCCCCATGGAAGAACGTCAGTCTTGTCCCAGTGATGTAGAATTAGGGAATGCTGAGAAACAAAATGGAAAGATGAGAAAACAGAAGTAGGCAGGAAAGGGCCAGAAAATGAAGGGCAGAACCAAAAGGCCGGCTCCCTTGGGGGTGATCCGTGGGAGGAGAGTGTTTCCGAACACGCGGCCCAAATGACCCCTAGAATTCGTAACCTGAGCACTTTCTTTCTTCCCTTAATAGCATTTTTGATTCTAATTAATTCCATAACACACATTTATTAGGAAAATGTGGAAACATACACAGACACATAAATGAGATAAATCACACATAACTACTATTAACATTTTAGCTTTTTCTTCTGATTTTTGATAAAGTTGTATCTATACAGATAGATAGATAGGTTACACATGTATCTAGATACAGATTATCATCCTTTCTTCCCTAGCCTATCTTGAAAATATTTTCATATCTTTAAACACTCCTGAGAAACAAAATTTTAATGGCTGTGTACTAGCCCATCTTGTACAAATGTACCAGATTTTTTTTACCCTATTCCCAACAGATGAACTTTTAGGCTGTCTTTTGCAGGGATGTAAGTATTGGTTATTTTCATCTAGAAAGTTTGTTCTGGGAATAAATTTATGTACTCAAGCTATAGTGGGTGGTGGAAAGGTGGAGAAAGTAGAATCTAGCCCTATCACTCAAACACGTTCATTCATGTCTATATTTTCAACTTCTCCTCCACCCCAAAAGTGCTGGGTGAACAAGCTGATTAGAATTATATAGTCTGTCTGTAAATAAGGGCCAGAAGCCAAGTGCAGGGAGTCCTTATCTATAAATATATGCATATGAATGAACCCATCAGAGAGTCACTCCTTTCAATTATAACTTTAAGGAACCAAACGTAAGACATATTCTTGGAAGTTTAACATATGAAGTCATTAGCTCAGATGTGGCTTTTGGTTAGGTGTGGCCTGAGTCAGTGGTCTTCAAAGAGAAGGGTGCAAGACAATCCACTGGGCTGCAGAAAAATATAGAACTTGTATTCAAAATTATTTTTAGGTTATTCTCTTAAACGTTCTATTTTAGCATGCCTTTTTTTGCGGGGGGGGGGGGGGTGCTGCGTTGGGTCTTCGTTGCTGTGCACCGGCTTTCTCTAGTTGGGGCGAGCGGGGGCTACTCTTTGTTGCAGTGGTCAGGCTTCTCATTGCGGTGGCTTCTCTTGTTGTGGAGCACAGGCTCTAGGTGCGTGGGCTTCAGTAGCTGTGGCACATGGGCTCAGTAGTTGTGGCTCGCGGGCTCTAGAGAGCAGGCTCAGTAGTTGTGGAGCAAGGGCTTAGTTGCTCCACGGCATGTGGGATCTTTCCAGAACAGGGCTCAAACCCATGTCCCCCGCATTGGCAGGTGGATTCTTAACCACTGCGCCACCAGGGAAGCCCTAGCGTGCCTTTTTCATGTATGTAAAATATTCATGTAGCAATACATATAAATAATTTACACACGCACATATATGCATCGCAGGTACCTGCTCATTTTTTTTTAAACCATATTTCAAAAAACTATGGGGACTACTGCTTTTGATTGGCAGTATTATGGAGCTCGGAGAGTTATGGGGGCTAGAAACCTATAAAGTATGGCTGGAGCATCAGTTTGGTCTAATGCTTTGCCTGAGTGTGGGAGGCACTGGGAAGGCAAGTAAAGCCCCAAGTTTGGTCAAGCCTATGGTATAGGTGATTGGACCTGTAAAGGTGACTGAGCCAAAAAGTCGAGATCACCTGAGAAAAGCAAGCCTCTAAGGTATGCTGAATTACAATGAGGTGGGTGCTGTTTTATGGCACAGATGTGGCCTAAGAGGCCAAGGTAGAAGGACCCTAATGAGTCTAGGACAGCTGAGAAGAGACTGAGGTAGGTGAGAGCTTAGGAGCCTCCCAAGACTGCAAGTTTAACATGCCCGTTAGTCTAGCATTCTAGGCAGTAACCTAGTAGGTCTTTGCAGTAATGGGACATGCGACAGATAGGTTTCAATAGGCAGTAGTAGAGGGAAGCCTGGCTAGCACGGGGTATGGACAAAGTCATAGAAGCCTAAAAATGTATTTTGAGAGAAATAGCCCAAGGCAAGTTAGGAGCACCTTGACATTAACTTTTCCCCACAGTTTTACAGAGACGCAATTCTGCCTAAACAATATATCTAAACCCTGGCTAATTCTGGCATATCTAGATACTATACGATAAAAGGCTAGTCTTGAGACACCGAGTTTCTTCTGTCTCCCTCAAACGAAAAAGAAACATACAATAAGAAACAAAAATTTAGAGAAAGCAAATTAGAGTCATTTTAGATTGTATGTATTTTTAATTACGCGACTCAAAGTTTATGTAAACCATAAAAATAAATTTTTTTCTCTGGACATTTTTAAATGTTCAGCTCCATCTCAAGTTTAAAATATCCCTTTTCCAATATAGTTTGTAAGTAAGACGTACAGAACTCCTAATGTGGTCCTAATCCACCCCTATTCGATGGTGAAGGCTACAGGTATTACTGAGAACAAAATAAAATGTCAGAGGACGTAAGTTGACCACTGAAGGTGACACTGACAGCAGGAGTCAATGTCTCCATGGGGACAGTGCATTTGTGGTGAGTTCCAGCCCTGCTGGTCTCCAAGGAAACAGTGGAAAGGTGACGCAGAGAATCACGTAGCTCTGTCCAGACAGAGTGGACGCTGTAGTCCTACTCACCCCACTCCATAAAAATGAGACAATAAAACAAATTTTCTCAAGAAATGAAGGCTGTATCCCCATCTTGGCAAGCCATCTGCTCGCACATTCTCCTTAGCTGGGATGTGAGCAGCTGAAAGCCAGTGGCTGCTTCTGAAGGCTTTTTTTCTAAAAGTGGAAGTCTCTCTCTGAATTCTGTCTGAACTTGCCCCATCCCTCCTCAAAATATGCTCTCTCAGCTCAAAGTTTGACAAGATCAAATAACCAGAGCTATTTAAATACCCTGTTTGGGGTAAAGCTTCCAAGACAGTTAACAATCCTAGCTTGTTTACACTCTTCAAACACCACCCCTTCACTCCTCACCGCAACATACACACACACGTATCAGAAGTCAGGAAAATTCACCTTCCTCCTTAAGCCCTCCTTACCAACCGAATGCCAACTTGACTTAGAGTCAATTTCTAGGTTTGGAATTGTTACCTTTCCTTAATCCCACAGCAGCTGCCTCTCAGTGGTCAAGCTAAATCCATTTAGCTTATGTTTGACTTGTGGATATTCTGCGGTAGAAAAATGTTTCTAAATAACTCTTAACGCTTTAGAACTGTTAATAATGAGAAAGACTAGTGGGCATTCATGGGCTGTTATAAGACAGAGTTCCCGTTCTATGCCTTATTCATTTATGCAAACTGTTGTAAAGGTACCAAGTTCACTGTGCAACTGGGCTGGAAAAGTCCCTGGACTGGAGATTACATTGGTTTGCACATTTCTGAGGCTTGGTTCTGTTTCACATTTTCATCACTGACCTGCTTAAGGGAGCAGAGAGCAAACTCATTAAGTTCCTAGATGGGAGGGATGGTCAGAACATTAGAGAACAGGATTAGAATTTCCCTAGCCCTTGCCAAATTAGCAAAACTGTCAAATATGTTCATCAGGGACAGGCAGGGAACAGGAAAGCTGCCCAAATGCAAGCCGAGTAGTAGCAACTTATTTAGGAACAGAACTGAAAAGACTGTAGATGCAAGCACAGACTAGGAGCAGGAAGAAAACTTACCCAGTATAACCACTAGCGTTCATCGGGACCTTTGCACGCCCTTAAGATGGATTCAGATCCCCAATCAATGGATTGTAGAAGCATAAAGCCCTCCCCCAAGAATTCTAAGAATTCCAGTGAGTTTTCCTTCTCATGGCACCTCTAAATTCAGATTCCTGATTCCATTTAGTTTCCCTGGTTTGTGATTCATTTCACTGTCCTGCTCTAGTCACCCTATAGCAAACCACGTTGACCCAGACATAAAAACCATTTCCCTCCCATGAGCAAACCACGGCCTCCTGCAGAAGGGCCTGGCTATCTCCTTGGTTGTCTTGACTCTTGTTTAATCCTTCCGATTAAACTTCTATCCCAAGTAGCTCAGCAAGATATTTTCCTAAATACAGACAGTTCTCTCCTTTAGAGGAACTCTGGGACCAGCTATTAAGATAATAACATTTACACCTGCGTTATCTAACAGAAGCGAACAGGACAGACATGAGCCAACAGTGCTTGAGGCAAGGACCGGCACATATCTTCTGTAAAGTAAATAAATACTAGATAGTAAATACTTTCTAACTCTACTGCAACCACTCCGATGCTATAACATGAAAGCATTCGTACACAATATGCAAACAAAAGGGGCCTGACTGGATTTGGTCCCCGAGTGGGCCATAGTCTGCCAACTCCTCCAAGACTCAGCTTCAGAATCTTAGACTTTCGGGGAGCTTAGCAACCGTGTTATCCAACCTGCAGAAGTCAGCACCCAGAAAGTAGCGTGACGCTTACGCGAGTCCACAAGACAGGTAAGCCAGGGTTAAAACTTCAAATTAGAAACAGGTAGCCCAGTTCCCAGGCCAGCCTATATCATCACTAGGCTATTTCCAGAAGGTTCTAAGGATCCCTGCTTACATGGCAAAACATCTTCTAGAAATTCTCCACTATAACTTTGGCACATGCATTAGTCGTAGTATGTGTAAGACACAGTCGTATCGTCTTGCGGCACCTCGAGGAGGAGGACCCAAGATGAAAGTCTGACTAAAGATGCGGGTGAGGGGCTTCCCTGGTGGTGCAGTGGTTGAGAGTCCGCCTGCCGATGCAGGGGACACGGGTTCGTGCCCCGGTCCGGGAGGATCCCACATGTCGCGGCTGGGCCCACGCGTCTGGAGCCTGTGCTCCGCAATGGGAGAGGCCACAACAGTGAGAGGCCCGCGCGCACCACAAAAAACAAACAAACAAACAAAAAGATGTGGGTGAGGTTGACTCTACCACCAAGGGGCAGACTTCTTGAAAACCAGAGTAAAGCCTAGAATAGATTAGGAAGGAAAACAAGGCACAAAGTTCAAAGGACATAACTTTATTTAGTTTAAATAAAGTTAAAGGTGACACAAATCCTCATATACCCAGAGGAATGTTTCCAAAGGAGCAATTGTTTTCCGTCTCCTTTTAGAATGAAAAGAGCAGAACTGGAGTATAGGTTAGATCACAGAAAGAACTTAATGGAGGTAACCCTGTTACTCACGAGAATTGCAGGCCAGAGGAAGTCACAGAATTGTCTTGATAATTGGATCTGGGAGTTGGCATCTTTCAGGGAGGGACAGGAGGGAGGGAAATAGACTGAGTCAGTGATTCTCAATGTCCTTTCTGTCTCATTAAATCCCCTGAAAGCTGTAGGAAAGAGCCCTTCTCTGAGCCAACAGGGACACATTGAATCATTGTATTTAATGAGAGCAGGACTGTTTCTTTAAGAGGGTGGTGAAGTGCAGAACACAAAGTGGATACTGTATTGGAAAAAAATAATTGTCCAGATTTCAAAGGAGCTTCCCAAACGACACTCCCTCACATTGGCAGGCATTTGGGCTAACTCATGAAAAACCCACCACGCGTGGCTGGAAGCTTGCAGCCCCTTCCAAATGTGTGTGTGGACGTGCTTGACGCCTTTACCTCGGTAGTGGCCAGGAGTTTCTTCCCGTAGGTCATTCTTGATCAGCAATTTGAAGACCCCGTAGCTTGGGCCTATTCCTCCTTGAAAGTCAGGGCCAAGTTTTTATGAGAACTCTTATTTTACTAGCTTTGAGAAAGATAAATCCTAGCGTACATCTTGTTATTAATTAAAAATGGTGCAATCTATTCAAATATCATTTCTTGACAGTATATTTCACGAAACTATCCCACAAGTATTTGTCTCAAGCCACAGCTTTTCCAAAGCTTGGTTTTGCAAATGATGAACTCGATGATGATTATTTTTATTATTATAATTCTTTTCCAGATGATCCAGGAACCTGCACATCATGCACTATGGGGTATTACATGTAAGTCTGGTGTTTTTGGTTTTTTTTCATGGCACTAACTCCTTCTGCAGTTTAAGCATTACTGACTTAATCCTAAATCCAGTGATTAAAGCAGAGAGACCCTGCAGCCTGAAGCAACTCTCCCCTGTCAGGCTATTAATGAACAATTCTTGCATTTAGCAATAAGAGTGCAGCTGTTTTCTTGCCTTGAAAGGAGGTCCTCTCCTTCTTGGTCCTGGAAGTCACCCAGCCTGACACTGGTGTCTAGGAATCTTGCCATGGGTTACCAAGATTCAGACCTTGCTGTTTATGGACAGATTTTAATAACATACCTGACCCCAAGCAAGCTGTTTCCAAATGTCTGCACGGAGACCTCATCCTTAAAGGGAGTCAGACAGTCCAGGATGAAGCCAGGTGTTTCGTTAGTTCTTTTTTTTATTATTATTTTTATTTATTTATTTATTTATTTTTGGCTGCGTTGGGTCTTCGTTGCTGCGCACGGGCTTTCTCTAGTTGCAGCGAGTGGGGGCTACTCTTCGATGCGGTGTGCGGGCTTCTCATAGCAGTGGCTTCTCTTGTTGCGGAGCATGGGCTCTAAGCTCTCGGGCTCAGTAGTTGTGGCACGCAGGCTCAGTAGTTGTGGTGCATGGTGTTAGTTGCTCCGCGGCATGTGGGATCTTCCCGGACCAGGGCTCAAACCCGTGTCCCCTGCATTGGCAGGGGGATTCTTAACCACTGCACCACCAGGGAAGTCCGTTTCGTTAGTTCTTAATCCTCCCATGAGTAATGAGAGACACGGACCACTAGGTTAAGTGAAATGCAGATAACCATCACCCCCAAAGTTCTCTGTTAAAAATCTACAAATCAAAGATGGTATGTCTCGGGCTTCCCTGGTGGCGCAGTGGTTGAGGGTCCACCTGCCGATGCGGGGGACGCGGATTCGTGCTCCGGTCCGGGAAGATCCCACATGCCGCGGAGCAACTGGGCCCGTGAGCCACAACTACTGAACCTGCGCGTCCAGAGCCTGTGCTCCGCAACGAGAGGCCGCTACAGTGAGAGGCCCGCGCACCGCGATGAAGAATGGCCCCCGCTCGCCGCAACTAGAGAAAGCCCACGGGCAGAAACGAAGACCCAATGCAGCCAAAAATTAATTAATTATTTAATTAATTAATTTTTTTAAAAAAAGACTATCTGTAACTTCAAAAGAAATGATGTGTAGATACATACAAGGAGATTAAATGATGGTGGTAAAGAGAAATATGTCAACACAGCTCATGGAAGAAACTCCATCTTCTCCCCCCAGGTTCAAACACCAGTGTTATAAAACCTGTCCTGAGAAGACCTACAGGGAAGAATCTGAATGCAAAGCATGTGATACCAACTGTGGCAACTGCGACCAGGATGAATGCTACTGGTGTGAAGAGGGCTTCTTCCTCTTGGGTAAGCTCAAAAACGGCATTGTACAGAGTGACAGCAAGGCTCCAGGGCTCCACCCAGAAATGGGAGAGCTCCTCTGATCAGTTTGAGTCCTCCTGTGCCTCCTGTCCAAGGAGGAATTTTAATTTTGTTTGAAAATAAACATTAACCAGGACTCCTTCTTTCTGCTTTTATTATTGAAGCATAGCTCCTATTTCAGTAATTAATCTCAAGTGTCTCTAAGCTGATGGAAAGGAGAGTGAATGGAGGGGAGGGAGAGGTGCTCAAGAGAAATGCTTTGGAGTTGAAGTCACCTGGAATATTTAGAACATAACTCTTTCCTTGACACTTCATCCGCGTTATATATTCCTTGCACTGTAAAAGTTAAATAAGATCTTTTGTCTTCGATTTTGATCAATTCATTGACTTTGATGGAAATGAATAGTTAGGAAAGGTAAATACTGTGAGCCTTCCAGTTGAAGAGAATAGTCCAGGTTCTTGAATGTTTGTGGGAGAGAGAGTGGCGCAGACAGCCCACAGCGACCTTCAGAGATTCTGTACGTAGAGATCATTTTATTTGCAGTCTTTCAAGGCCTTGAGGACATGAAAACTTTTATTCTATGCTCCTAGCCCTTTGAGCTGATAGCCAACTTGAATTTTCAGTCCTCTTTCGGAGGACTTAAAGCGTTGGATTTATTAAGACACGATTCTTGGTTGAAATAAGCAGATGCCATCATGGTTTCTTTAAAAACTAAAACATGTTCCTCGGCCTCCCTTCGGCCTGTTTAGAACTCGGCCCTGCGTAGAGCACCAGGCTCGGCCAGCCAGGGTCGCGCTTCATGCCTCCGTTCTGTGTTCTCATGTAGGCGGCAGTTGCGTGAGGAACTGTGGCCCTGGCTTCTACGGTGACCCGGAGATGGGAGAATGTGAGCCCTGCCACGGAGCCTGCAAAACCTGCACCGGTGTTGGCCGCAACCAGTGTAGCAGCTGCAGAGAAGGGTTGCAGCTGCTGCATGGGACGTGTGTGCATCTGGCCCAGACCCAGGTGGAAGGCAGATTCTGGAATGGTATGGACCTCCCAAGAGAGATTGCAGGTGTCTAGCTGACTCCTCTGCCACCCCCCCCCACCCCCAAACCCTTGCTTTCAGGATACCCAAGAGATGAAGGTTGCCAGTAAAAGAAAAGCCTGGAGTCCCAGAGCCCCTGTGATGCTCATTGCGGGAGAGGATAAGAGGCTATGGCTGGCATCTGGCGAGGAGGGAAAACCCAAAGGGCCACTGATGAGTGATCTGACCATTTGAGTTTCCACCTGGGTGGAGTAGACCGCAGAGCACGTAAAGAGCATCAGAGAGAGAAATGACTACCATTTTCTCAAAGATTTCAGAATAGCTTCTATCACATTCACTTATCTCTTTATTAGAAAAGAGATAAAAGAAAACTACCAGTGGGATAGCTTGTCCAGTTAGACAAGGAAGAATCACTCTAAATTATGGGAACTTCAGCTGAAATGACTGATCTTTCTGGCTGGATTATTAGACCTTGCCATCATTCAAGCTTACCTTTTAAAAGTTGCCCCTCTAGTTGCAGATGGGGAAAGCGGGGGGCTTGAGAAGGAGCGGGAGGGAGGAAAAGTGTGGGAGCTGGGAATCTAACAGTAAAGGCCTGTGTGTATTCGTTCCCACCTGAGTCTTCAGAATTGGCCTCCAGACCCTGAAGCCTTGGTCGCAGGCTTCCTGGCAAGGTATGACAACCTTGCAGTGACCTCTCCATGCCTGAGGTGGTTAAAAAACAAAATCCTCCTCCTGCTGGAAAAATCTGACTCACATTCTATGCAGAGACGTTCATGAAAACAAGAGATGCTCTCCGTTTTGATCTCGAGGCGAGGATTTGTTTAAAAAGGTCATTCCAGTGCAGAAGCAACAGCAGCTGAAAGCAGGTCTGCTTGGGATGATTCTTCTAAGAGCTGGAGGGAAGGATAAATCTGGGGCAAGAGAGAAAAGCCTCTTGCTGGGTTTCAGAGGAAGGATATCCACAGCTGCTGTCTACTTCGACAGTGTCGCATACGTGACTTAAAGGAAGAGCGGCTCGGAGACCATCACAAACCCAGCAGCCAAAGGCCACGGAGAGCACTGGCCGATTTCAGAGACACAGCTAGGAGGAAAATCATTCACTCCAGACCGGGATATCTTCCGTGAATTAAAGCTGAACCGAAAGGCTGAAAACGAGTTTGTCTGGCATTCAGGCATTTAAGAGGCAGTGCAAGCCAAGAGAAAAACAGTCTGGTGGTGTGTTTCTAGCTCAGAACATCTGTATTTTATCTGGTGTCCAGATGATGAAAAGGTTCGGGGAGCCAAGAGTCAGAGCAGATTGATTCCCCAAATGATTACACGTCCCTTTCAACTGGACTACGCACTTCGCAAGCAGAAATCAGGCCTTGATTGCCCGCCCCCCTCTGTCGAAGCATCCCACCTACCCCTCTCCGTGTTCTACCACCAAAATGTACTGTTTCTGAAGAGAGGGAGGAATGAGTCCACTTGGGGATTTCGTACTAAGGGATTCAGGAAGCAGATGAGAATGTTTCTCACGGCTGGACGAAAGCAACAAACTCAAGGACATGGCTGCACTCTCCCACATCTGTGATCTGGGAAATAAGACATGCAGACTATGAACAACGAGAAAAACTTAGCTCAGCAAGGTAAGACCGGAGCTCAGCTTCCCCAGCATAGCTTAGGTACCACCGAAATGGACAGTAAATGAGAAATGTACTCCACAAGGCCCTGAGAGTATTTGAGCCAATGCCTACATTTTTCTCCTGACTTCGTTTCCTTAAAAAACAGGGTTGAGGTTGTAACAGGAGAGCAGAGGGTTCCAGAGAACAAGCACTAATTAACCGCACCTCTAAGATGATGGAAAGCAGATTGCAGTCATCCTGGGTCAACTCAGAGGGAGCCCAGACAAATCAGAGTGTTTATGAGAGAACGGCGCTACCTAGGTGGTACCAGCGAAGTGTTGTGTTGTTTTTGTTGTTTTAAACACAGATTCAGATCCAGGTAGGGCAGAGCAGATGGGACAAACTTTAGCCCATTTCTTCACCCACACGACTGCCAGTGGAAACAATAAGCTCATGCTTGCATCTGAAGACTGACCACGCCCACTGTCTATGTCAGCATGTGTCGGGGAAATGCCCTTGAAATAAAAATCCAGCTAGAGTCCACTGAACTCCTCTCTTAATAAGGTGGCTACTCATGGTGAGAGTGGTGAGGTTGACGGGTCATCACCCTTTGTCAATTAACAGCTGAGCCTGGGAATGCCTCCTATCCTTGTCCAAGGATGGAGATTTTCCTACGCCTCATACCACAGCTGACAAATCCTCCAGCCAAGACCAAGTAATCTCCAGAGATTCTTCCTGCCACCTAAAAGTCACTGCACAAAAGTATAGATCGGGCTTCCCTGGTGGCGCAGTGGTTGAGAGTGTGCCTACCGATGCAGGGGACACGGGTTCGTGTCCCGGTCTGGGAGGATCCGACATGCCGCGGAGCGGCCGGGCCCGTGAGCCATGGCCGCTGAGCCTGCGCGTCCGGAGCCTGTGCTCCGCAACGGGAGAGGCCATAACAGTGAGAGGCCCGCGTACCGCAAAAAAAAAAAAAAAAAAAAAAAGTATAGATCATCCCCAGATTCCCTGTCCCGGTCACTAACTAATATATTGTGAAGAGTACTTAGGCCAATGTCCCTGCGTGGCAATAAGAGAACCAATGTTAAACAGGCTGCTGCCAATGGCATCAGCAGTGACTCAGGCAACACGCAGAGCCACCGTTGGTGAAAATGTTCAGGGGTGGCAGGCCACGGGCTTTGAAAGAAGATGGTGGCTTCAGCTGGTTTCCTGAAACCATTGTTGGGAATGGAAACAGTGTACCCTATTACTGTTAAATCATTTGGGTTTTCTTAAGTGGTTTGCTCCCTGGTAGTGCTGGAAAGTCTTGGGAATAATTCCTGCACATTTCCCCTACCCACCTATTTCCCTCATTAAAACCGTGTTTGTAGCAGGCTCTAATTACATATTCTGATGGGTAGTCTAATCTACAAAGCACAGACATGGTAAATTAACTTTTTATCTTTGACCACATCCTAACAATTTATCACTAGCCTGTCTTTCGATCTTAATTCCTATGCTCTGAGAAAGACTGAAATCCCAGAGTCAGTTACAAACACTGGAAGCCACTCACGCGTGAAAAAAAATTCTCAATAGTGGGGAGATATGTGGCTTCATAGTAACTGAACTTTAGAGAATTTTAAAGAAACCATGAGAATCTGGTTTTTTTAGAAGGACTTTGTAGATGTGTACAGTTGCCTCACTTAACTTACAAATGAGAACATGATTTTTACTTAATTAACCAATCACAACTCAGAGTGCAGAAAATACATGTTTCTGGGTAGCTAAGTAAACTTTTGTCCTAGTGGTATGAAGGAGCCACATGTATCTCCTTACACTGAGTATTAAACATCCAGGAATTTTATGAGTGGACCATTAAACCATTGCAACTTAAAATCAGCTATGGTGGGAATATTTACACCACAGCAATTGGTAAACAGGAGGACTCAAGTTTTTGTTATTGTTTCGTGTTCCAAAGAGCCATGTTACCAGTACATCACTGCTTTGACCTCTACCAAACTATTTTAAATCAAAGTGAATTACTAAAACATCTCTCTAGTGACCGTAGGCTTTAGCATTCGGCATACCTGAATTCAAATCCTGGCTCTGTTCTTTACTATCTCCATAACCTGGAGCAAGATATTCATCCTCTCTGAGCCTCAGTTTCCTCACCTATAAAATGAGAACATGAAACTGCCTCATACAAGGTCCTTTGGAGAATTGAATGAAAGAATATATATAAAGCCTGCAGCACATATGATGCAATAAAAGTTAATCTATTCTCTAACCCTTTAACCTAATCCAGTTTTAACCCATGAAACACTAGTTCACTTTCAAAACTGCCTCCTTGAGCTCATGAAAGAAAGCAATTTGGGGGCCTAAGGAATAATACAGGTCTGGGAAAAATAGTCCCAGAAAGCAGGGCAAATGATGGTCAGTTGGGATGCCTAATAGCCAAGTTGAGTCCTGACTTAACCAAGAATGTGTACAAAGATGATAACAGCAGTTTTACTTATGATAACAAAAAGAAGGAGAGAGCAATCTAAAAATGTAACGAGAAAAAAATGAAGGAAATTATGGTTCATGCAAATACACAAACCATTAAAAATGTTTACAAAGAATCTTCATGGCAAGAGAAAATGCCTATAAGATGTACAATATTAAATGAAAAATGTAGGTTGGTATTATATATGCAGAAGATGTAAATGATTACATATATATGCACATATGTAATGATACACATTCACTATAAAGATGGGAAATCTATATGCCAAAGTATACACAGTAAACATTTCTGGGTGGTAAGATCATGGGCAAACTTTATGTTCTTCTTTATCTTGTTTGCATTAAAAAAATAAAACACTTTATTTTTTTTAATAAAAAAAGAACCTGTGCCCACTGCAAGCCCATCTTTGGTGAAGAGCCCGCTGCAGGAGCGACGAAGGTGGAAGTTTCAAATCAAAAGAGGTAACAGGGAAATAGGGAGGAGAAGACAATCAAATATGAGGAGAGTCTCTGTGTTGTAGAAACCAACCCGAGAAGCCGGGCAGTGAGGAACAAGCAGGCATGCAGAAGTCGTGAGAGAAACAGAGAGAGGAGGAAAACACAACACAAAATATAAGTGGGCGCCCAAAGGGAAAGACTGGGAGGAATTTCATCAGTGGAGACTTCTAGAACATACAAGGACATTCCTGAGGTGCTAAGTGCTTATGCTTGGGAGAGGCTATCAAGAAAATCCTCTGTCCTTGCAAATCTTTAAGAAAAGCACCATTTGCCTTCCCAGTCACTGCAGCCTTGTTTGAAATAGCAAAGATTGGAAAAAACTAAATGGCTACCAATAAGAGTAGAAAAATGAAGCATGACACATCCACACGATGGAATACTATGGAGCCATCAAAAAGGATGAGGAGGTTCTTTATGTACTGATAAAGAATGGTCTCCAGAACACTGAGTTACAAAAAAAAAAAAAAAAGGCAACATGATAAATATTGTGAACAGATAAAGTTTGTATAAAAAGGTTGGAGGGGGATGGGGAGAGAGGGGAGAGACTTCACGGTATGTGCCTTTTCTGCATTTTCAACCATGTGAGTATTGCTTTATTTGATTTTAAAAATTTTAAATAAGAACCCCTGTTTTATAGGATTGAGTTATAGTCATTTTTGAAGGATGGACACTACATTTTCTTGGTCAAGGTGATCTTTTTTGTTTTTTGAGTTGGGGAGGTCTTGTTCAGTCTAGAATTTCTGGAGTAGCAAAAAGAGAAACTATGATCAAGGTCAAATTTTACTTGTTGACATTAAGTCTCTAATCTTTCATGATAGAAGAGCTCTGGCTGGAGATGACTTTATCCATTTGCTGACGCCTGATTGCTAACTGTGTGTGCAGAGTACCCTCTAGTGGAGGAATGAGGACATTACAGAATTTTATACCAAGTATATTGGAGTAAAATATCCAACTGCCAGAATGTGAGATACGTATGTGTAATTACAAATGCATGTATATGTGTAAATATATACATTATATATTTTTAAATATGATAAAATTAATGAAAACTTTTATCTTTTTAAATATAACATTTTAGCATAAAAATGATAAAAGTCAAAACAAAATCAACCCATGGCCTTGATATATAATAACGATTTTCCAGGCGCTCAAGAGCTAATGAATATTATTTTGTTATTATTCTTTGAATAACTGCTCTCAGAAAGTAAACATCTTTTTCCCCCCAGCTTAAATGAGATATAACTGACATACAATATTGTGTAGGTTTACCGTGTGTAACACGATGATTTGATATATGTGTACGCTGCAAAGTGATTACCCCAATAAGGTCAGTGAACACATTCATCATCATCACTTTCGTGAAAATCTTGGGACTAGCATTGCTCTGCACTGGCTAACTGAACTCTTAACAAATCCCCCAGGGAGAGTACATCAGTCAGTGGTCTACTGGAAAACCAGTACAAAATTTTCTCTCCAAACTAGGAAACAGCTTCCACGCAGAACGGCAGGACCGACAGTCATTTATATCCATGTATCCATAGCTATCTACCTTCCTACCTACCTACCTAGTTTTCTCTGTAGCAAGGCTCAGCAGTTTATTAACCATGAGCGCCATCAGAGAAACCAAGCAATGCCTCCTGGTGCCACTCCAAGTATGGAACGAAAGAGAACGGGAGATAAAACAGAAGCCTGAGAATGGGGGTGGAATGGTAACAGATGAGGAAATCGGGAGAGAGGAGAAAGGAAGGAGGAGGATCCACCGTTTACTGAGCCACTCCACGCATGCTTCACAGGTTAACTCACTCTGGCTTCACAGGAGTCCTGTAAGGGAAGAATCATTTGCTCTCATTTTAGAGACGTGGAAATTAGGACTCTGAGAGTTTAATTACTGTATCCATGGTTACCCTACCGGAAGCAGCACAGCTGGGATATGAAGGCAGGTGTGACTAGAGACTGACTCTTGGGAGGAGAAGGAAGGAAATGAAAGGCAAGAGAATAGGAAGGAAGGAAGGAAGGAAAGAAGGGAGGGACGGAGGGGAGGGAGGAAGGAAGGAAGGGAAGGAGGGAGGGAGGGAGGAAGGAAGGAAGGAGGGGAGGGAGGGAGGGAGGGAGGGAAGGGAGGGAGGAAGGAGGGAGGGAGGGAGGAAGGAAGGAAGGGAGGAAGGGAGGAAGGAGGGAGGGAGGGGAGGAAGGAGGGAAGGAGGGGAGGAAGGAGGAAGGAAGGAAGGATGGAGGGAGGGAGGGAGGGAGGAAGGAAGAAAGGAAGGATGGAGGGAGAGAGGGAGGAAGGAACGAAGTAGGGAGGGAGGGAGGGAAGAAGGAAGGAAGAATGGAGGGAGGGAGGAAGGAAGGAAGTAGGGAGGGAGGGAGGGAGGGGAGGGAGGGAGGGAGGGAGGAAGGATGGAGGGAGGGAGGGAGGGAGGGGAGGGAGGGAGGGAGGGAGGATGGAGGGAGGGAGGGAGGGAGGAAGGGGAGGGAGGGAGGGAGGAAGGAAGGAAGGAAGGACGGAGGGAGGGAGGGAGGGAGGGAAGGGGAATGGTAAGATGCCAACAATAACAACTAACTGAACTTCAGGGTCATTCATATGACACGTTCTGAGCTAGAACTTCTTTTTCTAATTTTCCCCCGTGTGAGTCATGCTGATTCCTAGGCAATTACTGAAATTTAGTCAAGATCTCTATGTATATTGATTAGGTGATATTATTGAGGCTGTTATGTATGTCTGCCCAGTGGAGTTGCTGCCTTCCTGGAAAAGCCTGCCCAGCAAATGGTCGTGCCGGAAGAGAGGGGAAACAGCTCGCATGTTTCCCAGCTTAATGGCATATTAACCTGGAATGGCCTGCCCACCACCTGACCAGCCAGAAAGCTCTCGGGTGCCTCTGCTATATTGATGTTTAACATTGGGCACAAATTTAAGAGGAGATCAATTTAGGCTGCATCCCACAGTGGCTACTCTGAAGAACACAGAGACCCAAACATTGACCAACTGTGAAATCTGGTTCCAAAGAACAACATCAAAAAAGCACAGTGAATTCTCAGTTATCATCTTGGAGTGAAGAGAAGTGGTCATCTAAGAATGCTGGGGAAATAAGTGATTACTTTTGACGCAAAAACTCCTGCATGCGTACACACAACCACACATTCCCTTACCCCACACATTTTTTAAATATGAAAGAAGTAAAATTTGTTAATTCAAATATCCCCTTAGTATTTAAGGCTATCCTGTCTTAATAGGATAGTCTGCAAAGAAAGTCTTGATAATCAATTGTCAATGACAGAGTAAGAAAAAAATAAAATAAATGAAGTCCACATGGTAGGCAGTGGGTGGTGCAAAGATTTAGCCAATGTCAACCTGAAGGGATTCTATTTGGGGTGAAAAGGGAAATGAGATTACCTATGAGATCTTTTCCAACACTGCAGGGCTCTGAGCCTGTTCAAAAGAGACAGACTTCTTGTTTCTTTCCCTACACAGACCTCTTGGGAAGATACCAGCCTTGTCATTCTTCTTGCAAAACCTGCCATGGATCTGCAACCCTGTGCACTTCGTGTCCAAAAGGTGAGTGTTGCGTGCGACAGAAGGAAGCAGTGGCAAAGCCAATTTGCTGTAACTCATGTACATCAGCATCTCTGTGTAAGGGGTTTGCAGGACTTGAACTAGTCCCATCACATGTTGCTATCACAGTAGCTACGCTGGAGAAACACAGGGACCTAAACACTGACCTATAATAAAAACTGGCTTTCAAGGGACCAGAACAAAAAAGAAAAGAAATGTTTCTTTTCCAAAAGCACGATGAAGTTAGTGATTGATTTGGCCACAGAGTTTGTTAGGGTCTCTGGGTGTCTGACCTTTCTAGAGGTTCCACTGTTCTTTTAAAGTGCATTAGCTGAAACAAGAGAATTAAGGTGGAGAATCTAGGTGGGGATAGAGAGTCTACCTGCTATTTTTCTTCATTTTTGGTACTGAATTTAGGGGAGGAAAAAGAAAAGCACAACATAACAGCTCAACAAATTAATTGCTTCATCATCTATAAAAACACATCAGAAATAAGTTCCCTGAATTAGGGGGACAGTTTATTAACATGGTACGTTAGGAATTCAGAATTTAAGAATCACTATTAAAGTGATCATTATGTTGAAATGTGCAATGTTAATAGTGAGATGAGACACAAAAACAACAGAACTTAAAATGACAGGTATGCCATGATCCTACTCCTACAGTATATAGAAGTCAACACACAAAAATTGATGGAGTTTTCTTGGAATTTTGGAGTTCAGGGTGATTTTTAAATTGCTTTCTTTAAAAATAATGTTATCTTATTTTTTTCCCATTAAAACTAAATAGATGGACTGTCTGTTAAAGGTGGAGTTGGGTGGAAGGGTTGCTACTATGTTGGTGTCCTAACAGGATAGGCTTTGGGAAGCAGAACAGACTCCATCAAGATGTGCGTGTATAACTGCCTCACACCAGGAAGGTCTTAATAGACAAAGTGCTTAAGACAAAGGTCTCAATAGATGGACCACCTGGGCAGTGGGAAGCCCCATGGTGACCCGTAGCAGTATCAATAGGAAAGTCAAAGAAACAAGCCTGTGGTCAATTTCCTTTCTAGAGCTTTAACTCATCTTGGAGGACTTAGCGTCACTAATAGATGTTTTGGTAATCCTGATATAAGTGTTCCCGATACTCAGGGCTTTGGAGCAGTTAAAAAAGCTGTCAGGGGCTCCCCTGGTGGCTCAGTGGTTGAGAGTCCGATGCAGGGGACATGGGTTCGTGCCCCGGTCCGGGAGGATCCCACAGGCCGCGGAGCGGCTGGGCCCGTGAGCCATGGCCGCTGAGCCTGCGCGTCCGGAGCCTGTGCTCCGCGACAGGAGAGGCCACAATAGTGAGAGGCCCGGGTGCCGCAAAAAAAAAAAAAAAAAAAGCTGTCAGGAACATCAGTTCTCTGCGTGGATGCGTGTGCTGTTAGATTAGACACACGATGACCGTCTGACCTGCCTTCTTCCCTGGGTTTCTAGGCACATATCTGTTGGCTCAGACCTGCGTCCCATCCTGTCCCCAAGGCATGTGGCCCTCAGTGAGAAGCGGCAGCTGTGAGAACTGTACAGAGGACTGTGCCTCTTGCTCTGGAGCCAATCTTTGCAAAGAGTGCCAAACGCAGCCAGACCACCCCCTCCTCCTCCATCAAGGCAGGTGCTTAACCAGGTGCCCTGAGTAAGTTTTCCTCTTCCTTTCACTTGCTACTTGTGTTCGTTCCCCTGCAGTACTTTGGGGGCAATTCCTTCCCATTCACCAAGGACCTCTTCTCTTCCTTGGTTAGAACACCTACATCCGCCTCCCTTCTCAACTGTCTGACATCACTGTCAGCCACAGCAGCCAAAGCTTCCATAAGGCCAGATGCACGCTTCTCCCTTGTGACCATGAGATGTATATATTTTTACCTTTATGAAAATATGTTTATTTTTTACCTTGTAATTATGATCAAACAGTTGTCAGGGGTTTTTTTTTTCCATCACAAAAGTGAGGCTGTGATAGGCTGTGGAACACACGGACCTCTTCTTCATGTCGAAAGTGAGGTATGAATCACAGGTAATAAATAAAGAGTAATACCTGCCTAGTTATTGATTGGTTCCTCATGGCTTCCTTGGTCCCCTGGTTTACAATTCCTTTACTCTTCCTATCAATGGTCCTGCCTCCAGGATTTACCTAAATGGGAAGTAGGAATAGCAAATGGAAAAGTTCATCAGGAAAATTTCAGTGACAAGCAGCAGAAATGTCAAAGAGCAGGACAGAAAATGTGGGGTGTATGAATGCATACAATAAAAAGTTTGGAAATCTCGTATTGGTCATTTCAGTGGCCAACGCTTCATTAGAAACCCACAATCTTTCCATTTTCCTCTTGTACCTTCCTCAGCTTGTCCTTCCCCGAGCCCACGTTGTCTGTCCATCCGCAACTGCACCACCCCATACTGCAACAACCTGAGACAGAAAAGGGTGCCTTTCTCCTTGTTTATCTCTTTTTAAGAAGAAAGAAAACTCCCTCAGACTTCCCTTCACACCTCATCAGCCAGAATGCATCACTAACATCTTCCTAAACTGATCGCTGGCAAGGAGAATGGAAACGTAAGGATTGATGTAGGTTGAACAAGATTTGCCCCTGAACACACACAAAAATCACAACACCGACAGCCAGGAAGAGTGGAGAGAGGGAGGCAAGAAATGAGTTTGGGGAAGCAGCCTACAACATCTGAAGGAACTAGAAATTTTATTTGCCCACTGCTTAAAAGAACATGATAAAAACAACACCTATTTTCTAGTGACCTGTTGGTATCTGTTACTGAGATTGATCCTGTTGGGTACAAATATAAGTCATGGTGCTGACACTCAAAAAGCATTCAATCTGGGCTTCCCTGGTGGCGCAGTGGTTGAGAATCCGCCTGCCAATGTAGGAGACACGGGTTCGAGCCCTGGTCTGGGAAGATCCCACCTGCCGCGGAGCAACTGGGCCCGTGAGCCACAACTACTGAGCCTGCGCGTCTGGAGCCTGTGCTCCGCAACAAGAGAGGCCGCGATAGTGAGAGGCCCGCGCACCGCGATGAAGAGTGGCCCCCGCTTGCCACAACTAGAGAAAGCCCTGGCACAGAAACGAAGACCCAACACAGCCATAAATAAATTAATTAATTAATTTTAAAAAAAATCATCCAATCTAGTGTAGAAGCCATATGTATCCAATTCAATTCTACAGATACATGTTTAGTACCTACTGGGTGCAAGAATTGATATTGGAAGCTAAGATCAAGTGAAGGAAGTCTGAGCTTACAACAGGCTTACAATCCAGTCGGGAAGGTTACATCAATCAATGTCATACTTCTCAGGTCCTTAATACACAAAGGGCTAAAAGTTTCCAAGGAAGAAGAAACCATTTAAAAACAGCTACTTACTGAGAGCTTGCAATATCTAGGCACTGCACTAAGGGTTTCAAAGGCACCATCCTATTCATCCTAACAAGAATCTTCTTATCCAGATACAGTTGACCCTTGAACAACACAGGTTTGAACTGTGAGGTTCCACTTACACGCAGATGTTTTTTTTCAGTAAATACGGTACTATAGAATCCATGGTTGATTGAATCCACAGATGCAGAACCATGGATATAAAGGACCAGCTATGGGAATTGAGCAACCATGGATTTTGGTATTCATGTCTGGTCCTGGAACCAATCTCCTGCAGTTACTGAGGGACACTATATCATTATTTCCCCCCATTGTATGGGTGAGGAAAGGGGTAGCATGCCCAACATCACACTGCTAACACATGGCATGGTCAGGATTCCAACCCAAGTCTCTGTAGCACTGAAGTTCATGTGCTTAACCATTGCACTATGCCACATTTTCATCCAACTGGGGTTTCTTTTTTCTTTCTTTATAATAGCTTTATTGACATATAATTCACATACCACACCATTCACCCACATAAAGTGTACAATGGTTTTTAGTATAGTCAGAGTTGTGCAACCATCACAATTGATTTTAAAATACTTCCATCACCCCCCAAAGAAAACTCTATACCCTTTTCGCAGTTACTCTCAATTTCCCACCGCCCTAAGCAACCACTAATTTACTTTCTGTCTCTATAGATTTGCCTATTCTTGAACATTTTATATAAATACTACAGAATGTGACCTTTTGTGACTGACTTCTTTTATTCTGCATAATATTTTCAAGGTTCCTCCCCAGTTGGGTATTTGAGAAGAGGCTTAATGGTGAAAGGGTCAGGGTAAGAGAACCCAGCACAGCAGGGAGAAAGGAGTATGAGGGGAGACTGAGCCAGGGAACACCCAGCTCTCCTTCCCCAGCCACCATGCTTCCGCCTCAGCAAAGTTAGCAAAGATATTCTACAACAAAGGTGAAGGTCAGAAATCTACTTACCAAAGTCAATCATTGCTTCCTTGTTAACCTTTGTCACGGTGGGACTGAACTGGTTGTCATTAGCATCACCTTACTTATCTAATCATTACCACCATCTTCCTACTATCTCTTGGATTCTTCAAATGTTCCAGGAATTGAAAATGCATTAAAGTGAGGCAGAAAGAGATGCATTTTGCTTTCACCCAATTAGTTGACCATTCCACACTTTTTTTCTCCAAATCTGGGTTGAGCCACTCAGATTTGGAGGAATAAAAAGAAGTAATGGGACCCTATGCAGATACATGGCAGCCAAGATATTTTCTTTTCTTTTTTTTTTTTTAAGCAATAGGGAAGCTACTAACACGCCCTGAAAATCCTGCAGACTATGGAATCGCAAGTACGTGCTTTCCTGTCTTAAATAGGGTGGTCTTATTACTGTGGAGTCCTCTGTCTTTATGTTTACGAAACAACAGGGGAGATAAAGTCTGAGGAACGTATAATACCCAGCTTGGCTAGGCAGTTTTGTTTCTCTTTCTGCAAAATTGCCCTTTGGGGTGCGATCCATCCTAAAATAGCAATAAGATTTATAACAGAAACACAACCTGCAAAGAAATGATATCCAGGTATTCAGAATTATTTATAAATCGGCATTAGTGGCCACTGCTTTTTCAAATATGGTATATGTTCATCAAATTAAAAAGTTCGAGCGGTAACATACATCATTACAGTAATTGTTTAAAAGGTAACGCAAAACTTAAAGTGTGCTCAAATCCACCACATATGAACAGATTTGAAGCTCTGGTGGAAGAAAACATGGTCTTCCTTTAAGCGTTGGCTGTCACTGTCTTAGGTGTTTGTAAAATATGCATAAAGTTCCAGAACCACACAGCTTTAGAATTACATATATTTATCTTGATCGAAAGACTTCAACGTAAAGTACTTTGAATTTAACAGTTTAATACATGTGGCCATTTCTTCTCCAAAAAAAATTTGTCTTCTTAAATAAAAATAACAGTGAAATAAAGCATTAACTAAAAAGTCTTGTAAGTGCAGGGAGAAGACAGGAAGACTAATTACTGGCCAGATCTATGCGGAGAAGGCTGGTTTCAGCAAAGTGGCTCTCTGAAAAACACCTTCTCACGTTGCCTTCTAGCTGTCTCCCATCTGACAAGTTTCTCAGATTCCTGTATTTTTGAATTAGTAGTCGTCTTCAACAGCTTTGCCTTCTTTTTTTGCTTGAATCTATTCCTTTCATTTCAGCATCTTCTCCAACATCCACTGACTCCCTTATGAGAAGAATCTGAGAAAGTTTTCTTCATGCTGCATTTCTTCAAAATCTGTACTAGAATTGCTCACCTTAAGTGCCCAACAACTATTCTGCAGAGACCTTGGCCAGGCCTAGCACTGAAATTTCCCCAGAAGCCAGGTGATATCACATAGCCCAAAGCCCCCAGCCACTAAACACAGGTTGGTCTTTCCTGCATGGCCAATCCCCACCCTAAAACTACAGACTATGACTGGTCCCACCTTGCGTTATTTTGTTAGCATAAATTCTAAGGTGGTCAGAGGAGCATAGAACATTCCTACCACTTGGTGAATTCCAAGAATTTAGAAGTTAGCTAGGGAGAAAGGCTAGACCTCTCTTTGGAGCAGGCCAAATCCCTTGCTACACACAAAGAAATAATCAATCTACCAAATTCTCATTCAGGTAGATGGGATATGTTTAAGAATGCATTAAATTTCCTTAATTTCAAATTTCTCAAATTCAATCAAACTCTTGATGAGCATATAATACATTTCTATCCACTGTCTTGTTAAATGCAATTTTAAGAGATTGACTTGTTGGACAAAGTAGTAGTACTGTCTTTGTTCTTCAAGTGTTCTCCATCATGGTCCAAAGAAAAACTAAGGATACTAATGAGTAAGGAAGCCTGGCCTTACTTTTCAACTGGACATTATTTAGTTACCCCTCTTCTACCTACACTTCTTTCTTCTCAAATTTTTCTACTTAAAACTACATTAGAAATGTGACTTTTGTTCACCCCTGTCCTATTTCTTCCTGACACATTCAGTACATTTTTGTTTACTGAATATAAGAAATTAGTGACTGAGAGAATGATTAAATGGATGTGAATGAGTTAGCTGATTAATTAATTAAAACATCAACTAAAGATGCTATATAAGAAGGTTCTTTTATTGGCTTTAGGATTCAAAAAGGACTGTAGTAAATTGAGTTACTTGCTGCAATTTTCACCCTTCCTTGTATCTATGCCCTCTGCCTGTAATGTTGCGGCACTCCCCATGAGTAGCAGAATGGACTTCCCTGACCCTTGACTTTGGTCTGGGTAATTTGGTTTGCTTTAGCCAATGGCATGTTACCAGAAGAGAATCAGAGGCTTAAAATGAAATGTGCTTGCCTGTGTTGACCTGATGAACAGACTGTCAGGTATTTCTCCAGCAATGATGGGTTTATTTGGGATCAGCAGAGAACTGCAATTCAAGGTCTGGAAACATGGTGGGCCACATGCAAGTTCCTGCACAGCAAAGGAAGGAGAACAATTTTATAGAGAGGAAAAGAAGTTGGGGGGGCTTGGTAAACAAAGAGTTTGTGGCTTTTCATTGGCTGAGTCCTTGCCAGGAAAGAAAAGGAGACTTTCTTCTTCCTCTTTGACTTTGCTATTGTCACAGGGTGTGAGAACTCCCCTTCTGGTCTCCCAACTCTATTTAATTGAGGCTTCTCATTATTTTTTTTTTACATTTTCCCCTTTTGATCAAGATCACTGATCAAGAATCAGGTTTTCTAATTTCAGCAGCTTTTTGTCCCTCAACGTCAGGAAGGACTTTTCCTGGGTGTAATGTCTCATGTCAGAGGGAAACTGTACAGATTGGAAACCTAGTAAGGTCACATTCAAGTAACAAGGAGTGGCAGGAGGGGGAAATCTCCAGCACTTTTTATCTACAGTCCATATGTTATGAAGATCATAGATATTGGAGTTCATTTGAAGATGTCATCATCAAAGGTTTGGCAACAACTTCCAACAGGTCTAGTCCAGATATCTTGGGAAAGTCGTCGCATCAGATGTCATCTGCTTCAATTCTGGGAAATCTTTACTTTCAGGGCCCCAGATGATGTGCAGGTCAAATCAGGGTTCAGTGCTTTCTTTATGTGTGTCCAGTGAATCCAAGAGTCTGTTCCTTGGAGTGTGGCGGCACAAGAGTTGGTTAGCAGTATGTAATAGGGACCTTTCCAGCAAGGTTAAAGAGAGTTCTTCTGCAGGTATCTTTTCCAAGAGATGAAATCTCCAGTTTGCAAGGTATGATGCTTAAGGTCTCCATCTCCCATGGCCATACTGTGAAAAGATTGCTCTACTAAAGCATGTTTACTTTTAATAGAAGCAGTTAGGCCTTTGCAATATTGGTGTATCTCTCCTTTTATTGGCTGAGGGTCAAAATAACTAGAAGCCAAGTTCATTGGGCATCCTGTGACTATCTCAAATGGTGAGAGTTTATGAATTCCAAAAGGAGTGGATATGAGATTTAGAAGTACCAATGGCAATGCTTGTGGTCAAGGTATTTGGAGGGCCTCTACAAATTTTTCCTACTGAGTCTTAATAATGTCATTAGTGTGTTTTACTAAACCAGAGAGTTGAGGGTGGTAAGCACAGTGAAAGTGTTGTAGAACTGGCCAAACAGTACAGACTTATCTAAGTACCTGATCAATAAAATAGGTTCCTCAATCACAACGAACTTCAAGAGGAGTTCCAGGCAGGGAAAATGCTGTCCAAAGGATTTAGCCACAGAAAAGGCAGTAGCCTGTCTACAAGGGAAAGCTTCAGTCCAGAGTGAAAACATACAGACCATGACTAAAACATATTTACATCCATTAGACAGAGGACGTTTATGTAATCCATTTGCCAGACCTCAAGTTGTCCATCAGGCAGTTTAAAATGTCAGGAAACAGTATGAAGAGCCTTCCCTGGGTTGTAGTTTGGACAAGTGGGAGAAATGAGGTAAATACTCTTTGTTGCCTTGTTAATGTTTCCCCACCAGTACTGATTCATGAAGGCTATCATTTTGTCATAGACTGAAGGGTTTTTTTTGTTTGTTTGTTTTTTGCGGTACGCGGCCCTCTCACTGTTGTGGCCTCTCCCGTTGCGGAGCACAGGCTCCGGACGCGCAGGCTCAGCGGCCATGGCTCACGGGCCCAGCCGCTCCGCGGCATGTGGGATCTTCCCGGACAGGGGCACGAACCCGTGTCCCCTTCATCGGCAGGCGGACTCTCAACCACTGCGCCACCAGGGAAGCCCTAGACTGAAGGTTTAATGCATGTACAGTGGTGGGGAGTGGGAATTTCACAGTCTCCAGTAGGACTGGCTTGTTATATGGTCCAAACTAGAGCTTTCTCTTTTTAATCAAACCAACAACTACTGAATTTCCAAAATTTTTTTCTTTTTTGAGGCCAACTGTTGGGCCTCTCTAGCCATTTTTTCTAAATTATCACTTGAGGAAATGATATTATAAAATAGCACTTGGCTGCTCTTTGACCCTTTAAGGGCATCGTTCCTTGCGAAAGTATCAACAGGATGGTTTCCCCTAGCTTGTAGTTTTGACTTCCAGAGTCAAGCTACAAGCCCCAGAATCTTAATAGCTAAAGTGACAGGTAAACGTATTGTATCCACTGATTCCTGAACACAGGGGCCATTTAAAATTTTATTTCTACCTTGCTTCTACAACATTCCAAAACCATGCGTTATTCTGAAAGCATATCTCCTATGAGTATAACTATTGGCAGTTTTGTCCTCAGCTAAAGTACAAGCCTGTGTAAGAGCATGTAATTCAGCCTGCTGGGGTGAAGTAGCCATAGGTAAAGAGGCTGCTTCAACAGCATCAAAAGGAGTTGTAATAACATACCCAGCACAATATGTACTATTGTCACCTTGTTAAATAAGACCATCCGTGAACAAGATGTCAGTGTTATCCAATAGAATGTCCTGTAGATCATTATAAGGAATCAGGAGGCGGTCCGTCAGCATTAGCCAGTGGTGGGGTATTTCATCAGCGATGGAAGGAAGAAAAGTAGCCGGGTTAAGGTTATTATAATATAAAAGAGCTATGTGAGGAGCAGTTAACAAAAAGACTTCATAGGAAGTGTCTGGCTGAGAAATGGTGAATGTGATGAGAATTCAGGAGAGCTTCTACTTCATGAGGAGCAAAAATGGTTAAAGGGGATTCCACAACAATTTTCTCGGTGGCCTTAACAAGAAGGGTAGTGGCTGTCATGGGTCTAAGGCAAGAGGGGTCTCCCTATGCCACAGGGTCCAGCTGCTAGCTATAATACTCTATGGGTCACAGGTGGTCCTCGTGTTTTAAATGATTACTCCAAGGGTATTCCCTTCCTTTTCATATACAAAAATTGTATAGGTCATTAAACCTTTTGATCCTCTTAAAAATATTTTTATCTGTTAAATTTTAAACTGTTTTAAAATTAAAAACATACTAAATTGAATAAAAAGCATTTTCTCTTCTAATATAAGTCTCTAACAAAAAAGGAAAAACAAATGAAGATTAGGAGATAAAACAAAATCGGAAGATAACTAAACTATATACAAATTAAAAGTTGTTTTCAAACACACAAAATTCACAAGAATAATACCTATGCCTTTCATCTTATTTTTCCAAACTTGATTTTTACCACACTTCCCCAGGAATTCTGATGGATTCATTTTGGTCAACAATAGCCATGATCCTCCCGTTTTCAGTCCTAAGTCTCAGCTGCCAGGTGTGAATCACTGCCCTAGTTGGAAAGCTTCTCCAGGGGCTCCCTCTTCTCCCCACAGGGGCTTCTATGCAGAAGATGGTACTTGTGAACGTTGTAGCCCTTCCTGCAGAACATGTGAAGGGAATGCCTCCAACTGCCACTCGTGTGAAAGAGGCCTCGTCCTTGACCACGGGGTATGCCGGGAAACCTGCCCCGAGAGGCACGTGGCCGTGGAGGGGGTGTGCAAGCACTGTCCGGAGATGTGTCAGGACTGCATCCATGAGAAAATATGCAAAGGTACCTGGGAGCCCCACAGGGGAGAGTGTGGGGACCCACTATCTGAGGGTGGGTTGTCCAAGGAGAAATGGAGGAGCCAGTCTCCCTACCTTTACTGAAATTGACCTCCATGGGTGTCGTTGAGGAGACTGAGGGTGACATAAAGCCTTTCCATGATGGAGTCTGCAAATTAAGACAGACAAGAGCCCCTTTTTTGCACGATTTCTCCCACACATGTACTGGGCAGTTAGGGTGTGGTATGCACCATCCCAGGTGTTAGAGATACAGAAAAGAACCCAAAGTCTCTGCCTCTTTGAACACAAAATCTCATAGGAGAGACTGATATTAATAAAATAGAGGTGGCTGGAGAATTTCAACTGTTATAAAAGATACAAAAGAAAATTTCAGGCCACTATAAGACTCTGAGAGTAGCACTCTGGCTAGGATTTTTTTTTCCCTGAAATTATCTCCTAAGAAAGGCTAATTTCCTCTCCAGGACAAGACAGACTCATTTAACTGGCTCTGTCCAATCCAAAGGACTCTCTTGGTGTAACCTAAGAGTTTTCTGGAATTCCTCCCCAAATAAGAGGATAGGCACAAATAAAATAAATATACAATGCATTCTTCATACTGATTAACCATGTATATTTCATTGGTTTACCCTATCAGTGAATGAAAAATTAACTGATCCACGAATTCCTAAACTGCATTTTGTATTAAATAGAGCCTGAGGTGCTCAATACAATTTTAAAAATCTGGTAATACTTTCTGGGTTTTCGAACAACACGTCCAGCATCTCCATGACTCATCTGCCGTAGCACTACAAGTTTTTGCAATTGAAGGGGCAGATCATTTCAGGATGTGAACCCAGCACCATCTAATTGGGCCACCATAAGTGGTCTCCTCTCCCTAGGCAGGGCTTGTGAGACAAGGAGGACAGGCCCTGGGAAGGTGGGAGTGGGGCAAATGTACACTGGGGTCAAATGAGTCAAAGAGATGGGCGATGGACTAGCCCACTGCAGAATGAATAAATTCCTTTCTGCTGCTCCCCTGGGGGTAACTTGCTGCTTCCCTCTGCCCACAGAATGCATGCCTGAGTCCTTCCTGTACAAGGATACGTGCCACCAGTCCTGTCCCAGGCACTTCTACGCAGATGCGCAGCACTGTGTTCCCTGCCATGAAAACTGTCTGGAGTGCAGTGGCCCCTCAATGGATGACTGTGACCTCTGTGCTGAGGCGTCCTTGTTTCTCTACAATGGGCAGTGTTTGGAGGAGTGTCCAGAAGGAACTTACTTTGAAAAAGAGTCTAAGGTTTGCAAAGGTAAAGACTTCCGGGTAAAATGGCCGAGCACCACATCCCAGGGAACCTACTTGGGATGATGTGTTTCTTCTAAGTAGGTTCTGGGGTTTGCGCAGTTCCATCCCAGTCCCAGAGCTGTGGTGTCAGCTCTTTCCCTCCTCCTTAAGGAAGCATATTTTGAACCTGCTCCAGTTTATGATTTATTTTAAATGAATCATTCCTTAGCTTTGATGATGTAACTTATTAGCAATGAATCACGTTGACCCTCCTCACAACGGTAGCTGATCAAAAAGGATTCTCATGTGAAGATTTACAACAGAGATGATGGGCCTTTAAAAGTCACCCAAAATGGAAATTTTTTCTTAAAATTTTAATCCATTATAGGTTTATAGCAGCATAATGAAAGCTGTACCATAGAGGGTTTTCTCCAAGCCTCTCGTCTCCCTAAAGCCACCCTCGTCTTCATCACCTGCAGCCTCTCCTGCCCGGGGTCTCCTATTCCATGTCCCATTTGGCATTTCAATCCCTACACGTTCAAGAAAGGATCTGCTATTATTTATGCTTCCTTATGTTTTAAGTGGGCGTGAGTTCTTTGCTTCTTATCCGTTGTCAGGGAAAAGAAAAATTAATTAAATATAAATTGCCCATCACTAGAGGAATTCTCAAGCAAGTGAGAGAAGCATTCTTAGGGAAAGGACTTTCCTTTTCTTTTTTTTTGCAGTACGTGGGCCTCTCACTGCTGTGGCCTCTCCCATTGCGGAGCACAGGCTCTGGACACGCAGGCCCAGCGGCCATGGCTCATGGGCCCAGCCGCTCCGCGGCATGTGGGATCCTCCCGAACCGGGACACAAACCCGTGTCCCCTGCATTGGCAGGCGGACTCTCAACCACTGCGCCACCAGGGAAGCCCAGGACTTTCCTTTTCCCCCCCAGTTTTATTGAGATATAATTGACATATAGCATTGTATAAGTTTAGAACGTACACTGTGACGATTTAATATATGTATGTATTTTGAAATGATGACCACAGTAAGGTCAGTTGACACTGACCTTAGTTACCTCTTTTTTTTCCTTCTTCTTTGGTAAGAACATTTAAGCTCTGTTCCCTCAGCAACTTTCAAGTATACAATACAATATTGTCAACTACAATCACAGGATTCACTCCAACAAGGCAGCCAGTGGTAGTTTAGCCCCTTATGTTGCCACCAAGCAAACATGAGACAGATACCCAGAGGCAGCCCCCTAACCACAGTGAGAGCTTGAGCATGAACTCACGTGGTAGGAGAAACCTTGGGCCACCCACATCCTAGAACGTACTCAGGGAAATGTTTTTGGTCAAACATGAAGATGCAGTGCGCTCCTACAGCCTTTCTGCTCTAGCCTTACAATCTGCGTATAACTTTTTGTGTCTTATGTAAAGCACTACTTACTGTCAATGTCCCACTTGACTGTGTGAAAGAACGTGGACTTAAAGATGGGCAGCTGTGCCTGTGTAGCGGAGGGGGCGGGAGTGAACATGTGAGGAGGTTGCAAACCTGTGGGTCAGTTTCCATGAGAAGTTTAAAGCCTCAGCCAAAGGCCTGCAGGGCCATCTTGCCTGTACTAGGGCAGGAACCGAGGATTGACTTTTGGCCTTTCTCAGGTGTTCCATAGTAAAAGTAATCTGCCATATAGAGAACGGTTTAATTTTCTCACTGAGAAAGGCCTCTGGTCCTCATCCCTGGTTGCCCATGAGAACCACCCAGGAAGCTTTAAAAAATACAGATGCCCGGACTTCCCTGGTGGTGCAGTGGTTGAGAGTCCGACTGCCGATGCAGGGGACACGGGTTCGTGCCCCGGTCTGGGAGGATCCCACATGCTGCGGAGCGCCTGGGCCCGTGAGCCATGGCCGCTGAGCCTGCGTGTCCGGAGCCTGTGCTCCACAACGGGAGAGGCCACAACAGTGAGAGGCCTGTGTACAGCAAAAAAAAAGAAAAAAAAACACAGATGCCCGAGCTCAGGCCAGCTCAGCTGTTGGGAACTAACCTGAGGTCTCTCCCTGCAATGCTGTTTCTCCTTCCATCAGTCCCAAGGGAGGCGGAGGGAGGCTGGTACTGGAAGAAACAGGGCAACAAGCTGACTTGCCAGAGAAGAAACAAAGGACCTGACCTGAAAATTAAGATTTGGGTTGGTGTAGAGAAGCTTCTAGAACCAAGCCATGTCCAAGCAGGTTCTCCTCTAAGAAACACAAAGAATGGGATCCATTCTGATCACCCTGAATTTCTCCCTACGAGATAACATAGACAGGTCTAAGAACACCTCACCCTTCCCAAGGCGCTGGGGCAGAAATGGCCAAGAGCTCTTGTTAAGGTCCTGGGTTCATCTCCTCTCCCTGCCCTTTCCCAGCCTCGTGACTTAGCACCTCCAGCCTCAATGTCCTGATCTAGATACACTGAGAAGATAACAATCACAAGAAGAATACCATGCATCTATTCATCCAGGCAGTGCTTACTGGGGGCCTACTATGTGCTGGGCGCTCTTCCAGGCCTAGGGCACAGCAGGGAACAATACAGACAGAATCCTGCCCTCATGGAGCTGACATTCAATCGGGGAAAACAGACTCTAAAGAAGCCAGTCAAAAGGAAAAATAAGGCAGGAAAGGGGGGCAGGAAGTTGGGCAGGAGGGAGTTGAAATTGGAGAGAAGGCGGCCTGGAAGAGATCATTGAAAAAGGGAGGGAAAGAAACTACTCACACAGGGAACTACTCACATAGAGGATTCCCGGCAGAGGGAACGGCAACTGCTAACCCCCCGAGGTGGGAGTGACTTGTTCTCATTTCCTTTGTCTAACAAATATTTACTGAGTGCCAATGTTATATGCCAGGCCCTCTCATAGGCACTGTGCATTCCTAAATGCCTATAAAAAAGGTCTTTTGTATCAAGAGGTACTTACAACACGTATTAACAGCTGTTACGTTAGTAATAAGCTCAAATTACTGGGCGATCAGTGGAGAACCACAGCAGAGGAATTACAGTGGTGAGAAGCCCACAGACTAGTGCGTGGCTGTGCTGCGACAGGGTTGCTTCTTCTTAGCACGTTGCAGTTTGGGTAACTAAGGGGGCTCTTACCACTATCTCTGAGGTGGCTATTGCAGGAAGGGGCTCTCTGGGGATCCCAGGGAAAGTGAAGCAGCCATGTTTTCCTCATCTTGTAACAAGAATGCTCCAGCCTAGAGCCCATCTCCTGGCCACACCCTTGGCCCAGAGCCTAGAAATCTCCGAGGAAGGAAGGTGAGCACACTTTCCAGGGGAACCGATTCCCTCAAGGGGCACCCTGACCCTCTCTCACTCTCCGTCTGCTGTCTGCACCCCGCCCGCAGACTGCCACAAGTCCTGCCGGACCTGCTCCTCCTCGGGGACCTGCACCACGTGTCAAGAAGGCCTGAGGGTGAACAACCACGGGGGCTGCGTGCCTCACACTGAATGCGCCACCATGGAGTACTGGGATGAGGTGGCCCTGGCCTGCAAGGCCTGTCATGCCAAGTGCTTCCACTGCACGGGACCCTCGGAGGACCAGTGTCACACCTGCCTGCGGGACAGCCTTCTTCTCAGTGAGTTACCTTTGCTCTGAGGACGGGTTTGTCTTTCCCTCCATCTGGGAAACGACCGTGCACAATGCGTGGCACCCAGTAGAAACTGGCGTCTTTCTTTTTAACTTTTCACTTTGTGTTTGGAAAATTGTCAAGCCTACAGAATAGACTCAAGAGGAAAATCAGTACAAAGAGCCCCGCACACGTGCCCTTTACCCATTTGCCCCGTTGGCCTTATCGTTTGCTTGTTCTCACTCTCTCGCTTTCGACGTACACGCATACGTAATTCGCAATATATATTTTTTAACCACTTGAGGATATGTTACATACATCATGGCCTCTTTCCCACCAATACTTTAACACAAGCATACCTTGGAAATATTGTGGGTTCGGTTTCAGACCACGGCAATGAAATGAATATGGCAATAAAGCAAGACACACAAACTTTTTGGTTTCCCAGTGGATATAAACATTATGTTTACATTATACTGTAGCCTGTTAAGTGTGCAATGGCATTATGTCAAAGAAAAAAATCAATGTACATACCTTAATTAAAAAATACATTTTTGCTAAAAAACGCTAACCGTCATCTCACGACGCAAGGTTGCCACAGACCTTCACTTCGTTAAAAAACTCAGTATCTGTGAAGCACGATAAAACAAGGTCTGCCTGTATGTATTTCCTAGGAATAGGGATGCTCTCTTATGTAACCACGGTACAGTTGTCAAGTCTAGTAACTTTAACATTAATACAATCCTTTAATGAACCGTCCATATTAGAATTTTGTGAATTCCCTTTTAGATCAGGGCCCAGTCTAGAGTCAGGTATTGCATTTAGTTGCCATGTCTCTCTAGACTCCTTTAATCTGAACATTTCCACAGACTTTGTCTTTTATGATATTGACATTCGAGAAGAACACGGTCCCTGTCCCTCCACTGGGGTTTGTGTGAAGGTTTCCATGATTAGATGGAGATCGTGCACCCTCAGTCGGGATACTTCGTATGTGATGCCGTGTCCTTTGGAGGCGCCCAGTGGTCACCTGCCTCTCACAGGTGACGTTAACTTTGGTCCTCTCTTCAGGGTGCTGTCCAATTTCTCCACTGCAGAGTTCCTGTTTTCCCTTGTGATTAATGAGCAGTCTGTGGAGAGATGCTTTCTGAACAGGCAGGTATTCAGCTTTTCATGAAAATTTCCCCTTGATTTAGCTCCCATTGATGAATAAATCTTGAACAAAATGTGGGACAATCTGAGGTTGTCCAGCAGATCAGATGTGAAGGTTATTGCCAGTGTGAAGCAGCACCCTCAGGTTTCCAGAGATACCACGATTAGGCTTAACAGGGGTATGGGAGAAAGAAGATGAAACAGAACTCAACTGAAAGAAGGAAGAGTGAAGGGGTGTAGGAGAGAGAGAAGAGACGAATATGTGAAGACCTGGAGAGTGTGAGCATTCATCTCTCCAACCCGGCAGAGTAGACCTGAGAAGCAAGACACTCAAAGAGAAATGTGTGGCAACTCTTTCCTCTTCTTGTTGAGGTACCATCAGCAAGGGCACCAATTCCCTGCAGAGACACGGGGACCACTAGCCTCAATACCATTCCTGGTTGCCTCCCGGTAGAAAACACCTGAGGATACCTATCCATCTGTCTTAGCTCCTCTTCCACAAATCTCAATGAACCTTCTTCCCAGCAGTTGCGGCTTCATGAGACCATTCCAGATCTCCTGTATCACCTCAACCCCCAGGACCTTCTTTTCTAATTATCTCCAATATAGAGTGTTACGAGTGATCACCTCAGGTGCCTTCATACAGACAGGAATACATCTTATCACTACAAGGTGGTCTTCCCTTTAACTAGGGATAGGAATTAGACTAGAACTGAGACTTCGGTGCTGGTGGTCCCCCAGGGGCTGGATGCGGGTTGTGCTAGGACCTGGTCTTCTCATAGGAAACTAATGAAGAGGTGTTTCACATTCAGGGGATTCAGGCTTCCCCCTAGTTAGCTAGATACATCAGCTGGACAATAAACCACTGTCAACATCCATCTTTAACAGAACAGCCACTGGAAGACCTGGCACTGAACCAGGAGCTGGAAAAGCAGAGATGATGACATGGCCCCTGCGCTCGAGCAGCTCAGAGGGTCTCCCAGCACAGAGCTGGCTGGGTCCACAGCACTTACAGAGCTCTCGTATTATTTAGTTTGGGTTTTTTTTTTTTCCTTTTCCCCCAGTGCCTGTGCTAATGCTGACTGAAGTTATGGAGACAAACCTTCTTCTGGTCTAGAGCTGACCAGTGGCTCACATTAATAAGGCAGGAGAGTCTGGCTTCTGGTCTATGAGGTTAAGCAGATTTGGGGCAGAGTTGCCTCTAAGACTGTATGTTAAACTGCGAAGCCAGCAAATCTCATGTTTTAACTTTATCGTGAATCCGCCCTCACCGTCCACCCTAAATGCTTTAAAGAAGTTGAAAGGGCAAGAATCAGTGACTCCACTGGGGTAAGTGGAGGAAGGAATGGGGTTATGTGTGGCTGAACTCCCCTGCAACTCATCTTGCTGTATAGAGCAGAGGATTCACAGTTAGAGTCTAATTTTTTAAATACTGGGCAAAACAGAGTCTCACAGTCCATAGAACTTTCTGTCCCAATGGAAATATTCTATATCTGTGCTTGTACAGCTGAGGGACTGAAGTTTTCATTTTAATTCACTTAAATGTCAAGAGTCACACTGTGTGGACAGCACAGCAAAACTGAGGGTAAAATCTTATATTTTAGGCTAGAAATAGTTGAGACTGTAGGAACTTGTCATTGCATTGGCCCTGTACTTACTGTTTTCTTCAGTGGAGCCTTGACTCTTGCTACCCTAGCCCCTGCCTTCAATGTTCTCCCCATCCTGCTAGACCCTGTACATTCTCTTCCTCACTTTAACAGACGGTGGTTTCTGTCCTGCCCAACAGAGCCCATCCACTCTGACCTCTGTTTTTTCTCAACTCCTAATGTCCTTATGGTTGATTCTATTTCTTGGACATTCGTCTTAGCTCCTGGGATGCCCATCAGCCCACAGGGACACTGTCTCCTTCCTCCTGCATCCCCCCACCCGCCATGGTGTACGGTGGGGAGCATATAGAAGTTTGGAAGACATGTGTCATACTTGATACCAAGACAGATTCTTTTCATCCCTTGGCAGACACGACCTGCGTGCAGGACTGCCCCGAGGGCTACTATGCTGATGAGGACAGCCACCGGTGTGCCCCCTGCCACAGCTCTTGTAGGACATGTGAAGGGAGACTCAGCATGCAATGCCTCTCCTGCCAGCCAGGGTGGTTCCAGCTGGGAAAGGAGTGCCTGCCCCAGTGCAGAGAAGGGTAAGGTGCTCCACACACTTTCCCCTCACTTAATCCCATAACCACTCCAGATATCACTATGAGCAAACCCATTTCGCAGATGAGGAAGTTAAGTCTCAGAACACTTAAATAACCAGACTGAAGTCTCACTGCTAGTAAGAAACAAAGATGAGAGTCCAATCCCACTGTAATGGTCTCCAGAGGATTTCGGCAAGTTCACAGTAACGGAAGAGTAAACAGGAAAGGCAGAGGGACCCAATGAGATAACACAGAGTCAGATTGTCAAGTCAGACCCACATCACTAATTCAAAGGATACAAGCAATTACAAGGCAGAGGTGATTCTTCTGTTAGAGAAGTCCAAACCCATGAATGTAGATTCTTTCCCTTTTGCATTACGATTTGTTCGGACCAGATTTAATATGAGAGGTCTAAGCACTGCATGTGGTGCATTGATTTTACAAAGGGAACAATTTCACTTAAATATTTCCATTTATACCCCACTAATTCTCCAACCTGCTATGCCCCCGCACATCCACAAATTACAGGTTTAGTTACCATAAACAACCCAGAAACACAGATGTATCCTTCTAAAAGCATTTCACAGATAAGAGCCCTCCATCACGTGTTTTTCTGCAAGGAAAAACTGAGTGTGTTTATCAGAAGGTCTGGTTACCAGCACATTTGGAAGAGGATTTGACTGGGTCATCTTTTCCCCCCCAGGCATTCCCAGTAAAGAGGAAGACTGATTACAGGCCTATTGCTAACTCTTCTTTCCCAATCAGTAACTCAAAGCACTGAGAATTTCCAGACCCAAATTGAAGGGCTATAACTTTGGACTTTCCCCAAATGCTTTTGCTGAAATTAGCACATCTCTTGTCTGCAGTTCTATAGCAATTACTGCTTGTATCACTGCCTTGTGTTTTGATTCACCTCATTCATTCAACACATGCTTAATAAAGAGCACTTGTATGTACTGATATAAGATGAGCAATACAAAGACTTTGTAAGGGGCTTCCCTGGTGGCACAGTGGTTGAGAGTCCGCCTACCGATGCAGGGGACACGGGTTCGTGCCCCGGTCCGGGAAGATCCCACATGCCGCGGAGCCATGGCCGCTGAGCCTGCGCGTCCGGAGCCTGTGCTCCGCAACAGGAGAGGCCACAGCAGTGAGAGGCCCGCGTACCGCAAAAAAAAAAAAAAAAAGACTTTGTAAGAGCTTATTCTTCTTATATATCTCTTTCCCTGAAAATTATAGGCTCCTGGAAGAGAAACGCATCTTATTTTTCACACAGGTTACAACAACACTCAGCACAGAGCCACACACATTAGCAGCCCTGAAAAAACACCAGTCATATAGATCAATAAAGAGAGGTTCCTGCCAGACAAGAGGGGGATGGGGCTACCTGGGTCAGCCCTTCATCTTCATCTTAATAAGTGCTTGAAAAATCTGGATCCCATCTTTCTCAAATCAAGTCATTAGATACTCCTGTGCACACACACACAAAATTTAAATAGACCATGAAATTAAGAAAGCAATTCCTCCATAATATGTGAAGTTACCCACTGGGAGGTGAGGCACAGGTTGCCGTAAATCCCTTAAAGGCGAGTAAATGGGGTATCAATGAGTTATAAGTGGTGATATTTTAGTGAACTAGTTCCTTTTGTAAAATCAATGATCCACATGTATAAACTTCGTATGTTAAATCTCATCGCCTTGGGAAGGCAGGTGTGTAATCCTCTGCAGCCTGACCCCATGCACATCATTACTTTGGTTTTTAACCTCAGAGCAGGTTTTTAAGGCCCCAGTTATTGTTTGTACTTCTGCACAAGATCCTCTTCCAGGCTATGAGGCTCGGATGATTTCACAGTCACCTCATGCAAGAGTTATCAAGGTAAGCGGTGGCAGTGTGCTCTTCTTTTAATCAGAAACAGCCAATGGACAACTCTCCATCGTCTTCCTTTAGCATCACTCTTTAATAATTTTTAAAACCTATTTGGGGGCTTCCCTCGTGGCACAGTGGTTAAGAATCTGCCTGCCAATGCAGGAGACACGGGCTCGAGCCGTGGTCTGGGAAGGTCCCACATGCCGAGGAGCAACTAAGCCCGTGTGCCACAACTACTGAGCCTGTGCTCTAGAGCCTGCAAGCCACAACTACTGAAACCCGCACACCTAGAGTCCATGCTCCACAACAAGAGAAGCCACCGCAATGAAAAGTCCATGCACTGCAAGGAAGAGTAGCCCTGGCTTGCAGCAACTAGAGAAAGCCCGCGCACAGCTACAAAGACCCAACACAGCCAAAAATAAATAAATAAATTTATTTTTTAAAAAAACCTATTCGGTATTGATAAGCTTTCTTCCCCAGGGTTCCTACTGTTGTTTTTCGTCTTAATAACAATCTTTAATAACAACATGAGTAACCAATGTTTATGCTGCTTTAAGTTTACAAAGTATCTCCACTCACAGTGTGTCTTTATATTATGATTTGATTCAACAGCAATCCTATGAGATTAATATCATTCCCTCCATTTTGCAGATGAGGAAACTGAGGTTCAGAGAGGTTAAGTGACTTGCCCAAGGTCACATGGCTACTAATACTTGGTGGACCCAGGACAAAAAATCAGATCTTCTGACTTCAATATTGTGTATTCCCTCTGTGGAAAATTGTGGATTTTCACTTTTTCCTACGGTTTTCTCTTTTGAGTCGTAGGTGATCTTTATCAACTATTCATTTCATGACTGATGTTTCCGTTGGATAGCGTCAGTGTGCCAACGTCCAGACAGGTTTATCTTTGGCAATGGTTCCTTTTCTCTCTTCAGTGTTACTTGAAAATCTTGTGTTTACCTTCAAATAATGCATTGCTTGTTATCGTGGCATTTAATGGATATGTTCAAATTGTGTTGCCCCACTTCATTAGCCCTTTGACCTTAAGCAAGTTGACTAAATTCTCTGAGCCTCAGTCTTTACATATGTAAAATACAGATAATATCTAAATCATAAGGTTTGCTGTGAGGATTAATCATAAAACTCATAATTATCAATAATATACATTAATGAGAGTGGACCTTGCATAATGTGTTCCACTTGATCTGTGCGGTTTGCACTGCACGGCTCCATTTATATGTGGATTTTTTTCACTAAATATGTACTACACAGTCTACAGTAGGTTGAATCCAAGGATGCAGAACCACAGATATGGAGGGCCAACTATCATTATTATAGTTTTTAAAAACAGTATTATATGCAAAAAAACTATATATTATTATATGCAAATTTTCGACTACATGGAAGGTTGAAGCCCCTAACCCCTGAGCTGTTCAAGGATCAACTGTATTTATAATGGTCCTGGCACTGTTCTAACAAGCTTCTCAGTAATAACTTATTTAATTTTAGCTACTAATATTAGCCCCATATTACAGACCTGAGACACAGAGATGTTGTGTGACTTGCCTGAGGTCACACAGCACATGAGGGTTGACTCCATGCACTCCTGTTCCAAAGGGCACACTCCTAACTGCCATGTCCTAATGTCTCATTTTTAGACTCAATGAGGTGAAATAATGTTTATGATGTCTCCAGTGTACTGTCAGGCATATAGGAGAAACTTAACAAATGGTAATTATTGTTATTATATTTAACCTCTGAAAATCTTTTCAAAAGAGGTCACATCTATGTAAAGTCAGTATCACTCATGTCACCTCCTATTTCAAGATTTTTTTTAACTGAGAAATTAGAAAAACCACTCAGGAGTACACTTAAAATACCTCCCATTCCCATTCAATATGACTTAACACCTGAATTTTTTTTATATATAAATTTACTTATTTATCTGTTTTTATTTTTGGCTGTGTTGGGTCTTCATTGCTGCACCTGGGCTTTCTCTATTTGCGGCGAGGGGTGCTACCCTTCCTTGCGGTGCACAGGCTTCTCATTGTCATGGCTTCTCTTGTTGCAGAGCACGGGCTCTAGAGTGCAGGCTCAGTAGTTGTGGCGCACAGGCCCAGCTGCTCCGCGGTATGTGGGATCCTCCCGGGCCAGGGCTCGAACCCGTGTCCCCTGCATTGGCAGGTGGATTCTTAACCACTGCGCCACCAGGGAAGCCCCAACACCTGAATTTTAAAGTGGCAGAGCATATAGGTATATAAAAGGCAGGGGTAGTGAACAATTATTGTGGCACTACTATGTGTCATCTATGCTAGGTCCTTTCATATGTGTCATCTAACTTAATCCCCACAAATAGCAGAGGAGGGATTGTAATGTCCAATTTACAGATAAGAAACTGAGACTCATTAGATGTATTAGTATAATTAGTAATGAATCTAATAAGTAAAGAGTCTGAAGGTACGCAGCTTGTAACCATGATTTTTTCCACCACACCCAACTTTGGAGCAAAGCTTAATATTGAGTCTCTGCTTCCCTCCTTGGTTCAGGTATTACGCAGAAAACTCCACGGGGCGTTGCGAGAGCTGCAGCAGGAGCTGCAAGGCCTGCAGTGGCCCGCGGCCCACAGACTGCCTGTCCTGCGATCCATTCTTCTTTCTGCTCCACTCCAAGGGACAGTGTCATCGTACCTGCCCAGAGCATTACTACGCAGAGCAAAGCACACAGACCTGTGAGAGATGCCACCCAACTTGCGACAAATGCAAAGGTGAGGGCCATCTATCATTTCGCATGTGTGAATGGAAAAATGCGAAGTGTTTGCTCCTGCTTTGTCCCTCTCTCCTTTCATCACCTTTGGAGGGTCTTCTTGCTTGCCAACCTCATAGCCAGTCCTCTCCAGCATCAGCACCCTTTGTTCTCTTTCAGCTCCTGCACATCTGCCCTCTAACCCTAATTGATCCTGCACCACACTGCTGCCTCTTCAGATCCTTCCCATCCTTCAGGGCCCAATATACAGGCATCGTCCCCTACGGCAAGTGTTTTCCACCTACTGTCTTCTTTCTCTACCTGTTGAACTTGGAATATGCCAAGCAAAATTTATTTTCATTATTTCAACAACTACTTAAGATTTTGGCCTAAAACTGTCCCAAGCTCCATTCTTATTTTCCAGACACCTACTCGTCTGTCCCAGAGATTCTTAAAATCAACATGTCCCAGAGTAAACACAATCTGAGTTTCCTCTGATATTCACTCTTTCTGTTAATAGACCCACTGTCCAACCAGTTGCCCAAATCTGATACCTTGAAGTTATCTTCCCTTTGCCTCCTGTCCAATGCACAAAGGTAAACTTCAAGGTCTGTTGTTTCTCTCTTCTAAACGTTTCTCTGCTCAGATCTCTTTCTCCATTCTCACTATTCTCATTCTTCATTCTCAGCATCGCTTAGCTGACTTTCTGAAATAGCACGTCACCCCAACTCTGGTCTTGCTACCCCACTCCCAGGTCATCGTGTACAGTAATGCCATAGCAATCTTTCTAAAATTCAAATTTGCTTATTTTTCTCCATAGCTTGACATAGAATGGCAATTATGGTGAATTCCTCTCACCATTTAAGAAAGAAATACCTCCTACAATGTTTTTATTCTTAAAACTTATTAGATTAATATTGATACCTGGTACGGTACATTCCTGTTAGCCTTTTCAAAATTGTCTTGGCTATTCCTAGCTCTTTTTCCAAGTAAATTTTATTATTTTCCAAGTAAATTTTATCACATTTCATTTTAAAAAATCCCTTGGATATTAATTGACATTGCATTAAAACTCATCTTTACGATCCTGAATCACCACATTTATGAACGTGGTATATCTCTCCAATCTATGCATTCATTTTTTTTCCTTGATAAACTTTCAATAAATGTTTTCTGTTTTTGAAAAGTGATTAAATTCTTTCCCTGGTCAGCTTATGGTCTCAACTCTCCTTCCATGTACTTCAGAACCTAGAACTACCCAGAACCACTCAGCAGCCACCAAACAGGTGATACTCTCTCATGCCTACATGACTATTGTCCATGCATTTCCTCTTCCTGGAGAACAACAGTGTGTTAACTCTCAACTTAAAGACCCAGTTTGAATATCATCTTCTCTGTGAAGCTTTTCTTAGTCTTCCCAGAAGTCTTCTTCCTTCTTCTTGATTCTATAATACAGTTTTATCATAGCTATTTTTATTCAATACATTACATTTTAATTAAACGTCCAGCTCTCTTGCTGATGAGACCCTCAAGGCAAGAATTGGACCACATTCATTTTGTCAATAAAGACTTTAAAAAATGGTCCACACCAAAAAAATCTTAAAAAAAAATAAAAAAATAAAAATTCAGTCCACCTATTATTTTAGTTTTTTAATTTAAATGACTTATTTTTAAGATTTCTAATGGTTTGTTTTTCATATCCATCTATTTTTGTTTCATATCTTCCTGTTTGTGCTTCAGGTTTTTTTTGAGAGGATATTTTTGTCTTCATTTACTTTTTAAGCATCTTAAATATGCTAATTTTTAAATCATTTATTTATTTATTTATGGCTGTGTTGGGTCTTTGTTTGTGCATGGGCTTTCTCTTGTTGCGGCGAGCAGGGGCCACTCTTCATCACGGTGTGCGGGCCTCTCACTGTCGTGGCCTCTCTTGTTGCGGAGCACAAGCTCCAGATGCGCAGGCTCAGTAGTTGTGGCTCACGGGCCTAGTTGTTCCACGAAATATGCTAATTTTTAAGTTTGTCAAACTTTTCTATGAAATTAATATTATCTGAAGTAAGTTAATGCTTGATTGTGTTTACCTTCTCTTTTAACATTCTTTTTTCTACATGCTTTGAAATTTTGGTCTTGAGCTCATTTTGAATGGAAGACTTTGCTTTTGGTTTTCACTCCCTTTCTCTCTCCCTTCATCCTTATTCCTCACAGTCTGCTACTTTTTCAGCTCATGCTACCCCATGTCCCACCCTGAAACTCAGTATAGAAACATGATGTTCCAATATTCCTGGAGGTGATACTGATGTCACTGCAGATCTCATCAGCAATCCAGCTGGCAGCCCAGGAGAGTTCCTGGTCAAGAGGTGATGTCTATGAGGGCAGAGAGTCCCACCCTGACTCCTGTTTTAAGCTCTAAACCTGGATTTTGGTGCAGGTCTTATATGAAACACTTTTAGTTCCTATTATGGTAGAAAAGTTGAACTCACAGCCACGATTGCCTACATTTAGGCCCAGAGCCAAGCACGTGGGTGGCTTGAATCTGATTGCTATTTTGCATTTATATTCCCTTTCTGGTCCAGAGAGATTCCATCTTACTTTTGAGCCGACCTATCTCTTTTTTTGGTTCTCTCTGTTTATATTTATTCTCTCATTTCAGTGTGTTTGGAATAAAGGGGTTATGTCAGAACCTGAATTCATATGATTTTTTTATGTATACAGGAAATCTCTGTACCTCTCTCTCTCCCTCTCTCTCTCTCTGTTTTGTTGCAAACCAAAAAAAAATCCAAAAATAAATAAAGTCTTAAAAAAAAAATAAAGCTCATCAATACAGTCTCCCTGAGATTGTATTCCAGGGATGATTGGGCATATCTGGGTGAATCTTAAAGCCATTCTGAGTGTTTGTGCCTCCTCCTCCTGTATTTGACTTGAATTCCAAATATTCCTGGTTAATGATTTCTATCTTTGTTGTTCATTTCTTCTGTCATCCTTTCTTCACCTACCACACATGTCCTTTGCTGGTTAAAATTAAAAATTAAATTAAAATTAAAAAATACTTGAAAAAAATACTTAAAAGAACTAAAGGGGCTTCCCTGGTGGCGCAGTGGTTGAGAGTCCGCCTGCCGATGCAGGGGACGCAGGTTCCTGCCCCGGTCCGGGAAGATCCCACATGCCGCGGAGCGGCTGGGCCCGTGAGCCATGGCCGCTGAGCCTGCGCGTCCGGAGCCTGTGCTCCGCAACCGGAGAGGCCACAACAGTGAGAGGCCCGCGTACCGCAAAAAAAAAAAAAAAAAAAAAGAACTAAGGGGGTTGGGGGAGGGCAGCATACTAATGACCAACATGTATCTTTTATGCAGCTGGTTCCTTCATAATTAGCTCATTCCTTGCCTTCACACATTTAACTTTTTATTTATCGTCCACACAAAATTGCTTTAAATAAAAATCCAGGCTGGTTAACCAAAGCCTCCTAACTCTCCCGAGCTGCCTCTCTCTTCCGGTGTGGAATGACACCATGGACAGACCCCAGGGGTGGCTCTGCATGGCTGAATTCATCCCGTGGGGGTCATTCTAAGGGAGAGCAGATGGTGAGCTGTTCCAAATTTTATGGAAAAGCCAAAGCTGTCTTTCTAGGTGCCAAGTTTCCTGCAGATCCTTGGAAGCAATGATAAATGTAAGATGTTAAACTTGAAAAAAAAAATAGAAAACATTCTGGAAATTAGCCAACTACCTTTTGCAAAAGACACAGAGTACCCTAAGTATGCAGATTTTGCAATACATCAATGTAGGCGATGTAAATGGAGTCCTGATTTGTCACCCAGAGGTGGCTTGTAGTGCCTCTGGGGATTGCCCAGGATCTAGGCCGAATTGCTGCTGGCCTTCTGGAAGATGTAACCAAACTTAAGACACAAATTTTGTGACCTAACCTTTTTACCCTTTCATTTCTCTCTTTTAATTTTTCCTACCTTTAATTTCTCTTCATAAAGAAGAAAAAATCCCACACTTCTATGTTTTAAAATCGGAGTAAGACATTTAAGCTGTATTTCAGAAAACTGCAGGGAGAAAAGGAAAGAAGTAGGGGAAGATTGATTCTTTCTTCAGAGACCAAAATTGTGTCCCAGAACATGTAGGAAATTCTGTATGAAGTTGGACGTAAGATAAAAATAGAATGGCTTTGAATTGATACCACTATAGGCAGCCCCCAATCTAAGAGGAAGTTGGGTAATAAAGGTTTATTATCTGAGCTGTTGTTCAGAACTCAGAATTCATTCTTCCACAGAAACATTATAAATGATTGAGCTCACAGATCAGACAAGAAAAGTGGATTTAAATCCAGAGTGAATGTAAGAACAGGACTCACGGTTCTAGTTCAACTTCAACTAACCACACTTTACAATATTTTTCTGATGAAAAGGCCTATATATCAAGTTCCAACTCACAATATCAGGCACATTCCATGCCCCCTCTATTTCCCTGCTCCTGCCTCTCTGTCTAATTCAATGAACTAGAGCTCAGGTCTCCTGTCCCCAAACTCTCTCCAGAAGTTTTCCCTTGATATCTGCATAGAAAGAAATACTTGGGTCAGTCATTCTTGGGGTCTCTGAATTAGGAGAGAAGGATATTACCTCCACAGGAAACAGTCTGTCTGTTCACACCTCCTCTACTTGGTTCACGTATGAAGGCAGATAGTATGATCAAAGAGCACTGCACTGTCAGTCAACAAACCTGAATTTGACTCTTGAGTCAACCATTCCCTATGAAACCTTGAATGAGTGACTTCACATGTCTGGGCATTTGTTTACATTTATTTAAAAATTAAATAAATAGGATGTCAAATTTCTGAGAAGAGAGTTTACAGCTTTCAAGAGAATTTCAAAGAAATCTATCATGACAATCCCCAAAATTAAGAACTACTGGACAGGGCTTCCCTGGTGGCACAGTGGTTAAGAATCCGCCTGCCAATGCAGGGGACACGGGTTCGAGCCCTGCTCCAGGAAGATCCTACATGCCACGGAGCAACTAAGCCCGTGTACCACAACTACTGAGCTTGCACGCTATAGCCCGCAAGCCACAACTACTGAACCCGTGTGCCACAACTACTGAAGCCCGTGCACCTAGAGCCCATGCTCTGCAACAAGAGAAGCCACCGCAATGAGGAGCCCGCGCACCACAACAAAGAGTAGCCCCCGCTCGCCGCAACTGGAAAAAGCCTGCACGCGGCAGCGAAGACCCAATGCAGCCAATAAATAAATAAATAAATAATAACTACTGGACAAAATGATCTGGTAAATTCTTTTAGCCCTAGCGTTTTAAATTCCAAGTCTGGTGTTGTTTCTCAACTAGTTAACTGCCCATTCATGATTTACTCATCGAGTTTTGGGACCCTCCAAATCATCCTCATCCTCTCTACTAGTTAAACAATAAGCAGAGTGATAAATAAAGCTTTTACAAACTTTCTACATGATTTCTCATTCTCTGAAAATCTTTCCTTTTGCTGTAATAAAAGATCTGTCATCTCCAAACCCTTATTTCCAAATTGAGAGTTTACATTGATTAGACTAATTGGATAATTTCTAGATCTTTACTTGGTATCTCATAGACTTTTTTTTTTTTCCATTTCCTCAATCAATTCACTCTTCTCCTTCAATTTACTTGACATGTTTCTTGCTCCTAAGTGTTTTGGATCCAAGACAGAGATTGAAATGTAAGGTCAGTTTCATAACTTAGAATCATTTTTTCCTTTCAGGAAAAGGAGCATTGACTTGCTTATCCTGTGTGTGGAGTTACCACCTGGTGGGAGGAATCTGCGCCTCTGACTGTCTCGTGGGAGAGTACAGAGTGGGAGAGGTACAGAGCTGGGCGTGGGGTGTCTTCCACCATTTCTACAGAGGGACATGAGCTAGTTTCTGCATGTCATTTTGGGCAAAGTCAAAAAAGTCATAAAATCCCTACACTCACTATAGTTCAGGTTTAATATTTTAAAATCTACCATTGCACTGTGGGATAATGGTGCTACCCACCTGTAGCCTTAATGTCAATCAAAAGAACTGAGAAGAACTGAGATAAATAATGGGGAAGTTATTTAATGAGGACTGCAATATATTGCTCATGACCTTAGAAGTTTCAGGTCTACATAGGAATATTTTGTCAGAAATAAGATATATCTTCTCTCCTCCCCCTCTGCTGGCTAACCTGAAATGTCTGAATAATGTCAGAACTACATAACCAATGTTGGTCTTTCATCTCCTTCACCCCTTCGAATATATTGAGAGAGGTATATTTTGTTTCCTGGCCTAGAAACCATGGATTTTCTGAGTCCACTAACTTCTTGATTGTGTTTCCAAACTTTAGAAATTAAGTAAATCTCTCCATGGTAAAACTCACAAGTCCCAGCATATTCACATATGCTATTCTCTTTAAATTCTGACAAGAGCCCTCATTACACTTTGGAGAAACTGAGAATCCAAGAGGTTAAATACGGTAATTTGATAAAGATCATGCGAATAGTAAGGAACAAAGTTGGGGTTAAACACAAGGGTTCTGACTCCTAACCCAGGATTTGATGAGATCTCAGCTGAGAAAGCACCTTATCAGCACCTGAAACTTGCCAAGGTGCTCAACAACGGCAATTTCCATTCCTTCTTTTTCTATTGTACCAGCCTTCCAAAGTGCAGAAGTGAAATAGGAAGGTATCTTCCCTCATCTACGTTTTCAGCACCAGTGAAATGGAGCAACTTGTTGGGAGGGAAGCCACTTTCTCACCTTCAACAATCTTCCCACTGAGATTTCACTGCTTTAGCTAACAGTCACAATTTATATTATTCTGGGGCAGAGACACGAGAACCTAATAATCACAGAGGCAGAGCAGGTCATGTAAATGAGTGAAGAGTGTTGGGTCAAAGAAAACCCCAGTGCAAACTTGACCATAGGTGGCAAGGGCTGGGTATTGTATCAAATAGGAGAGCACACAAAGGGGGCCACCGCCACTCAGCTCTGTCTGTGATGTGGGAGTGGTGAATTCAATGTTGATAAATCTTCCAGTTTTTAAAGAGATACTCAGCACTGATTTACATGTGAAATATCCCAATTTTGAAATGCAGGCAATGAATTCAATTTTTTTTAACTGAGAAGGCCAGCTGAGTACGGACCAGACAAAACTCGTCCTTGACCAGGTACAGCACATGGCTGTCAGTGTGTAACCTGAGCTATTCTAGAAGCTTGTTCTCTCACTATGATTACCAGCAGATCTCAGAGGAAAGGCTCAGCAATGGTTCCATCCAAGTGCAAACAGCTGGTTCTGTCTTTCACCCAGAACAGTAAAAATGGACCCAGAACAAATCACCTTTCTGCTATCCCCAACCTGCCTCCTTCCCTTATCCATTGGAGAGGGATTTGGGAACTCCGGTGCCTTGTTAATTTCTCCACACTCCAAAGGAATCTGATTGTTCTTAACAGGGGGAGAAATTTAACTGTGAAAAATGCCATGAGAGCTGCATAGAATGCAAAGGACCTGGCACCAGGAACTGCACTGTGTGTCCTGCCAACCTGCTGCTGCACATGGATGACAGCCGCTGCCTGCGCTGCTGCAACACCTCCGATCCCACGGACACCCAGGAGTGTTGTGACTGCCATGACACCACAGGTGAGGGGAGAGGGAGAGCAGCCCGCGGAGCCAGAGGAAGCGCATGTCCTCAGGATGCTGATGGAAACATGGGGGAGAGAGGGATGGGAAGTTTCAGAGGATCAATAGAGCAACCTTTATTTAATGATTCTTTTTTTAATTTATTTTTTTAATGGAAGTATAGTTGATTTACAATGTTGTGTTAGTTTCTGGTGTACAGCAAAGTGATTCAGTTATGCATATATATACATATTCTTTTCCATTATGGTTTATGACAGGATACAGCAACCTTTTATTGAGTGCCTGCTATGTGCCCACTGTACCTGAAACGTTCTGTCCATCATCTCATATAAGTTGATATTATTAATCCCATTTTACAGATGAGGAGACTCTGGCTCAAAGGTTTGATTAGCATGCCCAAGTCCATACCAATGTTAACAGACTCATCTGGAATCAGAATATGGGTCATTTGGACTCAAAGCCAGCATTCTCTCCACTGCTGTCCTGCCTCCCAGATTCAAGCTCAAGCAGGTCTAGAGTTTCATCTTTATAAATTTACTTTATGGGCTTCCCTGGTGGCGCAGTGGTTGAGAGTCCGCCTGCCGATGCAGGGGACACGGGTTCGTGCCCCAGTCCGGGAAGATCCCACATGCCGCGGAGCGGCTGGGCCCGTGAGCCATGGCCGCTGAGCCTGCACGTCCGGAGCCTGTGCTCCACAACGGGAGAGGCTGCAACAGTGAAGAGGCCCGAGTACCGCAAAAAATAAATAAATAAAGGAAAAGAGTTGCCTATCAAGGAAGCTGATGCCAATATTATCTTGATTCTATCGAAAAATCATCCTGTGGAAGGCAGCCCAAATCCAGGGCTCCCATTAGAGACTTAAGGCATTTTAGAAAGGAACTTTCATTGAAGGCTAAGAGGAAACAAAACCCCTTTTACCAATTCCGAGTCCCCGAACTGTCTCCCACCCCCAATCCATTCATACGGGTACTTGGTTCTCATTGGCCACAAGCTGAGAAAGATCCCAAATGGAGTGATTTCTTCTAAAAAGAAAAAGATAAATTCTTAAAACCTATTCTCTAGTGTAAAAGCAGGTCATTTCCTTGGAGTTCAGCTACATCATGGCCTGACAAAAAGAGACATTATATTTATGGGAGCCTGTCCATTTTTAAGAAAAGTATATCCCAGACCCATAACTGCTACTAGTCTTTTCTGTTTTATTTTTGATCAGCCTTTTCAACTAACTTTTAAATACCATCTTTCCAAAAACTAATTGTTTCCTTCTTTCAGCTTTCCCACCCCCATGAGCAGCTGGTTTCCCCAGCTCTTCATACACATCCACCTTCAGGGTCTGATTGCCTAATATCCATGCTGTGTCAGCTAAGAATAACAACCTTCATTACATTGATGGCTTTAAATGAAACCAGAAGTGTGTACATGTTGGGTGCAGAGTTTCTGCAAGCCTTTTCCAACTAAGAACTATTTAGTCAGCTCTCCTGGGCTTTCTCTGGCTCTTGAAGATCTACCTGGGGCAACTCTACTGAAGACCAAATACTCTTATTACCTGCTCATTCATTACTAAGACACTCTGATCCTTCAGAGAACCCATATCACAGAGGCTGACTCTGACTCTGCGGACCTAAGACTGGAGAGCAGTAAGACATGATTGCATATGGTACCCTGGTAATTGAAACAACCTCGAAAAGTCTTTTATTGATTCTCCTGCCTCAGGCAGTATTTATCGCAAAGTACCACACACAGGTTGCTTATCCTTCCCTCTGGTGCTTTCATATTTCCTCCAGGGAAAAATTCTGTGCTGATATGTTAATGACAAAAGTAGTAATGATGGTGCTGTTACTTTAGGAGATGAAATTCTGCTTGATGGGCAAAATCCCAAGAGGATGAAAGTTAGGATAAAATAGAAAACTTGTTTATCACTAGCAAAAAGAGAAAGAAAACACACAGTGGTGATGAATCAGACCTAATTGGCCAATATATTATAAAAGAAAATAATTAACCCTAAAATAATTGGCAACAGTATTATATCCATTAAGCTAGTGTATATCATGCAGCTAGAATCTCATAAAACATCCTGGGAGCAGACCTAGGTGGTTCAAAAACGTTTATGGAGGGCTTCCCTGGTGGCGCAGTGGTTGGGAGTCCGCCTGCCGATGCAGGGGACATGGGTTTGTGCCCCGGTCCGGGAGGATCCCACATGCCGTGGAGCGGCTGGGCCCGTGAGCCATGGCCGCTGAGCCTACGCGTCCGGAGCCTGTGCTCCGCAACGGGAGAGGCCACAACAGTGAGAGGCCCGCGTACCACAAAAAAATAAATAAATAAAAATAAAAAGGATGTTCTCTTCTGGGAACAGAACATCCTTATAAAAAAAAAAATGTTTATGGAAAACATACTGTGTATTTCAACTTGTACATCCAACAAGACCTGCTAGTTTTCTCTCTGGTTCTTTCATACTCTCTTTCACACTCCCATTTGGTGGGTTAAAGAACAGGACAAAAAAAATTAGGTAACTTACCCAAATTATACCACCTGAATAAGTGAGTAAAAAGTACAAAAAATGGGGGCTTCCCTAGTGGCACAGTGGTTGGGAGTCCGCCTGCCGATGCAGGGGACACGGGTTCGTGCCCCGGTCCGGGAAGATCCCACATGCCGCGGAGCGGCTGGACCCGTGAGCCATGGCCGCTGAGCCTGCGCGTCCGGAGCCAGTGCTCCGCACCGGGAGAGGCCACAACAGTGAGAGGCCCGCGTACCACAAAAAAATAAATAAAAATAAAAAGGATGTTCTCTTCTGGGAACAGAACATCCTTATAAAAAAAAAAAAGTGTTTATGTAAAACATACTGTGTATTTCAACTTGTACATCCAACAAGGCCTGCTAGTTTTTTCTCTGGTTCTTTCATACTCTCTTTCACACTCCCATTTGCTGGGTTAAAGAACAGGAAAAAAAAAATTAGGTAACTTACCCAAATTATACCACCTGAATAAGTGAGTAAAAAGTACAAAAAATGGGGGCTTCCCTAGTGGCACAGTGGTTGAGAGTCCGCCTGCCGATGCAGGGGACACGGGTTCGTGCCCCGGTCCGGGAAGATCCCACGTGCCGCGGAGCGGCTGGGCCCGTGAGCCATGGCCGCTGAGCCTGCGCGTCCCGAGCCTGTGCTCCGCAACGGGAGAGACCACAACAGTGAAAGGCCCGCGTACCGCAAAAAAAAAAAAGTACAAAAAATGAGCTCATCGCTGAATTATGACACTTTTGGTTACTCCATATTTTCAATGAAGGCATCAAAACAAATGTTGGTGGATGACGGGGGCAGAGCTCTCAACTTCAGAAATCTTAGTTATGATAGAAGAAATCCCCTATCACTCAATTTGGTAGTCAGAATTTAAAGATGGTACTTTTCATGCTACCAAATTAGGTCCACAGAATGCCAAGAAGTCAAAAAACCTTTGTCAGTGTTTTGCCCCTAATGCCTCCAGATTGTAGCATGAAGCAAGGATTCCTGGGTTAGAGTTCTGATTGCTCCATAAACAAGTTCTTACCTGTGACAGTGTGACAATTCACTTCCTCGCTGTGGGTCTCAGTTTCCTCAACTATCAAACTACAGATTGACCTGTGATTTCTATGACCCCACGCGGCGATGAATCAATGGCTTTATAAATAATCTGTTCCTATCTTTGAATTGTGGGATAATCCTGTTGAATCAGGTTTAAAGGTAGCTGGGGAAAAGACTCAGTCTTAGAAAAAGTCAGAGTTGAAACAGAAATAGAGTATTCAGCAATAACTGAAGCCTGGCCCAAGATGGAACATTTTTCTCAGGAAGGAAGTAGAAGAATCGATTTGGTAAGGTTGGACACTTGGTGACTCACCCATGACGTATGGGTATGAGGGGGCTCCCTTTGGATCTCAAACTGACTTTCTCCCTAGAAGAGTTTGTTGGTATCATCTGGGATAGACTGAAACTCTCATGGGAGTAGACACGGAGCAATTCTGTAGAGGGGTGTGCTAAGAAAATCGAAGACAGTGGTTCTACCATTTTAGATTCAAAAGATAAAGGTGAACCTCTTTACCTCAGAAACTAATTTTCTCCATTCCATTTCTTCTCTGCCACCCTTCCCCTCTGCCCTCTTCCTTTGGGGTCATCTTCCAACAGATGAGTGTATCCTTCGAGCAAGTGAGGTTGAGCCTGCAGGTGAGCGTTCCAGGACAGCCCTGCTCATCACCTCCTCCGTTATGCTGGCGCTTCTGCTCGGGGCAGCTGTGATCATCTGGAGGAAATCTCGGGGCAGAGTCAGGCCCACAGAAAAGGCCGGCTATGCAAAGCTGGCTGACCCTAGCAAGTCTTACTCCTCCTACAAGAGCAGTCATCGCGAGAGCACCAGCTTTGAAGAGGATCAGGTGATTGAGTACAGGGACCGGGAGTATGATGAGGACGATGAGGATGACATTGTCTACATGGGCCAAGATGGCACTGTCTACCGGAAATTTAAGTATGGGCTGCTGGATGACGATGATGAAGATGAACTGGAATACGATGATGAGAGCTACTCCTACCAGCAAACAGAGGTCACCTCCTCCCCCAGCCCATTCTACTCACCGGCAAGCGTGTGAGCATTACAGTGTTGGATTTTATCCCGACACACCAGGGTGACATGAGGGTGTTTGTGTTTGTCTTTTTAACCGCGAGTCCAACTAGAGTATGTAAGAATGCTGAAATATTTTGTTCTTCTTTTGGATGGCTAAACTCAATTAACCATGATAGTTCAACCATAATTGAGAAACAAGGATAAAATACAGAATGATTTTCCTCAAAACAATATGTCAAGACACAAAACACAGGAGGTAAAAAAAGTGAGATCTGTGCAAACTGTTTTATGTGATTTAAAAAAAAAATGGAAATGAACCTATAGAAATTCTGTTTCTCAGCTGGATTGTGGAGATATCTGCTGCCTTCTTGATTTCTGATATTTCTGTAAATGATTTTGGGGGATGGGGAGGCAAAGGAATTGTTTGTCTTAGGGGATTTTTCTCCCCTTTTAGTTCTCTTTGGGTGGAGATTTGTTCTATAAGGGGCAACTAAGGAAGGTTCTCCTCCTCATGTCATTTATACCAATTATTCCAGATCACCCCTAAGCAGAAGAGGCCACTTCTCTTGAGGCTGGTCATGACCTATTTATAGACATGAGGAAAGACACGGGAAGTAGCATCATAGGCAAGGAATCAGGCCTTTGCAGTCACCCATAGTCATGATGAGTCTAGAGCAAGCTCAGCCAGGAGATAGGCAGGAGCATCCCAGGAGGAAAGAAATCACTAAGTTTCCAAGAATGTCAGCCTTACACCCTCATGATTTTTCTAAGAGCACTTCTGGTTGGAAACATCAGCTAAAACATCAAGTAATAAAAGAAAAATGTCAATGTTAACCTAACGTAAAAAGAGATAAAATGACAAAAACTTCAGACACTCTTAAAAAAAGACTTTAGCTACTAAATTAAAGAGCTTTTATCAACAGCCCATCACAGAACTGTGGACTCTCCCTAGAAAAAGTTAGGATGAAATTCCCAACATCCTGCTCACCAGCTTAATCCGGCCGCTGACCAGCCTTCCAACACAATGTCTGTGATCTTTGTTTCTAGACATCCTAGGCATCCCCTTTCCCACCCTCCTGTCAAGTACACTCTTGGATTTGTGCACCCTGGACAGTTTTTCTGCAGGCAATACAAAGAAGGGCTCTTGCTAAGGGAAATTATATAAGCAGGGTTTTGTGGATTTCCTTGTAAAAACAGAAGTGATAGGCAGTTCTGGGAGTGGACCACCAGAAAGTGACATTTGCAGATAATGATGATAATCACACACACATACACACACAAATGTATTGCACACTATGTACCAGGTACCGAGCTAAATAATTCCTTTAAAAAACTCACCCCACTTCATACCACTGTAACTTCATGAGGATGGTACCATTATTACTCTTTTTTATTTTTTTATAGGAAACCCAAGGCTTACAGAATGTTAAATAACTAGCCCAAGGTCACAGAAAGCTAATCAGGATTCAAGAAAAAAGGATGACTCTAGAGTGTGTGTTCTTAATAACTCTTCTCCACTGACACAAAGTGCAAAGAGAAGCATCCTAAATCTAATAAAGGCATGTCTATTATTTTATGATATGGCAACTCTATTATCTTTCCTGAATGTGTGCATTTTCTTTTCTTTTTTTAAAAAACATATCACTAAAAAAAAAAAAAAAAGCACATATCACTGACACAGGAAATCTTTGTAAAGCAGTCTTCAGTTTACTGAAGTCCTCAGTGTTTCTTTAGGGGAAAGCTCTTAAAACAAAGTTGGCGAATTTTCTCTCGAAAGAGCCAGATAGTAAATACTTTTCGGCTTTGCACAACTATCAACTCTGCCATTGTGGCCTGAATGCAGCCAATCCACAACAAATGGGTGGGCTGTGCTCCAAGAAAACTTTATTTATGGACACTGACATTTGGATTTAAGATAATTTTCACATATCATAAAATATTATTCTTCTTTTGATTTTTTTCCTTCAATCACTTAAAAATGTAAAAACCATTCTTGGCTCAAGGCAGTACAGAAACAGGTGATGGGTCAGATTTGGCCAAGAGACTGTAATTTGCTGACCTTGTCTTAAAAGAAATTCTTAAGAGACCATGTGTATCACACATACATATGATATGCTTCCAAAAATTCTGATCATTTAAAATCACCTCTTCAAAAATCTATTTGAAGCCTTTATGGTTCCATTTTCAATTCTTAGAAACAAATAAAAATACATGTAAGATACCCATCTTATCAATGGAAGAATTCCTCATCTTTTGTTGTGTAATTGGAGTGTAGCCTATGGAAATAAGTAATTTTGTTTATACTGTGTTGTTCATCTTCCCTGATAATTCTAAAGCTCTGATAGACTGAGTTTGACATTTCTTTGTGTAGCCTGGAAATCGTTTTCCAAGAAAAATCTGTGTTTATGATACACAGTTAAAGATTAAATGAGGTCAAGATGACCTTGAATACTAAGAAAAATTGTGTTGTTACTCTATGTAATCCTGAAAAGAAGGTTCATGCTGTATGTGGGTAGTTTGACATCTTTCCTTCTTTGTTCTTAGTTAGGCCACTTTATTCGCAGACTTCTGAATATTCTGCTAACAACTGCCTAAATAGATAAATATGTGGTTGGAAAACAAAGTCAGTTTTTGGTTTTCTGTTTGCGAACAACTTGGAAATATTGAGAATCCTTGCAGACTGGAAATATACCAAGAGGCTGGGCAGGAGCTTGGAAGGCTCTAGTTCATAGAAAGTAATTTTAAAATTGAGAACTGGGACTTCCCTGGCGGTCCAGTGGTTAAGACTTCGCCTTCCAATGTAGGGGGTGCAGGTTCAATCCCTGGTCGGAGAACTAAGATCCCATATGCCTCGGGGCCAAAAAACCAAAACATAAAGCAGAAGCAATATTGTAACAAATTCAATAAAGACTTTAAAAATAGTCCACGTCAAAAAAAAAATTGAAAATAAAATTAAATCAAGACCAGATAATGCCATAGGGACTTGCTTATTGAGGAACTACTTCTGAGCACTTTTTATGTGATTAGTATTATGCTTTATCAAGAATACAAAGCAATAAAAGAATGCTTTCTTTCCCCTCCTTTTTATCTTTCTACCTCCAATGACTAAGCTAGTCATATCAATTACAAACTTTCTTCTTAAAAATCAATCCAATCGTTTATCAGCCCCATCATCACTGGCTCAACGGGGCTATTAGTCTCTCTCATCTGGACCTTTACTACTTCCTCCTGACTCATTGCTAAGCTTCCGTCTCTTTCTCCCAATTTATCTACCCTGCTATCATAGGTCATTTCTAAGGTCTATCGGATCATCACATTCAGGGCTCCCCATCACCTACACTGATTACAACATTCAAAATTTTGCAAGATATGGCCACTGCCTTTGTCTCCAATCTTACTATGCACCAATTCCTGACCCCTCCTCATTTCCCAGCTTCTCTACTTATACTCAACAGTACTGAATTGCTTCTAAGTTCTCCAGGATAATATCTTGTTATCTCATGTCCTTTGGCACACATTGTTCACTCGCCTTGGAATATTTTCCCCTACCCCCAACTTAACCTGGAAAATTGCTTACCATTCTTTAAAATCATGTTCCCTCATAACCTCTCCTGGGAGGTCTTCCCTGACCTTGAAGAAGGTTAATCACTTTCTCACCTCTCTGCTACCTAGATACTATGCGTGTATAGCTTTTCACATCACACTGTTGTCACTGTTTGATTTTACATCTATTTCCACTAAGAGACTGGGTACTTCTTGAGGCAGCTACCATTTCCTTTCCAGAACCTACCACAGTGCCCAGCACTAGGTAAATAATCAAGAAATATTGATGGAATTGAATGTTAAGAAGACAAGATTCACCAATATGAAGTAATTAGACAATGATACAGACCATACGTTGTATTATGCAGTCCATTCCTATTTGGTCTTGAATATAAATGATAAGGGGGTGGGGTGCAGGTGATGGTGTCAGTTAAATATGAGAAGTATGAGATAACCACAAATTAGAGCATGTTAGGGGTGGCTTCATGGGAAAAGGACTCATGCTTGGACTTGATTTTAAAAAGAAAAGAGGATGTAGAAGGTATCCCTCAAGGAAGCTGCTGGAGTTAACAAGTTGTTAACTTGATAATTGTAATAATATTAACTCACTAAGTGTGTATTAAGAATTTTCCACATTCCAGGCACTGTTTTGGAAACAACAGTGAGTGGAATCAATCAGATCTTGGGCCTTAAGGAACTTGCAGTCTAGTTGGGGAGAAAAAAAATAATGACAACACAACTACCATTTTTGATGCCTTCTACTTGCCAGCCACAGTCTTAGGCCCTTTTCTCATATGACATCATTTAATCCTTACTACACAAATGCAGTAGAATAGGACTGTCATCCCTCTTTACAAATGAGGAAACGGAGGCTCGGGAGGACACTCAAAGTGCCATCAGTCAGGGTGTGAGTGGTCCAACTGGGATGTGAATCTAGGACTTCAGTCCATCTTCCTTCTGCTCTACCACCCTACTTCTAAGCTATAAAAAAGAACCTGGTCTTTGTCAGTAATCCCTGGATCTCATTTGAGGATTCGTTTTAGCGGTATGGAATTTGCTATAATGAATCATCAGAAGGTGATGCCACGGAAGCACCTATGGGATCCTGCAGTTCGGGCGCATAATCTCACCTAGAGGCACAGTGTTGAGGGGCAATGAGGAAAGAAAGAATTTTAGGTAACTGTGCACATTAACTGTAGATAAGCCCACCTATTAAAAAGTATTCATGAGAAAATAAAGTTTAAAAAGATAAAAAGTATGCATGAGATTCTACCATATAAAAGAAAAAAATTTTAAGAAGTTAAGAATTTCCAAATGTGGAATCAGAAGTAGCATCAAGATGGGATAGAAGACTGCTGTTTAGAAAAACTGAAGACACAGACTTTAGGTGCTTCATACATACATTTAACATTCGAATAGAGCTTTCAAGATCTGTTCAGAGTTCAGGAGGCCTACTTCAGAGCTCGTGAAAAAAGAAACTGCTCAGTGTACTACCCAACTGAAGAATTAAGTTCAGATGCCCTCAGAGTAGCCTGCATTTTACACTGAAATGTAAGAACTGTAAATAGATTGTGTTTCAAAAAGAAATATATGAATTCTATCAGTGCATGCTTGGCACAGACTTTAGATGTAACTGATCACCACACATCAACAATATCTGATAATGAATAAATGAGATCAGAATTTGAAGATGTCTTTAGGGTTTCACTTTTAAAACCACCTATGTCTACCTTGCACTGCTCTCAAACATAGGCAAAAAAAAAAAAGTCATAAAGTGAAGAAAGATATGAGGAATGAAGTCTGTTTATTCACTTCTGTGGCCCTAGTGATCAACACACTACATGGTACAAAGGCCATTCATTTATTTACAGGAACGAAAATCATTGCATGTGGGTGTCTTCTGAGCTAAGAGTAGAAGTCAGAACTAGGTCCCGTGGTCACATTTAGCTGTAAGGCAGGCTTGAAAACAAGTATTTGGTAAAAGGATATGAGATTATCATGAAGGGTTTCGCACAATCATGACTAATCTTCTGGGGCTTTGCCACCCAGAATAAAAGGTTTCCCTCATCCAGAAAGAGGAGGGTAGGACAGGATAGCTGTTAGATAGCCTGACGGAAAGGCCTCTCACTCTAAGAAAGTGTTCATTGATAAGAACTGATCCTAGGCTTCAAGGGAAGTGATATAAGCCTTATTAAACTATTAAATGAAAAAAATATGTTTGTAAAACAGAGAATTATAACTAATACAACAGAGCAGAGCCAGACTGAGGTCAGGAGGATTACCGTCCCTCTAAGTTATTGTTTTCAGTGAAGGCACTTTGGTGGCTACGAGTGTGATTCTGGACCTGATAAGCTGACCCTTGAACAATATGCGTTTGAACTGCACAGGTCCACTTACAAACAGGTATTTTTCAATAGTAAATACTACACTACTACCTGATTGGTTGAACCCCCGGATGCGGAGGAACCACAGATCCGGAGGGCCAACTATAAACTGTATCCAGATTAACCCTCAGTGTTATTTAGGGGTCAACTATCAATTCTGCTGTATCCTTTAGGCTGCTTTTAGTTATAAATGATAGAAAAGTCAACCCAAACTGGCTTAAATACAAAAGGAATTTATCAGCTCACCTAATCAAAAAGTCTAGGGCTAGGGGATGAAATCAGGTATTGCTGGAAATGGGGCTCAAACCATGGCATCACGTATGGGTTTCTCTCCATCTCTTGCCTGTCTTTTGCTATAATGGCTCCATCCTCCCTGGAGATCTCCCTCACATTGACAGGATGATGGCATGCGGTGCCAGACTTAGAATTCTCATGGGTCCACATCCAGTAGGAAAAAGGCCCTACCTCTGACCCACATCTCAGAAAACACTTACGTGGTATCTCATTGGCTCAGAAAAGACATTTGCCAGTTTCCAGGTGTAAATGCTCCCACTGTGGCCAATTTCAAGCTTCAAATGTGATGTCAATTAACGTGCAGTTGGAAGAAATGTAAAGGGAACCATTACCTAGTATTTCTATCACACAGATACATTAGACATCAATAACCTCAAGAACACAGCTAATATTAAAACGTAAAACGCAAAATCAGTTTTGCTTGTTACCTGTGTTTTTAATATAACTTCTTTAGTAGAAAGTCTTATAACCTAATTTTTAAATAACAGCTGTGTCTAACAACTGCTTCACAAGATTCCTGACAAATTAACAGCTGGGTTTCATAAGCTGGGACAAGCCAACTTCAACATACCACCCTTCCACTCTTTTTTAGGTAGAAGCTTTTCCTCTGTGATTGTTTTCTTTCTCTCAATAACAAATATACAGAATTTCCTGTCTTTTATTTTCCACAAGTTCCCCCACTCCAATGCTCTCAGAAGACAACGAAATAATAATAATAATAATAAAACTATTGTTATTATGCTCATTTCCACCAGCAATCAAAGAAAAACAAATTTAATCAATAATGTCTTAGCGGGTTTCCCTGGTGGCACAGTGGTTAAAATCCACCTGCCAATGCAGGGGACACGGGTTCGAGCCCTGGTCCGGGAAGATCCCACATGCCGTGGAGCAACTAAGCCCACGCGCCACAACTACTGAGCCTGCACTCTAGAGCCCGCGAACCCCAACTACTGAAGCCCGCGTGCCTGGAGCCCGTGCTCCGCAACAAGAGAAGCCACCGCAATGAGAAGCCCGCGCACCGCAATGAAGAGTAGCCCCCACTCGCCACAACTAGAGAAAGCCCGCACGCAACAACAAAGTCCCAGTGCAGCCAAAAATAAATAAATTAAATAATAATAATAATGTCTTAGCACACTAAGACATTAAAAACACTAAGACTCTTTTAATTATAGCACACAATTCTGGAGTTGTATCTACTGACATCTGTAGTGCCATGGACAATTTCATGTATTACTTGGTATAGGGTAAGCGAACGTAATCATTTTTTATTACTGCGTAACAAACTGCTACCAATTTAGCATCTTAAATAGCATCCATTTATTACCTCATAATTTTATAAGTCAGAGGTCCAGGTAGGCTTGACTGGGTTCTCTGCTTAGGGTCTAACACGGTCAAAATCAAGGTGTCAACCAGGCTGGCTCTTACCTGGAGGTTCTGGAAAAGAATTGTTTTCCCAGGTATTCAGGTTGCTGACAGAATCCAGTTTCGCGTGGCTGTAGCACTGAGGTTCCTGCTTTCTTTTCTGGGTGTTAAGTCTGGGGCCACTCAGCTCCTAGAGGCCACTCTCCGGTAGTGTGCATGCCCTCCCCCAGCGCCCTCCTTCAAAGTCAACATCCGTGCATTGAATCCTTCTCAGGCTCTGAATCTTTCTGATGGTCCCTCTTGCTACCAGCTGGAGAAAACTTTGCATTTAAAAGGCTATGATTGGTGTGATTCCATTAGGCCCACCTGGAGAATCTCCCTTTGGCTATAGTGTAACAATCACAGGCATGATATCTCATCATATTCAAGGGGATTAGAGTGAGAAATCTTGAGGGGTTATTTTAGGATGCTATAACCAATAAAACTCTTTTGGAAATCAGTTTAGCAAAATAGGTCGAGTTGTTTCAATGTGTGTTCTAGCTGAATTCACCAGTTCCTCGCTAGGAAATCTTATAAACAGAACCAAAGCATTAAAAAAAAACATTGCTGTTTATAATTTAAAACTACAACACTCTAAAAGTAAGTGTACAAAGACTGTACAAAATACGCTACAATAGTTACATACAATACGCTACAATAGTTACATATAATAAGATAGAAAAGTTTATGTATACTACCATTTCACGTGTACTTCTGAAATTAAAAATCTATGTGGATTATGCAAGCCGAACTGTAAAAAGAAAAGATAAACAACATTATCTGCCCCCGAAGAGCTTAATACCGAGGTGGAAAAACAAATATGTGTACAAATAACTACAAAATGAGGGAGAATGCAAGCAGTGCAATAATTTGGGAGGAAAAAAACCCAATAAAACCATTGGAACACAGAGACCGTTAGACAAAACAAATCGATGCATCCACATACCTTTTGGGGGAGAAATGTTGAGAGAGATATTTAGGAGAATAAAAGGATCTGCAGAGCTCAGTAACAGTGGACAGTAAGTATCTCGACTTTCCTATGGCCTGTAAAACGACAAGCACTTTTCACATAAACTTGAAATCACAGGTCAATTTCAGCTGTAAGTAATAAAGAATATTAGTCCTCCAGCCAACCTGGGCCCCCTGAAGTTAGTAGAGGGAAAGAAAACATATAGCAAGCAGCCGATGTCTTGGGTGGACCCTACCTTCTCTCCCTGCATCGTTTCCCCCTTCCTGTGTTCTTGTTTCTCAAGTCACCAATGAACCTAAGAAATGGGAAAGCTCCACAAACGTCAAAAGACATTGGCTCAAGTGCCAGGTTGACAAACTATGGCCTCACTTCAGTTTCAATAGTTACATCTCATTCTGTCCATTCACAAACTATCCCTAAGTATAAAGCTCTTTTAAAAAAAAAATCTTGCTGGGTGATGCCCTGATTAGATTCACCATTCCTGTATTCAGTTTTATAAAGATGGTTTGGCATGGCAGAAATATCATGAATTTAAGGGTTAAAGATTCCTGAGATGAAATTTCAGTCCTGACCCTTTCTTGTGTGGAATCTTCCGCAAGTTTACTAAACTTCTCTGATTCTCTACTATGTGTAGGAAACTTGAACTCCAGACCTCCCAAGGTTGCTATGAGAACAAAAGAGATCACTTACGCAATGTGCTGGGTATAAGGGGCTCGAAAGACGGTAGCTACCCATACCCCCACCCCCTCCCACCACTTCCTCCCATATTGTTTCAGCAGCAGTGAAAGCTTCTTAATAGTCTTCCCGCCCATGAACCTGTATCTTGAAAGGATCTCTGAAGTAAGACTGTGATGGAGAGAAAAGTAGATTTCTCACCCTTTACACTTAATCTGGAAGCAAAGACACACCCACTCAGCACTTGTTAACAAGGCTTCTTCTCATCAAAGCAAATACGTTTGAACGAGTAGCTTTAAGTAACTAGATCATTAAACAGGCTTTTCTTACTTGATTTCTCAACAGATAGAGAAAAACAGAAGATTGTTTTTTCAGAAACCTGAACAGTGATTTCCTCCAAAACCAGGAGAAAATAAAACTCATTCTTCACTGAAGTGATATGTTTTGGTTAAAGGGTTATATATTCCATAACTGACCAAGTGCTTGACCTCTAAGGAAAACTGTTTCCCTCCCAACAGCTTTCCACTCTCTAAAAAGCAACTACAGTCCCCCCCACAAGCAGAAGTTTCTTAATAGAAATCCTATTTATACCTTGACTGTCCAAAAGAATCCGTGCTTCTAAAATAAAGCCCCCCTCTCTTCCCAAGTCTTGAAAAACTCAAATGTTAAGGCTTTGGCTCCGAAGCTACGGGGGATCTTAGCAGTGTGATGAGAACATCGGAAAAGGAAGGATGACAGCAACCCAGTCCTTCTCCAGGTCCCTTTCACTTTGAAGCCATATACAAAAACCCTTAGGATACAGGATTGGAACATGGCCTGAGAAGAGAGTCAGGAAAGCGGGCCCATCTGAACTGTCGATGTGAAAACTCAGGGAGGCCCCCTTTGCCTCCTTTGACCTTAAATGGCTGAGCTGAGGACTATGATGTAGGTGTCGTGCTTCTGCACGCAGCCAAGCAGCAGCAGCCTGGATCTCAGACGTCAGATTGGAAAGGGAGCTGTGAAACAGGACAGGCAGAGGCAGGAAATCAGCAAGTCAGACAACTAGGTGGAAGCAAGTAAAACCACAGTCTGGGTGCTGCAAGACTGCCAAAAGGTGGTACTTGGTCTGGGTTCCAGACAGTCTCAGGCCGGCAGCCTTATAAAGGTGGCTTGAGCAGTGTTTTCAGTATTGATCTGTTCCTGGAACAAAGGAACACAGGAACCTAATCAAATTGCTAATCAAGAAGTGACTGGGCAAAGATAGAATCCTCAACAAAGGAGTTTTGAGCCGGACTTTGTGATACGTATCCCTGGGCTATAAAGGGATCGCGAGGGATCTTCGTGACTCTTGCTCCAGGATTACCCAAGAACCATGTCTCTTCTCTCTCCCTCTCTCTTGGCCTGGGATTGGAATTTTTATTCCCCATGATCCCTTTGGCCAAACTCCATGCTGAGTCCTTTACTGCCTTTGTAACTTCCTTTGCAGCACAGCTGTATAACATCTGGATAATTTCTCTGTCCTGTTTTTCTGTTGATTTTCACTTTTAAGGAGCTGTTTGCTGTTTGCCTGTCAAATCAATTTCATCCCTTGTAGGTGGATTCCTGTTGGCCTTAAATAGACTTGCCTCCTAACAGTTGCTTGTGAGGATTAAAGGAGATAATGCACGTGAAAAGTCTGTGGTAAACCTAAGGTGTTACACCAATGTTATTTCCCCATTCACCTGTAGTCCATCCTAAGAAGGCATGCCACTTATACTGTGGAAACTGGGAGAAAGCAAACAATATTCTCAGGCCAACCATCTGGGTGTGGTTTCTCAGAAAACGAATTGGGTCAGTCAGAGGCAGCTACATAATTTGTAGAGTCCAGCATAAAAATTACAAAAGAGTTTCAAGATGGTGGCAGCAGAGCATTGCAGCTTAGCCTGGGGCCCTTCTAAGAATCAGGTCCTGTGCGACTGCCCAGAGAGCACAGCCATGAAGCTAAACATGACTTCAGTATATTCAGAACAACGTGAGGCTTGCAAAATGCATCCACGACTGCATCTACCTCCACCCGCAAATGAGTCAAAGAATTTAGATACAAAAGGTGGTAGGTAGCTTTGGGGAAAAGGGATAAGAAGCTCTTTAAGATCTACAAAATATGTGGATATAAGGAAAACACTGAAGAAGATGTCAAGATATGGAAGAGGAAGAATTTCTTTTCAGAATAAAAAGCTTAGGTACTTCCCTGGTAGTCCAGTGGTTAAGACTCCAGGCTTCTAATGCAGGGGGTGCGAGTTTGATCCCTGGTCGGGGAATTAAGATCCCACAAGCCACGGGTGGCGTATCCAAAAAAAAAAAGGAAGAAAAGAAAAGAATAAAAAGCTTAACTGAAAGACAACTGGTCTTCAAGTCAGGATATCTTCGTTTCCATCTAAGCTCTCTGAGACACTGGCCAAGTCACTGGAGATGATGTCAGGGGCTGTGCTTTGTATGTTGTAAACTTGTAAATTGCACAACAATTAAAGCATAAACTTTACTGTTGCCATTTTTAAGGGTTAAGTTTTTTTAAGTTCTTAAGAACTTAATTTTTAAGTTCTTAACCTTTTTAGAAAAGACACACACACATTCTGATTGGGTCCCCATCCTATGTGCAGCTGTACCTGTCCTCCAAGGCAACAGGTGGGGAGGGCTTTATGTTCTCCCAAATCAGCCTCTCTTTTTTTCCCTTCTCTAGTTTCCACTGCCTCTGGGCTAAAAAGGAAAACAAACCACCCTGTCAATTTGTTAATTTTATGTGTAACCTGCGCGGCTGCCTTTGCCCTGCTCTAAAGGGCAGAAGGGGCGGGAAGAAGGGCTGGACATATTCACCCAGCCTGACCTTCCTTGGGTTGTGACATCAGAGCTCTGTTTACATGGCTGAAGGACTGGGAGTTTTGGAATGGAGGGAGGGGACCACATGGATGATTCAGGAGGCTACACCACCTCCCTGCTCTTATTTTCCTGCTGGCTTGTCAGCTGCTCTGAGCAGCAAAAGAGAGATGAAATCTGCAAAGTTCTTCTCTGTCATTTGGCACCATCTGTTTCCTTTCTTATTCCTTTCCTGAAAACTTGTTTTCAACAAACACAATAAAACAGACAACAGAGGATATCTACAAGAACAAATTCATCTTTCCTCAAGTGTAGATTTGCGGCATCTGCAGAAAGGTCTCCTGTGCTTCTGTTCTCTCCTCCACATCTTGAAGGTACTGGAAAAAAATGAAGGGACGTGATGCTCTCTTATTTACTGCATCTGGGTGAGGTAGACAGTTCATGATTCCTGACATAGAAATGTGTTCAACACATATTTACTATGGACAGAAAATATACCAGGTACCTCATGGGGCTGATGGAGCTCAAGTCAAATAAATTGGAAGTTCTTTGGGAGACTGTTTGTTCCTCAAATGTTATCTTATTCTACTTTGTATCCTTAATGTACTACAGAGGGCTAAAACACAGTAATTGCTCCATAAATATCTGTGGAACGCCTCTTTGCCTATAGAAACGGTTGTCTTCAGCTGAACAACACTAGACTCTCTGCATCTGGGAAAGTTTGCTGTGTCCTTACAGTTACAATGTTATCTTTGGCCAGGGCATGAAATAACCACTTTACAGCAATAATTAGCATTTATCAAGTATCAATACATACTGTTTCTCAAATACTATGAGAACCACTTCGCATGGATCAACTTATTTAATCCTTTTAACGACTCGATAACTATTATGATCCTTGTTTTACGGGTAAGACTCTAAGCCACAGAAAAGTATAAAATAACTTGCCCAAATCTGCATAGAAACTGACTCCACAGACCTTGTTTCTAATCTCCTAAACTACAGCTGCCTAATCCTTCCAGAACCAAGCAGAAGAAGAGCAAATTAAAACAGGGGCTTTCGAACTTCTTTTGACTGTGATCCACAATTAAAAATAAAAAGTTTATACCAACACCTCTATAAAACTAAAGGAAAAGTTTCATTACATTTTTCCATCATATTCTAATTTAGTATTTTTTTTTGAAGCTTACTATCATCCATTAATTTGATTTCATAATGCATAGCTTAAAAAACTCTGGGTTAGGGCTTCCCTGGTGGCGCAGTGGTTGAGAGTCCGCCTGCCGATGCAGGGAACACGGGTTCGTGCCCCGGTCTGGGAAGATCCCCCATGCCGCGGAGCCACTGGGCCCGTGAGCCATGGCCGCTGAGCCTGCACGTCCGGAGCCTGTGCTCCGTGGCGGGAGAGGCCGCAACAGTGAGAGGCCCGCGTACCGCAAAAAAAAAACCCCCCAAAAAAAAAAAAAAAAAACCCTCCAACTAGTAGAGGCAAGAGTCAAGCAAAGGGTAAGCTGCCATGTCCTGCAAAAGCTGCTAATTGGTGGCCCTGGGGATTGTCCTCACTCACTACGCCACCATCCATAGCTCCCAGGGTCCCATATACACAACTCCTCCAGGGCTGGGAGGCTAAGCCTGAGTCTACTAAGATTGCTTCCCTCCTGTAATGGGTGAAGACCTGGATTCCACACTCAGCTCTGAAATTTTCTGCCAACACAGTTCAAGTCAGTCTGAGTTTACCTTTGACTTTCTGTTTCTTCATCTGAAGTGTAGTTACAATAACATCTAGCAGGCTGTCTCAGACTTCTTGTGAGAAGCAATGAAGTGATGTGAATAAAGGCAAATTGAATCTCCTACTGGTACAACCACTAAAGTTTACCACTGGGAAGTATTCAATAGATGAAATGGAGAGAACGTCATCACTCCCATCTTGAATCTCTATAGTGAAACATGGGGACATACTCTTCTTTTGAATGTGTTCAATGTGTACCTAGTTATCTGTACTTGACTTTTAATACTGTATTCTTACAAAGAACATGATCTCCTTCGTGTAGTTAAGCTGTTTTGGTGATATTTCATATTAGCTATTCCTTTGCAAGACTGTCTAAAAAGGAATGAAGAAAATAAACTTTCAAAAGGGGCAGAGAATCCAAGATAACACTTCCTTCCGTCCTCTAAATCTTCAGAAAACTACCCAAACTAAATCAGTAGGAAACAGACAGCAGAGAACAGGTCTAGCTGGTCAGGCGAAGAGCCAGGGAAAATCCTGCTTTTGAAATATGGTAGAAATACGGTTTGTCAGGTCCAGGAGATAGATTTGCAAACAAAACAAAACACTTCATTTGACAGAAATACAGTCATGGATGGGGAGCCTTTAATTCATTTGAAATACAAGCAAATCTGTAAGCAAAACAACTCCCTGGGCAACAGTAGAAAATATTTTGAAGGCTCAGAGAGGCCTAAAAGGACCCTGAGATTAACCTGGGATTCCTATGAGTGACTCATAAATAGTTAGAAGCAGGTATTTGTTTACATGGAGCCAAGCAGAACCCACAACCCAGAATCCTCTCGAAGCCCCAGAGAGAGTGACTCTTCTAGGATTTATATCCATCTGCTTCCAGAAAAGTGCTTGCAGTGCGTCTTTTATGTATACAAATGAAATTGTTGACATGGAAACAGAGGACGTGAACCCTGAGGGAGGAGGACGTAAGTAGGTTAACCAATCCAAGCCGAAGTTTAAGTATTTCTTAGCAATGGAGGCCTTTAATCAAACGTAGTCTTCAGCAGACAGTTAAGAGTGCTGCCTTAAAGTAAGGAGGGTGGGAAGGGGCAGAGGTCCCCTTGCCTGCCCATTGCCCATGGCCCTTCTATGAGGCTCTACAGCAGTTTGGAGAACATTTTGAAAATCGGGGTTCTAGGTGATTATAGCTACTGCGATTGAACATTAGCCCTGAGCTTCCAGCAGATCAAGATAAAGAGGAAGATACTACGGATCACTTTTTCTTCCTTCAGTAAAAGAAAACCAAAGGTTCTATCAGTCTCTCTGGAACATTCTAACTTAACATAAGGAATGCTTTTTGGAGTGGCTGAAGGAGTGGATGGATGGCATAATTTCCTTCAGAATTAGGTAATGGTAGTGGATATTTGTCTTCTTTTTTTTTAATGCCCAGTTTCGGAACCCCTTCCTTATGTTTAGGGAATTTATTTCCCACTGCATGAACTTTGATAGAAAAGCTTCTCTCAAAGAAGCTGAAATAGCCAGGTACTCAGTATTCCAGCCCCTCTTGCAGCTAACACATGGGCCTGTGACCGAAGCTTGGCCAATCAGATGCTAATCATATAAAGATTCGTTTCCAGGGCAACAGGGCCAGCCAGCAGTGTAGAGGACATGGTTCTGCTGGCGTTTGATGGGAAATTTGGGGCCTCCCTACTCAGCAGCAGTGGCACTGCCCTTGATGAACTAGCTCTGTACAGTCATTCTGGCTCTGGTTCGAGGTCCCCTTTGCTCAGAGTTCCCCTTTTCTCACCCAGTTTCCAGCTTTCCCATCTATCCCCTGAGCAACCCATCATTCTTCCAGTAAATTCCTTTCTAGCCTAAATCAGCCAGAATCCATTTGTTACTTGCAAACAGATTCCCAGCTGAAATGGTAACTATGAGGCTTAGGTCTGCTGTGGGAAATTCAAAAGATGATACAGTGCAGTTGTGTTCAACTTAAGAAAATTCAGCTATATAGGCTCATTGGACAAGAGCATGAGAGAGAAAAGTAAGATTCTTTTATTTGCTCAGTTATCCTTGCTTGTTCAAACTCAACCAAGACCCCTACTATCCCAGAATAAGGAGGCCATGGCCAAAATGCAAAGAGACACAGAAGAATTAAATCTTAGGTTTGAGTTACAAAAGACCCAGGTTTTAGCAATTTAAAGATAAGAAGTTTTCTGGGATTTCCCTGGCAGTCCAGTGATTAAGACCTTGTGCTTCCACTGCAGGGGGCATGGGTTGGATCCCTGGTAGGGGAACTAAGATCCCACATGGCACACAGCCCAAAAAAAAAAGTTTCATGGGTCTTTTTGACTTCTCTATATGCCTTCTGGCCATGCTTGCTGACTTTACAACCTAACCCCTTCCTAAGATGAGGCTCCACTATACACAGCAGTAGTGAGCACTCAAGACTCTCAACTATACAGGCACTGGCAACCACTCCTTTCCTACATAACCCCTCAGCAGCTCTGCTCATCCCATTGTCCAGGGTAACCCAGGGAACTAGTGTTGGTTTACAGTATTGACCTTAAGAAATTCTATTAAGACCAATACCCTGGAGGCATTTCATATCTAGCTCCAAAGAGAAATATTACAAACATTTTATAGATGATGCCTTTGTATCTTCTTCACTCCAAGTTCAACTGCTCACACCTATTTCCATTAGAGAGAGAGAAAAGAGGAGAAGGGGGGGAAGATGGGGGTGGGGGGAGCATGAAAGAGAGGGAAAGGGAGAAGAGGAGAGGGAAGGAAGAGATCACCTACTTTATTTCACATCAGGGTTCCGGTCTTAGTCTGCTCAGGCTGCTATAAAAAAAAATACCATAGATTGCATGACTTAGAAACAACAAAAATTTATTTCTCACAGCTCTGGAGGCTGGAAGTCTGAGATCACAGAGTCAGCATGGTCCAGTTCTGTTGAAGGCCCTCTTCCAGGTTGCAAGACTGCCAACTTCTCATTATACCCTCAAGTAGTGGAAAGAAAGTGAGAGAGCTTGCTGGGGGGGGGGGGGGGGGGTCCTTTTATAAGGCCACTAATCCCATTAATGAGGGCTCCACCCTCATGACCTAATTACCTCCCAAAGGCTCCACCTGCTAATATATTGGGTGTTAGGACTTCAACATATCAATTTGGGGGGGACAAAAAATTTAGTTCCTATCCAGGGTTGGCATCTTGTGATCACCTACTCCTCACAACTAGAAGAGTAAACATTTAAAATTCACCTGGGCACTCTAGATTTGAAGATACCAATACCACTTTAAACCCATAACTATCTTCCTTCAGTGTTAACACCTGTGCTTCAAAATTGTGTGCACATGAGTTACATAAAACCTGCCTAGTAATTGGGAAAAAGAAGGTGACTATTTCTCTATGTGCTAATAAAGATTGAAAAAAAAGAGCTCTTTTCACTCAGGAGTTGGCAAACTGTGGGTCTATGGGCCAAATCCAATCTCCTGCCTTACTAAATAAAAATTTGAAACATAGCCATGCCTATTCATTTACATATTGTCCATGGTTGCTTTTTCGATATGGCAAAGCCTTAAGAATTTTCTGTCTGGCCCTTTACAAAAGTTTGTCAACCTGCTCCGGCTAACAGGGAAAGCCCGAAGTGTGGTCTATTAACTGTCTCTTACTGAAATTGAGAGTATTTAGAATCCCTTACAGCATTTTGACATTGTCAAGACATCCAAGTGTGTGACTATTTTTCTAGTAATTTTTATTGTATTTGGGGGGATTTTTTTTTATTCAAACAGAAAGTCACAAAAATTATAACCATCCTCATCAGTTTGTATGTTTTTAAGTATCAGTTCATGAACGATTAGAAATAAAAAATTCAGGAAGTCACAATTTTTCTGTGAGAAAAATATAAGTTAATATCTATCATAATGACTGTAACAAGCCCTTAATAGATAACAAAACTCAGCCCTCGAGGCTTCATCCATGGCATAGATTTTGCCTTGGAGAATAAAATGGAGCTAAGGAAGGCAGAGCCAGGTTTAAAAATTATTTGGCCCACAAGCTGGGTCCCCAGTGAAGCTTTCTCTAATTCTGTTGCTGTATTAAGGCCCCAGTATCCAAGGTGTATTTATTTCTAATTAATGCACAATTATATACAGAGCACCTTCTATACATAGGTGCTGGAGGAATTAAAATACAGTTCAAGGCTTCCAGAAGTTTACACTCTAGGTGAAAGAGCTTAAGGCGATTATAAACATGAGACACTGGAGTTTGTGGGAGGCTGCTATAAAGAGACTATTGTGGGGACTTCCCTTGTGGTCCAGTGGGTAAGACTCCCCGCTGCCAATGCAGGGAGCCCGGGTTGATACCTGGTCAGGGAACTAGATCCTGCATGCACGCCACAACTAAGAAGTCCACATGCCGAGGGCTTCCCTGGTGGCGCAGTGGTTGAGAGTCTGCCTGACGATGCAGGGGACACGGGTTCGTGCCCCGGTCTGGGAAGATCCCACATGCCGCGGAGCGGCTAGGCCCGTGAGCCATGGCCGCTGAGCCTGCGCTCCGCAACGGAAGAGGCCACAACAGTGAGAGGTCCGCGTACCGCAAAAAAAAAAAAAAAAAAGTCCACATACCTAAACTAAGACCCAATGCAGCCAAAATAAATAAATATATATTTTTCTTTTTAAAAAGAGAGAGACTATTGTCGGTTGGTATATGAATTCGTATATTCACGAATGCCATTCAAATATATCCATCTCCCTTCTGTTAAATGCCCTTCAACCTAACTTAATAACGTAATCCATTGAGACCTCTAAGGGAAGGTGACTGTGTGCAGGACTGTGATCAGGAGAGCTGAGAAGAGATGCCAAATGCCAGACAGCTCACTCCCTTTCCGCGGGGCTGGCTTCCACATGCTGGCAGGTAAACCTGTAGTGGGGGCGGGGGGGGGGGGTAAGTGAGCTTTAGGCTTAAAATGCTTATAAAGCAAATAATGGCTGAAGATAAATGAGAAATTAGAAAAAGAGCAAACTAAATAGAAGAAAAGAGTATCATATACATAGTATCCACGAAGCTGAGAAACAATTTAAACTATATGTTAGTTCTATTTTCATGAAATGTGGTCCATGCATTTTCAGATAAAGTACCTCAAAATTAAAGCAATTGGACCAATTGTTAATCTGAAAAAAGCACATTAAGTATATTATTTCCCCTGTATTTCCGTTTTTTGTTTTTTTTTTTTTGGATCTTCTATAGTTGTATTGCCTAATACAATAGTCACTAGGCACACGTGGCTATTTAATTAGTGGAGAGTGAAGAAATGGAACATTATCACAACAGCAGGAAGTTCTATTGAACAGCATGCTTTATAATGTGTGCATTACTTTTTCCAGATTACTAGTTGAACTCACTGAATTTAGAGGTACTTTATTCAAAAAGTTGTTTGTAAATTGAAGAAAAACATACTGAGCATGTAATTTGAAAATATAATACATTGTTTAAAAATGTTTATCCTGGAACTTCCTTGGTGGCACAGTGGTTAAGAATCCGCCTGCCGGGCTTCCCTGGTGGCGCAGTGATTGAGAGTCTGCCTGCCAATGCAGGGGACACGGGTTCGTGCCCTGGTCCGGGAAGATCCCACATGCCGCGGAGCGGCTGCGCCCGTGAGCCATGGCCGCTGAGCCTGCGCGTCCGGAGCCTGTGCTCCGCAACGGGAGAGGCCACAACAGGGAGAGGCCCGCGTACCGCAAAAAAAAAAAAAAAAAAAAAAAAAGAATCTGCAGGGGACATAGGTTCAAGCCCTGGTCCGGGAAGATCCCACATGCCACGGAGCAACTAAGCCCGTGTGCCACAACTACTGAGCCCGTGAGCCACAACTACTGAAGTCTGCGTGTCTAGAGCCCATGCTACATAACATGAGAAGCCACTGCAATGAGAAGCCCTCACACCACCACAAAGAGTAGCCGCTGCTCACCGCAACTGGAGAAAGCCCGTGCGCAGCAATGAAGACCCAACGCAGCCATAAATAAATTAATTAAAAAAAAAAGTTTATCCTAAGTTTCACAACTTTTTAGCACCCTCCAAATACATAATTAACTTTCTAAAGGCTAATTTTTATTTTCATCAGGATATACCTGCACATAGTTTAAGGAATCAAATTATTTAACAAGACATAGTAAGAAAAAGAAATATTAATTTGTTTGCTCCCATCACATCCCATTTCCCACTCCTTAGAAGCAAGCAATTTCAACCCTTTCAGTTACTTAATATGTTTTCTCCCTGTCCCTAAGGCAGATGCTTATACTGATGCTTCCTATGTTTTCAGGTTAGGTATCTACCTACTCATTTCCCACTAACGGAAGATGAGCATTTCTTTCCCAAACTCTTACCATCACTGCCCCTGCACACTTCCCTCCTCATCCTTCCAATAAATGTATTTTGCTTCATAAAAATTCAGTGCTGTAATTCTTGACTGTGTAAATGATATTCACAGCCAAGCGATACAGAACATCATTTGCCTTATTTGAATGTGTACAAGTAGGTATAAAGCTTGATGAATTTTCACAAGCGAGCACATTATGCAACCATCACCCAGATCTAGAAACAGGACAGAGACGGAAGCACCCAACAGCCTTCATAATCCTCCTGTCACCCCTGTCCTCTAGAACCACTCTGACCATTTTTGCTATAGTTCTGCCTGTTCTTACAATTTATATAGAATCAGTGTACTCACTTTTTTAAAAATTTATTTGTGGCTGCGTTGGGTCTTCGTTGCTGTGCATGGGCTTTTCTCCGGTTGCAGTGAGCGAGGGCTACTCTTTGTTGTGGCGCACGGGTTTCTCATTGTGGTGGCTTCTATTGTTGCGGCGCACAGGCTCTAGGCGCACAGGCTTCAGTAGTTGTGGCTCACAGGCTCAGTAGTTATGATGCCTGGGCTTAGCTGCTCTGTGGCATGTGGGATCTTCCCGGACCAGGGCTCAAACCCATGTCTCCTGCATTGGCAGGTGGATTCTTAACCACTGTGCTACCAGGGAAGCCCAGTGTGTACTCATTTTTGTCTGGCTTCTTTTGCTATTCTTTTTCTAGCTTGAGATCAAAGCTTAGATTATTGATCTTTCTTTTCTATGTATTTAAAGCTATAATTCTTGATAGCATTAGTTATATCCTATAAATTTTTACACGTTGCATATTATCATTCATTTCAACATAGCTTTCCATTGTGATATTTTTGTATTTTAAAAATACTGATTTTTCTCCATCACGTTGTGATATGTTCCTTACACCAATCCTTAGAAATCTGTTGAGACATTTTATATATCCTGGACAACAGCTGCAGTTGAGGTCATCACCTGATTAGTTGATAATACAGTCATTTCCCAAGATCCACTAAGTTTCTGTACAGCCTGAACAGATGTTAGGAGCCTTTACCCTGAATTTTTCTGTATTTTTTTTTTTTTTTGCTTGTTTTCTTTCTGTATTTTTAATGATGACACTTGGCAATTTCCCCAGAGATGTAGCACTGACTTGCTTTACTATTGTGGCTTCTACTTGGCCCTTGTTTCAGTCAGGGAACCAGAGTGGGGATTCTGTCAGTTGTCAGGTATGTCTATCCCAAATACACACTCAGGAACAGGGAAAGTAAGCACAGGGGTAAGTCCAAGAACTGAGCTGCCTGTGACACAAGCTAGGGCTCAACGTCCATGTATGACCTGACCCAAAAGGAAGCCAACTGTCAAAGAAGTGTTAAGTCACAGCCACATTACAAAAACCATGGGAAGCAAATTTGGAGTGAATAGACAATAGGTGTATGAGAGCAGTCAGACTGTCAGATCTCACAGCTCACCAACTGTGTCTAACCTGTACTTATCCTGTCCACTGGGCTTTAAATTTGAATTATTTTTTCATCAATTCTATTTTGACAATTCTTAAATCTGCCCGATTTTTTATAGAACCTTAGTTCACCATTTTTGACACTCTCATTTCTTTACACATATTATACAGTGATTTCAAGTTCTGTATCTGATAATGCCCGTATCTGTCACCTTCATAGAGCTTATTCTGTAATTTGTTTCTGCTAACTCTTGCTTATGATGGCATTTCTTTCTATATGGTAGATTTATTTCCTAGCTCAGTCCCAGAAGGTCAGATTGGTTCTCCTCTATCAGCCTCCATCCATTTTCCAGGTAAGAGGAGAACAGGAAAAGGCTAGCACTTTCACCAGGGAAGCAGAACTGTCCTCACAAACTCCAAGTAGACTTCTGCTTACATCTCCCTGATCAGAACCGTGTTACAGCCCTAACTGCAAGGCTTTAAGCCTCCATAACTGAGAGCACTGGTGATGAAGTGTTGAAAGAGCCACTGTGAGTTGCTCCATGTAGTAGAGACAGGCAAGAGTCCCAAGTCACTGCGAGGGGGTTGGTGGCACAAGTCATGAGGGTTACAAAATGCTGTTTTGGAGCAGGGGTTATGGAACGGTACTCAGACCTAACCTACAAGGGCCGTTAAAGGCAAGGCCTCTGTTTGTAGAACCACCGCTGCTGGCCAGGTTCTCCCTGTAGCTGCTGCCTGTAACTCACTATTCAGGGCCTCTAACACACCTTACAGTAACCAGTAACCATCAACCAAGCAATCAGGAATTTATATAGACAAATCAAAAGATTCAAACTGACACAAAAAAAGAAGAAACATCCCTTGGTCAAGATTTATTTCAAGGCCTGAAAACACTAATTGAAAATGGCCCTACTGCAATTTCTTATAATAAATACTTTATATATAAAACTTAAAAAAATGTAGACACTGTTAACTAACTCCTAAACCACACACTATAGGCTTTTCAAAAGCAATAGTTATTTAACAAAATGTAAGGTGACAATATCAAAGAATTTTCACATTTAATGAGGACACAATCAGTCGCAAGCTACTCACACACAAATCTTTTTTACACTTTCCATGTTTGTTTTTAATTTTGTTTCACAGAACCACTGATAATTGAGGCTTCTTTCAAGTATAGGATTTCTAACATTAAATTACATTTTCTAAGTATTTCTTTAAAGAAGAAATGAAAAAGACACATACTACACTGTTTGCCATAAATTCATATACCAAAAAGTCAAAACAATCCAACTGAATTTATTCCTGCTTCCCCCTTCTCCGACATCAGCTTTAGATATTCTTCTAAATATTATATAAACAGTTTTGTTAAAATCAGTCCTCATTTATGCAGATTAGGGGAAAATGGTTTTATAATGAGTTATCTTTAAAATTTATCTTCTAGATAGCACTCTAGCCTTAAATTACATTGTGCACACACAACTACAACAGTCGGCATTTGCTCAGGAACATACAGTCACGTTAAAAACAAATAGCTTTGTATTTCATAGTTTAGTTGGGTCTTAAATTGTTTCCCTAGGGGATGAAACAAGTATTTTATGTTGTTTAAGAAACTGGTATATATAAATGAAATGCTAGGTGTTCGTTTAAACTCTGAGGAAACCTACAGATGAACACTTGGGTGTTTTCTCTAAAATGCAAGAGATATACACTTAATCACTGTTCATATAGTGAAGCGATGGGACGGCAGATACAGACGCAGATGAAACTCTACATTTTGTAAACGTAAAGTTGGATATTCTAAATGGAAGAACTGACACTGAGAATTATTTACAGGAAACAAAGGTTAAGAAAAATGTTGAAGAATATCTACTCTTGAAAAGAGAGACGTGTTACATAACACAAAAATGAGAACTAGAGATTCGAAAAACACTCATTTTACGGTTTTAAAAGAAAAACAAAAAAATAATAGGGAGAGAGTCTAGACCAATTAGAACTGAGGCAGCTGTAACAAAAATGGAACACAGTACAATGATTTGAGCCCTTAAAGGAAATGACTAACTAAAGTGAAATTTCACAAGTCTTCATGTCTATTAATAATATATAAATGCACAAAATATCAAAATTATGAATTCTGGATTTTTCCCCTTAGGTTTGTAATAAGCTGTCAAACCTCTGCTTAATATAGTTACTTTTATGAGCCTTCTGATTAGCAGAGCATGCTATACAGTACATGCATGCTAGAATTTTACCATGAGAATTAATAGTTCTCATCTCAAACCACTGACTTGCCTGTTCCCCATATTTATATATATTTCATTTCCATTATAAAACACTTAAGACCTTTCTAGTGGTACACTTTAATCAACATATTACATTAAAAAGAATCTTGATTTTTAAAATGAACCTTTTTAGTACTGTAACACGATGGGTTTAATTGAACAGTTGGAACATAATATGGTAACTACATTGTACTGTTTAATTCACAGCTGTAGGAAAATGTTTGATTTTTAAAATATAACCAGGATGAGACTGTAGAGTTATGAGCAGTAATATATTAGAAAACAGTGAATGAATAAATAAGATGCTTTTCCTTCAGTGGCCATTCATTATTTTGCTTTTAGGAACCTGGAAGAAATCGTGTTCTTTGAGTTTCAAATGTTCTGGTAAATCTAGTCGTTTCTTAGCTTCCTCAATATCACCTTGAATTGCTGAAATGAGTGACTCTGTGGAGAGAATATACCAGGTAAAGATAATGAAAATCTGCTGCTGTGCTTTTTTACTACTCCTTTGTTCAGCTTCTCCTAAAATCTCATAGGCTGGCAGTGTTCCTGGCACAGGGTAGATGCCCAATAATGTCTGTTTCATCCTTTCTTCTAGACTTAAGTAAAAGTCAATAGTACACAAAAGATGTCCCTAATCTTCTTGCAATTACTTAGAGAAAGGCATTGGCAGAAAGGTACATGGCATATACTAAATGGAAGAAACAAATACTATCAATTCTCTTCAATATTTACGCTTGTAAAAGAAACTCTACATTAGAATTAAAACTATTACACTACACTAAGATTCTTGACATGTCTTAAATGTTCCGATTTACTGCTTCTTACACTTCAACTACCGCTAAGCATCCATTATTCATCACAGTATTAACTCTTACTGGTTCCTTAAAATATGAAAAGGAAATAAGGATTTCATTAACTTCATACTCTTGGAGAGAGAGCCAGCCTGCTGGGTTTGAGTCTACGCTCCATCACTTACTATGCTACCCCGGGCAAATTACTTAACCTCTCTGTGCCAATTTCCTCATCTGCAAAATCAGCAAAATAATTCCTCATGTGGGTGTTGTGGGGATAAAGTGAGTTGATTCATGTAAGGCTCTTAAAGCGGTGCCTAGCATATTAAATGCTCAAATATTATCTGTCTAGCCATGATTACTATTAGGAGAAGCAGCAGAGTAGCTGCAGTAATATTTTAAGAAGATCTAAATAAGAACTTACCTAAAGAATCAAAGTTCTTTTCTGGTCTGAGGTAGCCAACAATGGCCACGTTGAGAATTTCCCCATAGAAGTCCTCTTTGAAAGTATGCATGATATGAGTTTCCTACAGTCAAGAGATGTTAAAATTGAATTTATCTTTATGGTGAGGTAATTTAAATGAAACAATCAACCCTCCTTAAAATTTTAAAGACAGGTTAAAATCTAAGTGCAGTATTTCCTGAATTCTTCCATTGCTCCTGTTCTCGACCTTGTACCATTATAACTGAGTAAGGTAAATGCTATCCCACAAATCTGGTGTGATTTGCTGTTTTTAGAAAAAGCTAACATGCACCAAAGTAATTAAGAGTCTTATCAAGGTGAAAAAACTGAGCAAATACAGCAGAGGGAATGAGCGAAGAAACTCTTCTTCAAAAGATACCATTCCATTAAGCGAATTAAAAAAAAAAGGCAACACAGTGGAAGAAGGCATTTGTCATACATAGTTCCAACAAAAGAATTGGATCCAGAATATATTAAGAACTTATTTAAGTAAGACAGACAATCCAATTTTTTTTAAAGGGATAAAGACTTGAACAGGTACATCATGTATGTCTGTTATCAGCAAAGAAAAGAAAAAAGAAAAACTCTAAAAAGTATGAACCTCCTACCAATGGAAAACTGAGTTTCTCCTAACTATAGAAGGACCTCCAAGGCACTCCTTAACTGGCTCTATAGTAAGAGTTCTGTTATCTGAGTAGCTAATAAGGAAAAAGTAGTCATGGGATAGCCTCCCCTCCCCTTCATTCCCTCTCTCATTCCAGAGAAAAATATTTTGCCTTCTTTCATCGATTATTTTCTTTATCTATTCCAACACAGCCTTAATCCTGAAAAATAAGAGGAACACTGAGCACAACGTTAAGTAGTTCTGGGCCACTTCTATTGCTTATACCAGCACTTTTCTATAAACTCTTCAAAGAGGATGAAACTTAGATCAACTATAACCGTTTGTGCCACATACTTGAGCTGACCCAAAGATTCAGCCACATCTAGCAGATTAAGCACTTCAGCTGTGTAGGTCTTCTGTTCTTAAGAACAGAAGAATTATGTATACTCTCAAAGGGGTTTAAAAAGAGGAAAAAGGGCTTCCCTGGTGGCGCAGTGGTTGACAGTCTGCCTGCCAATGCAGGGGACACGAGTTCGTGCCCCGGTCCAGGAAGATCCCACATGCCGCGGAGCGGCTGGGCCCGTGAGCCATGGCCGCTGAGCCTGCGCGTCCGGAGCCTGTGCTCTGCAACGGGCGAGGCCACAACGGCAAGAGGCCCACGTACAGCAAAAAAAAAAAAAAAAAAAAAAAAAAAGAGGAAAAAAAGCATCACCTTACAATTTTATCAGAAAGCACCATCCACAGCGTAAGCAGTTCTACCTTAACAGGGTGACCAAATAATTAGAGTAAATGACCTACATTAACTGGTGAACTCAACTTTATTTCACTTTTATTTCTAGTAAAGGTAAACACATGGGCAGTTATAAAAATTAATTATTGTAGTTTTGGCTTGTGATTCCACTTTCTATTTTCTCCATGATTTAAAAGATAAATGCATAAAAATTTATTAATCTATGTTATTGGGTACACAATGATGTAATTTGTGAGTTTTGGTATACTATTAAGTTCATATAAATTCAAAATAGATTTTTATAACTTTAGGATGTTAAATGCAGTCCCCATGGTAACCACAAAGAAAATACACAAAAGGAAATAAGAAAGAAATCAAAATGTGTCACTACAAAAAAAAGTCAACTAAAGAAAAAAGGCAGTAATGGAGGAACTGACAGAAAAGCTATAAAGCATACAAAAAACAAATAGCAAAACATCAGAAGTCTCTCCTTATCAGTAATTACTTTAAATGTAAATGGATTAAACTCTCCAATCAAAAGGCAGAGATTAGCAGAATGGTTCAAACACACAAGATCCAACTATACCCCCTTTATAAGAGACTCACTTTAGATCCAAAGACACAAATAATCTTGAAAGTGAAAAGGATGGAAAAGTTATTCCATTCAATTAGTAACTAAACTCTTCACTTTTAAACCTGTCAAGTAAATTCTCATATTTGGATTATGTTGTGATCACCACTGATGAGTTCTATCTGTGTATTACTCTAAATCATCATCCCATTCTCTGTTTACAGAGTGAAATACAATTATTAATTCTTACCATGGACTTTTTTGTATTCTTGTAGTACGGGTTCCATCCTATGCTCACCACCATCTTATGGACGTCTCCACTTCCAACACTGGCCCAACCATAATATATGCCAGTGGATACATCAGCTGGAAGATTATCTACTACTTGTTCAGGAAAGTTAGCTAAACAACAGAAGAAAATATGCTAATATTTAGAGTTTCATAGTCAATATTTAGAAAATTCACATGTAAGGCTAGTCTAAATCATTACCCTCACAAGATTCCTAGGACTCTAACTACAATTATTAATCCCATCATTTCATACTCTGGCTAGGATTTCTTTCTCCTCTTCATACAGATTGGTTAGGAAAAAAGGTACCAGATTATATAAGTTACCAGGTTATAGTAAGTGTACCAAAAATCGTAAACTCTCACAGTAGAAGAAAACAGGTACAGGAAGAGCTGGGGTTTTTTTTAGCCCTGGTCTTTCTTAAAGGGCTTCAGCGTCTCTTGAAAAGATTTCTATTTTCGAAATATACATACTACGTCCCAAGCTCAAAGACTGCTTTAATAGGTCTAGGTGCAGCCCTGGAATGTATTTTTAAGGAAAAATTAAGCATACCTTCAGGACCTGACTACTAAAACTAATGCAGACCAAAAAAGATACCTGGTTCTCATTCATCTGCCTGTGTCATCATTTGAACACAACCTACTAACGTATTTAAAGAACGAAAACCTTACAGCTGGCTTGAGAATTTAGCCTATCGGGCCCACATTACATTTTCTAAAGAGAAAGACGCGCGCCACGTTTGGCGGATTTATCACGGCTGGATAGGGAGGCGGGAAAGAGGGCTCCCGAAACTCAGCTCCGGCTTCCTGCCCTCACCACCCCCCAAGCCGGTGAATTCGGAGCCACGGGCAAGGACGCGCTCCATCGGTCCGACCAAAGGTCATCAGCCTCAACAAAGCGGGGGCGGGGAGGACGGGAACGTCACCTCTGCCCGTAGCCCCACCACCCGGCCCGGAGCTCCCCGGCTGACGTCCTCGCTCTCAGGTGATACGGCCCAGCGTGGGTGGGGGCTCCGCGCCCTCCCGCGCTCACCTGTAGGGATGCCCAGCTGCTTGGAGCCGCGACCGAAGCCCCGCACCACCTGGCCGCGGCATAAGTACGGCAAGTGCCTCATGACGCCGTCCGCTCGGGGTGCGGGCTGCGGTCCAGAACGCGCGTCCGGCGGAGCCGCCGTCGAGGCGGTGCCCGGACGCCCCAGACCAGCCGGGGGACGCGGGCGGGAGCTCCGCAGGCCGGCCGGCCGGGCGAGCGCACGGGCGTACAACTGGCCGAGCAGCGCGGACGTACAACTGGCCGAGCAGCGCGGACGACACGCCACAGCGAGACGCTCACGCCACTGACAGAAGGTGCCGGGCGACTCAGACGCTGCGTCTCGACTCCGGAACGCCGGCGACGGCGGAAGTGCGGCTGTGGGCGGGGAGCGGAGCGGGGTGGCTTGGGACGGCCCCCCAGCCCACCGAGCGCCACGGGCTTACGTACTCTGCCCAGGCCGAGCGGCCCGGCGCTCGTACGGCTTCCGTAGCCCCGCCCCCAATTTAGCCCCGCCCCCGCCGTAGCCCTGCCTCCAACGTAGCCTGGGAGGTGTCCGTTTTTTCCTTGGTAGTTCAGTCTTCCCGGGCGGTGGAAACCGAGTCGGGGGCGCGTTTTTCAGCCTGGGGCCTGTGAAAGCACTGTCCTCATTCTCAGACACTCCGAAGTGTTTCTTTCCCCTTTTTCCTTTTCATTATGATCCTGATGCCGAGAAGAGACGTTCTTTAGCTCCTTGACAACTGCTAGGTTGCTCGTCATTCATCATTCATTCGCTTTTTAAAGATTTATTAAACCTCCAAAATTCCACCTCTTCATAGAAGCTTTTCACGACTAGCTACGGGAAGTGGACCTCCTCTCCCCCAGACCACTTGACCATGGTCTGAAGTTGTATCAGTATGTAAGCTCCAGGGGAGCGGGTCCTGGTCTGTAACGCTGCAATCCCAGTGACTAGTGGAAGGTTACAGTGATGCAATTTTTTTGAGCAGAGAAGCGGCTGCCTACCCTCCCTCTATCTTCCGGTCTCCCTGAGAACTTAATAAACTTGATGTAAGACTTGATCTCTACTGCAATGTAAATTTGTGGGCCTTCTGACCCTTGGAACTGTGAACATTACCTCGGGAAATAGTTCCAGGGTCACTCACAAGATCTATCCTCTTGTCTTGTTCTTGAGAAAGAAGTTTTAATTCTCTTTTGCCTTTCTCTACAAATGTGTGTGAAATTCTATCCAGCCTTTGCAGTCATTATCCTTTTACCTTAACTCTAATAGTGCTTACCCAGTGTTCAAATTATGTTCTCTCTCTATTGGTACCAAAGGGGTTGAGAAATGGAATATTTCCAGTCATAACGGTAAACGAAGGATGTCACAGTCATTAGCGATGTAGCCCTCCAGTATGAGCTGGTGAGCCCTGAGGAAACTCAGGATGTGAAAACACAGGATACTGGCCCCAGATAAGTGAGGTGCACATCAAAGGAATGATTTCAATAAGCCCAGATTCTTGCATCTTCCCATACATAGAAAGCTACTAAATTCCTTAGCTTGGGATACCTGGTTTTCTTTAATTAACAATAATCTTTTGACGTTTGGACTACCTGCCCTTTGTTGTAAAACTTCTATATAACCTGGCTTCCCCCATTGCCTCCCCGGAGCTGTTCTCTCAGGGTTACTTTGAGGTGCTGCCTCCCGGGCTTGAAGTCCTAAAAATTCCTGCTGAATAAAACATAACTCTCAACGTTTAGGTTGTGGGTAATTTTTTAGTTGGCAGGGTCTTTGTTGGTAAGACTGTGTTATTTCCCTAATTAGCGCCTGGCTCATAGCAAACTCTCCAAAAGTATCTGCAGGAAGAATGAATTGAGCCCAGCATGTGCCAAGCACAATGCAAGGTGTTGGGGGAACAAAGGTGTCTAAGACAAGGTCTTGGCCCTCAGGAGACTCAGCTTAGTGGGGGAGACCTATTGGGAAACCTGATAAGGTAGCATTCTATGCTATAAATAGGCCAATGAAGTCCTGACAGAGTGCTTGGAAAACTGCTAGAGAGAGCAGTCCTCAATAAAAGGCATTTTGTATAGTTAATGGTTAAGTGCACAGGTGCTAGAGCTAGATAAGCCAGGGTTTGGTTGCAGGCCTTGCCTCCTTTAATTGCTGGGTGATCTTGGGCAAGGTACCCTGTGAACTAAATGGGCATATCAATAATTTTGTGGGGTTTGAGTGAGATATTGTATCTACTGCACTTAAATTGCCTGGCCTGTTGTAAAAAATTCAGTAGCAGCGGCAACAGCAGGAACATCCTTATCCATGATACACCAAATAAAACCCTGGAGATGAAAGCCTGGGAAAAAGCATACGTGGTGGGTCTACTCCTCCAACATTACAAGGAGGTGTGACAGTTAAATGAGGTAAAATAATTAAATAGGTCATGGGGGACAAATGAGGAGTGGTCTTAAGAATTAAATGAGATGATAGTAAGTACTTCACACACTCTTTCATGTAATCCTCATTATCAGCTTTGGAGGAAAGCATTAAACGCAATTTGTAAAGAGGAAAAGGGAGACCTGGAGAATTTCTAAGATGGAGCATTTGGGCTCCAGTTTTTTTTAACTGCGTTGACATGTCAATTACTATGCATAAACACTGTGTAATCAGTGCAGGATATGAAACGCAGAAGCCTGACTCTTTTCCATTGCTGCTCAATAGCCCTCAGTGGCTCCCTTGGTACTACAGAATAAAATAGCCCTCCAAGGGTCCCCTTCAATTTGCCATTCTGGGTTTCATCTCTAAGGACTCCCCTCAAGTACTTTATATACTAATCTAATCAGAGCCCCACCACCCTACCCTGATCTCGGAGAGGCAGCAGTGGGTGGTGGCGGTGAAGCGAGTTCTTAATTCCCTGCCAGGAATTGAACCTGGGTAGCCTGGATGAAAACAAGGAATCCAGGCCACCAGACCCCCTGGCTCTTGCCCCCAGTGGAAAATGCATTTCTCACAGAGGCAAAAACTGTAAAAACAGGTACAAGTTTATTATTAGAGACATAGCACAACAACAAGTGGGAGAGCACACAGAGAAACAGTTTTAGTTAAGATAGATGCAAGGCAGAGATGCACATCAGATAGAAAGGGTGTGGGCGTCCCCGTAATGCGGAGGAGAGCAGTAAAGAGGCGGTTAAGTCATCTATATTGGGCAGTTCTTCCCGGTTTTTGTTTACCTTTGTCCAATTATCTGGTTTCTGTTTCCACACCTGACCTGCCCTAGGACCCTCCCAGACATGCATGCGCAACTTTTTTCCACGATAGATTCCAGCCCAGAGGTCTATGGAATGGCCTTAGCATCACATATTATGGACTGGTGCCCCCTCCCTTTTGACCCCCAAGGAGGCTTTCTGCGCATGTGCAATGTTTCCCTTGCCCCAAGGATGGGAAATGTATGACCTCTCGATCTTTTAACAGGGTTTAGCCCCTCTCTGTCCCTGCCATAAAAGTGTCCAAATGACCAGTTATCTACACTATTCCTGTTGTTGTTTCTTACATTTAAATGCAGATCTTGAAATATAGACAGGAGTCCGGTCATAAATATGTAGTCCAGAGCCCGTTTGTCTCTTGCCTCAGGCAATGTGAACAAGGGGCTGGTAATTGTAAGGTCGGATCTTAACAAACGGCACCGCGAAACAGAGGAAAGCTTCAAGTGAGCTTTATTAGAGAGCGCTCCCGGGCGAGGTTCACTGGTCCGAGAAAAAAGGGGCCAGAGAAGTCGCGCCCGGGCAAGGGTTTGGGCAGAATTTATCGGGGAAGAAGGGAAAGGGGTGTGGCGAATCCGGGAGGGCGCAGGGTATTCCTTACTTGGTGGTCTTTTCGGGTATCGTGGCAATATCTGGTGCCGGTCGCATCAGTCCTGGGACCGTCAGTCCCGCCCCTCGAAAGGCGGGAAGGCTGGGCGGGGTGGAAAGTCCCCAGGTCTGTTCCTGGAACTGGGTGGTCCAGAAAGTCTCCAGGTCAGTTTCTGGAACTGGGTGGTCCGGAGAGTTTCGGTCTGATGCAACCTGTGAATCTGATTGCGTTCCCCTGCCTCGGGCCAGTTGGCCTTACAGTAATGAATGTCCGGCGTGGAGCCCATCTTCTTCTCACCTCAGGAAGCCTGAACAGGAGGCTGTTGTAAATGTCTAGTCTGGAGCCCGTCTATCTCCTGCCTCACCACCATAAGTAAACAATAAAAAACATGAATCTAAAGAACTCTTAACACTCAACAATAAGAAAATAAACAACCCAATTTAAAAAATGGGCAAATGGTCTGGATAGACATCTCACCAAAGAATATATAAAGATGGCAAGTACATGAATGAAAAGACATTAAACATCATATGTCATCAGGGAATTACAAATTAAAACACCAAGGGGGCGCTTCCCCAGTGGCGCAGTGGTTGAGAATCCGCCTGCCAATGCAGGGGACACGGGTTCGATCCCTGGTCTGGGAAGATCCCACATGCCGTGGAGCAACTAAGCTCATGTGCCACAACTAATAAGCCTGTGCTCTAGAGCCCATGAACCACAACTACTGAGCCCGCGTGCTGCAACTACCGAAGCCTGCACGCCTAGAGCCCGTGCTCCACAATGTGAGAAGCCACTGCAACGAGAAGCCCACGCACCGCAACGAAGAGTAGCCCCCACTCGCCGCAACTAGAGAAAGCCCGCGTGCAGCAACGAAAACCCAACACAGCCAAAAATAAAAAATAAATAAATAATTTTTAAAAAACAACAACAAAACGAAACACCAAGGGGATCCACTTTGTTACAGAGTCCAAGCTCGCTCTGCTCGCCCCATGACAGGCCAATGAATCGGAGACGAGGTGCTGAGGCAAGAAGTATGACTATTCGGAAAGCCAGCAGACAGAGAAGATGGCAGATTAGTGTCTCCGATAAACCATCTTATGGGGTTTGGATGCCAGTTTCTTTTACAGCACAGAGAGAGGGAGGAGATGAGGAAGTAAAGTAAAAGTGCCATAAGTTTTGCAAATATCCCCTGGAATGGCCAGCCTTGGGGAGGGGAAGTGTTAATTTCTTCTTTTCTGCAGTCACCCACAGGTGGGCAGGGTCAGATTGTCTCCCTGTGGGCTGAACAAAGGCACTTTAGTTTAACACTCAGGCAGAGGGGCAGGGTTCCCTGAGGCAGTCCATTATGTATGATTATAACAACAAAAGCAAACTTAAAGTCAAAGAAACAGTCCAATTTAGCTCTTCCCTGTTGCAATTCCCCACTGTCAGTGTCCATTCCACAATCTTGTGGAAAAAGGGGTGACAACGTTTTAACTGCTCTGTCAGATGGATGTTTCCGGGAGTGTCCGCCATCGGTGTCAGTGTTCCAAATGCTGAGATTTGTCTTTTGTTCCACTTTGGAAGTGTCTACTTTACACCTGGAGACTTAAAAATATTTACAACCTAAAAGCTGAGAGTTATCAGGAATTTTGAGGGCTTCAAGCCCAGGAGGCTGCATCTCAAGTTAAGGAATTTAGCATTTTTCTTTGTATGGGAAGATGCAAGAGTCTGGGCTCACTGAAATCATTTCTTTGATATGCACCACAGCTATCCGGGGCCTGTATCCTGTATCTTCTTTTTATTTATTTATTTGTTTGTTTGTTTGTTTTTGGCCGTGTTGGGTCTTCGTTGCTGCCCACGGGCTTTCTCCGGTTGAAGCAGGTAGGGGCTACTCTTTGTTGCTGTGCGCGGGCTTCTCATTGCAATTGGCTTCTCGTTGCAGAGCACGGGCTCTAGGTGCGTGGGCTTCAGTAGTTGTGGCTCACAGGCTTCAGTAGTTGTGGCACACGGGCTTTGTTGCTCCGCGGCACGGGGGATCTTCCCGGACCAGGGCTCGAACCAGTGTCCCCTGCATTGGCAAGTGGATTCTTAACCACTGGGCTACCGGGCAAGTCCCTGTATCCTGTATTTTCACATCCGAGTTTCCTCAGGGCTCACCATAGGGAGTGGCTGATAGATGGCAGGTATTCTTCTTGAGTTTCCTCAGGGTTCACTGGCTCACGCTGGAGGGCTGCAATAGCCGATGATTGATCCTCTCCTCTTGGTCAGGAATTTGACCAATATTTGGGAGACATTTTATGATCAAATTTTGCCCCATGGTGCTGGGAGGCTCATGCCAGGTCAGGCGAAAATTCTTGATATGCCACTCTCGGTGCTAAATTTCAGATTAGGCCCTATTGATAATTAAAGATTCTCTGGATCGTCTGTCTAATTATGAACCAGGAGACATTTTCCCTTGCTGCTTCCTCCCATAACTAGAATCACGTTATTACAATTATTTTGTGTTATAAATGTGATCTATTACCTTAAGATGTTTAGCCATAGAAGTTTTGTTGGAGGCTTGGTTACACACTGGTACTGCAAGAGACAACAATCTTATAAAATAACACTGACGCATAGTGCAGTAGGGAGACACAAAGCACAAAGAACTTGGAAACAGAGCAAATTAAAACAATGATTAGCATAATATCAAGTCCACAAGACCGCCAGCTGGAGACAACAAATTCTGGCAGGACCAGGTAGAGAAAAAGATAAATGTTTCATCTTCGTTTACAAAGGCAAACTGTATCAACTTGTTGTAGGTCATAGCATAAGAGAAAATGTTTTCCCGAAAAACAAAGATTAAAGCCAATATATTTCCCAAAGTCATAAAGTTATAAATCATATTTACCAGTTCATTCAGTCCCATGTAATTAATTCCCACTGATCTGGATGAAATAATCAGGTTTCCCATTAGTTTTGTCATTTGTTACCCAGTCCAGTGATATTATCTAAAGGCTATCAGAAACTTATATTTGTTAAAAAGTTCCTTTTTATCAGTCTTCTTGGAAATCTTCATTTTGTAAAAGCATCAGGACAAAACTTAAAATAGCATTGTTAAAGATTTCAGTACAATGTAATTAGCAGGAAACTTGGATATACCATTTTAGAATAACTAGTGTTATGATTGATAACATATCAGGACATATCAGATGTTAGGGATTCCATATAAATTTTGGAATATCTATATAAATGACATTCATGTATGGACATTCATCCATACACTATAACCTAAGGTTCATCTCCAATCACTTGACAATGTTTTTGAAGTAATTTAACATACCAAATACACTGAGTTTGACATTTCTCTCTGAGATGTCTCAGCGATGTTCTTTCAAAGTATCCCAGAGTCAGCTGGAGGCTAAAAAGCTTTAGTCAGATTTTGATATTTGGGAAGTTTGTTAAAAATATCAAAACAGGATCGTAGTCCCTGTGAAACAATATTTATTCATTTAACCAAAGTCACAAAACAGTTAAAAGAAAACACATAGGGATCACCTAAGGGCACGGAAACTTACATAATCTGTTATCAAAAGGAGCACTTGTAACAGATCAAATTCCAGTCTTGTACTAGCTTGCTTAACAAAATCCATTTACTTAGTTAACTTCAATCTAAATTTAGTTAATCCTGACCATGTATAAAACTTTCTCAGCAAAATGTAGTTCCATTCCTCATACTACCTTAACTGAAAACACACATTCTACCATACTGAAATGTTTTACTATTTTCAGTAGCTTTAATTATATATTTAAGTTAGAATCCCCGACTCTTAAAAACCTTAATTTCTAGTGACAACCAGGAGGCGAGTAATAGTTACCAAAATCTGGAGAGATTTTAGATAACTTTCAGAACATAATTATTCCTATAGAGTTTACCTAAAAGCTCTTATTTCATTTATATTTAAAGTTTCATCATATCAGGTTATTTTTCTTGCTGACAAATTTACAACAGATATAACAAGATTTCGTTTAACTTTTACTAAACCTAGGTGCTGTGAAAGTACTATACGTAATGTTGATGGCTCTAAAGACATGTCTATATTAATTAGATCAACAAACTTAAACATTAATACCAGGTATTAATTTAATACTGAATATTTCCCAGTTCACGTGAACCTGAAACTCATGTAACTTAATTTCTCTTGTATTTAGAATTGTTTGGTTTGTAAGCGCTTCCTTTTCTTTAAGCCAATTAAATAGAGCTCATTTACAGATTAATCTCAGCAATGTTATCCAAAGACAAAAACACATACAAACACACAAACAGAGAGACATCATAGTTCTCATTTCAAAATTTCAGCCCTGAATCAAGTACAGCAATGTAAAACCCATCAGTTTAGTAAAGAGTTTGGATTAAAGTTGAGTTTCTGGCAGATGGTTCAAATCAAGCTCACTTGTCTAGATGGCTAAACCCTTTCTACTAATATTTATGGGAAACAAGTCAAGTTCTAAATTACTGTACCCTCTTTTTCAAAATTTGCATTTTAAAAAGATGGCAGAGGGCTTCCCTGGTGGCGCAGTGGTTGGGAGTCTGCCTGCCGATGCAGGGGACACGGGTTCGTGCCCTGGTCCGGGAAGATCCCACATGCCGCAGAGCGGCTAGGCCCGTGAGGCATGGCCACTGAGCCTGTGCGTCCGGAGCCTGTGCTCCGCAATGGGAGAGGCCACAACAGTGAAGAGGCCCGCGTACCGCAAAAAAAAAAAAAAAAAAAAAAAGATGGCAGAGATGAGGGTTTTTGAGAAGACCAGATAGGACATCTGTATCTGTTTCTCCTAGGATGACTTTGTTTCCCCTTTGTTTACTATTTACAAGCCTGTTAAGATCACCCGTATTTATTAGAAAATCAATCAACTTATTCCCCACTGTCAATGTTACCCGGGGCTCCTGTGGGGAAATCAGAATCAGACGCCTCAAGTCCAAGGGAGACAGTCCCCTGGCCTCTTACAAGATATTAGGGCAAGAGGAATTGCCCTGCTGCAGAAGTGGCTCCCGGTCCAAATTGGATGCCCTGTCGGGTCTTAGATGGTGATACTAAACTAGGTCCCTGTGCCCCGGGTTTTACCATAGAAACTTTTATTTGATCCCCACGGGTAGGGGAAACAGGAGGCGTTGAATATGTTGGCGGCATGGGCGGGGGCGGGGGCGGGGGCGGGGGGGGGGGCAGTTGGAATAACTGCCGGTGCAGCCTGCTCGGTCACTGGGGGAGCTGGATAGGCTGGAGGGGGGTTAAGTTTTGAAATAACATGTCCCCACTCTCATTTTTTTTTTCTCTTCCCTGGTACAGCAGGTTTCCTCTTGGGTTTCCTTTCAGACCGCAGCACCATAAGGTGGCAGCCCTCTGACTCCTTTTCCTCCTGATGCAATAGCATAGATGCTCCTTCATATGGAATCTCATCTCTTTTCCCTGCTCTTTTGCAGAATATTTCTAACTGCAAGATTGTAAAATAATTGAGTAAGCCATTCAGGGGCCATCGTTCTTCTGATCCTAACAAATATTGGGTCCACACCCTATTACAATAGTATATCATGTCTTTTTTTTTTTTTTTTTTGCGGTACGCGGGCCTCTCACTGTTGTGGCCTCTTCCGTTGCGGAGCACAGGCTCCGGACGCGCAGACTCAGCGGCCATGGCTCACGGGCCCAGCCGCTCCGCGGCATGTGGGATCTTCCCGGACCGGGGCACGAACCCGTGTCCCCTGCATCGGCAGGCGGACTCTCAACCACTGCACCACCAGGGAATCCCTATCATGTCTTTCTTATTCATAGGCTCACAGCTATGTTTTGCCCATTTATCTAATATATTCCCCAAAGGGCTCTCCTTTGGGATAGATGTAGTATTTTCCACTTTTAAAAGTTTGATAACACCAAGACACAAAAGACGCAAATTCCAACACAAAAGGCACTAATTCTAGCATCAACGCACACAAAACCAAGACCAAAACCAATGAACTAGTTCCCAGATCGCGTAGACTTACCCTACAAAACCAATGAACTAGTTCCCAGTGAACCGGTTCCCAGAATCAGGTAGAGTCCAACAACAATTCCCCCCTCCAACAGGGTACTCCAACCAGATTGACTTGTCCCTTAAAGGAAAAGCCCAGATTGAGAGGGGAATATGTTCCCGGCATGCATGCCGGTGACTTACCCTCCAGAAATGAATCCAGTCCATTGACTCACAGCCCCAAATGGAACTGAAGTTCCCCAGATGGAACCGAAGTTCCCCAAATTGGAACCGAAGTTCCAGAATCAAATCGAGTCCGTCGACTAGTAGCTCCAAATTGAAGTTTGTCGGTTCCTTGCTTCAGCTGCCAAGCGCTGGGGTAGCCGGTGCCGCTTCAGGGAACTTGGAAGGGAAGATCCTCAGGACAGATGGTCCTGGCAGCTGCTAGGGCCTTGCCCCAATATTCTCCGGCAGGGGCCGGCTAGCCACAAGCAGCAAGGATCCTGGCTGGCTAAGCCAAATGTGTTACCGAGTCCAAGAAGATGGCAGACTAGTGTCTCCGATAAACCATCTTATGGGGGTTTGGATGTCAGTTTCTTTTATAGCACAGAGAGGGGGAGGAGATGAGGAAGGAAAGTAAAAACGCCAGAAGTTTTGCAAATATCCCCTGGAATGGCCAGCCCTGGGGAGGGATGTGTTAATTTCTTCTTTTCTGCAGTCATCCACAGGTGGGCAGGGTCAGATTGTCTCCCTGTGAGCTGAACAGAGGCACTTTTTTTTCTTTTTGCGGTACGCGGGCCTCTCACTGTTGTGGCCTCTCCCGTTGCGGAGCACAGGCTCCGGACGCGTAGGCTCAGCGGCCATGGCTCACGGGCCCAGCCGCTCCACGGCATGTGGGGTCTTCCCGGACCGGGGCACGAACCCGTGTCCCCTGCATCGTCAGGCGGACTCTCAACCACTGCGCCACCAGGGAAGCCCTGCACAGAGGCACTTTAACATTCAGGCAGAGGGGCAGGTTTCCCTGAGGCAGGCCATTATGTATGATTATAATAACAAAATCAACAAAAAGCAAAGGTTAAAGTCAAAGAAACAGATGGAACATGGAGTACAATTTAACTCTTCCCTACATACCTATTAGAATGGCTAAAATCCAAAACACAGACAATACTAAATGCTGACAAGGATGCGGAGCTCCGGGAACTCTCATTCTTTGCTCTTGGGAACGCGAAGTGGTGCAGCCACTTTGGAAGACAGCTTGGCAGTTTCTTACAGAGGTGGACGTACTCTTACTATATGATCCAGCAATTTTGGTATTTAGCCAAATAAGTTGAAAACTTATGTCCACACAAACCCTGCCCATATATGTTTATATGTTTATAGTAGCTTTGTTCAGCATAGCCAAAACTCAGAAGCATAAAAAATTAAACAGAAACCTCATATACAGTAAGTCCCCTATGTATGAACCTTCAAGTTGCAAACTTTCAAAGATGCGAACGTGCGTTCACATGTCCAATCATGCAGGTTAGTCCACACGTCTGGCATACATTGTCATGTGTGTGCATCCTCTACAAGTGGTTTTGCTTTTGTGTACTTTACTGTACAGTACTGTATAGAGTACAGTAATACGGTGTCTCTATTTCAAGTCCAGGATGTCCGGAAGCAGGTGTAAAATCAGTGGTGATGTAGCTGGTACTACTGTACTCTTCAAGGTACTGTACTGTGTAAGATTAAAAATGTTTTCTTTATTTTTTCTGTTTTTTAATGTATTATTTGTGTGAAAAGTATTAAAAACCTATTAAAGTACAGTACTATATAGCCAATTGTGTTAGTTGGGTACCTAGGCTAACTTTGGACTTAACGAATAAACTGGACTTACGAACGCACGCTCGGAATGGAACTTGTTCGTATGTAGGGGGCTTACTGTAGAGTTGGGAGACCAGAACAGGGAGCTCTCATGCACAGGGCCAGTAGCAGAGCCAAACGGGAAGAAGAAAGACTTCTTCCCTAGCAAGGACTCAGCCAAAAAAAGCCATAGACTATTTACTATAGCCCTCCAAACTTCCTTTTCCTCTCTATAAAAACATTCTCCTTCCCTTTCTATGCCAGGGACTTGTACATGACTTACCATGGTTGCAAACTCCAATTGCAATTCTCTTCTGAGCCCCAATAAACCCATCTTTGCTGGGAAAATATCTGGTAGTTTATTTGTTTCAAGTCAACATTTTTGTGACAAGTAGGAGACCATAAAATGCTCCTGATGGCTCCGGGGCTGGTGAGCACACGGTTGTGGGTTGTGGTACCCACAATTGAGCCATTGTCAGTCACAGCTTTTTCACAGACCCTGGAGTTTGAAGTTTTTCTCGTGGATCTGAGCTTGCGCCCTCTTTGCATTTGAAGCTCTCCAGGCTTTACTTGGGATCTATTCAAAGGTTTCTTCTTTCTGGTTAAGGCATTACTCTATACTAGAGTATTCATTTGGCACTTTGCTCTGATTTTGAGATCAGACTGATTCACTGAAACTGTCTAGTCCTGGCCATTCTTCAGGATCAGGGATTGTTTCTCTGAAACTGTTCCTGAAGAATAGCCAGGATTTTTCAGCTCTTGGCCTATTCCCTTGGAAAGGCTGTCTTCTGGAGACTGCCTAAAAAAAGTCTTTGGCCTGGCTCGTGTGGGACAAACCTGTCTTCTTAGGACTGGCTGGAATTGGCTTGCCAGCTGTTTGAATTCAGCCATATATACTGTAAGTTAAGCTGTTTGAGAATTCTCCTTTGCTCTAGAGGAAAAACCTCTGGGGGTGGGGTGGGGGGGATCCCAGTTATCTAAGTATTTTGAGGGCACCCACACACAGGGACTCAGGCCAATTTTATGTTTAACATCCATGGTCCTTCTTCATGCATATTTCTAACTAAATGGATCTACCTGACCAAAGGCAATTTAGAGTATCAATGGTCACTGTGGGGAACTTTTGAAATCTCCAAACTCAGTTTTCTTAAAATTGAATTGGACTACAATAACAAAAATTTCCAGAGCTGAGTGGAACATTTATTTCGAAGCATCCCAACATTATCAGTAGACTCAGTAATTTTAGTCCGCAAAATAAGATTTTAAGATTAACTGAGGCAAACAAATGACTAAAGAAAGATAAAATGGCTCCCAAAGCCTTGGGCTCTTCTTCCTTGTCTTCTTTGTCTCAGATTCCAACTCTGTCACCATCTTCTGCCTTCACTTCTATACCAACTATCCCTCTACTATACCCTAAAATCTCCCATACTGATTCTCTTGCCAAACTTCTCCTTTTCCCTGAAACACTCCCAATCCCTTTTCCTCTGGACTTGTCAGAACCTGTTCTTTAAAAATTAAGCCCGGGCTTCCCTGGTGGCGCAGTGGTTGAGAGTCCGCCTGACGATGCAGGGGACGCAGGTTCGTGCCCCGGTCCGGGAAGATCCCACATGCCACGGAGCGGCTGGGCCCGTGAGCCATGGCCGCTGAGCCTGCGTGTCCGGAGCCTGTGCTGCGCAACGGGAGAGGCCACAACAGTGAGAGGCCCGTGTACCACAAAAAAAAAAAAAAAAAAAAAAATTAAGCCCTCTGAGGACCCAGGGGCTAAACCTTTAATTTCTTATACTCTCTGGGTTAAAGCTGAACTGTGAGCCATAGTCAGAGATTTTCAAAGTGACCCAAGATCCTCCTGAGGCATTTAATATAGTCACTTGAACATTTCAACCTGGTTTCTCTGACTTACATAAGCTAGTTATGCTTGTCAGTGAAGACCAGGCCCAGCATTGGATGAAAACTGCTAATTGGGAAAGTCCTGAAGGGTCTCTAGAATTGAAACTGAGCAATCCCTGCACAGGCCTCCTTGGTAGCAGACCCCTTCATGTTCCCCATCTCCCGCTTAGAGAAAATACTATGGTCTCTTGAAGCTTCCCTGAGTTTCAAAAAATCTGGCTTAAAAATTTCAAAAAATAATCTAGCTCAAAATTTAATGATTAGGAGCTTCCCTGGTGGTCCAGTGGTTAAGACTTTACCTTCCAGTGCAGGGGGTGTGGGTTCGATCCCTGGCTGGGAAGCTAAGATCGACATGTCTCACGGCCAAAAAACGAAAACATAAAATAGAAGCAGTATGGTAACAAATTCAATAAAGACTTTAAAAATGGTCCATATCAAAAAAAGCTTAAAGGACTTCCCTGGTGGTGCAGTGGTTAAGAATCAGCCTGCCAGTGCAGGGGACATGGGTTCAAGCCCTGGTCTGGGAAGATCCGACATGCCATGGAGCAACTAAGCCCATGTGCCACAACTACTGAGCCTGCGCTCTAGAGCCCACGAGCCACAACTACTGAAGCCTGTGCACCTAGAGCCTGTGCTCCGCAACAAGAGAAGCCACCACAATGAGAAGCCCATGCACCGCAACAAAGAGTAGCCCCCGCTCGCTGCAACTAGAGAAAGCCCACACACAGCAACGAAGACCCAACATGGCCAAAAATAAATAAACTTATTTTAAAAAAATTTTAAAAAACAAAAGTTAATGATTAGAGGAATGAGAACAGAGGAATGGGGACATACAGAAACAAGGAACAGCAGTCAGGCAGAACTGGTAACAATTTAAACAATAAATCAGCCATATAGCAGAGTCACAGGACACTTAGTTCCTCCCTGAAGGACATAGATAACAATGTCTGACACACATTCTTAAGTTGTTTTTACAGAAATCAGATCCTCACTAGATGGAAACTGCTGACCACAAGCACATAGACCTCAGACCAGATGGAACCAGAAGATTGATGATGTTATTTCCTGAAACTTCACTTTGTTACCTCATCATCAACCAATCAGAGAATTGTGCATGAGCTGATCACACACCCTGTGAACCTTTCCCTCATACTGTCTTTAAAAATCCTTCCCTGAAAGCCATGGAGATGTTCTAGTCTTTTGAGCACTGGTTGCCTGTAATCCTTGCTTGGCACCCTGCAATAAACGCTGTAATTTCCTTCACCACACCCAGTGTCAGTAGATTGGCTTTGATGTGCATTAGGCAAGTGGACTCAAGTTCAGTTTGGTAATACAATTACCAGTGGAAGACCAGCCCACTAACTTATTGCATGATCAGGCTTAGGCAATCACTAGGTGACTTCACTGGCAAGTCCTAGGACTTTTCCAAAGTCTGTTGATTGGAATAAAATTCAGCCTTGCACACAGAATCAGATGAATCTGTTCATGAATATTACAACTGAGTTCAGATTATTTTTAAAGAAAATTCTGGTCTTCCTTCAGATGCTGCTTCCACCTGAGTAGCTTTTGTTTACTAATTGGCTGAACCAATTCCCTTCTGGTAAAAAGGACCAGGATGGAATGGGAAATTATGACTACTCCAGATTTAGTTAATCTGGCAAACCAGCTCTTTTGCAGTCTAGATGAGTTACCTCAAAGGAAAACCACCAAAATTCTTAATCTTCAACTCCCGAAAATGAAGGCTCCTAAATGAAACTAAAACCCTCCTAGATTCTGCTATTACAAAGAGCCAGGATTTGGGGAAAAAACACTGTTACACACTTAAGTGCTTTAGGAAGCTTCAGCCCTATAACCAGCCTTTCCAACATCCTCCCAATTCTCAATGATGGAACTACAGGAGTCCTTTCCAATCCTCCCTTTTAATCAGCATAAAGAAATATTCTCCAGATTGGGAATGAATTCCTTCCAGCACTAATTGACCATACAGCCACCCTCCTGGTGCTCAACCCCACTACTATAAATTAGGCCCTGCCTCTGACCACTAGAACTGTTCAAATAGTGAGGATCTCTAATGAACCTCAAGAGGTTTCTGCCTATGAATCTACTCCCTTTTGTTTAGACACTTTGAGAGATACCCACCCTTTTCTCCTTAGTTCCTCCATACTTATCCATTTCTTAGGCTGAGACTTCTCAGAGAAGTATCATGCCGTAATTTCATTCTTTCAAAAGGGGGAAGTAATTCTACAAATTGATAGTAGTCATCAAAGTAACCTACCACATGAATTACACAACCCTCTGACATCTTTTATTTGTTCTGTCTCTGATAGTACTAGAGCAGATTCTGGAAACACTGGAACACACCTCCCATCAAGATTCAAATAGACCCCTCAATGGAATATAACTTTTAAAAATTGTGGATCACTATAGTGTCCACCTGTAACTTATATAACACTGTACATCAGCTATACTTCAATTTAAAAAAACAACAACAAAAACAAACAGACCCCTCAAAACCTCTTCCCAGAATGAATCAATACCCTATAAATAAAGAAGCCCTTCAAGGCACAAAACCCATAAAAGAAGCTTACAAGACTCAAGACCTTATTTATGCCTTGTACTAGCACTTATAACACTCCTATTTTACTGGTGAGAAAACCTAAGTGCTGATGGCAGAGGTTTGTCCAGGACCTCCAAGCAATGAACAACCTTGTTATCCCTCAACACTCTGTTGTTCTTAACCCATATACATTACTAACATCTGTCCCCACAGGAAGTGAATTCTTTACTGTAATTGATTTTTGCAGTTCATTCTTTAGTATTCCAGTTGATGAAGCTGGTCAATACCTTTTTCCCTTCACTGGGGAAGAAAAACAATTCACCTGGACACTAATGCCTTGGAGTTTTATTGAGTCCTTTCTTATTTCTTGCAAATCCTGAAGCCTGATCTGGATGACAGAATATTCCCTAGAAGTTCTACTTTGTTGCCATAATATGAATGATTTACTGCTTTGCTCTCCTTCTCAAGCCTCCTAACTGGAAAACCGCTTGCTAAAGAATCCCTTGCTAAATCTTTTAGCCTTAAAGGGACATAAGGTTGCCCAAGAAAAATTGCAGTTTACCCAAATCCAGGTTCAATATTTAGGGCATCTGATATCAGAACAAGGGCTACACCTAGATCCAGATAGACTTTTGGGTGACCTAAATTTCCCCAAACTGAAAACTAGGCACCAACTGCAAGATTTTCTCGAGTTAGTTGGTTATGGCCAAAATTGGGGTTGAAATTTCTCTCTTATGGCCAAACCTCTATATGTTTTTCTCAACAATAATAGCTCTGACCCAATTATATGGTAGGAACCGGATGACATAGACTTCAAGGACTTAAAGGAGAGTTTGATGAACCTACCTGCCCTTGGACATTCCAATTATCAGATTCATTTTTTTCTTTTTGTATATGAGAAGGAAGGGAATGCCTTTGGGGTGCTCAGTCAGAAACATGGGGACCACCATCAACCCACAGGGTATTATAGCCAGCAACTGGACACTGTGGGACACGAATACACTCCTTGTCTTAGGGCCTTTACAGTTACTGCCCTTTTGGTTAAGGCCATTGAGAAAATCACTGTCGAATCCCCTTTAACCATTTTTGTACCTCATGCAGCAGAAGCTCTCCTGAATTCTCATCACACTCGACATTTCTCAGCTGGTCACCTCACCTCCTATGAAGTGCTTTGGTTAACTGTTCTTCACTCTTTTATTTTAGAATAACCTTAATAATAATAATAATAATAACAACCTTGACCTGGCTACACTCCCCTGCTTAACGCTGACAGACCACCTCCTGATACCTCATAATGAGCTATAAGAAATTCCATAGGGTAATGTTGACTTCTTATAGTTCACTGATGGTCTTATTTTAAAAATTGACATGGCAACTTTCGTCAACAGTAGCAATGTGCTGGGTATGTTATTACAACTCCTTTTGATGTGGTTGAAGCAGCCTCTTTACCTATGGCTACTTCAGCCCAACAGGCTGAATTACATGCTTTTACATGTGCTTGTACTTTAGCCAAGGACAAAACTGCCAATATTTATACTCATAGGAGATATGCTTTCAGAATAGCTCATGATTTGGGAATGTTGTGGAAGCAATGTACCTTCCTTACTTCCAGTGGAGATAAAACTTTAAATGGCCCCTATGCTCAGGATTTATTGAATATAATACTTTTAAATACCACTTAAGCTATTACTATTCTGGGGCTTCTAAACTTGATTCTCTGGAACCTAAGGACTACCTTACTGATGTTTCTGCAAGAAATGCTGCCCTTGCAGGAACCAAGAGCAGCCAAACCTTTGTCATGGTCCAAGTGGATATTTCCGCAAATGATAATTTTTTTTAAAAAAAACTGGCTAGAGAGTCCCAACAGTTGGCCTCAGAAAAGGAAAAACAAGTTTGGAAATTCAACAATTATTAGTTTGATAAAAAGAGAAAGCCCTGGTTTTAACCAAATTACCACCAAGTTCTATTGGAGACTCTAAAATTCCCACCCTTCACATGCATTAAACAAAATGATAGCCTTCATGAATCAATATTGGTGGGGAAAATTAACAAGGCCACAAAGGTGCCTACCTCACTTGTCCCACTTGTCCAGAATACAACCCAGGGAAGCTTATTCATGCAGCTCTTGGACTTTTTAAACTGCCTAATGGGCCATTCAAGGTCTGGCAAATGGATTCATACAACTCCCTTTGTCAAGTGGACATAAATATGTTTTGGTCATTGTCTGTATGTTTTCATGCTGGACTGAAGCCTTCCCTTGCAGATAGGCTACTGCCTCTTCTTGGGCTAATGTCCTTTTAGAAAAAATTGTCCCTACCTCGGGAACTCCTCTCAAACTTCATAGTGATCAAGGAACCCATTTTTCTGGCCAGATGCTTTGACAAGTCTGTGCCGTTTGGCCAGTTTTATAGTTTCACTGTACTTACCACCCTCAAACCTCTTTAGTCGAGCGCACTAATGGCATTATTAAGACTCCGTGGGCAAAATGTGTAGAGGTTCTCTAAATACCTTGGCCAAAAGCATTGCTGTTTTTCCTTCTAAATCTCAGATCCACCCCTTTTGGAACTCATAAACTCTCACACTTTAAGATAGTCACAGGACACTGAGAGCACATGGCTCCTGCTTCTTTTGACCCACAGCTGACGAAAGGAGTGATACTCCAATATTGCAAAGACCTAATTGCTTCTATTAAAAATAACCATTCTTGGGCTTCCCTGGTGGCGCAGTGGTTGAGAGTCCGCCTGCCGATGCAGGGGATGCGGGTTCGTGCCCCGGTCCGGGAAGATCCCACATGCCGCGGAGCGGCTGGACCCGTGAGCCATGGCTGCTGAGCCTGCGCGTCCGGAGCCTGTGCTCCGCAACGGGAGAGGCCACAACAGTGAGAGGCCCGCGTACCGCAAAAAAAAAAAATTAAAAAAAAAATAACCATTCTTTGGTAGAGCAATTTTTTCTCAGTGAGCCCTCCAGACATGAAAATCTTAAGCATCACGTCTTGCAACCTGGAGACTTTTTTCTACTGGAGAAGATATCTCTAGAAGAACTCTCTTCAGCCTTGCTGAAAAGGCCCCATCAGGTACTGCTAAACAACTTTTGTGCTGCCAAACTCCAAGGAACAGATTCTTGGATTCGGTGCACACATGTAAAGAAAGCACTGAACGCTGACTGGACCTGCATATCATCTGGTGACCTGAAAGTAAAGATTTCCCAGAATTGAAGCAGATGACATCTGATAAGACAGGTTTCCAAGATATCAGGACCTCGCTATTGGAAGCTTGTCACCAAAACTTTGATGATGTCATAATGCTTCAGATGATCTCCAGTGTCTATGATCTTGATAATATATAGATTTTAGATAAAAAGTGCCTGAGAGTTCTCCCTCCTACCCCTTCTTTTTACTCAAATGTAACCTTAATAGATTTATAATCTGTGCACTTTCCCTCTGACATGGGACTCTACACCCAGGAAAGGTTCTTCCTGACATTGAGGAACAAAAATCTGCTGAAACTAGACAAGATGACTCTTGATCAGTGATGCTTTCAGAGAAAGATCTTGAACAAAAGGGGGAAATGTAAGAAAAAAAATTAATAAACAGAAATCTCAAACAGAATTTGGAGACCGGAAGGGGACCTCTCTCACCCTGGGATGGATAGCAGTGCACAACAGAAAGAATAAAGAGTCCTTTTTTTTCCCTGGCAAGGAGTCAGCCAATAAAAAGCCTGGATTCTTTGTTTACTATAGCACTTCCAACTTCTTTTTCTCTCTATAAAAGCATTTTCCTTCACTTGCCATGAGGGGACTTGCAAATGGCTCCCCTTGGTAGCAGATGAATTGCAATTCTCTGCTGACCCCAAATAAACTCATCTTTGCTCGAGAAATATCTAGCAATCTATTTGTTTCAGGTCAGCAGAAGCAACAAGGATGCCCTTCAGTAGGTGAATGAATAAACTGTGGCATGTCCGTATAATGCAACATTATTCAGCAAAACAATAAATGAACTATCAAGTCAGGAAAAGACATGATAGGACCTTCATATTGCTAAGGGAAAGAAGCCAATCTCAAAAGGTTACATACTACATGATTCTAATTATTTGTCATCCTGGAAAAGGCAAAACTGTGGAGACAGTAGAAAGTTCAGTGGCTACCCAGAGCTGGGGAGGAATAGGTGGAACACAGAGGTTTTTAGGGCATTGAAACTATTCTATATAATACTGTAATGATGGACATATGACATTACGCATGTGTCAAACCCATAGTACTGTACAGCACAAAGAGTGAATGAACTCAAATATAAACTACTGTGGGGGAGGAAAAATAATTTGTTGTTAATGCAGATAAAAGTCTTTGCCTTCTCTATTGATAAGAGTTTCTAGAGACTTAGAGTCCTGCTCCTCGTTCTGGTACAAAAAGGGAGACACACTTACAAATGGAAATTTCCCTTATATAATGTAAATGTCTCTTACAAAAGAATGACTTCTAATAGGTTTTCAGAGCTTCTCCTGTTTCTTAAAGACAATGAGGATAAAATAATCCTTATTCCAAAGAGGCACACTTTGGGTCCTATAGGCTGTTCCCCTTCACTATCAATATTGGCTGATCGGGCTTCCCTGGTGGCGCAGTGGTTGAGAGTCCAGCTGCCGATGCAGGGGACACGGGTTCATGCCCCGGTCCGGGAAGATCCCACATGCCGCGGAGCGGCTAGGCCCGTGAGCCATGGCCACTGAGCCTGCGTGTCCGGAGCCTGTGCTCCGCAACGGGAGAGGCCACAACAGTGAGAGGCCTGCGTATCACACACACAAAAAAAAAAAAATTGGCTGATCAATGATAACAAATGTATCACACTAATGCAAGAGGTTAATAATAGGGGTGCAGACGAAAAATTGTCACTCACCATCTGCCTCTACCAGGATGAAGTCACCAGCCACTGCAGTCACTGACCTTCAACACACTGTGAAAGGAATTCAGGGCAGAGATCAGGAATGAGACTCTCTGTGCTCTGGGAAAAAGTGGCAGAACAGGCTTTCAGAGAGTTCGATATTTTCAGGAGAATATTTTATGAGCCCAATTTCTTGCATCTTCTCATATCTAGAAAAGCACTAAAATCACTAACGGCGCCATCTGCTCCTTGTGACTAGCAGCAAACTTCTGACAAAACGTGTGTTTGATCGCACATATCCCCCTTCACTAAGGTCACATATATGCTGACCCTTACATCTTTGGAGCAGTTCCGCAGAGCTATCTGAGAAGCTGTCTCCCGGATTATAGTCCTCATTTTGCCCCAAATAAAACTTAACTCACAACTCTCATGTTGTGCTTCTTTTTTTCAGTCCACAGGGGAAAGTGGGGGGGGGGGGTTGTGGGGGGGGATTCAGGGGATGATATAAGGGCACTCTCTGAACTTTCTACTCAATTTTTTTGTCAACCTAAAACTCTAGAACTGATCTAAAAAATAAAGTCTATATCTTTTAAAAATAAATCTTAAAAAGGGCTAACCTTTAAATCTGACAGCAGGGTCCACACTGTCCATATCTGAACAATCACCAAGTCTCTCCCAATCTGTCTTCCTTCCTCTGCCCCAACCAAATCCAAGACACCACCTTTTCTTTTTTTCCTTAATTAATTAATTAATTTTTTTCCCACACACACACACTGCATTTTATTTTTATAAGAGATAAATAAACTGACACCAAGCATTGTAAATGGATGACCACAACAAAAGCAACAATGATTTTAATTACCAAACACAAAACACACTCATACTATGCAAGACACCACCTTTTACCTGCCTAGTGGCAGCAGTCTCCTTTCAATTCTTTCAAACCTTAGATTTGATTCCAGTCAATCCCAATCAATGTTTTTGCACAGCAGTGACCTTTCTCAAATGCCAATCTGATCAAACTACACCAAAAGCTTTTCCATGCTTCCCATCCTCTTAGGCTAAGTCTAAACTGAACTACTATTCTTAGGGTCCTCCCTATGACACCCCTTGACTCCTGTTGTAGGCCAATAGCATGTGTGTAGGGGCGGGTGTGGTCCCTGGAGGAAGAGAACCAAACATAGATTACTTGACATAATGTTACTGAATCCAAGCTCTTACCACTCCGCACATGACAGGCCAATAAATCGAGAGACAAGATGTTGGGGCAGGGAATAGCGACTTTATTCAGAAAGCCTGCAAACCAAGAAGATGGCAGACTAGTACCCTAAAGGACTGTCATTTTCAGGTTAGAATTCAAGCTTCTTTTATGCTAAGAAAAGAGGAATGTGGGAAGGGTGAGGTCAGGAGGTATTGAATAGCCTCAAGCAGCAGGGCATCAGCCAGGTGGGATGCTATGAAAATTTGTTAATCAGGTGTCCTCATGGTGTGCCTGCAGGACTCGATAAGACAAATGTTATCTTTCCTGTTCAGGTTTCCTTATCTTTGTTGGGGGGAGGACCACTCTCTAGAAAGGGGCTCTCACATACACCTTAAGCCATGGGCAGAATTCCTTCCATGATTATTGTGTCTGTGAGTTCAGGTGCAGAGCTAGCTTCTCTAAGCAAGGGCAACTAGCAACAGAACACAAAGCTTAGAGCTAAAGAGATAAATTCAATATGGAGTCAGGTTTGCTCTTCACTGTTACAATTAGAGAAGCCGTTTTATACCTAAGCCATTTTGTGACCTAAGCCTGGCCACAATGCGTGCGCTTGCAGGGGTCTCAGTAGTTAATGATTTTAAGGGAACAAAACAATGTAAGGACAAACAGGTATTACCAGGCTAGGGAGATAACTTAACCATATGGAAGACAATGTATAAGTTGTAAAGATTCCCAGTTCTTTTTTTTTTTTTCAATGTTTCTAATGTTTTAAATTTCAGTGTATCAAATCAGTTTATTATTTTTAAATTTTCCATATAAATTTATAACTGACAGTAGTGAGATTTTTTGTTTTTTGGGGTTTTTTTTGGTTTTGTTTTGGTTTTTGTTTTTCCACATCTCTACAAATGACCCAATTTTGTTCCTTTTACTGTCTGAGTAATGTTCCATTGTATATATGTACCACATCTTCTTTATCCATTCATCTACCGATGGACATTTAGGTTGCTTTCATGTCCTTATTGCAAATAGTGCTGCAATGAACATTGGGGTGCATGTGTCTTTCTGAGTTATGTTTTTCTCAGGGTATATGCTCAGTAGCGGGATTGCTGGGTCATATGGTAGTTCTATTTTTAGTTTTTAAGGAACCTCCATACTGTTCTCCATAGTGGCTGTATCAGTGTACATTCCCACCAACAGTGCAAGAGGATTCCCTTTTCTCCACACCCTCTCCAGCATTAATTGTTTGTAGAATTTTTGATTATTGCCATTCTGACTGGTGTGAGGTGATACCTCATTATAGTTTGGATTTGCATTTCTCTAATAATTCATGAAGTTGAGCATCTTTTCATGTGCCTCTTTCCATCCGTATGTCTTCCTTGGAGAAATGTCTATTTAGGTCTTCTGTCCATTTTTGGATTTGGTTGTTTGTTTCTTTGACATTGAGCTGCATGAGCTATTTGCATATTTTAGAGATTAATCCCTTGTCAGTTGCTTCATTTGCAAATATTTTCTCCCATTCTGATGGTTGTCTTTTTGTCTTGTTATGGTTTTCTTTGCTGTGCAAAAGCTTTTAAGTTTAATTAGGTACTATTTGTTTATTTTTGTTTTTTTCATTACTCTAGGAAGTGGGTCAAAAAACATCTTGCTGTGATTTATGTCAAAGAGTGTTCTTCCTGTATTTTCCTCTAAGAATTTTATAGTGTCTGGTCTTACATTTAGGTCTTTAGTCCATTTTGAGTTTATTTTTGTGTATGGTGTTAGGGAGTGTTCTAATTTTATTCTTTTACATGTAGCTGTCCAGTTTCCCCAGCATCACTTATTGAAGAGGCTCTCTTTTCTCCATTCTAAATTCTTGTCTCTTTTGTCACAGTTTAGGTGACCATAGGTGTGTGGGTTTATCTCGGGGCTTTCTATCCTGTTCCGTTGATCTATATTTCTATTTTTGTGCCAGTACCATACTGTCTTGATTACTGTAGCTTTGTAGTACAGTCTGAAGTCAAGGAGCCTGATTCCTCCAGCTCCGTTTTTCTTTCTCAAGATAGCTTTGGCTATTCGGGGTCTTTTGTGTTTCCATACAAATTATAAAAATTTGTTCTAATTCTGTGAAAAATGCCATTGGTAATTTGATGGGGATTGCATTGAATCTGTAGATTCCTTTGGGTAGTATAGTCATTTTCACAATATTGATTTTTCTTGTCCAAGAACATGGTCTATCTCTCCATCTGTTTGTGTCATCTTTGATTTCTTTCATCAGTATCTTATAGTTTTCTGAGTACAGGTTTTTGCCTCCTTAGGTAGGTTTATTCCTAGGTATTTTATTCTTTTTGTTGCAATGGTAAATGGGAGTGTTTTCTTGATTTCACTTTCAGATTTTTCATCATTAGGGTATAGGAATCCAAGAGATATCTGTGCATAAATTTTGTATCCTGCAACTTTACCAAATTTATTGATTAGCTCTAGTAGTTTTCTGATGGCAGCTTTAGGATTTTCCATGTATAGAATCATGTCATCTGCAAACAGTGACAGTTTTACTTCTTCTTTTCCAATTTTGATTCCTTTTCTTTTTCTTCTCTGATTGCCGTGGCTAGGACTTCCAAAAGTATGTTGAATAAGGGTGCCGAGAGTGGACATCCTTGTCTTTTTCCTGATCTTAGAGGAAATGCTTTCAGTTTTTCACCATTGAGAATGATGTTTGCTGTGGGTTTTTGGGTTTGTTTTTTTTTTTGAAGGTAAAGATCAGTCTGAAGCACATTTTTGACTTGATCTGTGGGATCAAACCCCCCTGGAGCACTCAACCACCAGGCTAACTGGAACCTAAGAAATGATGATGCTGACCTTGCTGACCCTTGTAGACTTCAATCAACTGGAGCCTGGACTCTGTCAACCTTTGTCCCAATTCTATGTTGAATTCTCCCCTGCTCAAGCCCCTTCATGCATATGCATGCACCCTTGGCTTAAAACCTCATCAATTTTGTTATTCGAGGATACGCTGCTTTGGAAAATATCCCTGGTGTTCTCCTTACTTGCTTCAAGTAATGAATCCTTCCTCCACCTGCTCTTTGGCTTGATTTCGCCCTCTGCTTGACACCCACCAAGAGGCGAACCCAGTTTTCGGGTAATGCTGCCTCCATAGTTTATCCAGGACCTCTCCTGGATTTCTGCAGTTTTTCTAACTCACTCCTGGGCCTTTGCATGATCAGGCTTCCTAGCATGAGCCAGTGCCACAGTGGATCAGAGAGACAGGGGAGCCCTGGGAGTCAGGTACACTAGACACTTTCCAGAAGAGGTGGGACTTGGGCTGGACCCTCAGGATGGGTGTGAGACAGCTGAACAAAGAGGAGGGAGGGGAAAGTATCAAACTGGGGTGGATTCCATTAGTCTCATTTCTGAGGCAGGAATGTCAATATACGGACCAGAGCAAGAAGACTCTACTGCAAGGAGATAATAAGAGGGGACCCTGACTTTGCCACTTCTTTAGACCCACTAATTGGCCTCCTTGTGCCTCAGTTTCCTGGCTGTGAGATGGGAATAATAATGTTCGCCATCTCATAAAGCATTGGAAAGATTTAAGAGCTAACACAAGGTAAAGCAACTAAATCTGTGACTTATGCAGAGTGAGCTCTCAGTATAAGCTATTATTATGATGATTACCTGAGAAAGGGAGCAGAATTTCCCACCCCAAAATATGGCTCTTTAGCATAAGAACTGTTTTTCATTTTTGGTTTTTTTTTTTGGCCACGCTCCGTGACTTGCAGGATCTTAGTTCCCCCGACCAGGGATCGAACCGTGCCCCCTGCAGTGGAAGTGCAGAGCCCTAACCACCAAGGAATTCCCGAATTGGTTTTTGTTTGTTTGTTTGTTTTGTTTTGGGTTTTTTGTTTGTTTGTTTGTTTTGCGGTACGGGCCTCTCACTGTTGTGGCCTCTCCTGTCGCAGAGCACAGGCTCCGGACGCGCAGGCTCAGCAGCCATGGCTCACGGTCCCAGCCGCTCCGCGGCATGTGGGATCTTCCCGGACCGGGGCACGAACCCGTGTTCCCTGCATCGGCAGGCAGACTCTCAACCACTGCGCCACCAGGGAAGCCCCCGAACTGGTTATTTTTAAGAAGCTCTGAAAACAGAATAGAAGTTACCCTTTTGTAAGAGACATCTACATTTGTAAGGGTGTTTCCCTCTCTGTACCCAAGAGGAGGAGGACCAAATCTCTAGAAACTCTTATCAATGGAGAAGGTAAGGACCTTAATCTGTGTGATAACCTTGCCCTTGTTTACTGTGCTTTTCCTGGTGACCTCCCATAACTGGCTCTCCCTCACTTCCCCCAATTTTTTTTTTTTTTTTTGTCTTTAGCTGGAGATGATATTTGAGGTGGTGGCTTGGGCCACTCCTTAAAGCTACTTGTTTTCCTGGTTCTCTCCCATATATACAGGAGTTATACCTGTTATTAAACTTCTGGGGGGTTTTTTGATTTTTGTTTTTCATTTTAATCTGAGTTTTATTACAGAGGGTTTTCTGCCAAGACCCTAAAAGGGTAAACAGAAAATTATTATTCCTCCCCTACACCTGTTGATGTGTTATAGAGAATTTATTATAACCAGGTTTGGGGCTGCATCCTGCAGGCCTGCAAGCCCTGTACTTGCCCGGCTTCAAGACAGAAGAAAGAGGAACCACTCAATGGTTTAATGGATGGGAGGAGCTTACATGGATGAAGCAAGGTCCTGGAACGACACTCCACTGTGTGCAGCAGAGGCGACAGTCTTCACTCCAGGGGGAGAGGGAGGTTACCAGTTATAGGGGAAATTGATGACAGGTGGCTAGTTGGTTACCAGGGAAACCAGCAGCCGGGCCTGCCCCTTACTGCCTCTGTGATAAGCTGTCCTAGTGGAGATGTTCTGATCTAAAGCTAAACCAGTCGTTAGCTGGAGCCTGGCTGCAGGAAAGTCAGTCATGTGAGTAGGGAGTAGGTGAAGCAGGCACTGGTTGAGCAGGGAATGAACAGACAGCAAGAGAACAGCCATCCTGAGTGGCCTGACCATACACCAGGCTATAACACAAAGGGGCTGGCTGAGGTGTAAAGGTCTTCAGAATGCCATTCTTGAAAACAGACATGTGAGATCTCACATAAAACCTCAATATAAAAGAGAAACAAAGAAGAAGAATAATTTGTTACCACAAGTGTATTTTGTTGTTTAAATGTAGAAAATTTACTTTGTATAATATGCTTATTCATTGAAGGCACACTAATATGTTGACAGTCTCTAATACCTCCAAATTTGGTTCATATTACTGTATAGACTTTTATAACATACTACATTCAGGAAATATATATTATAAAATAGTAGTGTATGAAATAAATTCAAAAAAATATATTTATAATAAAATTTGGATCAAATATTTTCGGAGCCTCTTAAAACACACAGTTTGAAAATTACTAATCTGTTCTAACACTATTATTTTGCAGAAAATGAAACAGACCTAGAGCCTGGGACTTTGTTAAATCCAGAAGAACATGGAGAACCTATGGAATTCCTGAGGAGCCATCCAGCTCTGTCTTCAACAGTGGGCCTAGGATCACCCTTTCTGGGAGAGTCCACTGATCTCCAGGTCTTCTGTATTCAACTATCCCATAATAACCCATAGTGAAATGTGTATTTTGGTTGATGGTGATACACCCTACACAGGGAAATGGAGAGTTGTCAACAGTACTAACAGATCATTTTTAATACCTATACGAATGTAAATAAAGTTTTATCACTTTCTCCCCAATGGAACATTAACAATATTTCTGGAAGATAAGATCCTAATGTAAGGCCAGGCCTGGAGGCAATAACTGACCTGAAAAATCAGACTTTTAAAATTTCATTCATTCATTTATTCATTGTGCGGCTTCAACAGGGCACAGCCCAAATCAAGACTGGGGTGGTTACTGTTTTCTTCATATACTCAACTAATATTTGAGTAGCCACTTTATTTACTTTTTTTTTACGCTGGACAATTATTTCTTGTATAATTGGAAAAAACATAAAAATACAACGTTAAATTCTCATCATGGGAAAAAAAAAAATCCTACAATAGTTCTATTCCTCGTGCTTCCACAAGGTGGCACATTACCACTTTGTTTTCTATTTCACTGATGCTTGGAATTAGAAATGCAAACGGAAAATCAAAGTTAAGTAATGATGTTCACTTCAGGTACTTCTAGGCACAGGAGAATTCTATCCTCAGTTGAAGAGTTTGACTTACTGCCTCATGCACTTGGATTTGGTAAAGGACCATTGTACACTACCTCTTCCCTCAATCACCAGAGTGTTTGAAAATTGATTGTTCTAATTTCAAAAGTTTATAAGTTTTGAAGCTTCTTTTGTCTTTTTTATATATTTTTTTAATTAATTGATTTTATTTTTGGCTGCGTTGGGTCTTCGTTGCTGCACGGGCTTTCTCTAGTTGCAGCACATCAGGGCTACTCTTCGTTGTGGTGCGCAGGCTTCTCATTGTGATGGCTTCTCTTGTTGTGGAACATGGGCTCTAGGTGTGCGGGCTTCAGTAGTTGCAGCATGCAGCTCAGTAGTTGTGGCTCGTGGGCTCTAGAGCGCAGGCTCAATAGCTGTGGCGCATGAGCTTAGTTGCTCAGCAGCATGTGGGATCTTCCCGGACCAGGGCTCTCTGCGTCTCCAGGGAAGTCCCAAGCTTCTTGTGAATATATGTTTCATTAAGAAGGATAAGGCAGAGGAGAATTGAAGCCAGAATTATACAAGGGAAGAATACAGGCTTCTTTCCCATTTAAAAAAATGTTTTAAATTATATAAATATTTGGTGTGACTATAGTATAGGAGAAAAAAATATGCTAAAATTTCTGAAAAGAAAGGTAAGAAGAAATTTCTGGGGCACTGGAATATTTTCATAACAATTAGTAAATACTTATCCGATTAAACTTCCACTTCTTTTCAGAAAACCTTTTTTTTTTTTAGGCTGCACAACTTGTGGGGTCTTACTTCCCTGAACCCCTTCAGTGGAAGCGCACAGAGTTCTAACCACTGGACTGCCAGGGAATTTCCAGAAAACTTCCTTTTTTAAGGCGAGATTTACTCATAATAAAAATGGCCATTCTAGCTTCAGTGAGAGCCTACTATCCTGATTTCTCTTAACTTCATGATAGCTTTGCCATGTGACAACCATGGTAAAAATATCAATGTTACCAAAACTAATTACACATTTAATTATTTCCGTTTGTCTCCAGAATTACTGGTGTTTCCTTTCTCCTTTTTCACAGTTAAGATATGAAATTCCTAAATCTGCCATTTTTTCTTCCCAATATGTAAAATGACTACACAGAAAATTTCCCTAATCCACCAAATTGTTTTCAGCATGAACTATAGCTATACTTGGAAGAGGAAACAAATTACAGGCAGGGTGATTCAGAATAGATAACCAAACCAGCCAGCGAGCTCTGTTTTACCAATATTGTTTTTTCATTTAAATAGACTTCATTTTTAAGATTTTATTTTTTAGTTTTATTTATTTATTTAGGCCACACGGCCTGGCATGCAGGATCTTAGTTCCCCGCCCAGGGATCAAACCCATGCCCCCTGCAGTGGAAGCCGGGAGTCTTAATCACTGGACCTCCAGGGAAGTCTCGATTTCTTAGTTTTAGTTTCATAGCAAAACTGAGCAGGAGGGCTTCCCTGGTGGCGCAGTGGTTGAGAGTCCGCCTGCCGATGCAGGGGACACGGGTTCGTGCCCCGGTCCGGAAAGATCCCACATGCCGTGGAGCGGCTGGGCCCGTGAGCCATGGCTGCTGAGCCTGCGCGTCCGGAGCCTGCGCGTCCGGAGCCTGTGCTCCGCAACGGGAGAGGCCACAACAGTGAAAGGCCTGAGTACTGCAAAAAAAAAAAAAAAAAAAAAAGTGAGCAGGAAATAGCGAGTTCTCATGTATCCCTTGCTTCCCTACATGCACAGCTTCCCCGCACTATCAATATCCCTCACCAGAGTGGTACATTCCTTACAGTGGATGAACCTGCACTGACATCATTTTCACCCAAAGCCCATGTTACCTTCGGGTTCACTCTTGGTATTTTACATTCTGTGCTTTCTGACAAATGTGTAATAATATCTTATCCACCATTTTATTATCATACAGAATAGTTCCACTGCCCTAAAAATCCCCTGTGCTCTGCCTATTCATTCTTCCCTATCCCCTGCTTCCTGGTAACTGATCTTTTTTACAGTCTCTATAGCTTGCCTTCTCCAGATGTCATATAGTTGCAATTATATTGGATGCCGTCTTTTTTTTTTTTTAATAAATTTATTTATTTAGTTAGTTATTTTTGGCTGCGCTGGGTCTGTTGCTGCGAGCGGGTTTTTTCTAGCTGCGGTGAGCGGGGGCTACTCTTTGTTGCGGTGTGCGGCCTTCTCATTGCGGTAGCTTCTCTTGTTGCAGAGCACGGGGTCTAAGTGCATGAGCTTCAGTAGTTGCGGCTCGCGGGCTCTAGAGCGCAGGCTCAATAGTTGTGGCACACAGCCTTAGCTGCTCTGCAGCATGTGGGATCTTCCTGGACAAGGGATCAAACCCGTGTCCCCTGCATTGGCAGGTGGATTCTTAACCACTGCGCCACCAGGGAAGCCCTGTATGCAGTCTTTTTAGATTAGTTTCTTTCATTTAGCAATATGCGTTTAAGTTTCCTCCATGTCTTTTCATGGCCTGATAGCTTTTTTTTCTTTTTAAACGTTGAACAATATTCCTTGTCTGGAAGTACCATGGTTAATTTATCCATTTACGTACTGAAGGACGTCTTGGTTGCTACTAAATTTTGGCAATTATGAATAAAGCTGCTGTGAACATCCATGTGCTGGTTGTTGTGTGGAAACAAGTTTTCAACTCCTTTGGAGGAAATACCAAGGAGTGTGATTGCTGAATCACATGGGAGGAGTATATTTAGTTTTTTAAGATACTGCCAAACTGTCTCTCAAAGTGGCTGTACCATTTTACATTCCCACCAGCGATGAATGAGAAGTCCTATTGCTCCCCATCCTCAGCAGCATTTGATGTTGTCAGTGTTTTGGAGTTTGGCCATACTAATAGGTGTGTGGTGGTATCTTATTTTTATTTTAATTTGCATTTCCCTGATGACATATGATGTGGAGCATCTTTTCATATGCTTATTTGCCACATGTATATATCTTTTTTTTCACATTTAAAAAATTTTTATTTATTTATGTATTTTATTTTTGGCTGCATTGGACCTTCATTGCTGCGTGCAGGCTTTCTCTAGTTGCCGTGAGCGGGGACTACTCTTCGTTGTGGTGCGCGGGCTTCTCATTGCGGTGGCTTCTCTTGCTGCAGAGCACAGGCTCTAGGCGCGTGAGCTTCAGTAGTTGTGGCATGAGGGCTCAGTAGTTGTGTCTCCCGGGCTCCAGAGAACAGGCTCAGTAGTTGTGGTGCACGGGCTTAGTTGCTCCGGCCACGTATATATATCTTTGATAAGGTATCTATTTAGGTCTTTTGCCCATTTTTAATGACTATGTTCATTTTCTTACTGTTAAGCTTGAATTCTTTGTATATTTTACATAACAGTCCTTTATCAGTTATGTCTTTAGCAAATATTTTCTTTAGCAAATATTTCTCCACAAGTCTGTGGCTTGTCTTCTCTTTCTCTTGACAATGTCTTTCACAGAACCCAAGTTTTTAATTTTACTGAAGTCCAGCTTATCAATTATATCTTCCATGAATCATGCCTTTGGTGCTGTGTTAAAGTCATCACCATACCCAAGGTCATCTAGATTTTCTCTTACGTTATCTTATAGGAATTTTATAGTTTTGCTTTGTTACACTTAGGTCTATAATTCATTCTGAGTTAACATATTTTGTTAGATTTATACCTAAGTCTTTTATTTTTGGTGATGCTAATATAAATGGTAATGTGTTTTTAATTTCAAATTCCATTTGTTTTTGCTGGTGATAGGAAAGTGATTAATGTTTGTATGCTCACCACGTATCCTGCAACCTCGTTTTAATCGCTTATTAGTTTCTAGGTTGGTGGGTTTTTTTCTCTGAACACTTTAAATATTTCACTTCACTCCCTTCAAGTTTGCTTCTTTGGAGAAGTTGGATGTAATTTTTGCTTCTGAGGAGAAGTTGGATGTAATTTAAATTTTTTCTCCTCTATAGGTAAGGTGTTTTTCCCTCTGGTTTCTTTTAAAATTTTTTCTTTGTCTTTCTGCAACTTGAACATGACCTAGTTCTTTTGACATTTATCTTACCTCATGTTCTCTGAACTTCCTGGATCTGTGGTTTGGTGTCTAACATTAATTTGGGGGAAATTCTCAATTATTATTGCTTCAAATATTTCTTCTGTTCCTTTCTTTCTTCTCCTCCTGGTAGCCTCATTAGGTGTAAGTTACACCTTTTTAGTTGTGTCACTTCTCTTGGATGTTCTGTTCCAATTTTTTTCAGGCTTTTTTCTTTTTGCTTTTCAGTTTTGGAAGCTTCTACATATCCTCAAGCACAGAGATTCTTTCCTCAGACCATCAAAGGCATTCTCTATTTCTGTTATGGTTTTGTTGAACTCTAGCATTTCTTTTTATTCTTAGAATTTCCATCCGTCTGCTTACGTTGCCCACCTATTCTTGCATGCTGTCTACTTTTTCTATTAGAGCCCCTAGCATATTAAAGATAGTTGTTTAAGATTCACAATCTGAGAATTCCAACATCCCTGTCTTATCTGGGTCTGGTTCTGATGCTTGTTCTAGTTCTTCAAACTGTGTGTTTTACCTTTTAGTATGCCTTGCAATCTTTTGTTGAAAGTCAAGCATGATACACTGAGTTTAAAAAACTACCGTACATGGGCCTTTAATAATATGATGGTAAAATGTGGGGAGGGGAAGCATTCTGTAGTCCCATGATTAGGTCTCTGGTCTTTTGGTGAGCCTGTACCCATGGGAGGTGACCTTCACAGGTGCCTCTTAGATTTTTCCCCGCCTAGGTGGGACAGGTTGGCTGCAGGGGGATGGAGCTGGGTATTTCCCTTCACCCAGGTCAGTTAGGCTCTGATAAAATCTGAATAGGTTAGGCCTTTGGTAAGATAGTTGCTCTGAAGGACAGACTTTCTTAAGAAGAACGAAATGCTCTGCTGTATTTGAAGTGGATACTTTTCCCCTTACCCTGCTGAAAGCCCAAGGGTATTTTTCTCTGATATTTGCTGTGAGCACCTTTCTGGTAGAGCTCCAGGAAGTAAAACTCACAGAAGTGCAGGGCTCCCACTAGAGATTTTATCTGTCAGACTTGTCCACAATGAGCCCCCAGCAATTCACCATTTACAGCTCACGTTTTCCTATCCCGGTAATGGTTCCATGGAGGTTTCTGCTCCACTAAGTTGTGATTACCTGTATCCACCTAATTTGTCTTTCCAGATTCAGGAGCAGTCATTTGCCCTGTGACCTCACTTCCCTGACAGACCTAAGAAGACTTGTTTATTTTTCAGTTTGTTCACATTTTTACTTGTTGGTAAGATGTAGTGGTGACTTCTAATCTGTTTGCGTGCCAGACCAGTAACTAAATTCTCTTTGATGATCCAATATTTCTTTAAACAGAAGGGAAATCCGATTTTCAAACTGCAGAACGCGTCTCACGACTCAGTAGAGCATAGGTTCTTCTGTCTCAGCACAAAAAGCATTCAATGAGAGGCAGAGTGACAGGCATGGAAAGAGTTTATTAGGTTTGGGTGCTTGTGAGAGATGCAAGCGGACAGGCAAGGGAGTGCCACGCTGAGAACTAGTGGGCTACATTTTTATAATCAAAGGAAAAGTGGGGAGAAAGAAGACCACCTTCCTCCTCGTTCTTGCGTAGACATCAAGCTTCCATCATCAGTTCCTCCTCCACACTGGGCAAAGGAGTTTTCGACCCTCTATGGCCCAACCGGGACTGTCATGGCACTATGGAAATGAGCAAAAAGGCAGTAACATATACTAGAATATGGTCAATCATCTCAGGTTTCAGTATAATGTCACCTTTCCCCTATATTTCTGCTTAGTACATGCAGAAAAAGCCCCTTCTCAAGGATCATTAATGTGCTAACTTCAATGGGCAGGATGTAGGTCTCATTCCGCCATCTTTTTATTGTTTGGGGGAATGTCTTGTGTTTCTGTTGCATGGATTTGTTGTTAAGCAAGCCTACGTTCTTGAGTGATCATTAACTTAAAAGGTCTCTCAGGGCTTCCCTGGTGGCGCAGTGGTTGAGAGTCCACCTGCCGATGCAAGGGACACGGGCTCGTGCCCCGGTCCGGGAAGATCCCACATGCCGCGGAGCGGCTGGGCCCGTGAGCCGTGGCCGCTAAGCCTGCGCGTCCGGAGCCTGTGCTCCGCAACGGGAGAGGCCACAGCAGTGAGAGGCCCGCGTAACGCAAAAAAAAAAAAAAAAAAAAAGTCTCTCCTACTTTATTTATGATCCCCTAGTGGGATTAACTATCTAATCACCCACTTTGTCCCTTTACTCTGTTCCTATCACTTTGATGGCTAAAGTAGTGTTAGTCAGATAATAAGATTTTGTTGAGTGCTAACATCTCTGTGCAAGGGCAGTGCAGGAGAGAGAGTACTAAATATACATGATAGAATGTATCTCTTAAAGACCTCATCATCTAGTTTTCCTCCAACTCCACCAGTATAATTGTGATGCTGATGTGAAAAAAAAATTGTTTATCGATGCATTGTCTAGTTCTCCTCGCCCCATCTTTCATTCCAAAACACAGAGCAGTTTACCGTAGTAGATGGAACCAAAGATGATCAGGTAAGAAAAATGCCCCTGCATGGGTCTGTGAATGACAACACATGTGTTTAAAATGTAGCATTCTGACCATAGATACGTAAACTCAGTACTTTAAAAGGACCAAATTTGGGGGCTATAGGGAGGAGGGCATATGGGGATTTTCTCCACAGTGTACCATGTAAAAATTTGCTATGGCTTTTAAGAGTTTAAAGATGTTGACTTAAAAAAATGCACAACTTATTGAAATGATCATGTGATTTTTAACCCCTGCTCTGTTAATATGATACATCACATTCATTGATACTTGTGTATTGAATTGTCTTTGCATCCCTGGAATAAATCTCACTTCATCATGGTGTATGATTCTTCCAATAATAAAAAAAAAAAAAGCACAACGTGAGAGTTCTGAGTTAAGTTTTATTTGGGGCAAAATGAGGAGACAGCATCCCACATAGCTCTGAGAAACTCTTCCAAAGAGGCAGGGGAGAAGGTCAGTATATATGTGATTTTTTTTTTATTTTTTTATTTTTTTTATTATTATTATCATTATTTTTATATATGTGATTTTGGTGAAGAGGGAATACATGCAGTCAAGCACATTTTTTTGTAGAAGGTTTCTGCTAGTCACGAGGAGCAGACGTCACCATGAAGGACTTTAGTGTTTTTCTAGATATGAGGAGATATAAGAATTGGGCTCATAAAATTGGCTCCTGAAAATATCTAACTCTCTGAAGACCTGTTCTGCCAGTTTTTCCCAGAGCACAGAGTGCCTCATTCCTGATCTCCACCTGAACTCCTTTCAGGGGGTGTTGAAAGTCAGCAGCTGCAGCCGCGCATGATTTAACCCTTATAGAGGTAGATGGCAAGTGCCAATGGAAAATGCCAATTTGTAGTTCACAAAGAAGAGATGTATTGTTTAATGCTTAGAACTAAAATACCCTAAGTGTTCCTAACCTCCAAATAATTTCAAATGCTTTATCATTAAGTGAACAAAGTAAGATACAGGACAATATGTAGCATTTTCTATACATGTAACGCTATTTAAATACAGACCTCTTTCTCTGTTTTAATGAAGCACCAATAAACTATTCAGTACCAGAGCACAGGTGAAATAGACATTCCAGGTTGTAGGGATGGAAGAAAAATCTTTTCCTCTGTCCATCTCACGTTCTCCATCTGGGGCCCTGTCAATGAGACTAGCCAAAGACACAGATAAACAAAAGAAAATAAACAGAAGTTTACAGGTCCATGTGGGAGTAGCCAGCAAAGAATAACTCAAAGTGTGGTTAGAACTCCAGCTTATACACCATCTTAGGCTAAAACAAAGGAAAAGGAGTTTGGGGTTTCTGGCTGGAGGTGGTGGAGGTGGGGGAGGCAGTTTATGGGAAAGTGACCAAACAAGGGTTCTTTAGAAAGGTTTGTTATTCAGATGCCTTCTGTGCTGATGAGAGTTATTCAGACTTCTCTCCTTCCTTGTAAGGGAGAGGGAGACCTCTCTGCAAATGGAAATACCTTTCATACATGTAAATTTCCTCTGTAAAAGGAAAACTTGTTCCTTTTAAAGCTTTTCCTATATCTGCTGGTTCTCATAGGCCATTAGCTCAAAATAAGGCATATGTCAAAGAGGGTGGCTTTTCCTGGTACCTCCATCACTATGTAGAATTAACAAAGGAAACTGTTGACAATTTCACAACCCTTGATCCCTTATCCAAACCCTGGTTTAAAAATAGAGTATGTAAAGGAGAGAGGATTTAGGAAGAGAAAAATGGCGAGTGGCTGTAAGAAGCCTTAAATTAGTTTTGGAGTTCGGTTAATGCATATGACTGAACAATCAAATTACTGAACTAACAATGTGTCCTCTGTTAACTGTACATGAGCTGAGTATTCATCCTGGAGCAGGAAAGTGAACCCTGTGGAATAAACTTTAAATGGGCAAGAGGAGGCAAATATAAAGTTTAATCACAGCCCCAGAATCCTGTGTACCCAAGGTGTCGCATACATATATAATGGTTAGATGTGTGTAGAACTTCTTACACAAGAAGCTGATTGTACTGAGAGCCTGAAGTGGGGGTTGTGGAGGGGAGGAGTCAACAGAGGTGGAAAAGAGAATTTTCATTATGCGTGTGTTTCTTATCAAAGCTAATTTTAGGGCTTCCCTGGTGGCACAGTGGCTAAGAATCCACCTGCCAATGCAGGGGACACGAGTTCGAGCCCTGGTCCAGAAAGATCCCACATGTCGCGGAGCAACTAAGCCCGCGAGCCACAACTACTGAGCCCACGTGCCTACAGCCTGTGCTCTGCAACAAGAGAAGCCCTCGCACCGCAACAGAGTAGCCCCAGCTCGCCACAACTAGAGAAAACCTGCACGCAGCAGTGAAGACCCAATGCAGCCAAAAATTAAATAAATGAATAAATAAATTTATTTTTAAAAAAGCTAATTTAAAAAACCGATTATTTTTGAAAATATATTCTTCAAAATAAGTGATATTAAAAATGGATTTAAATATGTAATGCAGGAAAGTAAACATTCTATAGTATAGAGTTGTAGCCACTGTCATGGAGTTTTATGTGAGTCCCCAAAATTGTTTGCTCTTTATGTTACAGCTAATACCACAAGGTAAGTTGTTACCAGGTAAACAGTGAAGTGACAGTTAATTCGTACATCAGGACCCACAAAATGGAGGTCGCCCCAGTGGCCTGGCCCACATCACAAATCTAAACCTAAGTCAGCCTGCACTTTATGGGAAACTCCAGTCAAGGAGACCTGACACACACCAGTCACAATCCTCAAGCTCAGCTTATTCTAGAAAATAAGGGGACTTCCCTGGTTAAGAATCCGCCTGCCAATGCAGGAGACACGGGTTCGAGCCCTGGTCTGGGAAGATCCCACATGTCACGGAGCAACTAAGCCCGTGCACCACAACTACTGAGCCTGCACTCCAGAGCCCATGAGCCACAACTACTGAGCCCACATGCCACAACTACTGAAGCCCACGTGCTTAGAGCCCGTGCTCCACAACAAGAGAAGCCACCGCAATGAGAAGCCCGGGCACCGAAACGAAGAGTAGCACCTGCTCACTGCAACTAGAGAAAGCCTGTGCGCAGCGAAAAATATAAATAAATTTTACCAAAAAAATAAATAAATTAAAAAAAATAAGACCTGCCGACCTTACAAGGAAATCCCAGACCTCCTAGCCATTCATGCCCCATTGCTGTGTTGCCTCTACTAATACTCTATAAAACTCGCTCTTGCCCCAAATCCCTCCAGAAGAGTGTTCCACTGCTTATGAGGTACTGCACCCCTCACCCAAGCCCGCAAGCCATAGATTATTTTCCCTTGAATAAAAGACGTCAAGCTCATTACTAAATTGTGTTGTTTTTGTCATTTGACAGAAGTAAGCTAAGCTTCTTTTTGAATGAAATTGGAATACCTACTATATTTAGCAAAACAATACTGTGCAAATCAGTGTACCAATTCCGATGTTTTTCTACTTTATAGTTAGAAAGGCTCTGACTTGAAAATACTCATTACATTAATATTAGATGCTTAGTTGAGAACTTGATCCTTCTTATCTTGTTTGGTTCCTATAGTTCACCAAGCTGTTCTGATTCCTCTTTTGGCAATATAATGTGACTCATCGGTTCCAAAACATAAACTCTAATCCATAGGGAAATCACATTAGCTTCCTTGTATTAGTGGGATGAATAAGAGCTCCCTATTAAATCTGTTATCTTAAAAAATATGTTATATCATGATATCAAAAAATCCTTTTGTTGGGCTTCCCTGGTGGCGCAGTGGTTGAGAATCTGCCTGCCAATGCAGGGGACACGCGTTCGAGCCCTGGTCTGGGAAGATCCCACATGCCGCGGAGCAACTAGACCCGTGAGCCACAACTACTGAGCCTGCGCGTCTGGAGCCTGTGCTCTGCAACAAGAGAGGCCGCGACAGTGAGAGGCCTGCGCACCGCAATGAAGAGTGGCCCCCGCTCGCCGCAACTAGAGAAAGCCCTCACACAGAAACGAAGACCCAACACAGCCAAAAATAATAAATAAATACATAAATAAAAATTTTTTTTAAAAAATCCTTTTGCTGTAAAATTTACTTACATTCTAAAAAGTTTACTTCTCTAAATTTATGAAGTTTATTACGAATGTGAGAAGAATGTGGTTAAATTTCAGTCATAGCCTTTGAGCTTTGCTTAGGAGATTGAGCAGTTTTTAATGAAATAGAAATACGTCTCGGTTTTGAAAAGAAATAGTAGAAGATAACTAACAGTTTTTGAGTAGGGAAAACAGATATAGAATGACAATTTAATAATTGTGCTTTAGAGAAGTATTTTTCTCCATCCTCCTCAAGAGAAAAGACAAACAGAAAAAAAAAACCCCTAAGATTTCATGTTTGTCTTTTCATTGTGATTTCCTATGTTCTGCCCTCAAGTCAATGTTATTCAGTGTTTTAAGCTCCATTGCCAAGCTTAGCCTCTGCATCCTGGTAATAACAGGGATTGGAGCAATAGCAACTACCTCATATTTAATTGAAGGAAGTCTCACAGGACTTGCTTTCTGTCTGCTTGCATTGGAAGGTAGAACTTTTTCTTAAGTGTTGAAGACAATGAGAATGCTTCCTTTATGATACTTAACAGTTTAGAAGCTATGAACCACGTATGGTCATGAATTTGTCCCTTATCTGCCTTAAATCTAAACAATGAAATAAACAATTTTCTTTGGAATCATTTATAAAGTTATCTATGAAGTTCATAAAATTAACTGCCTCAATAAATACTGGTAAAATAAAAGGAATCCTCCCTTGGCTCCCCCTTCAAACTCTAAGACAAGGATTATGATTTAGGAAGACAGCACAAGAAGCATACGGATGAAAAATGTCATCACGGCAGCAGATAAAGAAGCGTGACAGATATTCGATAAAATGTCATCATATTTTTTACCCATTTCAGTGTTTATCAGAGTGTACTTTTGCATCAACTAATCGCATCCCATCAAGATTATGGCAAATCTCACTCATTATTCACCTGTATGATTGCTTTATGAATTGCTGCACAATCTGTATAATCTCAATAATCCCCCTCTCCATTCTCCGTGCATAATCCCTTATAGCCCCACCACGATCTTCACCATCCTATGTACATGATTATTGGCACAGAGTTGTTACCTAGATATTTGTTGAATGAATGAAAGAAAGAAAAAATAAATTGTTTAAAATGTAAATCAATTGTTTCTACCTGGAGCAGTGGTACAGAGCCTACTGTTACACTCTGACTTGCATTTATTCCAAGTGTAACTGGGCCCTAGCATAAAAATTACTGTTTAAAAATAACTTTAGGACTTCCCTAGTGGCACAGTGGCTAAGAATCCTCCTGCCAATGCAGGGGACATGGGTTCGAGCCCTGGTCCTGGAAGATCCCACAATGCTGCGGAGCAACTAAGCCCATGAGCCACGACTACTGAGCCTGCGTGCCATGACTACTGAAGCCTGTGCACCTAGGGCCCGTGCTCCACAACAAGAGAAGCCACAACAATGAGAAGACTGCGCACCGCAAAGAAGAGTAGGCCCCGCTCGCCGCAACTAGAGAAAGCCCAAGTGCAGCAACGAAGACCCAAACGCAGCCAAAAATAAAATAAATAAATTTATAAAAAATAAATACAATAAAAATAACTTTAAAGAGAACTAATTAGTTTGAATATATTATACATGAACTTGGTATAGGATTGAAAATGTACAAATAATATAGAATGAAAACTAAGTTCCCACTACTGCCACCCCTCCCCGTCTTGCCTCTAGCCACAAAGTTTTCCCCTTTCCAGGTCATCACAGTATCCGGTTTCAAAAGACCTTAATGGATAAAAGAATTACTAGATTTGTTCCCCCAAATGACATGTCCTTTGCAGTTCTGCAACCAGAAAGGAATGGAGAGAATCGCTGATTTTTTTCATGCCTCCATGAGGTGAGGATTCTACGACTCAGAATTCTAAGAATAATATACACTATAACATAGTTGAATGAAATCCGTAGAAGTGAGTCAATGTGATGCTATTGTTAAGCTTTCCAGTGTAGGATGGCAAGGAGTTTATTGAGATAGAATATTTTTTTGATTTCTGAAACAATTTGATCAAAGTTTTGCTTTTGCTCAAATCGGGCAGTTATTTCATAGTGAACTTTACCTTATTAAACTATGTGTTGACATTTTCTACCTTACATTCAGCGCTAGGTGGTAGAGATTCCAAAGAGCGGTTTACCTTTGAATGAAAGGAGATAGCAGTTGACTGTTTAAACATTTTCTGAACTGTGATGGTTTCTAAGGAGCCGCCAGGGCTGGGGGTAGAACTGAAGAGGATGTTTTCCCCTCCTAATGAAATGGGTATTCAGCCTCATTGACAGAAAAAAATTGGCCTTTATTCTCTTGTTGAGGGTTATGAAAAGTATTCATTAGTTCAATACTTAAAAGTCCTTCTTTTTTTCAAAAGCTAAACAGAACTTATAAAAGGAAGCATTTGTATGCTGCTCTGAGTAACACAGAACTGGGTGGTGAGCAGTAGCTAAATCTCTTTTTGTACCCTGTTCAGAATGAAAAGGTCAGAAGTCACATATTGACATTAAGGCAAACATGATTCATTTACCCCACCTCAGATAATGGTAAAAATGAAATCAACCAACCTACAACTAAAATCAACAGATATACTTTTCCCAGAACTTACAGTAAAAAAAGGACATTGAACCATCACAAAAGTTTACATGTAAACACTACCAAAGGGCCAATAAGGAACAGTAGTTTTATTTTTATTTTATTTTTAAAATATTTAATATTTACCTACCCAAAATATAGGCTACCAAGTTCAGGCAAATGGCTAAATATTTTAGGAAAACATTAAGTTAGTTCTATACTTCATAACATAGATTAGATGAATTCCATCTGGATTAACTATTTAAATGTAAAGAATGCTTAACTTCCCTGGTGGTGCAGTTGTTAAGAATTCACCTGCCAGTGCAGGGGAACATGGCTAGATCCCTGGTCCGGGAAGATCCCACATGTTGTGGAGCAGCTAAGCCTGTGCGCCACAACCACTGAGCCGGCGTGCCTAGAGCCCGTGCTCTGCAACAGGAGAAGCCACCGCAATGAGAAGCCTGACCACCACAACGAAGACCCAAAGCAGCCAATAATAAATAAATAAATAAATAAAATAAAGTTTAAAAAGAAAAAAAGAATGCTTGAATGTTCACATGTAAAAAACAAAGCATGAAAGTAATGTAAATTGTAGGTAAAATTTATCTGTAAATTATAAGTAATGGGACTTCCCTGGTGGTCCAGTGGGTAAGACTCCATGCTCCAAATGCAGGGGGTCCAGGGTCGATCCCTGGTTGGGGAACTAGATCCCATATGCATGCTGCAGCTAAGAAGTCTGCATGCCTCAACGAAGATCCCCCGTGCCACAGCTAAGACCCAGTGCAGCCAAAATAAATAAATGAATAATAAATATTTTTAAAAAAATTATAAGTAAAACTTATTAGTGTATTAAATATACAGTTGTCTCTTCATAGCTGCAGTTTCTGCATCCAAAGAGTTAACCAATCGCGGATTGAAAATATTCAGGAAAAAAAATTTCAGGAAGTTCTAAAAAACAAAACTTGAGTTACCCTTTGCTGGAAGTTGTATGCATTTACATTGTATTTACAACTATTTACATTTTATTAGATATTATAAGTAATCTAGAGATGACTTAAAATATATGGGCGGATGTGCATAGGTTATATGCAACTATTATGGTATTTTATATAAGAGCTTTGGGCGGTCCTTGGATTCTGAGATCTCCTCCAGCACAACTGTTCTAAAGGATGGTATTCCAAGTGAATACCAAGGGACAACTGTATAGATAAATATGAAGATTGTGGGATTCTCAATGCAGAAAACTATAAAGGAAAAGACTTTCATTTGACTACATAAAACTTCTGAATGGGAACAAAATTCTTCTACATGGAAACAAAATCCTATCAAATAACCGACAACAAACTGGGAAAAAAATATATTGTTGAGAAAACTTTCTAGGCCCAAGATGGAGCTGCTCCTGCCTGGGGTGCCATGTCAGCAGACTGAAACCTAAATAACTTTCCTGTCCTTGTAAATGCTCTGCTTGAAATGCAGTATATCTTGTCAGCCTATACTGACAAGTATACTAATAGGCTAATAGCCTAACACTAAGGCTCTACAGTAACTTCCTTGTTCCTTCTCACTCCAAACAAGATTGACTATGTGGCCACTGCCAATCAGATATTTTCTAGTTTTCTCTCCCTTGTTCTTAATTCTTTATCCTATAAAAGCCTCCTGAAAAAAATAGTAAGTATTACCCCAGTCTAGGGGATGTGATCACAAATCATGAAAAAAAAAAAAAGCCTCCTGCCTTCTGCCTCATCTTGCAGTTCTCGAAATGGAGACCATCCACTTCAAGAAGTATTAGACACAGGTTGTTTGTATCACCTAAATGGTCTTCTCTAATCATTTTTTTTAACAACATGCAACTTTTGTGACAAGTAGTTTAATATATAATAAAATTTTACAAATCAATAAGCAAAATTTCCAATAAGAGGATGCAATAAAACGGCAAAGGACACAAGTATAAAAAATTTACAGTAGAACAATTCCATTGGATAATAAATTTATGAAAAAATGTTCATTATCTGTTATGGACTGAATTGTGTCACTCCCAAATTCATGTGTTGATGATCTAATCCTCAATACCTCAGAATGTGACTCTTCGGCGATAAGATGTTTAAAGAGCTAATTAAGTTAAAATGATATCGTTAGCGTAGGCCCTCATCCAATAAGACCATATCCTAATGTGACAAAATTTGAACACCGACACACACAGAAGGAAGACCACGTGAAGACATAGGGAGAAGACAGACATCTACAAGGCGAGGAGGGAGGCCTCAGAAGAAACCAACTCTGCTAACACTGCCGTCTCAGACCTCCAGCCTCCAGAATTGTGAGAAAATACATTTCTGTTGTGTGAGCCACCCAGTCTGTGGTACTTTGTTGTGGCAGCCCTAGCAAATTAATACACCATACCATAATCAAAAGGATGCAAATTAAACTGGCAATTATAACTCTCAAAGTGGCAAAGAGAAAATGAATAGCTATATTATTCAGTGTTGATAAAGTGGTCATACACTGCTAGCAGTAGTATAAATTATTACCTTCTGAAAGACAATTTGAATATAAATATTAGAAATCTTAAAAAACTGAATAGACTTTGACCCATCAATTATACTTCTGAGAATGACTCATATGGAAACAATCAGTGTCATACAGAGATGTTCATCACAGCCTAATTTATGCATGTGAAAAATTGCAAATCACCTACGTAACAAAAATTAAAGGATTAATTTAAGAAATATTAGCTCCTTAACTAGAATATTAAGCAGTCATTACAAATGCTATTTTTGCAAATGAAGTAGGTACCTGTAAAGTTATTTTTTTGTTGTTTAATGAGCCAATTCAAATATACAAACAATAAAGAGAGTAATGTATGTGGTTACCGCCCTGATTTTGCAATTTTTAATATTTTGCCACACTTGCTTCTGTTTTTTTTTTAACATTTTATTTTCTATCGGAGTATAGTTGATTAACAACGCAGTGTTAGTTTCACGTGTACAGCAAAGTGATTCATTTATACATGTACATGTATCTATTCTTTTTCAAATTCTTTTCCCATTGAGGTTGTTACATAATACCGAGCAGAGTTCCCTGTGCTATACAGTAGGTCCTTGTTGGTTATTTATTTTAAATATAACAGTGTGTCCATGTCAATCCCAAACTCCCTAACTATCCCTCTCATATATATATATATATATATATATATATATATATATATATATTTTGTGTGTGTGTGTGTGGTACACGGGCCTCTCACCACTGTGGCCTCTCCTGCTGCGGAGCACAGGCTCCGGACGCACAGGCTCAGCGGCCATGGCTCACGGGTCCAGCTGCTCCGCGGCACGTGGGATCTTCCCAGACCGGGGCACGAACCCACGTCCCCTGCAACGGCAGGCGGACTCTCAACCACTGTGCCACCAGAGAAGCCCTTAATATATTTCTTTAAGAACTAAAATATTACAGATCCAGTTGAAGAATCTTTGTGCCCCCCTTCAACAGTATTTTCCTCCCACCATCACCCTCATCTCCTGAAATGTAACCATTCCCTCAAAATTAATTTCACTCAACATTTTATTTTCAAGATTCATTCATTTTGAATCATGTAATTCTAGCTTAGTCCTTCCAATTGTGACATATATTCCATTATATGAATACGTTATAAATAATAAATTTGTCTTCTTTTGATGACTCACTTGCGTTTTTCCAATATTTTTCCCATGACATGTACAAGGATGCAATGAACATTCTTGTACATATTTCCTTGGACATATTTGTGAGGTTTTCTCCAAGGTGCATACTTAAGATTTGAATTGCAGGGTCACTGAATATATGCATCTTTAACTTCATTATATATTGCCTCAGTATTTTCCAAAGTGGTGGTATCTAAGTTACACTCCCATTGTGTATCAGTTAGTTTTTGCTGTGTAATAAACCATTCTTTAACTCATTGGCTTATACGTTTATTATTTATTATTTCTCATAATTCTTTGGATTGACAGCCAATTATTCTAGGCTGGCGAGCTTGGCTGGGGCTGGATTTTCTAGGATGGCTTTACTCAGATGTCCAGCTTCTCAGCTGTGATAGTTGGACAGCTGGAAAAGCTGGAGCCTTTCTCTACATGGCCTCGCATCGTTCAGTAGGCCAGCTCCAGCTTCTTCACATGGAGGCAGAAAGGACAAATCTTGGCATTAAGAAAGGACAAATTCTAATGAACAGAAGAATTTCAAGCCTTTGCTTTCATCATGTTTATAAAAGTGCCATTGGCCAAAACAAGTCATATGACGAAGCCCAGATTCAAAGACTGGAGAAATATACTCCACCACTTGACAGTGGAGTGGCAAAGTTACATGGCAAAGGGTCGAGCATACAGAAATGAGAGAAATAAATATGTGCCTATTTTTTTGCAATCTAATATACACGGACAATTGATGAAAGGTCTCATTTCCTGCATTCTTGACAACGCTTGGTGTTTTATGACTTTTAAAATTTTTGCCAATCTGAGAAGTATAAAGCAACATCTTATTATTGTTTCCATTTTAATTTGTATTTCTCTAATTGTTAGTAAGGTTGTATTTCTTTTCATATAATTATTGGCATAGCATAGTTGTAAAATAAGATACATATACAGAAAAAAGAGTGGAAGAATATATAGTGGAATAGTTCAGTTGGGGTAGGGGAATTATAGATTATTTTTATTTATCCATATTTTCCAAAAGGAACACCTATTACTATTGGAAAGAAGTTAGGAAAGTAATTTTGCATGTTAAAATATTTTGGTAAAACCCCGAACTGGACCAACACCAACTGGCTGTACTACAATTTAGTTCTGACACTAACCACCCCGAGTAGCATCAGACTCCACACATTAAAGGCTTTGTGGTTCACAAGACTGCCCTCCATTTCAGGTGCCAGCCCAGAGTAGGGCTCCCAGGCCATCTACATGTCTGACCTACTGTCTGTAGATTTAGAAGTTATGACCCACCTAGGTTCAATAATTCACTAGATTGATTCATAAACTCAGGAAAGTGCCATACTTGTTTATTTATAGTTTTATTAAAAAGGATACACATAGAGTGAGGTCTGGAAGGGAACACAGAGCTCCTTGTCCTCTCCTTGTAGAATCAGGGCATGTCACCCTTTCTGCCCATCAATGTGTTCACCAAACGGGAAGCTCCAATCAACTTTCATGTCCAGAGTTTTTATTGGGATTTCAATATGGAGGCATGACTGGTTTAATCACTGGCCACATAAGTGAACTAAATCTGCATTCTTATCCAGATTTCAGAAGGTTGGGCTGATATCAATATGAGTCATCTCATTAGCATAACCAAGACACTTCTCTCACTCAGAAAATTTCAAAGTTTTTAGAAGTTCTGTGCCAGAAACCTGGGATGAAGACCAGACAAATTCTTTATTATGCAACATAAAATATATTACAACAGTCCAAAACATATGTGGACAATCAAAATTAAAATGGTTGGGCTTCCCTGGTGGCACAGTGGTTGAGAGTCCGCCTGCCGATGCAGGGGACGCAGGTTCGTGCCCCAGTTCGGGAAGATCCCACATGCTGCGGAGCGGCTGGGCCCGTGAGCCATGGCTGCTGAGCCTGCGTGTCTGGGGCCTGTGCTCCGCAAAGGGAGAGGCCACAACAGTGAGAGGCCTGCGTACTGCAAAAAAAAAAAAAAATTAAAATGGTCTAGTGAAAATACCAGCAATTGAATTTAGAAATATTTAGTATCTAGTTTAATCTTACCAGATAGGATGATGTGTGATAAATTTGGAACGACACAGGGTTCTAGGGACTTCCCTAGTGGTCCAGTGGCTACGACTCCACGCTCCCAATGCAGGGGGCCTGGGTTCGATCCCTGATCAAGGAACTAGATCCCACATGCCACAACTAAAAGATCCCGCATACCACGACAAAGACCGTGCACACGGCAACAAAGATCCCACATGCTGCGACTAAGACCCAATGCAGCCAAATAAATAAAAAAATATTAACAACAAAAAACAAAAAAACCCCCACAGGTTTCTGGCCCTTCCTTTTTTTAGTGGCTGTGACTCTTAAGTAAGTCTTCAGTTTCCAACCCTTCAGTAAAACTCCTTACATCCCTCAACTGTTGTTTAGGGCCACTGAGCTCATGCCTATGAAAGAACTCTGTAAAATGCAAAGTATATAATATAAAAGTAATAATATGATTATCATCACGTATGGTCCAGTGGTTAAGACTCCACGCTTCCAATGCAGCGGGCATGGGTTCAATCCCTGGTCGAGGAAGTTCCACACGCCACAAATAAATAAATAAAACAACTATAATGTCAGGGGATAAGCTGGGCAAGAAGGAGTTTTCTGAGTCACAGGTCAGGGGTCATGGCCATGACTCATTGGTTCAGAGTCCAGCCTTAAGAAAACTATATTAGCTTTGGCTGCCACAGCAAAATACCACCAACTAGGTGACTTAGAAATTTATACCTCACAGTTCTGGAGGCTAGGTGTCCAAGATCAAGCTAATGGCGGGGCTGGTTTCTGGTGAGATCTCTTTTTCTGGCTTGTAGTCAGCTATTTTCTTGCTGTGTTCTCACGTGGTACTTCCTCAGCGTATATACTTTCCTGCGAAAATATATTTACTTTCATGACGGTAAATTGAATAGTCTAGAGTTCAGATTAATGGATTTTCAGGAAGTTCCTAGAACAAACAATAAAATTATTTGCCATTTCATCTTTCTGGGTAAGAATTTCCTGGAACAGGAAGTCAAATAAAGGTAGACAGCTGCGTATGTGTAGACAGGAAGTTATTTTGATTTTCAAAAGAAAACTCTTTTAACTTCTTTCAGTCCAGTGTTTTCCCAACTGATTTGACCATAACACTCTTCTCTCATAAAATCCGTTAAAATTTCAAAGAACGGACCATAATAAACACTAGACAAGGAAATCATTTCTATGAGAGCATGAGGAACCAGAGGTTCTCAAAGGGTGGTGCCCAGACCAGTGGTGTTAGTATCACTTGGGAACTTGTTAGAAATGTTCCCATCTACTAAATCAGAAACTCCAGGGGTGGGGTCAGCAATCTGTGTTTTAATCCACCCTCCTGGTGACTCCGATGCATTGCCAGAGTTTGAGAACCAGTGCTGTAAGCCTCCTCATAACTCTTCTTTTTATTTTTCTGCACGGTGCCGAACAGAGACATGTGGGTGCCTCAGGGGACTAATACCTGGTAGTCCTTCAAGGAGACAGGCTTTACGTATTTGTCTGCATGTCCTTGGGATGGGAGCAAACCAATTTTTTGTAATAGCTGAGAGCCTCTTTCTTTATATTGTGACTCATACTCTGATAGTCTCTCTCTTCTGAGCTCTTTGAAAACTATACTGTCTTTGCACTAGGATTAGTACATTAGTGAGGAGTATAAAATTTACTCAAGATGTTAGAGGGGAGCCCCAGGAGAGGGGCTGGATAGCGTGATCTCAGGGTTTTGCTTTTTTTTTTTTTTTTCCTTCGGTACGCGGGCCTCTCACTGTTGTGGCCTCTCCCGTTGCGGAGCACAGGCTCCGGAAGCGCAGGCTCAGCGGCCATGGCTCACGGGCCCAGCCGCTCCGCGGCATGGGGGATCTTCCCAGACCGGGGCACGAACCCGTGTCCCCTGCATTGGCAGGCGGACTCTCAACCACTGCGCCACCAGGGAAGCCCAGGGTTTTGCTCTTTTAAGAAATTAATTCTGCCCACCTTCCCACCTCACCTCCATCTCCTCCCCTCCCCACCTTGAGATAGCTCTTCTCCCAAACCTCTCTCCTTGGCTTGACAGCTCTTGGGTGGCCTTTCTCTTCCGGCTCCTGATTCCATGCCTTCTCTTTGACCTTTTCCAAGAGCAGTTGAGTTCAATGCCCATAAAAGCTTCAAAAGTCTTCATCCCACTCCCACCTACAAGTTAATATAATCTTCAAGGAAACTGGACAAATTCTATTAAGGCTGAAGACTTTGTTTGCCTTGTGAACAAAAGTTTCCCCAGCTCCCAGGCTTCACCAAAGCTGTGCTGAGCGAGGGTGACATCAATTTACATTTCCCCACCTTGCCAGAGAAAACCTGAATTACAATCAGTAGCGTGTTTCCGGTTTGTTCCGGTCAGAGTCCAGAGTCTCTTTCACATGGGTGTTCCAAGCTGAGTGAGTCCCCCTTAATGTGGCTCAGGTCTTGCCCCTGACTGTTCCGCCTCCTTCCTGGTTACGGGGAGCCAAGCCCAGTGAGCAGAATGAAGGGTGCACCTACAGGGTGTCATTGAGGGACTCTAATAAGTGGCACATCTGAAGGAGACCTGTTCATAGCTTCCAAGGTGCAGTGTTCCCTGGTTTCAGACTTTATTGCACATTAGAATCATCTGGGAGCTTTTACAAATATGGACACCCAGGCCATACTCTACACTAGTTAAATCATAATCCTTGGTACAGACTTAGGTACCAGTATTTTTTAAAGCTCCCTGAGTAATTCCAAAATGCAGCAAGTTCGAGAGCGGCTGGACTAGACTGTGTACACCGTCATACACTGTGCTAAGACGTTATGACCATTTTGTTCAAAGCACTTCACATAACTAAATTAGTTATATTGTCATCACTTTCTGTTTCACACGTGGGAAATGTGATACACAAAGGGGAAATGTTATGAGGAAGGCCACAGGTGAACTGTTAAAGGGGTTAGAGAGGGTGTCACTGCTCTCAGCAAGGCCTGAGATGTGGTAAATGTTGTATTATTGTTTGAGGTTTCCTGGGAGCAAAAACAGTTTGGAGAATCTCCATGGGGCGTGCAGACAATGTGAATGGAATCATCATGCATTAATTTCTGTATTAATGTTTCCTGTCTGAGAACCCTGAAACCTGAAGAAGTAAAGTGATCATGAATTTTTAAAATTAATAATATGGTTTTGAGCTGTGGGAAATGCTCTAAGAGCTGTGGGAAATGCTCACATGTGGTCAGAATCAACATCAAAATATTCAATACTTTAACCGTGTTCCACAGCAACTCACACCTTGTGATTCTGGAGATACTGCTGTTTGCCAGCTCTGGCTCAAAACAAATGTCAAAAATCTCAAACCGAAGGCCCTGGCAGGCCACAGAACCCATATCTTGGGTAGTTACAGAATATTTAAATTACAGTGGGAAAAAAAAAAACTAAGAGGGAAGGCGTTGATAGGGACAGAGCTTTTATTCTAAAAATCAGTGTTTTAAAGTTACTTTCATACTTTTAATTAATCTTACCTCTGATTGAGTGCTGAAGTTGTAAATTACTAACCCCATCATTACCAGTAGTTGAATCAGTCAAAAGAAGGGCGTAGATTAATTTCAGCAGAATTTTATTTTGGCTGCTTCTGTCACTTTCCAGTTTTGCTTTCCAGAATCAAGCAATTTCTGTACCGGGATGAGCGGATCAGAAGACACTGCTACAAAGGAGAAGCCATTCTCCTTTATCATTAAGATTATCAGAGTGGAAAACTCCATCAACCCCCCTGAAGACTTATCTCATCTGGAGATTACATAGAATATCCTACAACTATGTGAATGGAAGGTCAACGTGCCCTAAAGACTTCGTCACAGAAGAGTTCCCCCACCAGCCTGTGGATAAGACCTGAAATTCTTCCACCATAGATTCGAATTTTAGAAAAAAATGCCATCCCTCTCATGGCAGGTCTTGAGAGTTCCCAAGTGAACACTAACTTCCCCTTTTCCTTGCCAGATAAAACAGAGGATGCCTAGTTAAATTTGAATTTCAAATAAACAGTGGATGAGGTTTAGTATAAATTTGTCCCAAATATTACATACTTATGCTAAAAAAAAGTGGTATTTTTTTTTTTGTCAGAAAATCTAATTTAACAAGGCATCCTGTATATTTATTTATTAAGCCTGGCACCCCTCTGCTAACCAAATGGAAATTCTGTTCGTGGCAGCAATATGCCCATCAGCAGACATTAGATCACGACTGGTCTAAATCAATCATGATAATACAGTCCCTCATTTCCCCAGACTTGCTTGCATCTGGGAGTATAGTGTCCTGGCCCTTAAGGGAAGTCTATGCCTATGTGTGGGATGCGGTTTGAAAAGATTTTTTTTTCTGGCAAAAGAGATATGACTAGTGGTTCTACCTTTGCTCTGTGCCTCCTTCTTGCCTGGAATGTGGATATGGTGCTGGGATGCAGCAGCCCCCTCCTGATTATGAGGACAAGCAAAGACACCAGGAGAGACGCTGGTGCTGATGTTAAGTCCTCCAGCCAAGGCCAGCAGCTGCTACCTCCAGAGGTCTTGTTTGTAAGAAAGACGAACCATTAATTGTACAAACCACATGGGTTTTCTGTGGCTTACAGCTAAAAAACTCCTCTTAAAAAAATGCAGATGCCCTGGGAGAGGAAACCTTATTATTCATAGCTTGATGTGAAGTCACTTATTGGTATCTTATCCATTGAGAACTAGACAAGAGGGGGTTTTGATCGACTAACCACTGAGAGGTCCATAGGTCCAAGCTAGAGACATTGCCCAGAGAAGGCTGTGGCGGAGAGTCTGCCCTGACAGGAGAGCCTCCTTCACAGAGCTGCTGCCTCTTAGTAACATGGATCTGTGGCGTTCTTGGATGATTTGACTAGAGCTGTAGCTCCTGAGGAATTCCCATAGACCCCTGCCTGTAGTGGGCGGAATAATGCCCTGCCCCCAAAGATGCCCGTATCCTAGCCCCTGGAACCTGTTTATATGTTGTATTACATGGCCAAGGAGAATTAAGGTAGCAGATGGAATTAAGGTTGTTAATCAGCTGACTTTAAGACAAGAAGGTTATTCTCAATTATGTAAGCCCAATGATATCATAGGGTCCTTAAAAGTAGAAGTTGGAAGCAGGAGAGGGAGACAGAGAATCAGAAAGAGACGTGAAGACAGAAGCAGAGGGGAAAGTGGTTTGATGTGAGAAGGACTCGACTGACCATTGCTGGCTTTAAAGATGGAGAAAGGGGTCACAAGCCAAGGAATGTGGGTGACCTGTAGAAGCTGAAAAAGGCAAGAAAACAAATTCTTTCCCAGAGCCTCTAGAAAAGAACACAGCCTTGCCGATGGCTTGATTTTAGGCCAGTCAGACCCATTTCCGACTTCGGACCTGGAGAACGGTAAAGTAATAAATTTGTGTTGTTTAAAGTCATTACACATGATAAAGATAAATCATTCATTCATTTGCTCCTTTATTCATTCTTCAAATATTATTGAGCTCCTACTTTGAGTCAAGCACTTTTGTAAATGTTGGGGACATACCAAGAAGAAAACAGAACGACAGATTTTTGCTCTAACAAAAATCTTTCTATTTATTGGAGAGGGACCCGATTTTTAAAATATTAAGTGAAATATAATATTATTATGTATTTTAGATGGTAAACATGCTATTGTGGAAGAACAAAACGGTGAAAGAGGACAGGAAGAATTGGGGAGGGAGGGTTGCCATATTAAATGGGGTGATCAGTGAAGGTAACATTGCAAAATCATATTTGAGCCCAGTCTGGTACTTGGAGGAGGTGTATTCCTGAGGGGCAAGTGCAAAACCCCAGAGAGGAGAATATGCCTGGTGTAGTTCAGAGGGAGCAAGGAAAAATTGGGGGAGGAAAAACTTCCCCTCTACCCTTGTTTAGGGTCTTCTGGTTGATCTAAGAATTAAATTGACATGAGACAAATTAACAGGTGAAAATCAATTTGAATTACGTACATATGGGGGGCCCATAAGAAAAATAAGATTCAAGGACAAGTTAGGCAATTGAGGTTTATCTGCCATCTGAGAGAGGAAGGGAGGTAGGGATTTGGGACTTCAAAGGGGAGGAAGGCAACTTACAGGAAAATGGGGAAAAACAAATGTTTGGTAAACAAATGTTTGCTGGGTTGTGCAGAGCCAATGGGGCACAGAGAGGAAGAGCACTGGAGATAGCGCTCTTCCTGGACCAAGCCCTCTATCTAAACTCTTTTAGGCAGTTAAAGGGGAGGTAAAAAGAAAGACTTCCTGAATCTTCTGTTTCTTAAAAGTAATTAGGGGCTTCCCTGGTGGTGCAGTGATTAAGAATCCGCCTGCCAACGCAGGGGACACGAGTTCGAGCCCTGTTCTGGGAAGATCCCACATGCCGCGGAGCAACTAAGCCCGTGTGCCACAACTACTGAGCCTGCGCTCTAGAGCCCGTGAGCCACAACTACTGAGCCTGCATGTCACAACTACTGAAGCCCGCGCTCCTAGAGCCCGTGCTCTGCAACAAGAGAAGCCACCGCAATGAGAAGCCCGCGCACCGCAACGAAGAGTAGCCCCCGCTTGTTGCAACTACAGAAAGCCCCCGTGCAGCAACGAAGACCCAACGCAGCCAAAAATAAATAAATAAAATAAATTTATTAAAAATAAAAAAGTAGGGGACTTCCCTGGTGGCGCAGTGGTTGAGAGTCCGCCTGCTGATGCAGGGGACACGGGTTCGTGCCCCGGGTCTGGGAAGATCCCACATGCCACGGAGCGGCTGGGCCCATGAGCCATGGCCGTTGAGCCTGCGCGTCCGGAGCCTGTGCTCCGCAACGGGAGAGGCCACAACAGTGAGAGGCCCGCGTACCGCAAAATAAATAAATAAATATGTAACTAAGTAAGTAAGTAAGTAAAAAATAAAAAAAAATTTAAAAGTAATTAGCCTAAAATAATCCTTATGCCATAAAGGAAGGACAGAGTGATTATTTGTCTGAAATGGTGCCAAGATGACGAGTTAGATGAGTTCTGATAAATGCCTGCTGGATTTAGTAACGTGTAATTGAATTTGACAAGAGCAATGTCCCTAGGGCCACAGAAGGAAGCAATGGATTAGAGAGGGTTTAACGGACACAAGCAATCAGGTTCTTGCAGAAGCTCCCTTTGCCATCTTCTAGGGGAGGTTTATGCCCCCGGACCCTCTGCTCTGTTCTAGAGATCCCAGCTAGAAGCCTGCACAGGGAAAGGTACAGAATAATTGCAGCTCCTTCCTGAGGGATCACTGTGAGGGCAAACTGCTTTCTGTAAGGCAGGGTGGGTAAACTAAGGCAAATGATGCCACATGCATTCATTTATGTGTTGTCTGGGGTTGCTGCCTCCCTCCAGGGGCAGAGATAAGTAATTGTGACAGAGACAGTATAGCCCACTGTGCTTAAATACTTACGAACTCCCTGGCCCTTTCCAGAAGTTTGCCAAGCTTTGCTGTAAATAGAGAGGAGAGAGAGAGAATGAATTAGGGCAGTGGTAAAGGATGAAAGTGTTCAAGAAAAGGCTTTTAAAGAAGAATGAAATAACATTCGTGTATGCTGAAAAGATTCAGGAGAAAGAATAAAAATTGAAATTGCAGAAATGAAAACTGCTGGGTGGTGCTCTCGAGTATAACAGAAGGGTGGCCCTCAATTGCCCAAGTAAAAGAGTTGGTCACGCTAGCATTAGAGACATATATGTCTTTCATTATTATTCTATGAAAAGATGTGCAAACTCACACAGGTGAGGAAACATTCTCCAGGGCAATCCTACAGCTCACCTCACTTGTTTCCTGTTTTGGAGGGAATCACTGTCCTGTGCTGCCTGATGTTCAATTTCTGAAAACCAGTATTTCAAAAATAGTTTTCATATATTTTGTACAACTTCCTGTTTCAGGTGGATAGTGTTAAAATACAAAATTTAACTGACTAAGTTTTAAAACATTTTATTGGCTTTATTCAATGTTCCAGGAATAGAATTCCAATCTAGCAGATAAGAAAGGTGCTCCAAGGAGCTGTACAAAATGAAAGACTTTTATAGGAGACAGGAAAAAGGAAGTTATACGAGGCAAAAAAGCAGATTGGTTACTACAGGGTTACTTTCCCGATAGGGGATGGCAGGGGTCAATCAGGCAGATTACCTACCTAACGCTGATCAGGTGATTCCTGTTTGGTTGAAAGTTCTGTTTCTGGGAGAGTCAAAGCTTTAATTAAGTCTTGGTTTGGTGACAGGGGGCTTAGTATAAGTGACTCAATTTTGAGCCTGTTTTCTTGTTTTTAACAGCAGGTAAATCTGATCCCTGTTACTCTCTCTTGACTAGAAATGGAAGTCTATCGAGCCATTTATTTTAGATAAAACTAGCTAAGTCTAGTGGATTTTCCAAGTTTATTATATTTACTCCTAACATTCAATGTACATAAAAACTAGAGCTGATTTTCCTCACATTTCTCAACTATTTTATGTTTATACATTTGGTTCTCGATACTACCAGCAGAGGGCACCTCAGCCACATTTCAACCACTTGCAAGTCAGAATTAAACAATTTCATATCTGGAATGTTCTTGCTCATTTAGAAAGAAAATTCTAGTGCTCAGCTTAAAATACTCTGTGAGGGGCTTCCCTGGTGGCACAGTGGTTAAGAATCCGCCTGCCGATGCAGGGGACACGGGTTCGAGCCCTGGTCCGGGAAGATCCCACATGCCTAGGAGCAGCTAAGCCCACGCGCTACAAATACTGAGCCTGCACTCTAGAGCCCGTGAGCCACAACGACTGAGCCCGCGAGCCACAACTACTGAAGCCCGCTCACCTAGAGCCTGTGCTCCACAACAAGAGAAGTCACCGCAATGAGAAGTCCGCACACCGCAACTAAAGCCCGCACGCAGCAACAAAGACCCAATGCAGCCCAAAATAATTAATTAATTTTAATAAATAAATAAAATAAAATACTCTGTGAGCCCAACTGACTCTTCTGTTTCCTTTAACATGTCAGCCCACCCTCCCTGGTGTCCAGAACACAGCATTTTGTTCTTCCTCCACTGCTTCCAACCCTTTCCCCTTCCTTTGCTATGCTCGTGCCTCATACTCATAAAACTTCCTCACATCTTCTCTTAAGCACTCTCATCCCTTCCCAGGTGGCTCCTAGATGGGAAACACTGGAGTCCAGGCATATTTCCAGGAGCCTAGAGATTCTCTGCTCCTGGAGAACTCATCATCATTGCAAACTCAGTGTGTCCAGATCTTGCCCAGCAAATGCCCTCTCCTTTCTGCTTATACCTTCTAGTTTTCTTAAACAGATGTTTCAGAAAAGATCAATGTTATTTTATTGAGGTATAGTTTATATGCCTCTTTGGGGTAAGGATTATCTTCAGCTGGTTATTTTTGAGAAACAACAGACACAGGTGAAGCTCTGAAAACAGAGTAGAAGTTACCCTTTGTATGGGATAGGTATATTTATAAGGGGAATCTCCATTTGTAAGGGTGTCTTCCTCACTGTACCGGGAAGAGGAGGATGACTAAAACTCTAGAAACTACTGTTCCTTAAAAATAACCAGCTTCAAAGACTCAATATGGGCTTCCCTGGTGGCGCAGTGGTTGAGAGTCCGCCTGCCGATGCGGGGGACACAGGTTCGTGCCCCGGTCTGGGAAGATCCCACATGCCACGGAGCAGCTGCGCCCGTGAGCCATGGCTGCTGAGCCTGCGCCTCCGGAGCCTGTGCTCCGCAACGAGAGAGGCCGCAACAGTGAGAGGCCCGCGCAAAAAAAAACAAAAAAAAAAGACTCAATATGCCTAAGAGGTGTATTTAGGGGTGGTATATTTTTGTTTCCCACTAGTAATATTTTCAAAACTTTAAAGAAGTTTCACAATTCAGAAGCTAAATTGATAGATTGCTCCATATCTTATTGAACCAGTCTGTCTTGAGAATAAGTCAATTCAGTTAAAGAGTTGTGTCTCATTTTCAGGAGGTGGGTGATGTTACTTTCAGGAGGTGGGCTCCCAAAGTTAGGCCTATATTACATAAATCAGGGATTTCATAAGAGGCATTTCTACGGAAAGAAAAGAAAAACAAAAGTTAATGGCAGGAGCAAATTATAAATCTAATGTCTGAGTCCTGAGGGCAGCCAGCTGAGATTGCTAGAGATTTTTAGATGTCAAGATCAAAGCATCTTTTGCAGTTTGAATGTCTCTGATGATGTCATTGGGTGTTTAGGTAAACTTTCTGAGTGGCTCACTCAGCCAACAGGCACAAAATTGTCTAAGCATGAGCTATTGTGGTGATCTCACTGAAGTTTATATCAAGTTGTTCACATTCAATTTGCAGGGGTTCAGGTAAAAGGGTAGTTTTCAAACTTAGTAATTCCAAGTCAAAAGGGTGGGAGAAAATTGGAAATGTTAGTTTGGAGATTTGCAACCATATAGTTGAGAAAATTAGAAGATGTCAGGATCCAGTACAGTTTACAGTTTACCAAAAACCTGAAATACAATGAACAGAAATAGAATCTAATATCCACAAAGATGTGCTACTGAAACATAATTTTCCCTCTAAAATCACCTAAATTTATTTCTACCAAAGACAGCCAAATTAAGACAAATTTGTTTACAAAATCACTCTAGTTTCAACAAACTTGGCCTGATTATTTACATAAATGTAGCAAGAATAGCAAGTGACCATATAGGCTGTTTTAAATCTATTTTACTGGAACTTTTCATAAGGCATCTCAGATTGGACTTTTAAAAGCCTCTCAAGGCTAGGAAGCCATGCTAAGGATTTACCATCAGACTTTGCAGGCAATACCTATAGATTTGGAAGGATTCCTCTCTGCTGGTGATCTCCAAAATATCCTGAGGTTCTTGCACCTGCCAGGAAGTGACCTTCCTTCCTCACCTGGTTAGGCCGTCAGAAACCCTGTAAGCAAAGTGCCAGGCTGTTCTTCCAAGGGCCTTTATTGGCTCCATAATGCCAACCTTAGTTCGTTAAAGCTGTCTGGTATATTTGATTCTATGCACATTCTCAAATCTGACATTCCGGTCAAAGTTTTGATAAAGTACCAATGTTTCCAATTGTGTCTGTTACAAGGAGAATAGATTCTTTTTGAATTTATGCAAATAACTATATTGCCATGGAAAATAAGAATACTCATGGAGAGTTTCTGAATGGATCGGGTAAGGAGAAAAAGATAAACATTTCATCTTTGTTCACAAAGGTATATTTTACCAAATTGTTGGCGGCTTAAGAGAAAAGAGGAAAAGGTTTTCTTAAATCTGGAAAAACAAAAACATTAAAAAAAATCAGCAATGTTTCAACCAAAATTCATAAAAACTATAATCATCTTCATCAGTTCACTGAGTTCCATGTTATTCACTCTTGCTTTGCTTGAATATAGTCTTTCCATTAGTTCTGGAAATTCTTACCCGGTTCAGTTTTATGATCTCAAAGTTGTCAAAAACGTGTGTGTCAGAGTCCTTTCCATGAGCCTCCTTGAAGATGAAGAAGCATTTTTGCAGAAACACTTTTGCAAAAAGCGTCAGAGTAAAACAATAACTCTAAATGACAAAAGACTTTAAAATGGCCATGGTTAAAGATCTGATGAGAGTTCATTATGATACAATTGACAAGGAAATTTGCTTATTTTTGTGACTAACAACACTTTGAGATAATAAGTAGAATTGTAAGTGAAAACATACCTGGACGTATCAGATTATATACAATTTCAATAACACTTTATAGTAATAACATATACCTACACAAATAAATCTATGAAGGTTTATCATCACTTATTTGACAATGCTTCTCACATAATTTAACATACCAAATAAGCCTAATTTCTCTTTATAAGGAGAGAGAACAAATCTTTTGAGATGTTCCAGGGGCCCTCTGAAAAATCCCGAAGTTAGTTCAGGGTCAAAAAGATTTCATTTCAAATTTAATTTGGGGAAGTTTGTAAAAAATATCAGAAGACTTGTACACTTGACTAAATAGTATAACAGATCATTATGAAACAACATATAACTACTTGACCAAAATAACAATAAAATTTCAAAGGCAAATATAGAAGTTTACATAGTTCTGAGCAAAACTTAGCTCTTAATATTGAGAAGACTCAGTTTTCTTAAATAATCAAAGACCTGATTAAGACAACATAAAGCATAGAAAATTATTTTGATAAAATACAGAATTTGTGTTTCTAGGTAGATTGCTGAAAAGGTAAAGAAAAACCTTTCACAATCTCTTATCAACAACAGACCAACAGTCCAAAACACTTTCTCCTTTTAACAGACGAAAGAAAATCAAATTTTAGTTTTACATGAGTACACTACAGATTTTATGGCTTAATTTTATAACATTTATAATAAATTCATTCACTTTAAGCCAACTTGACCAGACAAGGTAAGATTCATTCCTTCTCTCTCTCTCTCTCCAGTTTGTCCTCTATTTTCCTTTTTTAAAATTTTGAAGTAACCAGTTTTACTTTAGAACAAATTTACCTCCCTTATCCTTAACAAAAATGCAACTTCATATCGCCTATCCTTTTTTTATCCAAAACCGCATCCTGCTTTCCTTGTATACAGAGTTGTTTCCCTTAATGTTATTAGTAGTTTTAATCACATGTATTAATCAGAATTTTTAACCTTTAGAAAACTTAATTTCTAGTGAAAAGTAAGAAGTAAGCAATTGTGAACTGTATGTTATGCCAGCATTCTTTAGACTGGCAAAAAAATGCATTTCATAATTTCTAGAAATGTGCCCTTTTTAATAGTACAATCTTTCAATATGGCACAAAACATGTCTACTAAGAAACCTAAATTTACCTTTAGTTTTTATGCAGTAGGAAGCCAAAAGTAGGAAAACCTATGTTCAGTAATTAATGTTTCACTATTTTACCTTACTTGGAAATGAACTATATATTCAATAAATTTCTATCTTTTAACTTCTCTTAGCAAACTAGTTTCAAGTTACTAAAAACATATTTGGAAGCTATTTTTTAAATATATATATATAATAAAACATAATTACTGCATCTAAAAACCCTTATCCCACTTACATCTATTTAAATCATTTGGTCCCAACAATTATGTTTAGATGACTCATAAAAACTTCATGAAATATTAGACAAAGTCAGTCACCATCAGCTAATTTAATTAGTCAGCTAATATTCTTGTGGACACATTTTTCAACAGAGATAACATGATCTTATTTGACTAATCATCCCAGGTTGAATAAAATTGTTTATGTGTATTATATTAAATGCTGATAACTCTGTTTTACTTAAACCAACAAACTTAAACTAGCCTTGATACTGAATAATTTCCCAGATCACAAGACCCTGAAAAGCATTTAAGTTCTGTTATGTTTCTGAGAATTTTAGGACACTCAATCCTTACAAGTGCTTGCCTTCAACCTAACTAAACAGAGCTCTTGTAAAAATTAGTTTTGGCAATACCATCTAGAGGTAGAAAAATATCACACATCTACAACACACACATATAGACACACATAAACATACGTACAGACTCAAACACAGACCCCATAACCATTGCCTTAAAATTTTAGCTGTGAGTCAGGCACATCAATATAAAACTCACTAGTTTATAAAAGAACAGTTGGGGGCTTCCCTGGTGGCGCAGTGGTTGAGAATCTGCCTGCCAATGCAGAGGACACGGGTTCGAGCCCTGGTCTGGGAAGATCCCACATGCCGCGGAGCAACTGGGCCCGTGAGCCACAACTACTGAGCCTGCGCGTCTGGAGCCTGTGCTCCGCAGCAAGAGAGGCCGCGATAGTGAGAGGCCCGTGCACCGTGATGAAGAGTGGCCCCCGCTTGCCACAACTAGAGAAAGCCCTGGCACAGAAACGAAGACCCAACACAGCCATAAATAAATAAATAAACAAAACAAACAAACAAAAAAAACCCTTGATATTTTTAAAAAAATTAAAAAAAATAAAAATAAAAGAACAGTTGGATCCAAATTTTGTTTTGTCAGTTGGAACAAGCTAAGTTCACCTACTCAGATGGCCAAAGCCTTTTAGCAATATTTGTGGAGAGGACATTCAAGACTTTTCATTAGCTTAATTTCAAAATACCTCCTCTTTTTTTCCTTCTGTTAAGAAACATCTCCCCAAAGTTTGCATTTTGAAGAATGGCTTCTAGGTCCCAGAGAAGATGGGGGCAGAAAATCTACATCAAAAAAGCATCGAGAAAGTATCCAAGTCTCCAAGATGGAGTTTGGGGGCATATTTGCCTGCTATCAAAGGTCTAGAGTAATTTATAATTTTTTAAATGTCCTCTTTTTTTTTTACATGAAAGACAATTCTGTTTCCAACATCCAGAACTTTTATAATACCTACAAGCATTTAGAGATGAATAGGGCGGGTTTGGGGGTTGATAAAGATAAGCAGGATTTGAATTGATTTTAGAGCCACACTTCTGGTTTGTAGAGATTTGCAAGATGAAGACAGTTGTTTCCAATTCCCTGCAAAGAGCTGATTACAGCCTGAGTATCAAGGAACTGACCTGCCCATCCGAATAAACTTGCTTCTTTATATGAGGGAGATTTCCAACTAAGACGGAAATCAAAAGATTTCTACGTTCTAGAACTTCAGGGTTTAATGCAGTATGCCTTGAAAAAAATCTGTATAAAGTGTTCAGCGAAGGCCTTCAAATGTTCTTTTCTTCCCCGAGTTTACAATTCAACATTAGACCAATTCACTTTAATAGGTAAAGGTTCTACTATTGCTCCTAACTGTCCATGAATATCAGCTTCAGCTGAGCCATTTCTTGGTCATTTGTAGGAGGGCCTGGAAGAAATTCTGGCCAGCTGTTTGCTCTGTGAGCCACCCTCCCATACACACACACCCTGGGGCTGCTTAGCCTGACAACTATATTATAATCAAGGATAAGAAGCATACCCCTTCCCAGCCAATTTAGGTCCCTGTGAGTGAGGTTGTAAACAGTCACTCATCTTTCCATTCTTCTCTAAATATAGTAGGATCTTCTGAAAGTGGAGATAAATGGGCTTTATAAATTAGAAGATCTGTTGCTGGTCAGGGGACATGAATTCATTGCATTGGAGGTCCAGGAGACATCAGCAGAGGACATTGCATAGGAAGGCCTGAAGCTGGCAGAACCTCATAGGGACCTGGAGAGTAGGAGGAATTTCAAGAGACAGCAAAGGGAGTCCTACTGCCTGTACCAGGTTCTTGCGCTAAATTCACTTCCTGGCTTTCAGCATTTTTATGAGTAACCCGTATACTTTGGGCCTAGAGATTAGGCTGGAGGGGAAGAGAAGCTAAAACATGCAGATGGGGGCGAATTTTGAGAAGGGGAATTTACATTGGATGTGGACATTAATTTTGTTTTTTGAAATTTCTATTCTTCATCTTGTTATGGGAGTCCCTGTGGCTAGCTGTTACACTTCTCTGTCTTCTTTTCAATTTGATCTTTCCATAGGTACCAATAAGACAATTGTGTAGGTTGAGAGTGCTCTAAAAACTTTTTTCTCTCTCAAACACAGCCAATTCAAAGGATCCATCATGTGGCCAAGGACAAATTGCACCTAATATTAGCCTCAATAGTGACTCAAACCAACAAGGCTTTATGTGGTTTAACCAAGGCTGCAAGACGTGCTCCACAAGAGAATACAAAAGATGCAGCCCTCAAAAGATCTAGAAAGTTAACTCCCAAAGTTAGCCTAAGAAAGATCTATCTGCAGATGTGGGTGCAACCCACATTTCTGTCTGGATAAATTAGTAAAAACAGTGTTTCCTGACATATAAGAATTCTTATCTTCTGCAGGCTTTTCTCGGAGGTCCCAGGATCTCTCTCAGCTGCAGCAGCCCTGAAGTGAGCAGTGTCCAGCCAGTGAAAATCCCACCTGCATTGCCACTTCTAGAGGTAGAAAAATTGTCCCTTCCTCCTTTCTAGGTTCTTTGGCTAGTCTAACAATTAAATTAATATTAGCCAGATTAATAGGAGAAAATGAAACAAAAGTTTAATAATATGTATACCTCCTGTATACATGGGAGAGACCCAGGAAAACTGAGTAACTATCTGAAATGGCTAGAGCTATCATCTTTATTTTTTTAATTTATTTATTTTTTTTATTTTATTTTTGGTTGTATTGGGTCTTCGTTGTTGCACACAAGGTTTCTCTAGTTGCGGCGAGCCGGGGCTACTCTTCGTTGAGGTGCATGGGCTTCTCATTGTGGTGGCTTCTCTTGTTGCAGAGCACAGGCTCTAGGCGCGCAGGCTTCAGTAGTTGCAGAGCGCGGGCTCAGTAGTTGTGGCGCACAGGCTTAGCTGCTCCGCGGCATGTCGGGATCTTCTGGGATCAGGGCTCGAACCGGTGTCCCCTGCATTGGCAGGCGGATTCTCAACCATTGCGCCACCGGGGAAGCCCTAAAGCTATCATCTTAAATGTCATATTCATCTAAGACCAAAAGTGGTGGTGGTGGGGAGTCAGTTGCGGGAGGTTACCAGGAAAAGCACAGTAAACAAGTGTCAGGTTGTTATGCAGATTTAAGCCCTCAGCTTCTCATTGACAAGAGTTTCTGGAAATTTAGATACCCTTCTCTTCCTGGTACAGAGAGGGAGACATCCTTACAAATGGAGATTTCCCTTATAAATGTTAATATTTCTTACAAAAGGGCAACTGTTACTCAGTTTTCAGAGCTTCACCTGTGTCTGCTCTTTCTTAAAAATGACCAGCTTAAAATAATCAATATGTCAACAAGGCATATGTTGGGGTGGTATATTTTGCTCCCCTGCAGATTTAAGATGAGTGAGTATTATTCACTGCTGAGCAACCCAGAGGCAATCATAAACCTCCTGAGCAGGGCACGTCAGGGATTAAGAAACAGTCTCTCGAGGACTCTTATTGGCTTTGTTCCTGCCAAATCAGTTCAACCATCTGTGGGGAGGTGGTAGCATAGGTCAGGGTCTTAAAAGAGATCTGCCTACCATGAAGAAAAAAAAAAGAAACATTAATATTAAAGGTCTAAGAGATCTTTGGAGTATGCAAGCCCTGCTCGTTGTTTCTGAAAGCTAAAATGTCAGTGCCCTTGGCAATGCTGTCCATGGTTTTACTCCCTCTCATATAATGGCATGTATGACCTGAACATTTTGCCAGACTTCCTGGTGGCCCAGCCAGTGGTTTGTGTGGGGAGAATCCAGTGCATGTATGTGTGGTCTGTGGTGATGATGAGTCCTTCAGGGTTGTATCAAGTTGTTGGGCTTAAGTTGCCAGTGTTTCCTCAGATCCTGGAGAAAAAGTCCAGCTACAAGGCAACTTTTAGTCCTGATAACAATCTGGGCAGTCAGGTTTTAGTTCTTGGTCACGAGGGAGGGAGAAAAAAAGGAAACATTACTTTGGAAGTTGCAGCCAGATGTGGCAGGAAACTGGAAGAATTGAAAACTTGCAAGGGTTGACAATTCGTGCGAGGTGACGGGATCTAGTCCAAGTTATAGGTAGGTGATGAAACTGGCTTTTCCATAGTGATAAAGAAACCAACTAAATCGCTACCTGACAAATGAGTTTGCACATCCATCTGTGACCTGCAATTTACAAAGATGTACAAAATAGCTCAAAAACGATGAATAGAACCAGAATCTGATCACCCCAGAGGATGTGCTGTTATTTTCTATGAAACACAAAATTTCTCTCTACATTCTTTTGATGAAAGATAGCCTTAAAGAAAGATTATTCTTGATCACAAAATAAGGCTGACCTCATTAAGGCTGACCTGATAATTTACACAGTTGCAGCAAGAATGCTAATCTAGCATATAAACCTTTTAAAGTTTGCTTCATTGGAATTTTTTCATAGGGAATCAGCCTGGACTTGTACAAACCTCTAAAGGCTAGGAAGCCAAACCATGAGCTTGCCATCACATTTCACCTGCAGTATCTATGGAATTGGATAAATTCCTCTCTTCTCTATGTCCCCAAATTATTCTAAGGTTCCTGGACCTGTCAGGAAGTGACCCTTCTTGCTCACCTGTAAGGCTGGAACCCTGTAAGGCAAGTACCAGGCCAGTTTTCCGAAGAGGCTTTGTAAGCATTATCTCTAGAATAAAGTCAACATTAGCTTCTTAAAAGTGTCTAGTAAGTGAGCATCATTCTCAAATATGACATTCCAGTCAAGGCCTTGGTTTTATCATATCCTATCAACAAGGAGGATAGAGTCTTACTGAACCTATGCAAATAATTATATTGTCATGAATACAACAATGTTCAATAAGAGATTCTTAATTCTGAAGGGGAAAGCAGGGAGAAGAAAGATAAATTTCATTTCTCTTTACAAAAGTATAGTCTACTAAATCGTTATGAGTTACAGATAGCTGAAGGGAAAAGAGAAAGAAAGGGGTTCTGTATGTCCAGCAAAGAATAGAACATTAAGGAATCAATATTCCATACAAAACTCAAAATCATCTTCATCAGATCTTCATTCTGTCCTAAGTAATTAATGTTCTGACTGATCTTGATTTGCAAATCTCATGAATGCATCTGCTTCTCTACTAGAGTTCTGGAAATCTTGACTCATTCCACTGGTATATCCTCAAAGTTATTTAAGTGATACCATCAGAAGTCTGTGTCCAAGAGTACTTGGTTGGCAGAGTTCTTTTCCACGGGTCTCCGAGATAGTCCTTCTTTGTTGAAGACAAAACACTCTGGCCTGATTTGCAAGCACTTTCAGGGAAGCATCAGAGAAAAACAAAAACACTATCTGTAGATGATGAAACACTTAGAACGACCAGGGTTAACTTATTACTGACAATTTTCAAAAAGTGAAAGTTCTGATGAGAATTCATTACAAAAATAATGCAAGTAGCAAGAAAATTTGTTTATGTAGCATGCAAAGATGAAGTCAGTCCAAAATCAAAGTGGTTTTACCCGGAAATTGGTTTTGCCTCTTGGCGGGTGTGGAGCCAAAAGACACAATCAAGCCAAAGAGCAGAAGGAAGGATTGATTACTTGCAACAAGTAAGGAGAAAACCGGGTATGTTTCCCAAAGCAATGTCTCCCCAGACAGTAAAAGTGGGAAAGTCTTAAGCTAAGGGTGCATGCATATTCATGAAGGGGCTTGAGCAGAGGAGAATTCAGCATAGAATTGGGGCAAAGGTTGACAGAGTCCAGGCTCCAGTTTACTGAGGTCTACAAGGGTCAGCAAGGTCAGCATCATCATTTCTTAGGTTCCAGCTTGTCTGGTGGTTGAGCGCTCAAGGCGGGTTGGATCTCGCAGAACAGCTCAAGAATGTGCTTCAGACAAATCTTTACCTTCAAAAAAGAACTGGGAGTATTTACACCTGATACATTATCTCCCTGGCCTGGTAATACCTGTTTGTTCTTACATTGTTTTGTTCCCTTAAAATCATTAACTCCTGAGATCTATTCTTCTGCAAGGTCAAGCATTGTGATCAGGCTTAGGCCTAAAATGGCTTCTCTTATGTCAAGAAAGCTATGTCTGGTTCTCTTCCTCCAGGGGACCTCTACCCTATCTGCCTACAGTGGCAGTAGAAGATTTTAAAAGTAAACATAGGAGGTGACGTGGTTGTAAAGAACCACAGCTCTTTCGAAAGTGAGAGAACTTTGCTTTTTTTTAAATAATCAGGAACATGACAAAGTCAACGTAAGGCACAGGAAGTTATTATGATAAGGTACAAAACCTTTGCCTTCTAGGTATATTACTCAGAATTAAAACCTCTTTACAACTTCTTAGGAAGAACAGACCGTAAGAAAATTTTGTCATTGTTAACAGAGAGAACACCAAGTTCTGGTTTTGTATCAGCATTATATTTTTGATACTAAGGCTTAAAAAAATTCTTCTAAATGACGCTGTCAAACCTTAGCCAGCTTTGACAATGACAAACAAAATTCTCTCTCTGAGAATCTTCTACAACTTTCTACAGCTCTTCTGGTTTTCCCTACATTTTTCTCTTTCTCATCCTGAAACAACCAGTCATTTACCTTTACGACAAAATTAGTCTCCCTTTCTTCAAAAAAATACATCCTGAATACCTTGCATACACAGCTGTTCCTTTCTGACATCATTTCTCCAAGCAGAGCCTCACTCGCTGTTATGGGCTGAATTGTGTTTTTTTTTTAAATTCTTATGTTTTCGTTCTAACCCCTAGTGCCTCTGAATGTGACTGTATTTGGAGATAGGGTCTTTTAATAGTAATTAAGTTAAATGAGGTCATTAGGGTGGATCCTAATCCAATATGACCAGTGTCCTCATAAGAAGAGGAGATTAGGACACAGATACACCCAAAAGGAAAACTGCATGAAGACATAGGGAGAAGATAATCATCTTTGAGCCAAGGAGAGAGGTCTCAGAAGAAAGCAATCCTGTGGACACCTTGACTTGTGTCAAGTTTAGGGGCCTCTAGCCTCCAGAATTGTGAGAAAATAAAATTCTGTTGTTTAAGCCATCCAGTCTCTGATACTTTGTTAGAGTAGCCCTAGCATACTAATACACTTACAGAGAGAACTGTGACATAGATAACTGTGAGCTATTATATACTGGCATATTGTAGCAGACTAGCCAAGCTAAAGAATATACATTTCATAACTTTTTTTATAGTCATACATTTCCTTATACAATTAGTCAGTGTGGCAAAAATGAATGTGTTCATTAATAGACTGACATATATTTAAGCTTCTCTGTCATAAAAATAAGAGGCAAAAACTTTTAAGTTTATAGAAACTTAAAATTATGTTTCAGTATTCTATCTTACTTAGAAATGATCTAGACATTTAATGAATATCTATTGGTTAATTTAATTTAGCGTTAAGTTTAAGATTTTAAGATACCTAAAAGAGATTGGAAACTATCTTCAAGCTGACATTTTATGAAACATAATTATTGTTGAAATTATTGTCAGAATAATGATTCAATTTGTTTAAATACAAATTTACCTTTTTTATAACGTTAAACATGTAGTAGATGTAACAGTAGCTTATTAATAAGCAAATCTGTATAAGTTTAGGAAGAACATGTCTAAATAGAATAAAAGTGTATGCTTATTTTATACTTAATGCTGATAACTCAGAAGACAGAGCTGTTTTTATTAAACCAACAATATCAGACTAGTGTCATTTGCCAAAGATTTACCTAAATTATGTGGACATGAATTCTTTAAATATTTGGATAGTTTCTGCAAAAGTACTGTTGAAAGTACTCTTATTGAGTATTAGATGTTCATATTAGAAGTATTAGGACTTAAAATATTAGGAGTTCAATTTCCTTAATCTCTGGGAATTTTAGGAGTATTTAATTTACATAGGCTCTAACTTATTTCTAAGTCGATCAGAATTGAGGACCTTTAAGGGATTTTATCATCTAATCTGGTAATACCATCTGGATTTAGGAAAATAGTATGTGTATAATACATATATACATATAGATATGTAAACATATATACGTAAACATGAGACAGGCTCAAACAGAGAGTTTATAGCTTCAACGTTAAAATTTCAACTCACTAGTTCCTATAAACGTGCAGCTCTCATCCTTTACCAGGATTGTGTTTCTAGCAAATCATTCCTTGCTCAATATGAGGCTTAAGCATTTCCACAAACATTGGTAGAGCAGAGCTTTAAGATGTCCTCTGCCCTGATGGGTAATCTTATAGAGTCTGTGGACTAAATTTTGGTCAAGGGACTGAGAAAAGACCAAGCGGCCATCTGTGTGCCTCCAAAGCCTATCTGAGTGGATGAAATATCCAGTCTGTTTCCAGTGACATTTTTCACACAAGTGGTTGCTGTTGGGGTCCCTGAGCCCCTCAAGAGCCCCTGATGGGAGAAGGGTGCATTGCAAGGCCTGAAGTTGCATGTGCTGCCTTGACACCTTTGATTCTCACAGGGCCCCAAAGCCCTAACCATGTGTTCCGCTTCTCTTCCCTTGCTCTGCTCTTGCCCCCGCACGATGCAAATGGCTCCCCACTCAGCTAGTACCCCCATCAGCCAGACCAGATGCACGCTTCTTGATTCTCAATAAGGAGTCTTACCTCCCTGCCAGCCCACACAATTATTTAAATAAGCCATCACATATTCCCATGGATACCCAGGGTCACCCATCCCTGTGCCTCTACCACAGAGCCTGCCTTCCACAGTCCCTGCTCATTCACTCTGATGTTGAATGTAACCCCCACGTGGCCCTGAGTGACAGGGAGTGCTCTCCTCCCCCAGGCTGAGCCTATGTGACTATAATAAACTATCAGTCTCATCTGTCTAGTATCAGGTGTTGTGTCTTTGACTATCTCGTTCTCTTCAGAGCAGGAGATCCTTTCTTCAGCAACGGGAGTGAAGAGGAGGTGAGTAGAACAGAAGGGACCCAAATCTCAAGGGACTAGGAGCTAGGGTGCGCAGGGAGGGTTCTGACAGGGTGGGTGGGGTTGGACAAGATAAGGGAGTTGAAGGGGGACAGGTCAAAGTATTCAGGGCAGTGGAAGAGAAGGTTCAGATGATAAAAAGGCGTGGGGGATGATGGGAAGGGAGAGGTCCTACATGAGCCAGTTTGGGGAGATCCCAAGTTTCCCAAAGAAGCCTCTGAAGTTCTAAATTGCTTTGGGTAAAGTTTGCCATTTCTTGAAGATACTAAACTGGATTTGTGCCACAATGACATGCAAAGATTCTCTCTTTGTTGGAAAGAATAAAAGTAACTCTTTACTGTGATCCTTCAACAAACAAGACGTCCGGAGCACTGGTTCAAGACCTGAACTCACCAAAGTTTCCTCAAAGCACTGAACCGTTACCAGTGCAGGGATGGTAGAGGTCCGTAGGTGAGGGCCAGTCTTCAGCCAAGTCACAGCACCAGAAAAACTGTCAAACAAAAACCAAATCCAGATTTGGTAAGAAGAGACTTCATTCAAAAGGATTATTGCAATTCGGGGAAGGGGCTTATTGCAGTAGGGGGAGGGGTAATCGAAATGGAGAGTGCTCCATTTGTAAGATCTGCAAGCTTTTGAAAGATCAGGCAGAAAAGGGCTAGAAAGAATGGGTATCAGGGAGTGAGATGAGCAGCTGGCTTGACCAGACAATTGATCAGGAAAGGTTTTCCTTAAGGTCAGTTGAGAAGGGGCTGTTCCAGCTCCCTCCTCGATCCCCCACCACCACCACCGCAGCCAGACAGCATGAGGGATCTTAGTTCCCCAACAGGGATGGAACCTGTCTCCTGCAGTGGAAGTGCGGAGCCCTAACCACTGGACCACCAGGGCATTCCCAGAAAGGGGCTTCTTGGTAGGGGAAATTAGGGGTTTATTCTGCCTCCCAATGCTAGCTTAGGCTGAGGGCGAATGAAAGATAAAAGTCCTGGGGAAGGACGAATGCCTAAATAAAGTCAAGTGAGCAAGGCGTTTTGTACAGATAGGTCAGCATGGACAAACAGTTCAGCTAATCATTTATGAGACAAAGAAGGGAATTTGGAGGGTCTGTGTCTGGCCTTATCACAGGTAGTCAAGGGAGTTCTATGCGGCTTTTATCTAAGTCACTTGAGGAAAGGTGGTGGTTCTTTGCAGTGAGCTGTTTCCTGGAACACAAAAGGGTGTGGGGATGGGTTTTTCTTTCTTTCTTTTTTTTTTTTTAACCACTGTCTTTCGAGAGCACAGGGTTTGGGTCGAGTTCAACATTGTCTCCTTATTTGAGTTGTACTTTTAACCACAGTTTTATTATATTTAAAAAAATGTATTACAAGTGTCATCACTGTAAAAGCTGTGTTTCTCAGCACTTCCCTGAATTTATAATATTAGATTAGTTGATACTCGTAATTATGAGTTTACTCCTCATGCTGGTTATTAAGGTATATCTTGTGGCTCAAGCCCATTCTTCTGTGCTCTGTTCTGTGATCTGCGGGTGTGACATAGCCAACCATGTTTCCTGTAACGTTTTGCCAACAGGGGGCTTGAGGAGAGCTGAGAGGTGGTGGAGGGAGAAGGGATTTGCTCCTTGAAATTTGGTCCGTGGGGACAAACAGTTCAGATAATCATTCCCACCAGTGTCACCAAGCAGTGGCTCTTTCCCCTGGCTGAAGCAGTTGGTTCCAATTTCCAGTTTTTAATCTACCCTCTTTTCCAGCCTCAACACTTACCTTCAGAAATAACACCACCAGCTGGGTGCTCGCCTTCCCCAACCTCCGAGGTCCGAGTCCCAGCTGCCCAGGGGCCTCCTCCCAGCTCTTAGTTTCTGATAACCCCACACTTGTCTCTCCAGCTCTACCAGTGGCACCTGCTTCCCACAGTGGGCATCTCTTTGCTACTGCAATGTTTCTCTTTGTGCCTTTTCAATCCTCCTTACCTGGTCAACCAATTCCTTAAATTCTCTATAAAAATAACTGCTATGATTTTTGCTTTCTGCCTGGACTCCGACTGATACACCCCTAAGACATCCAGAAATACCTTCTGAACCACTCTTGTGTAAATTTATGATGGATTATATGTTATTGTGGTAATTAAAAATAGGTGGATTGGGCTTCCCTGGTGGCGCAGTGGTTAAGAATCCACCTGCCAATGTGGGGGACGCAGGTTTGATCCCTGGTCCGGGAAGATCCCACATGCCACCGAGCAACTAAGCCCGTGCACCACAACTACTGACGCCTGCGTGCCTAGAGCCTGTGCTCCGCAAGATGAGAAGCCACCGCGATGAGACGCCTGGGCACCACAACGAAGAGTAGACCTCACTCGCTGCAACTAGAGAAAGCCCACGCGCAGCAACGAAGACCCAACGCAGCCAAAAATAAATAAGTAAATCAATTTATAAAAAAAAAAAATAAGTGGATTATATTCATGGGATACATGCCACACACAACTGACAAAAAAGATACATTCTAAAGGTTAATTTACAAATTCATTGTCTGGATCTTGAAATTAATTTCCCTATCAAAATAATACTACACATTAAAGTCAGATGATCAGATAAATCCAGCAATGTTCATCATATAACTGAACAAGCTATACAAATTGTGTTAGGGAACAGAATTAGCAACGCTTTGCAACATATATTCAAAATTCCAATTATTATGCTAGTGAAACCGAGCCACGTAAAAGCGAGTTCCCTTTGCCAAGTCTATGATTAACCTCTCTATCCAAAACTTTATTCTCTTTATTGTCCTGCCCCTGTTCCCCTCAAGATTTAGGCGTATCAAAGAAAAGGGGGGATTGAAACCAAGCAGGACCCTGCGGGGCCTTCCCAGGAACAAAAGCCTCTCCGTGGCCCCTGTTTCTGTAACTGAGCAGGATCCTATGGGGCCTTCCCGGGACAGGCCTTCCCCATATCCTCTGCTTTAGCTCCTCTCTGAAGTACCTAGATAATAGTATTTGCTGCAAATTTCCTGAGTTGCTTTGCAGATGTGAACCCCCCATCCCCACCCCACCCCCCGCAAATGGAAGAACTACTTGCTGACCATGAGCACATAGCCCAGGCCTCCTGGAGCCTAAGGACTGATGTTAACCCCTGTGACGCTACCCTGCTGCCTCACCATCAGCCAATCAGAGAACTGTGTACAAGCTGATCACGTACCCTGCGATCCCCCTTCTCCTGGCCTGTAAAAATGCTTTGCCAAAACTTGTCGGGGAGCTCGAGACTTTTCAGGGCGTGAGCCACCTTGTCTCTTTGCACGGCCTTGCAATAAACCTTTTTCTGCCCCAAACTCCGACGTTTCAGTTTGTTTGGCCTCACTGTGTGTCGGGCACACGAACTTGCGTTAACAATTTTGGAGAAGCCAGCCTAGGAGTCCGTGCCCGCGGCGGGTCGACCCTGGCCTGGGGCAGCCCGTTCCCTGAGCCCCCAGCAGCCGCCAGAGCTCATTTCCCTTGGGGATCTCTGAGGGGCTGTCCCCGACAGGCACTGGCCGCCCATGGCACGAGGCTGTTTGGAGCCGAGAAACGTCTGGAGCTGCGGTCCACATTCAGTGTCGTTGGTGAGTCGCTTCAGTTTGCACAGGCTGGGAATTCTCTCCACTCCGTTTGGGCTGCTTCCCCTGCGGGAAGTGAGCCACTTGAGGGTAAGTGGCTCCGGTGTGCACACCGGGAACATATCCCCCCTCAAATCCCCCCTCAATTTGGGCTTTTCCCTTACTGGACAAGCCAATTTGTTTGACTGGGGTGCCCTGTCGGAGAGGGGAATTGTTATTGGACTCTACCCGATTTGGGAACCGGTTCATTTGCGAGAGCTGGGCTTGGTGGAGGCCTCCGTTGGGGAGTGGAGGTGGAATTCTAGACTACACCTCTTCTGATTTTCTGTCTGTGTGACCGTAGCTTAGTTGTTTGTGTTTTTGTGTGTATGGGGTGAGCCACTTGTGGTCCATTCTTTTTTGGTAGCCAGGCCGCTCTGGAGCCTCCGTCTGGGAATGGAGATGGAATTTCTAGACTACACTTCGTCTGATTCTTTGTTTGTGGGACCATGTGTTTGTTGTTTGTATGTGTGTTAGCACTTGCATTGACCAGCTGAAACATCTTTGGTGAATAACGGGCTCGTGTGTGATGACACCAGGGTATCCTTCCCTATTGTGTTGGTTTCGCCTGTGGCAGCATGTTGGTTAGAATTTTCTTCCTTTTTGGAGCTGGGAACTCTAACCCTGAGAGACGGATTTGAATTGCTGTTTGCTTGATATCTGATAACACCGGCCGTGAATAATTAAGTATGGGTGATCAGAGCTCTGTTCCATCTTATAGTCCCCTGGGGTACTTTTGCAAAACTAAGAGATTTTTTTTTTTTTTGCGGTACGCGGGCCTCTCACTGCTGTGGCCTCTCCCATCGCGGAGCACAGGCTCTGGACGCGCAGGCTCAGTGGACATGGTTCACGGGCCCAGCTGCTCTGCGGCACGTGGGATCCTCCCGGACCAGGGCATGAACCGGTGTCCCCTGCATCGGCAGGTGGATTCTACTAGGCCTCCTGAGTTTCAAAGAGCAGACTCAAGCACTTACCAATTAGGGGAGTGAGGGAATGCAGAAACAAAGGAAAAGCAGTTAAGAAACAATAGTTCAGCAAGAAAACAGAGCGCTAGTTCCTCTTCGAGGGGTATACATAACAATCTGGCATATATCTTTGAATTGTTGTGTAGAAACTAAGAACCCCACCCACCCAGGTGGGGAATGGTGACTACATGCTGACCACAAACAGTAGACCCCAGACTGGTTGGAGCCAGGTTGATTAAGATGCTGGAAACATCACCACCAACCAATCAGAAAAAAGTCCAGGAGCTGCAGCCCTCACCCCAAATGTTGCCTTTAAAAACCCTTCCCTGAAAGCCATCAGGGAGTTCAGGTCTTTCGAGCAGGAGCTGCCAGTTCTCCTTGCTTAGCACACTGCAATAAGTGCTGTACTTTCCTTCACCACAACCGGGTGTCAAGAGATTGGCTTTGCTGTGTGGAGTGTGAGTGAACCCAAGTTCCATTAGGTAATACTAGTGACAAATTTTATTCACCTTTCATTTTTTTTCTAATTAAAATTTTAAAAAATAATATTTAAAATAATATAGCCAAAACATTATCTTTTTGACATTTAATCAATATTTTAAAATAAATTTAGATATTAAAATTTTTTTTCATATTAAGTCTTCAAAATTGATTGTGTATTTTATGCTTACCACGTTTCAACGCAGTCCAGACACATTTCATGGGCTCAGTAGCCACATGTGGCTAGTGGCTACCACATTAGACAATACAACTGTTGAGTTTACGCCGAAGAGTAGAATTGCTGGGTTATAAGATCTGCACATTTTATTTCTCTTTTTTTAAGATACAAATGTTTAATGATATGAGTAGATAACTCAAGGGCAAGCAAATTTGATCAGCCCTTTAGAAATTAAAGAGTAGTATTGTAAGCATACGGGAGGAAAATTTTTCCTTCTCCCCTTCTAGGTTCTTTGGCTGGCATAATAATTTAATTGACACAAGACATTAACAGGAGAAAAACAAACAAAAGTTTATAACACGTATACATGGGAAAGGCCCAGTAAAATTGAGTAATTTCCCCAACTGGTGCAAGTCCTCACCTTAAATACCATCTTCAGCTAAAGACAAAAGAAGATGGGTGGAGTAGGGGGACAGTCACTTGGAGCAGTTATCAAAAAACAAAAACAAAAACAACACAAGAACACACAGTAAACAAAAGGAACATTGTGCTGCATTGATAAGAGTTTTAGAGGTTTGGTCTTCCCCCCCTCTTCCTAGTAGAGGGAGGAAGATACCCTCACAAAGGGTGATTTCCCTTATATATAAAAATATCCTTACAAAAGGGTAACTTTTACAGTACTTAGTTTCCAGAGCTTCTCTTGTGTCTCAGTTTCTTAAAAATAACCAGTTTGAGATGATCCTGTGCTCAAGAGGCATATTTTGGGGCGGCATATTCTGCTCCCCTAAATAGGAATACTAAGTATTGACAATTAAAAACAAACTGAAAATATTCTTGATGTAAGCACAGTAAGAAAAAAACTGGTCAAGTGACGATGGAGGAAACATGTTTAGTCTAGTGGAAAGAAGTGACAGGCTTAGTTTCAAACAGTGAATTAATAAAATTTATGAATTTAATTTCATAATGCAGTATTAAGGTTTTAGCATAATGGACTTCACAATGGCTTTACTTAAGGAATTAAAAAATATAATTCTGTCCTTTAGTAAAAAAGGTCATCTGGATTAGCAATAGATTGAAAAAAAAATTGTAATTACTTTTTTTCTAGTTCTGACCAAAATGTAAATTCTGTGTATATTTGCAGAAGATATTTTGGGTTCATACTTTTGTTTCCATGATAAAAATATAAACCACGCTTAAAAGAGGTTCATGGGGCTTCCCTGGTGGCGCAGTGGTTGAGAGTCCGCCTGCCAATGCAGGGGACACAGGTTCGTGCCCCTGTCCGGGAAAATCCCACATGCCGCGGAGCGGCTGGGCCCGTGAGCCATGGCACTGAGCCTGCGCATCCGGAGCCTGTGCTCTGCAACGGGAGAGGCCACAACAGTGAGAGGCCCGCGTACCACAAAAAAAAAAAAGAAAGATGAAAGCAAGATGTTCCAAGATTATCACTGGAGGAGGAATCTCCTCAGGGAACAGGCAAGATTTACCTTCCCCCAGGAATATTTCACTAGTGACTCTGCCATTGTCAGTACAGCTGGCCTGCAGGGTCCTGGTTCGCCCAGCAACACTCTGGCACAGAGGTGGGAGCTGAGTCCAGAGCACTCCTCCCAGAATATTCCAGTCTAGAAGAGAAAAGGCCAGGTGTTCATAAAAGAGACAGGTGGGTTAACTTGAAACCTGTGTGCTGTTAAGTGTGGCTAATTTATGCTCCACTTACTGGGCACTGTCATCCTCTGCTTTGTGTGGACATGTCTATACAGCTAACCCTGTCCCTAGGGCATCTAATCTCATCAAGACCAAAGCCCAAGAAGATGAGCCTCAGATACTCAGTGCTTCCCAGCCCTGCTCTCTGTGTTCATGCGTCTCCCCTGAGCAATGACCTCCTTTCCTTAGAATGGTGGACACCAGGCAAGCCTCCTGTTACAGGGAAGCCCATCCACTAACAAGGTCTCAGCTTTACCCTACAGTTCCAGCAGGGCCCTGTGGGCAGGGAAGTGACTGTGTATTCAGTTAGTTCCTTCATTTTTTTCAGTACGTATGTGTTGAATAAATAAGTGATACGAAGATAAGTAAGAACCTGTTCTGCACTCCAGGAGTTAAAAATTCAACGGAAGAAAACACGTACACAATATTCCTCTTGCTGCAAGGGAGATTGTGCGGACTTTTATAATTGACACAATGCTACGGGCAGTGAGGGCAGGAGAGAGGTGCTTTCTACCTTGAATAGTATTGAGGATTGTTCCACAATTTAATTTCAGTTTTCATGTGAAAATACACACGCATGTAATGAGTTTTTTAAAATGCTAAATTTAGTATGCAAAGTTCATCAGCGGAAAAAAAAAAACTACACGGTCACCTCTAAACTTTAACATGATGTAAAGAGGCTTGGCATTAATTTTTTTTCTTTTTCGTTATAAAACCTATTTTTATTTTTAAAATCAGAGAAGACAGCGCTTCCCGCGTTTCCTGCCTCCAAGGAAGGAGGTATAAAAGACTCCACTCACGTGCCCAGTCCTTACGCGGTTCTCCCAACTAAGAACCCATGCCAACCTGAGGAAGCAGAGAGAGGAAGCACGCGGAGTCCAGCCCTCCGCCCAGACCACGGAAACGCCCTGAGGATGTGCTGACCTCTGCCGGGTGGCCAGCGGCGCCTGCAAGAGCAGAGATGCGCGAGGCGGGCGAGGCGGGCGAGGCCATGGGCGGGGCCTATAGGGGCGGGCCGAGGGGCGTGGCGCGCGGGCGCGCGGGTGGGTGGCCCGAAGCCGCGCGGCGAGGTCTTCCAGCGCCACCGGCGCAGCCCAGCGCAGCGTAAAGCCAGGCGAGGAGAGTACCCGCGCGGCCCAGCACCTTCCAGCGTCCTCGGGACCAGGCGCTCGCTGCTGGTAAGTAACTCCCTACCAGGTCCCTGCTCGGCTGCCTGGCTGCAGGGGAGGAAAGGGGAAGGATGGGCTGAAGGGAGGGAGCAGGCTCTTAGCCAGGACCCCGCTGCCTCGAGCCAGGTCAGCTCCGCCGGGGAAGAGGAAGCGTAGCCGGGGCAGGAGAAAGAGGACGCGCGGTGGGAATCGGTTTCGAGCTTGTGCGCCCGGGGCCGGGGATGGTGCAGGGCGCCCTGCCTCGACCCTACTCTTCTGTCCGGTCAGGGGAGCCTGGGGCTAGGACTCTGGTGCCCAGTGTCACCTGGAAGCCACTTTTTCTGGTCTCTTTCCCCCTGGTCCACGTAGCGAGTTGGAGCTTAGGAATCGGAGTTGGCGGCTGCGGGCTTGGATAGTCTGGGAGCGAACATTACTAATCGTTGTTGTCCCTTCGGGCCAGAGGCTTTAACTTCATTTAATCCTAACTGTAGCTCTGCGGAGAGGCATTTATTACCCCCATTCTACTGATAAAGAAGCCTAAGCCAGGATAATAAGTGACTTACCCTGGGGCCAAGTACTGGAAAAGAGACGCTACTCAAGGGCTCTGAAGCCCTCACGCGTCTCCCCATCTTCCTGTTCCCTCTCTATCCTTCACGCCAAATCTAGGAAACGCGCGCTGCTGAGTCTGTGATGAAACAGGTGATTCTTCTTAAACTCATTCTACTCCCTTCCTAGGTTTCTTTTTGGTTTTGTGTTGTTAGCACCCAATTTCTGATTTAAATATTTCCAATTTTTGTTTATTAGCTTTTAAGGTGGAAGAAGCTCTCGCTCACTGCTCTTTTCCCCCCTTGCAGCCCTTTCTCTGGACGCCGAGCGAAACACAGGCACCCCTGCCTGCTGCACACTTCTCATCTTTCCCGTTGGATGAGGTCACCTGTACGTCCAGCCTCGGCCTTAGGGCTGCCCGGGTGGAGGTGAGTCTTGTATCACCTGGCATCCTGCACACCCTTGGCTTTGTTATTTCTTTTTAGAGAGAAGGGAGTCTTCATTTTAGAATTAGTAGGACAAGAGGCAAATTGGGAAGATATACAGTGTTCAGAGAAAGCACGGTCTGCATTTGGTGAGGGGTAGGTGAGGCGTGGGGTCAGGGACTTGCGTGCCCCTCTCTTTAAGAGCTGGTCTGAAAGGCAGATTTGTTTTATAAAGGGGAGGAGGAGGGCTGAATGGTTGTTAAAGATCAGTGTAAATTACCTGCTGGGAACCCAGGCGGTTCCAAACAAGCCCCCCACCCCCACCCGCCATAGGATTTGGTAACAGATTTCAGTTAGGGCAAGAAGGAAATGCAGGCTCTGTGGCTCTCTGCTGTTGCTTAATCGATTTTTTGCAGGCCTTCAGGATGGTCGTTCTGGGAAGATTTTGAGTTCTCAGAAATAGCTAACTCCTCTATGTTTAAAAACAATATAATATACGGCGAATTTACGTTTACTCAGTTTTATTGATAGATGAAAGAAGTTTTGTTTGTTTGTTTTCCCCGTTTCATGGTGAGGGTTTAAAGGTTCCTGTCAGCTCCTCTGCCTTTGCTTCAGCCTGGCCTTGGAAAGAGCCTTCTCAGCCTTGGCGCTGAGTATGTACTGGATTCCATTCTTCATTAATTATAGTTCATTCTTGATTAATTATAGGACTGCTTCAAGTCACTAGTTACTTCTTTTCCATTTGCAATTTAGTCACTTAACACTAAGGAAAATGTTTTTCTTGAGAACTATCAACTATCTACAAAATGAAATCAACAAATTTACAGGCACCAAACAAGTAATGTGTGGGGAGAGCTAAATGGACCTTGATTGGTCCCAGATGACCTGCAGAGGACCTGCCAACACCTGGGTGGGTATTGGCCATTTCCTCCCTATAACTGCAGGAATTCTGGTCCAGTGTGACCAGAGCTCCCCCACCCAATAACTGAAAAATCTTTATTAAAAAATATGTAAAAAGGGATTTTAAATATTGGCTCTTCTTTTTTCTTTTTTAAAACACAAGAAATCAAATCAAATTTGGTTCATGCTGCATCATCTGTTTTCAGATCTCTTAGAAACTGCTATACCTGGTGATCACATTCTCAAGTGAATGAAAAATTCCGACCTATGATGTATATATATTGTACATTTTTCATGAAATGAGGCAGTAGGAAACAAATTAATACTATTGAAAATCATCTCTTCCGAATCTCAGTTTCTCTTTTCTATGAAGTGTACATTAGTGTAGCCGCATTGAGGAAAGTAGTCTTTTTTGGGCCAACCAAGGAATTTTGTTACTGTTTATTCATGGTTCTAGCTCAGGATGTCAGATGCCTTACTCCCTGCCTTAAAAAGGGAGTTCCCAAATGACTAATTTTATAAATCTGGTCTTTCTCCTGGGGCCTGTCTGTACTTTTAACCACAATGGCTTTGACACAGGAGGCATGGTTTCAGGTTGTCCTATGTCCTTTTGCCTATCTGTAGCAAACGCATGTATGGTTAGACCAGAGTTTCTCAACTTTGGTACTTTTGACATTTTTGGCCAGATAATTTCCTGTTGGGATTGTCTTCTGCATTGTAAGATGTGTAGCAGTGTCCTTGGCTTGACTCACCGGATGCCACCAGTCCCCTCCATCTAGGTTTTTATTTTTAAAATTAATTAATTAATTAATTTGGCTGCGACAGGTCTTAGTTGCGGCACGCGAGCTCTTTGTTGTGGTGCGTGGGCTTCTCTCTAGTTTTGGCGCTCTGGCTCTAGAGCACAGGGGCTTAGTAGTTGCGGCGTGTGGGCTTAGTTGCCCCCGTGGCACATGGGATCTTAGTTCCCCAACCAGGGATCAAACCCGGGTCCTCTGCATTGGAAGGCGGAGTCTTAACCACTGGATCGCCAGGGAAGTCCCCCCTCCGTCTAGTTGTAACAACCAAAAATGTCTCCAGACATTGCCAAATGTCCCCTGGGGAACAGAGTCACCAAGTTGAGAAAAACATGCACCAATAGTTAAAATGCTCTAGATGTTTATTAACTAAACTGTATACTAAACACAGTTAACTTTAAACTTCTAATGACTAGAGAAGCTATTGGTAAAGTTTAAACATCTGACATTTAAAATATTTTTATAATAAAGATGACTAAACCAGTGTTCTTCGTGAATGGCCATGTGTATTCTGCCAGGTTTTATTGCCAAAGAAATCTCAAGTGTTTGACGCAGCTGTTAAATTTCTAAAGTTTAAAATGTGGAAGCTAAAAAGGAGTTATACAGCAGTTTTCATTTTTCTCTTTTCAGTGTGCTCATTGTCTTTCAGATTTTTTTAAGGTATGATGGAGTATCAGTGGACCATGGTTATTGATTTGAAAAAATTGACACAATCCCTAATTTTAGAACAAAAAACAAAAACTTTTAAGCAAAAATTTTAAAAGAGACTCAGTCTAAATCATGTTCAGAGTAGAATTTAGTTTTAAAAGAAATGTAAAACTTTTTGCCTAACAGCAGTAAAAAGGACAACCATGTGTTTCTGTAGTCTAATATCCTAATTTTATGAAAGAGAACACTAAGTAATATATGATATTGCTTATCAGAAGAAAAAATGTCCTGCAAGTATAATCCTCTCTTTTTAGACCTTGGGAGGTTGAAAACATTGCCCTGGTTGTAAACGATGCATCTTTAGAGAAATCAGACTAATTTGTAAGACTCAGGACTGGCTACATAATTTGTGGGGCCCCTTGTTAAAATATTATGAAGAGGGCTTCCCTGGTGGCGCAGTGGTTGAGAGTCCGCCTGCCGATGCAGGGGACACGGGTTCGTGCCCCGGTCTGGGAAGATCCCACATGCCACGGTGCGGCTAGGCCCGTGAGCCATGGCCGCTGAGCCTGCGCGTCCGGAGCCTGTGCTCCGCAATGGGAGAGGCCACAACAGTGAGAGGCCCGCGTACCGCAAAAAAAAAAAAAAAAAAAAAAAAAATATGAAGAATTTCAGGGTGGCGACAGACAGCTGAGCGTTAAGCAAAGTTCAGGGTCCTGTGCAACAGCACACAGGAAACTGGCCCTGGTAAAACTCTGTCCGTAGCTCAAAAGAGGATTGTGGTCACAAATGCAAATCCAGAGAAGTGTTCCTGCTGCCGTGAAGCACCCAGAATTTCTGATTCTTGGATTGTCCAAATATTTTCAATCGGGAGTCTATGTGTATTTGATAATCAGTGCGCTAAATTTACTAAACTTCCTCCCATGATTACTTTTTCTTTTGCTAAAGAGGGAGCCAAATAGTTTGCAAGGGGCCTGGGTACCTGCACCTGTTTACTCACTGAACAAATATTTACTGAGCACCTGTTGGATGCCAGGCATTGTCAGCTCTGGGGCTACAGCTGTGAATGGGATAGAGGGTCCCTGCCTTTATGAACCATTTAGTCTAGTGGGTTGTCGGGGGGCAGGTGGCTGACTAGCACGTAGTCACACAGGCAATCACAGTCATAAATGGTACTTGAGAAAAGCACAGATGTCCAGAGAACGTTTAACCTGGGGACCTAGACTAGTTTAGGGGAGGGGATTACTCAGGGTAGGTCCACCTAAAAAGAGACATTTAAAATGAGGCCTTAAAAACGAGAAGGAAGTAGTCAGGTGAATCAGGGTTTAAAGTTCCAGGCTGAAATGGTTGAGACCAAGGAAGGAACGTGGCTTGGGATGAGGCCTCTCGGGTCATTTTTTGGACTTCAGACTTTAATGAAAAGGTAGGGGGGTGCTTCCCTGGTGGCGCAGTGGTTGAGAGTCCGTCTGCCGATGCAGGGGACACGGGTTCGTGCCCCGGTCCGGGAGGATCCCACATGCCGCAGAGCGGCTGGGCCCGTGAGCCATGGCCGCTGAGCCTGCGCGTCCGGAGCCTGTGCTCCGCAACGGGAGAGGCCACAACAGTGAGAGGCCTGCGTACCGCAAAACAAACAAACAAACAAACAAAAAAAACACTTGAACAACACCGTTTGGAGAGCTTCTGGGTAGCTGCACAGATCAAGGTGCTGAGCAGGGGCAGCCTGCCAGGAGGAGTAGCCGGGAAGCTCGGCGCCCGTCCCCCCATACCTTGCCCTGTGTATCTCTTCCTTTTGGGTGTTCCTGAGTTGTGTGCTTTCTCATAAACTATAGTAGTAAGTAAAGTGTTTTCTGGAATCCTAGCTGTGCTAGCAAATTTTTGAACCTGGGGTTGGGGTGTCATGAGAAACGCTGAATTCACGGAACCCCCAAATTTATAATTTGCCTGGGCACCCCATTTGCAGCTGATGACTGAAGTGCGGGCAGTCTTGTGGGACTGAGCCCTTAATCTCTGGGGTCTGGGCTGACTCCAGCTAGTTTGTGACAGAATTGAACTGAATGGTTGAGTACCCAGTTGGTGTCAGAATTGGTGGGTGTCAGGAGGAAAAAACCCCGCATTTGGTGTCGGAAGTGTTGTAAAAACCAGCTCAGCCCCACGTACCTGAAATAGCCTCTTACTACCTTTTCTTCAAATCATTTCCCACCTTTCACCTTATGCTTGATGACTAAAGGCATTAATGCTCACCTGAGAGCTTATTTTGATGGACATCAAGGCCCCCGGGGTGGGGGTGGGGCTTCTGGAGGGAAAGGGTCTTCCCAGGCTCCCTCCTCCATGCGCAGGTACATGTCCAAGTTCTCAATGTTGACTCTACATTAGGAACACTTGGGAGCTTTTAAAATTCCTGCCACTCAGGTGAAACTCCAGACCAATTCCATCGAATTTCAGGGAGGGGGATCGGTATTCTTGGAAAGCTCCCCGATAGTTCCAACATGTGTACAGCCAAGGTTGAGAGCCACTCCCTCGGCTACCAGACCATTTAAAGCCATTCTGCCCCCTTGAGCTGCAGCCAATTACCTGGAATTTACTGTATTTGCCTACTGTGTATGAACAATTAGGTTGAGACCATTATGAACGAAATAGATTGGCATCCAAAGCGGGAGGCGAATGACGATTCTATCGGGGTGTTGAAGGAAAATATGAGACCTTCTATTTATAATTTTGTAAATATTTAAGAAGGAAGCCAAGCTGTCTTACCAGTTAAATTCTGTGTTGCCAGTGGTGCCTTCTGGATCTGCTATCCTGTGCGAGGAGTGTGATCTCCTGAGGAGGAGGCTGAGATTCCTCGCCCAGGTGGGGCCCTCCTCACCTCACCCTTAAGCACATTGTGAAGTGTTGCAATTTGCCAGTGACAGCGTATCATTGAGTTATGTAGTTGTTTTATCAACACAAAGGCTTTAAATTGCAGCATCTCTCAAACGGTGAACTGAGACTTAGCCGTGAGTTGGTTACAGGTGTCCTGAGATTTGATTCTCAGCCACGGGAGCTGAAGTTGAGCATTCGCCTCGTTGGATGTGTGTCAGGGCATGAGAGAGAATTGTAGCTTCAGGTGGTAGATGCTTTACCATCCTTTATAATGCTCTGGGGAGGGAGCGTGACCGGCTTCGCACCACTCAGCATCCCTGGTTCTCTTCCCGGCACCCACCTAAGAGCGGTTGAGTTTACAGGTGTTTGCATCTTTTTTTAACAAAAGACAAGGTTTCCAGATTTGCTGCCCTTTCCCAGTTTTGCTGTGCCTGTCAGTAGTTGCAGCTACTTTGTAGAGCAGGAACAATCCAAGATAAGTGTGAAATGCTCACAAGGAGAGGGAGAGTGACTGCTTTTCAGAAGAAATTTATGCTACAGAGGCATTTGGAAATAACCATTTGGAAAATGTTTGCCTTAGGATGTGAACATGTTGCCAAGAAATATGGTAGATTTGTGAGTTATCAAAACTCTCCCCTTCCCAAAAGAAAAAACTTTTTATTTTATTTATTTATTTATTTAAAAATTAATTAATTAATTTTTATTTTTGGCTGAGTTGGGTCTCTGTTGCTGTGCTGCGCACGGGCTTTCTCTAGTTGTGGCGAGCGGGGCTACTCTTCGTTGTGGTGTGCGGGCTTCTCATTGCGGTGGCTTCTCTTGTTGAGGAGCATGGGCTCTAGGCCCATGGGCTCAGCCGCTGTGGCTCGCAGGGGCTTAGTTGATCTGCCGCATGTGGGATCTACCCGGACCAGGGCTCGAACCCGTGTCCCCTGCATTGGCAGGCGGATTCTTAACCACCGCGCAACCAGGGAAGCCCTTATTTTTATTTTTACATTTTTGGCCACACCACACAGCATGTGGGATCTTAGTTCCCAGACCAGGGATCGAACCCGTGCCCCCGGCAGTGGAAGCGCAGAGTCTCAACCACTGGACCTCCAGGGAAGTCCCAGAAAAAGCTTTTAAAAACTTGGAAACAGAATTGTCTACCTGTTAAAATGTTTTAGGTGAAGAATATCAGTAAGTTTTGAATCTATTTGTTGAATTTATAAAAATGTGACACCTGAGACTAATTTGCAAGAAGGCCTGATTGAAACCAGTTGAATCTCATCAAGGAGCTTTTTATAATTGATCAATAGAAAAGTATCAAGATTTGGGAAGCAGAACTAAGTGTGTTCTGCTGTTTTTCCAGTGTATCCGTGCCACCCCAGAGAGCCATTAAAGCAAAATGTTACAGTACACTGAGCTTGGAAGCAGTTATTCAAGCGCTGGATTGCAAAGTAATTGGGGGTTTTCAAAAATAATGAAGCATATTTAATATATTGCTTTCATTACAAATATTAATAAAAATTTGTAGTGAGCGAGAACTTTTGTGCCCTAAGTGATTAAGCTAATAGGTTTTATTTCCTCTTGCTCCACCTTTCTGTTTTGTAATGCATATCATTTAAGGTACATATGTACAGTAGTACATGTAATTTTTAAAGAAATATACATATATTGAAGGTGATTGAAGCTTTTACTCTTAGTGTTTGTAGTAAAAATTTTGCCAGCTTATCATTAAAAACTGTGAGTCAAACTGCTGTCTCTACACACACACACACACACACACACACACACACACACACACACACACGCTTTCCTTGTAAACTTTAATCTAAAACTGCCTCTTCCCCATAACATGCTCCTGTAGCTCACTCAGTGGAAAATAAAATTGCTATTAGAGTAAAAATAAGTGCTCATACTCTGGAAGGAATTGAATGCTGTGTCTTGTTTCCCTTGAAATGTGTACATTAAACTTCCTTTAAACAAGCCACTTTGAACACTTTAAAAAACAACCGCAAAAAGCCATGGAACTTCAAGAAATCTTATCGTCAGCCCTTTGCTCTGGGACAGGTAAATGCTTTAAGTCATGTGGCTTCCCTTTCTTTCATTCACTAGCCACGTCATTGCTGTTGTCCGTGCACCCAGACAAGCCAGTTTGGGTATTTTTGGCAAGCAGAGATTGGTGGAGGGCTGCAGTTCTCTGGGCAGGTGAAGGTTAGAAAGCCAGTCCAGGTCAGCTGTGTCCTGTCTTGGGGCTCTGACTGCCTCTCCAGCAAAAGGTTGACTTGAGGCACAGGGTGTCAGACATTCCAGCAGGATTCAGCTGACCGTCATGTTGCAGTCAAGTAATCACGAATTTTCTGGAATCAGCAGCTGGACCCAGGAATGCTCCCAGGGCACCATCCCAGGCTATTCGACTTGCCAGGCTTATGTGTCCTTTGGATGGAAGCGCAGGACATGCCTCTAGAATTCCCTAATCCATCCACATAGACAGAGCATCCTGATCTCATCTTTGTCCACTCTTTTCTCAAATGCCATGTTAATCAAAGTCATTAGCTTCACCCGGGAAGATCCAGTTCTAACACTCCTGCTAATTAACAAAACCTCTGGTTTGCAGTGAAAATACCTGAAGCACTCATAGTAGCTGCCACTAGAGTGCAGCTGTCCCAGGAATGTGTTCCTGTTTAGGGCTTTTGACCTCTCTAGCTCCCAGATATAGATGAAAACCACATTTACATCTTACTGGCTCTGCTCGAGTATTTTAAAAGTACACTATAGTCACCCTAACAATATTGCGTTGATTGCCTTTTATCAGAGAACTTGCAAGTTCCCTGAAAAAATAGGCATGGCTATAAAAATACAAGATTTTCAGGACTTCCCTGGCGGTACAGTGGTTAAGACTCCACGCTCCCAATGCAGGGGAACCCTGGTTGGGGAACTAAGATCCTGCATGCCGCACAGCCCGGCCAAAAAGGGGGAAAAAAAAATACAAGATTTTCAAACACATGCACAAATCAAAATGAGTGCCTTTGAACAGCTTGTTTAGCATCCATGAAACCAAGCAGGACCCTGTGGAGCCCTCCCAAGTACAAAGGCTTTCTATGCCCCACCACTTCTTGCCTGTAGGGAAAGGATTTTAGCCTCCTAGACCTTCCCTGAGTTCCAAAGATCAGATTTAAATAGTTACTACTTAGAGGCGGGAGGGAATGCAGAAACAAAGGAAAGGCAGTCAAGGAACGATTAGTGCAGCCATCAGTCAGGGCCCTGGTTTCTCCTGAAGGGATCTCTGATCTCTTTACGGGAACTAAGGCCCCCCACCCAGGTGGAGGGTGGTAACTTCAGGTGCATGGGCCCCAGACTGGTTGGAACCAGAAGGCTGAGTATTGAGATTGTTGGAACACCACCCTGTTGCCTCACCACCAACCAATCAGAGGAAGGGCACACACCCTGCAGACCTCCCCCCAACAAAGTTTGCCTAAAAAAACTGTTTCCCCAAAACCGTCGAGGAGTTAGGGGTTTTTTAAGCATTGGCAGCCCCGGACTCCTTGTCTGGCGCCTTACAATAAAGGCTGCATTTTCTTTCACCATAACCCAGTGTCAGTAGATTGGCTTTACTGTGCACAGATGTGTGGACCGAAGTTTGGTTCTGTAACATCCTTAGATGTTTCTGGTTATTTTGAGGATTAGCTTCTGTGCTAAATTGGACCCATTAGGAAAAGGACCAGTGTTTGATGGTAGATGTGATTTTGGAACGTGGTAAAAAGTCAGCCTTACAAGGTGGATTGATCATGCTCAGTAATACCATTTTGGGGAGGTGGGGTAGGGAGGTTAAAAATAAAGTGTAAGTGTAAGAAAATAATACATTAGATTTCTTGTTTGACTCATATAGAGATTTTTTTTCTTTCTTTTTTTGGTTATGAAATTTGACCTGTATTGAAAGGGGATGGAAGAAAAGAAAAGAAGCGATGTTTGATGGCCATTAACCACACAGGAATCAGATTTCTCATTTGGGTTTCTGTGGCCGGCCCTTCCAATCTCCCCCGGCCCCATTCCCCTCCCCCACCAAATTGAGTTGAGGCAAAGCAGTAGAGTGTAAAAACGCACATTCTGACAGGGTGAAGTTCAGGGTGAACCCTCAGCCTTTACACTCACAGTTGACCCTTAGAAAAGTCACTTGTGCCCCTGGGCCCCAGCTTCTTCATGAGTTAAAGAGGAGAGGGGCTTGGGACTAGCTGGATTTTTTCCTTATGGTTGTAATCTGCTGCTCTAAAATGTGTTCTTGGTCAAGTTTGAGAAATTCTGAATACCATGCCCCTTGTACCTGTCTTTAAATATTCACGGTGAGCATTACCATCTTGAGAGCTATTAGAAGGAAGAAGCCCGGGAGTGCAGCATCTTGTCCAACTTTGTTTCTGACCACATTTCTCATAACTTATTGGACCACAGGATCCACCTGACCCCCACAACCTAGTAACTGCCCACCAGAGCTGGTGTTTCTAGCAGGACTAGATGCATTCTCAAGTTTCTTTCAGCTCTACAATGGATGCATTGTTTCCAAAATAGCTTTTTACTGTATTGACCAAGCCTATAATTTCCCGCAGAAGGCTCAGCAAATAACTTTTGTGTGAACTCTTTGAGATCAGGGAGATGCATTATTTGTGATTGTATTTTTCCCCTAGAACCTGTATGATAGGTTTTGTTTAATAGCTTTTTGTACGACACACTGTTTTGTATAATAGCTGCTTGTGTGGAATTAAGTGTATTCAGGTATTTGTCAATAAAATTGAGATACAGTTTCTTATTTGGGGGGGGTGTCTGAAAAAAGTTACCCTTAGATATGAATTAAAGATTGAACAATGTCCAGTTGACGAAATATAAACAATAATAATGAATAAATTGCTAATGTTCATTGAACGCTCATTATGTATCAAGTATAGTGTAAGTACACTACAGGTTGGCTCACTTATTCTGTATAAAAACTAATGTATGGGGCTTCCCTGGTGGCGCAGTGGTTGAGAGTCCGCCTGCCGATGCAGGAAACACGGGTTCGTGCCCCGGTCCGGGAAGATCCCAAATGCCGCAGAGCGGCTGGGCCCGTGAGCCATGGCCGTGGAGCCTGCGCGTCCGGAGCCTGTGCTCCGCAACGGGAGAGGCCACAGCAGTGAGAGGCCCGCGTACCGCAAAAAAAAAAACAAAACAAAACACCAAAAAAACCCTAATGTATGTATGATCCTTAACCCAATTAAATTGCTTAAAATTATTATTATTGTTATTTTTTAACATCTTTATTGGAGTATAATTGCTTTACAATGGTGTGTTAATTTCTGCTGTATAACAAAGTGAATCAGCTATACATATACATATATCCCCCTATCCCCTCCCCCTTGCGCCTCCCTCCCACCCTCCCTATCCCACCCCTCTAGGTGGTCACAAAGCACCGAGCTGATCTCCCTGTGCTGCTCCATGAGGCTGCTTCCGACTAGCTATCTCTTTTACATTTGGGAGTCTATATATGTCCATGCCACTCTCTCACTTCGTCCCAGCTTAGCCTCCCCCCACCCGACCCCGTGTCTTCAAGTCCATTCTCTACGTCTGCGTCTTTATTCCTGTCCTGCCCCTAGGTTCATCAGAACCATTTTTTTAGATTCCATATATATGCATTAGCATATGGTATTTGTTTTTCTCATTCTGACTTACTTCACTCTGTTTGACAGACTCTAGGTCCATTCACCTCACTACAAATAACTCAGTTTCGTTTCTTTTTATGGCTGAGTAATATTCCATTGTATATATGTGCCACATCTTCTTTATCCATTCATCTGTCAGTGGACACTTAGGTTGCTTCCATGTCCTGGCTATTGTAAATAGAGCTGCAGTGAACATTGTGGTACATGACTCTTTTTGAATTATGCTTTTTGCAGGGTATATGCCCAGTAGTGGGATTGCTGGGTCGTATGGTAGTTCTATTTTCACTTTTTTTTTTTTTTTTGCGGTACGAGGGCCTCTCCCGTTGCGGAGCACAGGCTCCGGACGGGCAGGCTCAGCGGCCATGGCTCATGGGCCGAGCCGCTCTGCAGCATGTGGGATCTTCCCGGACTGGAGCACGAACCTGTGTCCCCTGCATCGGCAGGGGGACTCTCAACCACTGTGCCACCAGGGAAGCCCTATTTTTACTTTTTTAAGGAACCTCCATAGTGTTCTCCATAGTGGCTATATCAATTTACATTCCCACCAACACTGCAAGAGGGTTCCCTTTTCTCCACACCCTCTGCAGCATTTATTGTTTCTAGATTTTTTTTTTTTTTTTTTGCGGTACGCGGGCCTCTCACTGTTGTGGCCTCTCCCGTTGCGGAGCACAGGCTCCGGACGCGCAGGCTCAACGGCCATGGCTCATGGGCCCAGCTGCTCCGTGGCATGTGGGATCTTCCCGGACAGGGGCATGAACCCGTGTCCCCTGCATCGGCAGGCGGACTCTCAACCACTGTGCCACCAGGGAAGCCCTGTTTGTAGATTTTTTGATGGTGGCCATTCTGACTGGTGTGAGGTGATAGCTCACTGTAGTTTTGATTTGCATTTCTCTAATGACTAGTGATGTTGAGCATTCTTTCATGTGTTTGTTGGCAATCTGTGTATCTTCTTTAGAGAAATGTCTATTTAGGTCTTCTGCCCATTTTTGGATTGGATTGTTTGTTTTTTTGATATTGAGCTCATGAGCTGCTTGTAAATTTTGGAGATTAATCCTTTGTCAGTTGCTTCATTTGCAAATACTTTCTACCATTCTGAGGGTTGCCTTTTCGTCTTGTTTATAGTTTCCTTTGCTGTGCCAAAGCTTTTAAGTTTCATTAGGTCCCATTTGTTTATTTTTGTTTTTATTTCCATTTCTCTGGGAGGTGGGTCAGAGAGGATCTTGCTGTGATTTATGTTACAGAGTGTTCTGCCTATGTTTTCCTCTAAGAGTTTGATAGTGTCTGGCCTTACATTTAGGTCTTTAATACATTTTGAGTTTATTTTTGTGTATGGTGTTAGGGACTGTTCTAATTTCATTCTTTTACATGTAGTTGTCCAGTTTTCCCAGCACCACTTATTGAAGAGACTGTCTTTTCTCCATTGTATATTCTTGCCTCCTTTATCAAAAATAAGGTGACCATATGTGCGTGGGTTTATCTCTGGGCTTTCTATCCTGTCCCATTGATCTATATTTCTGTTTTTGTGCAAGTACCATACCATACTGTCTTGATTATTGTAGCTTTGTAGTATAGTCTGAAGTCAGGGAGCCTCATTCCTCCAGCTCCGTTTTTCTTTCTCAGGATTGCTTTGGCTAATCAGGGTCTTTTGTGTCTCCATACAAATTTTAAGATTTTTTGTTCTAGTTCTGTGAAAAATGCCATTGGTAGTTTGACAGGGATTGCACTGAATCTGTAGATTGCTTTGGGTAGTAGAGTCATTTTCACAGTGTTGATTCTTCCAATCCAAGAACATGGTATATCTCTCCATCTGTTGGTATCATCTTTAATTTCTTTCATCAGTGTCTTTTTTTTTTTTTTTTTTTTTTTTTTTTTGGCGTATGCGGGCCTCTCACTGCTGTGGCCTCTCCCGTTACGGAGCGCAGGCTCAGCGGCCATGGCTCACGGTCCCAGCCGCTCCGCAGCATGTGGGATCTTCCCGGACCGGGGCATGAACCCGTGTCCCCTGCAACGGCAGGCGGACTCTCAACCACTGCGCCACCAGGGAAGCCCTCATCAGTGTCTTATAGTTTTCTGCGAACAGGTCTTTTGACTCCTTAGGTAGGTTTATTCCTAGGTATTTTTTTCTTTTTGTTGCAATGGTAAATGGGAGTGTTTCCTTAATTTCTGTTTCAGACTTTTCATTAGTGTATAGGAATGCAAGAGATTTCTGTGCCTTAATTTTGTATCCTGCTACTTTCCCAAATTCATTGATTAGCTCTAGTAGTTTTCTGGTAGCATCTTTAGGGTTCTCTATGTATGGTATCATGTCATCTGCAGACAGTGACAGCTTTACTTCTTCTTTTCCGATTTGGATTCCTTTTATTTGCCTTTTATCTCTGATTGCTGTGGCTAAAACTTCCAAAACTATGTTGAATAATATTGGTGAGAGTGGACAACCTTGTCTTGTTCCTGATCTTAGAGGATATGGTTTCAGTTTTTCACCATTGAGAACAATGTTGGCTGTGAGTTTGTCGTATATGGTCTTTATTATGTTGAGATGAGTTCCCTCTATGCCTATTTTCTGTAGGGTTTTTATCATAAATGGGTGCTGAATTTTGTCGAAAGCTTTTTCTGCATCTGTTGAGATGATCATATGGTTTTTATTCTTCAGTTTCTTAATGTGGTGTATCACATTGATTGATTCGCGTATATTGAAGAATCCTTGCATTCCTGGGATAAACCCCGCTTGATCATGGTGTATGATCCTTTTAATGCGCTGTTGGGTTCTGTTTGCTAGTATTTTCTTGACGAGTTTTGCATCTATGTTCATCAGTGATATTGGCCTGTAGTTTTCTTTCTTTGTGACATCTTTATCTGGTTTTGGTATCATGGTGATGGTGGCCTCGTAGAATGAGTTTGGGAGTGTTTTCCCTCTGCTATACTTTGGAAGAGTTTGAGAAGGATAGGTGTTAGCTCTTCGCTAAATGTTTGATAGAATTTGCCTGTGAAGCCATCTGGTCCTGGGCTTTTGTTTGTTGGAAGATTTTTAATCACAGTTTCAATTTCAGTGCGTGTGATTGATTGGTCTGTTTACATTTTCTATTTCTTCTTGCTTCAGTCTCGGAAGGTTGTGCTTTTCTAAGAATTTGTCCATTTCTTCCAGGTTGTCCATTTTATTGGCATATAGTTGCTTGTAGTAATCTCTCAGGGTCCTTTGTATTTCTGCTGTGTCAGTTGTTACTTCTCCTTTTTCATTTCTATTTCTATTGATTTGAGTCTTCTTTTTATTTCTTGATGAGTCTGGGTAAGGGTATATCAATTTTGTTTATCTTTTCAAAGAACCAGCTTTTGTTTTGTTGGTCTTTGCTATTGTTTCCTTCATTTCTTTTTCATTTATATCTGATCTGATCTTTATGATTCCTTTCCTCCTGCTAACTTTGGAGGTTTTTTGTTCTTCTTTCTCTAATTGCTTTAAGTGTAATGTTAGGTTGTTTATTTGGGATATTTTGTTTCTTAAGGTAGGATTGTATTGCTATAAAGTTCCCTCTTAGAACTGCTTTTGCTGCATCCCATAGGTTTTGGGTCGTTGTGTTTTCATTGTCATTTGTTTCTAGGTATTTTTTGGTTTCCTCTTTGATTTCTTCAGTGATCTCTTGGTTATGAAGTAGTCTATTGTTTAGCTTCCATGTGTTTGTATTGTTTACCGATATTTTCCTGTAATTGATATCTAGTCTCATAGAATTGTGGTTAGAAAAGATAGTTGATATGTTTTCAATTTTCTTAAATTTGCCAAGGTTTGATTTGTGACCCGAGATATGATCTATCCTGGAGGATGTTCCATGAGCACTTGAGAAGAAAGTGAATTCAGTTGTTTTTGGATAGAATGTCCTATAAAGATCAATTAAGTCCATCTTGTTTAATGTATCATTTAAAGCTTGTGTTTCCTTATTTATTTTCATTTTGGATGATCTGTCCATGGGTGAAAGTGGGGTGTTAAAGTCCCCTACTATGATTGTGTTCCTGTCAGTTTTGCCTTTTATGGCTGTTAGCATTTGCCTTATGTATTGAGGTGCTCCTATGTTGGGTGCATAAATATTTACAATTGTTATATCTTCTTCTTGGATTGGTCCCTTGATCATTATGTAGTTTCCTTCTTTGTCACTTGTAGGAGTCTTTATTTTAAAGTTTATTTTGTCTGATATGAGAATTGCTACTCCAGCTTTCTTTTGATTTCCATTTGCATGAAATGTCTTTTTCCATCCCCTCACTTTCAGTCTGTATGTGTCCCTAGGTCTGAAGTGGGTCTCTTGTAGACAGCATATATATGGGTCTTGTTTTTGTATCCATTCAGCCAGTCTGTGTCTTTTGGTTGGAGCATTTAATCCATTTACATTTAAGGTAATTATCGATATGTATGTTCCTATTACCATTTTCTTAATTGTTTTGCGTTTGTTATTGTAGGTGTTTTCTTTCTTTTGTGTTTCCTGTCTAGAGAAGTTCTTTTAGCATTTGTTGTAAAGCTGGTTTGGTGGTGCTGAATTCTCTTAGCTTTTGCTTGTCTGTAAAGGTTTTAATTTCTCTGTCGAATCTGAATGAGGTCCTTACTGGGTAGAGTAATCTTGGTTGTAGGTTTTTCCCTTTCATCACTTTAAGTATGTCCTGCCACTTCCTTCTGGCTTGCAGAGTTTCTGCGGAAAGATCAGCTGTTAACCTTATGGGGATTCCCTTATATGCTATTTGTTGTTTTCCCTTGCTGCTTTTAATATTTTTTCTTTGTATTTAATTTTTGATAGTTTGATTAATATGTGTATTGCCGTGTTTCTCCTTAGATTATCCTATATAGGACTCTCTGTGCTTCCTGGAGTTTACTAACTATTTCCTTTCCCATATTAAGGAAGTTTTCAACTATAATCTCTTCAAATATTTTCTCAGTCCCTTTCTTTTTCTCTTCTTTTTCTGGGACCCATATAATTCAAATGTTGTTGTGTTTAATGTTGTCCCAGAGGTCTCTGAGACTGTTCTCCATTCTTTTCATTCGTTTTTCTTTATTCTGCTCTGCAGTAGTTATTTCCACTATTTTATCTTCCAGGTCACTTATCCGTTCTTCTGCCTCAGTTATTCTGCTATTGATTCCTTCTAGAAAATTTTAAGTCTCACTTATTGTGTTGTTCATCATTGTTTGTATACTCTTTAGTTCTTCTAGGTCCTTGTTAAACATTTCTTGTATTTTCTCCATTCTGTTTCCAAGATTTTGGATCATCTTTACTAGCATTACTCTGAATTCTTTTTCAGGTAGACTGCCTATTTCCTCTTCATTTGTTTGGTCTGGTGGGTTCTTACCTAGCTCCTTCATGTGCTGTGTGTTTCTCTGTCTTCTCATTTTGCTTTACTTACTGTGTTTGGGGCCTCCTTTTTGCAGGCTGCAGGTTCATAGTTCTCGTTGTTTTTGATGTCTGTCCCCAGTGGGTAAGGTTGGTTCAGTGGCTTGTGTAGGCTTCCTGGTGGAGGGGACTGGTGCCTGTATTCTGGTGGATGAGGCTGGATCTTGTCTTTCTGGTGGGCAGGACCGCGTCTGGTGGTGTGTTTTGGGGTGTCTGTGACCTTATTATGATTTTAGGCAGCCTCTCTGCTAATGGGTGGGGTTGTCTTCCTGCTACTTGTTAGACATGTGGTGTTCTGCACTGTAGCTTGCTGTTCATTGAGTGGAGCTGGGTCTTGGCATTGAGATGGAGATCTCTGGGAGAGCTTTCGCCGTTTGATATTATGTGGAGCTGGGAGGTCTCTGGTGGATTAGTGACCTGAACTCTGCTCTTCTACCTCAGAGGCGCAGGCCTGACATCCGGCCAGAGCACCAAAGCCCTTTCAGCCACAGGGCTGAGAAGAAAAAGGAGAAAAAAAGAAAGAAAGAAAGAAAAATAAAATAAAATAATTAAAGTAGAAAATAATTATTAAAAATAAAAAAATTAAAATGCAATAAAAAAGAAAAGAGAGAAAACACATCCACCAATGATAACAAGCACTAAAAAGTATACTAAAAAAAATAAAAAATGGACAGAACCCTAGGACAAATGGTAAAAGCAAAGCTATACAGACAAAGTCACACACAGGAGCATACACATACACACTCACAAAAAGAGAAAAAGTGAAAAAAAAAAAAATATCGTTGCTCCCAAAGTCCACCTACTCAATTTAGGATGATTCCTTATCTATTCAGGTATTCCGCAGATGCAGGGTACAAGTTGACTGTGGAGATTTAATCTGCTGCTCCTGAGGCTGCTGGGAGAAATTTCCCTTTCTCGCACAGCTCCTGGGGTTCAGCTTTGGATTTGGACCCGCCTCTGCATGTAGGACGCCCTCTGGAGTCTGTTCTTAACCCAAACAGGATGGAGTTAAAGGCGCGGCTGATTATGGGGCTCTGGCTCGCTCAGGCCGGGGGGAGGGAGGGGTACAGTGGCGGCAGAGGCTGGCGTGACGTTGCACCAGCCTGAGACACACCGTGTGTTCTCCCGGGGAAGTTGTCCCTGGATAACGGGACCCTGGCAGTGGCGGGCTGCACGGGCTCCTGGGAGGGGTGATGTGGATAGTGGCCTGTGCTCGCACACAGGGTTCCTGGTGGCTGCAGCAGCAGCCTTAGCGTCTCATGACTATCTCTGTGGTCTGCGCTGATAGCCGGGGCTCGCGCCTGTCTCTGGAGCTTGTTTAGGCGGTGCTCTGAATCCCCTCTCCTCGCGCACCCGAAACAATGCTCTCTTGCGTCTTAGGCAGTTACAGACGTTTTCCCAGACTCCCCTCCGGCTAGCTGTGGCGCACTAGCCCCCTTCAGGCTGTGTTCACGCAGCCAACCCCAGTCCTCTCCCTGCGATCCGACCTCCGAAGCCCAAGCCTCAACTCCCAGCCCCCGCCCGCCCGGGCTGGTGAGTGCTGGTCGGTACCGATCCTCTGTGCGGGAATCTCTCTGCTTTGCCCTCTGTGTCCCTGTTGCTGTGCTCTCCTCCGTGGCTGCGAAGCTCCCCCCCTGCCCCCCACCCCCACCCCGTCTCTGCCAGTGAAGGGATCTTCCTAGTGTGTGGAAACTTTTCCTCCTTCACAGCTCCCTCCCCCTGGTGCAGGTCCCGTCCCTATTCTTTTGTCTCTGTTTGTTCTTTTTTCTTTTGCCCTACGCAGGTACGCAGGTACGCGGGGAGTTACTTGCCTTTTGGGAGGTCTGGTCTTCATCCAGCGTTCAGTAGGTGTTCTGTAGGAGTTGTTCCACATGTAGATGTATTTCTGATATATTTGTGGGGAGGAAGGTGGTCTCCACGTCTTACTCCTCCACCATCTTGAAGGTCTCCAAATTGTTATTATTTTAACCAGCAAAGAAGCTGAAACTTGGAGAGGTTAAGGCCTTATGAAAGCATGAGTTGGTGGATGATGGTGTCCAGTTTTTGAACTGGGTAGTCTGGCTTTAGAGTTGAAATCATTGCTACCAGACTCTCCTTCCTCTCACATGTAAACATACTGGAGAAAATATTGAGCCACTAGTAATCAAAGAAATAGAAAATGAAACTTTTCTGATGTATCATTTTACAGTTGTAATAGGTCAATAATAATTACACACTATATGAATAGATAACACATAGTTAAGATAATTATAGAGTAAATGTACAGAAAATGATACTGAGATATTAGGGTACTCAGATATTTACTCAGTATAAGTAAGTACTATAGTCCATTTGAAAGGCAGTCAAGAGCCATAGAAATTCATAGATTTTGATCCAAGAGTCCTCCTGGAATTCCAAGGAAAAGCAAAGATACGAGTTTATTCAAACATGTCCATACCTCATGTTTATATCAGTATAATTTGGAAATACCCTTTACTATCCAGCCACAAGGCACACACTAATTGGGGCAGAAACAATGAAGACATTTTGATATCCATTTAAATGAAAAAAGCAGAATAGAAAACTGAATCCCACCTGCTATCACATCTGAGTACAAATGTAAAACAGTCGTGCCCCTGGATAGGCATCAGAAAGGAACATGTAAATGACGTGTAGCTGGACTGAGACTGTAAACAGCTTTTTGTTTGTTCAGAAATTATTGTTACCGTCATGCTTTGCAAACCTGTCAGTATTTAACTGGAGCTTATGTTGGAGCACTGGGGCCATTTTATCTCAATTTACAATTAAAAACAATTCCTGAAGTGAAAATTAAAAATTCAAGTATTACAAAAGTGAATAAATACCTCTCTCCCCCGCCTCCCCAGACTAAAAGATGATCACTAAATGGTTTTGGATATATGCCTCTCATATTTTTCCAGTGCACATTTATGATATGTTTGGAGGCTTGTTTTTTTAATGGGTTTATTTTGTACAGACTAAAGTGCAACTCATCTCTGAATGCCAGTTCATGTCAAAAACTGTTTTCTGTGTTATTACGTAGAGAATACCTTCATTCTTGACTTCTGCAATAATTTCAAATTCAACAACTGCGCTTAAATGTAATTTAGATAAAAGGATAGATAAAGGTTGCCCCTCAAGTTTATGAAGCTTCGTAAAGGGAGTGTTCAGAGCTCCGCTCACAGATGGGTATCTGAGGGTTGAAGATATTGTTCTGATGTATCTTTGGTCTGAAGCCTTCAGGAGGAGAGTTTGTCATAGTTACACCCGAGGGAAGAATTGGAAGGTTCTGGGGCTCCTTGTAAGGTTAGAGGTAGGGTGAGGTATAATTTGAAGCTTTTAATAACTAGATCCAGTGTTGTTCTTGGCTGGAAAGTGAGACTGTTCTGCTCCCTCTTCTCTCTCCCCAGAGTCAGTTGTGGGTTGAGCCCCACCTCACCTCTTTCCTGCTGGTGACCTAGAGTAGATAAATAGCAGATGCTCATCAGAGCAGCTAAAGTCTCAGTTTCTTTAACTGTTAAAGAGAAAATGTATGTAAAAAGAACTTGCTAACTCTTAACATTAAAACTTTCCTTAATTCTGCAGTAACTTCAATTGTAAGAGCACCATCAATTTAATATCAGTTTTCAAGGACATTATAAAAAAGAAACCACCATAGTAATGAACACATAGTGTATATAAGTGCATCAAATGCCTATCAGTTTCAAAACTATCAGTGTGAGAAAAAATAAGTTCTCAGACTTGTGGAAATACAGTCCGATTAAGATTTTGTCTTGCATTGGGACTTCCCTATCATCCTCTGCTCTCTTGACTCTCAGCTCAGTCAGTGCTCAGCCTTCCCATCCCTCGTCCCTGTCCGTCATACATCTTCTGAGGAACAGCAAAGTGCTTTATCACTCAAAAGTAGGGGTCCCCTAACCGAACTCGTCTGCTCTTGTGAGTAGGTGAGGAGACTGAAGTGCAGAAAGGTTAAGAAAGGTAGGTCAATCCTGAAGACAGGATGAGAGCCACCCAGCATGAGGCCAGTCATTTGGGGTTTCTTTATAGATATTCATTCTGTAAGACCCAACACAGAGTGCTTTGAATTCATGTTAAACTTATCGACAGACTATAATTTGGAGCATTTAAGTACTGTACTTTAGTTTCTTTATCTGGAAAAGACTGAGTTAGAAGGCACATTTAACAAAAAGTATCCAAGATACCGCCCTACCTTTTTTGGGTGGAAGGGAGTGGATTTTGCAATATTTAGGCTTGTTTTTTTCATTCTTTGGGTCGTTACTGGTTGAATAAGCCTATGCAAGGCCTAGGGAGCAGTGTGAGTAGAGGGGGTAGGAAAGAAGGCTGAGGCTGGACCCTGATTACTAGGAGCCGAGCAAGCATGTGCCTGGATTAGTTCAGAGATGGGGTTATGTGGAATTAAGTGAGCGGTGATGGTGGTAACCCTTGTTTATCGGGGAACTGATGCATGCTAATCACTGTTAGGTGCTTTATAGGTTTTTAAAAAAATCATCACCAACCAAATAAAGAGGGTATTATGAGCTTCATTTTTAAAAATTTATTTTATTTATTTTTATTTTTGGCTGTGTTGTGTCTTCTTTGCTGCGCGCGGGCTTTCTTCTAGTTGCGGTGCGCAGGCTTCTCATTGCGGTGGCTTCTTTTGTTGCAGAGCACGGGCTCTAGGCATTCGGGCTTCAGTAGTTGCGACACACGGGCTCAGTAGTTGTGGTTCGTGGGCTATAGAGCACAGGCTCAGTAGTTGTGGTGCACGGGCTTAGTTGCTCCGCAGCATGTGGGATCTTACCGGACCAGGGTCAAACCTGTGTCCGCTGCACTGGCAGGTGGATTCTTAACCACTGCGCCACCAGGGAAGCCCAAGCTTCATTTTTCAGATGAGGAAACTAAGGCTCAGAGAGGTTAGGTAGCTTGCTGAAGCCAGCCATCAGGACGTCGCATAGTTAGGATTTATACTTGCTTGTGTTTGACTTCACACTGCTGTTTTGCTCTGTGGCTTCTGACAGTGAATGATGTTGGATTTCAGATAAGGGGGCAGTCATTGTGGTTCGGAAAAGGGACCAAGTGCAAGAGGTTGAGCTGGTTTTAACCTGTTGAAGAAATGGGGCAAAGAGAGCACTTCTCATTCTTGCTAATAGTTAGCTGTATATTCTTCTGTATGGATTGAGACTGTTTGCTCTGACAATTACATTTAGCAAGCCAAAAATCCAGACAGGTGGTATGACCTGGAATTTTGGAAATTCTTCTAAAAGCAAGAGGGAATCTAGTATTTTATAACTAGAATTTTTGGAACCTAGGAAGCATTTAAACCCTAGAGTATTTAAAATTGGGATTGTTCAACAAAATCTGGGACCTATGGGCTTCATGAGGAGTGGGTGGGACAGAAACCTGGGCCACTATTAAGATGTCTCTGCTTAAGAATTGTTCTTGCTGGCTGGCCTTGCCAGCCGTGTACACTCTGAGTGCCGGCTTTCTCATCTTTAACATTAAGAGTGAGCAAAATGAACCTTAAAGTACCTTTGAAATCTAAAATTTGTTTCCAAAAAACTGTGGTGCTCTATTCAGTATTATAAACTACCTAGTATTCAATTTTTAAAAAAAAAGGAAAGAAAGAATAAAGTTTATTACTCTTCAGTCTGCAATTTTGAAAGTGAACAATGAGATCTTTTATACTTATTTTGGTGTGTAGTAGTAATAAGGTTGAAGAGTTCTTCAAAAAACAAACTGTGTGTGTGTGTGTGTGTGTGTGTGTGTGTGCGCGTGCGCGCATGTGCGCTCGCGCGCATAAATAGATGTATTTCTGTTCAGATCTATCAAGGTCAGCCTCTGTGAATAAACTTACTGCCTTATAGGACAGGCTTTTCCCATTGCAAAGTTTGTTTAGCCGATACTCCTACTTTAAGGAAACTGGGATAACACTATAGCCGTAAGAAACACCCTGGTTTTTGAGAGGGAGCCAGACAGATGATCTTTGTTCTTTATCTCCAAATTTTCATGGCATGAAACTTGAAAAGGTCTGTCTTTGTGTGTTCAGGCAACCTGCGTCACTCCTGCCTGTACTCCTGATAAATTTCTCTTAAGTTAAAAAGCCTCTTCTAAGTAACATTTTTGCCTAAATGTACTCATCTACTCTAAAGGTGTCAAGGTACATGTAAGCCAGCAGCATCTTTTTAAAAATCATAATGGCTTAAAAAAAATAACCCTCAAGTTTAAAACTGTATCACTGATGGAGTCAGGGAAAATTCAGTGACACTAAGTATATTCACAGTGTTGTGCACCCGTCTGCACTGTCCATTTCCAGACCTTTTCATCATCCCAGACAGAAACTCTGTACTCATTAAGCAATAGCTTCTCCTTTCCTCCTTGCAGTGCCCCTGGTGACCTCTATTTCACTTTACATCTCTGTGAATTTAATTACTCTAGGTACCTCCCTCCTGTAAGTGGAATAATACGGTATTTGTGTTTTTGTGACCGGCTTACTCACTTAATGTAGATGAATGTAGCATGTGTCAGAATTTCATTCCTTTTGAAGGCTGAAGAATATTCCATTGTGTGTGTGTGTGTGTGTGTGTGTGTATACACACACACACCATTTTATCATTTGCTTTTCCTAATTACTAATATAATGCATTAATTCTGATATTTTAGTACAGTCATGGGCATTCTTTTGGCTTTTAAGGGAACGGGTACAACTTGTATGGGTAAACCCAAATAGTGAGTTACAGGGGACACATAATTGTAGAATCCTGTTTGAATTGACCAGCCTCATCCACCTGCATTTATTTCCTCATGAGCTGGAGCCAGTGTTTTCAAGCCCTGCTGCTGCTTCAGCCACGGGCCCCTCTCTGGTGGCCAGAGGACACAGACAGCTCAACATAGTGGGAAGGAGAGGCCCTCAACTCGTTTATTCTGATGCATTGTGTCTGGTCCTGCTGGTGCCCTTATCCCCTCCACGACTTGTCTTTTTTGACTCCATGAATATATATGTCTAGGTTCCTGGAAAAAGGACTTAGGCCAGTTATTAAGTCTTCTTTCACCCTTTCAAGCTATCATTGAGTATTTAAAGAGAGATCCAGATGAAGAGCACTGGTCTTTATTCTCAGACATTCAGAGTGAGAGTGAGAGTGAGAGTGAGAGAGAGAGAGAGAGAGAGAGAGAGGAGAGAGAGAGAGAGAGAGAGAGAGAGTGTGTGTGTGTGTGTGTGTGTGTGTGTGTGTGTGTGTGTGTGCGTGCGCACGTAAGGGGTGTATAAGGAAAAGGCATTCAGAGAACAAACAAGTCTACTCTCTGGTCTCTGTGTACTTATTGTTTGCCTTACATTTGCAAAGGAAATTTCCAGAAACAGTGTTTTGGCTCTTCTCAAGTTTCCTTCTTTCAGGGGATGGTTTGAGCATTTTCAGTATTACTGAGCAAAGCTCATTTGATAGATGAAGAGCCATCCTAGGGGAGCACAGAGCTGGCCCTGAAGAGAGGCCGCCACCACCACTGCTTCTGTGCAGGACTTTTCTATAGCCTTCTGAGCTGCTTCTCAGAAGGGCTTTTTATTATGAGTGAGAATTGTAGTCATTTGGGGCATGTATGTGTCCCCTGTTTATCATCACTCTTTTGATTTCTTTACTGAAATCTTGACTTAGTTTCCACAGATGTACTTTAAAATCTATTCATTGTTGTGGTGCCCTGTAACTGAGAAAACAAACCTGTGTCATAATAGAACATAAAGGAGGTCTCTAGGGTTATGGAACATGAGTGGGAAACAGCTGTTATCTCTTGTTCACCTTCCTTTTCTTTTTTCTCTTTTTAATTTATTTTTTTATACAGCAGGTTCTTACTAGTCATCACATTTATACACATCAGTGTATACATGTCAATCCCAATCTCCCAATTCATCCCCCCACCCCCCACCGCTGTCCCCCCTTGGTGTCCATACATTTGTTCTCTACATCTGTGTCTCAGTTTCTACCCTGCAAACCGGTTCATCTGTACCATTTTTCTAGGTTCCACATATATGCGTTAATATATGATATTTGTTGTTCTCTTTCTGACTTACTTCACTGTGTATGACAGTCTCCAGATCCATCCACATCTCTACAAATGACCCAATTTCGTTCCTTTTTATGGCTGAGTAATATTCCTTTGTATATATGCACCACATCGTCTTAATCCATTCGTCTGTCGATGGGCATGTAGGTTGCCTCCATGACCTGGCTGTTGTAAATAGTGCTGCAGTGAACATTGGGGTTCATATGTCTTTTTGAATTATGGTTTTCTCTGGGTATATGCCCAGCAGTGAGATTGCTGGGTCATATGGTAATTCTATTTTTAGTTTTTTAAGGAACCTCCGTACTGTTCTCCATAGTGGCTGTATCAATTTACATTCCCACCAACAGTGCAAGAGGGTTCCCTTTTCTCCACACCCTCTGCAGCATTTGTTGTTTGTAGATTTTCTGATGATGCCCATTTTAACTGGTGTGAGGTGATACCTCACTGTAGTTTTGATTTGCATTTCTCTAATAATTAGTGATGCTGAGCAGTTTTTCATGTGCTTCTTGGCCATCTGTTTGTCTTCTTTGGAGAAATGTCTATTCAGGTCTTCTGCCCATTTTTGGATTGGGTTGTTTGTTTTTTTTATTATTGAGCTGCATGAGCTGTTTATATATTTTGGAGATTAATCCTTTGTCCATTGATTCGTTTGCAAATATTTTCTCCCATTCTGAGGGTTGTCTTTTCGTCGTGTTTATGGTTTCCTTTGCTGTGCAAAAGCGTCTAAGTTTCATTAGGTCCCATTTATTTTTGTTTTTATTTCCATTATGAGGTAGATCAAAAAGGATCTTGCTGTAATTTATGTCAGAGTATTCTTCCTATGTTTTCCTCTAAGAGCTTTATAGTATCTGGTCTTATATTTAGGTCTCTAATCCATTTTGAGTTTATTTTTGTGTATGATGTTAGAGAGTGTTATAATTTCATTCTTTTACATGTAGCTGTCCAGTTTTCCCAGCACTACTTACTGAAGAGACTATCTTTTCTCCATTGTATATCCTTGCGTTCTTTGTCATAGATTAGTTGACCATAGGTGCGTGGGTTTATCTCTGGGCTTTCTATCTTGTTCCATTGATCTATATTTCTGGTTTTGTGCCAGTACCATATTGTCTTGATTACTGTAGCTTTGCAGTGTAGTCTGAAGTCAGGGAGTCCAATTCCTCCAGCTCCATTTTTTCCCCTCAAGACTGCTTTGGCTATTTGGCATCTTTTTTTGTCTCCATACAAATTTTAAGGTTTTTTGTTCTAGTTCTGTAAAAAATGCCATTGGTAATTGGATAGGGATTGCATTGAATCTGTAGATTGCTTTGGGTAGTATAGTCATTTTCACAATATTGATTCTTCCAATCCAGGAACATGGTATATCTCTCCATCTGCTGGTATCATCTTCAATTTCTTTCATCAGTGTCTTATAGTTTTCTGCATACAGGTCTTTTGTCTCCCTAGGTAGATTTATTCCTAGGTATTTTATTCTTTTTGTTGCAGTGGTAAATGGGAGTGTTTCCTTAATTTCTCTTTCAGATTTTTCATCATTAGTGTATAGGAATGCAAGAGATTTCTGTGCATTAATTTTGTATCCTGCAACTTTACCAAATTCATTGATTAGCTCTAGTAGTTTTCTGGTGGCATCTTTAGGATTCTCTATGTATAATATCATGTCATCTGCAAACAGTGACAGTTTTTCTTCTTCTTTCCCAATTTGTATTCCTTTTATTTCTTTTTCTTCTCTGATTGCCATGGCTAGTACTTCCAAAACTATGTTGAATAATAGTGGTGAGAGTGGACATCCTTGTCTTGTTCCTGATCTTAGAGGAAATGCTTTCAGTTTTTCACCATTGAGAATGATGTTTGCTGTGGGTTTGTCATATATGGCCTTTATTATGTTTAGGTAGGTTCCCTCTATGCCCACTTTCTGGAGAGTTTTTATCATAAATGGGTGTTGAATTTTGTCAAAAGCTTTTTCTGCATCTAATGAGTTGATCATATGGTTTTTCTCCTTCAATTTGTTAATATGGTGTATCACATTGATTGATTTGCGTATATTGAAGAATCCTTGCATCCCTGGGATAAATCCCACTTGATCATGGTGTATGATCCTTTTAATGTGTTGTTGGATTCTGTTTGCTGTATTTTGTTGAGGATTTTTGCCTCTATATTCATCAGTGGTATTGGTCTGTAATTTTCTTTTATTGTAGTATTTTTGTCTGGTTTTGTTATCAGGGTGATGGTGGCCTCATAGAATGAGTTTGGGAGTGTTCCTTCCTCTGCAATTTTTGGAAGAGTTTGAGAAGGATGGGTGTTAGCTCTTCTCTGAATGTTTGATAGAATTCACCTGTGAAGTCATCTGGTCCTGGACTTTGGTTTGTTGGAGGATTTTTAATCACAGTTTCAATTTCATTACTTGTGATTGGTCTGTTCATATTTTCTGTTTCTTCGTGGTTCAGTCTTGGAAGGTTATACCTTTCTAAGAATTTGTCCATTTCTTCCAGGTTGTCCATTTTATTGGCGTAGAGTTGCTTATAGTAGTCTCTTAGGTTGCTTTGTATTTCTGTGGTGTCTGTTGTAACTTCTCCTATTTCACTTCTAATTTTATTGATTTGAGTCCTCTCTTTTTCTTGATAAGTCTGGCTAATGGTTTATCAATTTTGTTTACCTTCTCAAAGAACCAGCTTTTAGTTTTATTGATCTTTCCTGTTGTTTTCTTTGTTTCTGTTTCAGTTATTTCTGCTCTGGTCTTTATGGTTTTTTTCCTTCTGCTAACTTTGGGTTTTGTTTGTTCTTCTTTCTCTAGTTCCTTTAGGTGTAAGGTTAGATTGTTTACTTGAGATTTTTCTTGTTTCTTGAGGTAGGCTTGTATAGCTATAAACTTCCCTCTTAGAACTGCTTTTGCTGCATCCCATAGGTTTTGGATCATTGTGTTTTCACTGTCATTTGTCTAGGTATTTTTTGATTTCCTCTTTGATTTCTTCAGTGATCTCTTGGTTATTTAGCAACGTATTGTTTAGCCTCCATGTGTTTGTGTTTTTTACATTTTTTTCCCTGTAATTCATGTCTAATCTCATAGCGTTGTGGTCAGAAAAGATGCTTGATATGATTTCAATTTTCTTAAGTTTACTGAGGCTTGATTTGTGATCCACGATGTGATCTATCCTGGAGAATGTTCCATGCGCAGTTGAGAAGAAAGTGTAATCTGCTGTTTTTGGATGGAATGTCCTATAAATATCAATTAAATCTATCTGGTCTATTGTGTCATTTAAAGCTTCTGTTTCCTTATTAATTTTCTGTTTGGATGATCTGTCAATTGGTGTAAGTGAGGTGTTAAAGTCCCCCAGTATTATTGTGTCACTGTCGATTTCCTCTTTTATAAGTGTTAGTAGTCACCTTATGTATTGAGGTGCTCCTATGTTGGGTGCATATATATATAATTGTTATATTTTTTTCTTGGGTTGATCCCTTGATCATAATGCAGTGACCTTCCTTGTCTCTTGTAACGTTCTTTATTTTAGTAACATTCTTTATTTTAAAGTCTATTTTATCTGATATGTGTATTGCTATTCCAGCTTTCTTTTGATTTCCATTTGCATGGAATATCTTTTTCCATCCCCTCACTTTCAGTCTGTATATGTCCCTAGATCTGAAGTGGGTCTCTTGTAGACAGCATATATATAGGTCTTGTTTTTGTATCCATTCAGCAAGCCTGCGTCTTTTGGTTGGAGCATGTAATCCATTCATGTTGAAGGTAATTATCGATATGTATGTTCCTATTACCATTTTCTTAATTGTTTTGGGTTTGTTTTTGTAGGTCCTTTGTGTTTCCCACTTAGAGAAGTTCCTTTCCCATGTTAGGGAAGTTTTCAACTATAGTCTCTTCAAATATTTTCTCAGGCCCTTTCTCTCTCTCCTCTCCTTCTGGGACCCCTGTAATGCGAATATTTTTGTGTTTAATGCTGTCCCAGAGGTCTCTTAGGCTGTCTTCATTTCTTTTCATTCCTTGTTGTTTATTCTCTTCTGCAGCAGTGAATTCCAGCATTCTGTGTTCCAGGTCACTTATCCGTTATTCTGCCTCAGTTATTGTGCTATTGTTTCCTTCTAGTGTATTTTTCATTTCAGCTATTGTATTGTTTATCTCTGGTTGTTCTTTAATTCTTCTAGGTCTTTGTTAAACATTTCTTGCATCTTCTCGATCTTTGCCTCCATTCTTTTTCTGAGATCCTGGATCATCTTCACTATCATTATTCTGAATTCTTTTTCTGGAAGGTTGCCTATCTCCACTTCATTTAGTTATTTTTCTGGGGTTTTATCTTGTTCTTTCATCTGTCTTTCTGTGGGTGTGTTTTTTGTTCCACAGGCTACAGGATTGTAGTTCTTCTTGCTTCTGCTGTCTGCCATTTGGTGGTCTCCTTTTCTTTTCTTTCTTTTTTTTTTTTTTGTGGTACGTGGGCCTCTCACTGTTGTGGCCTCTCCCGTTGCAGAGCACAGGCTCAGCGGCCATGGCTCACGGGCCCAGCCGCTCCGCGGCATGTGGGATCCTCCCAGACCAGGGCACGAACCCGTGTCCCCTGCATCGGCAGGCGGACTCTCAACCACTGCGCCACCAGGGAAGCCCTCCTTTTCTTTTTAAAACTGCTTCTGTTACACATCACCATTGCGCCTTCCTTTCCGGCTTCCTTTGCTTCAGGCTTTCACTTGGTCAGCATGCATAGAAAGTAGGGATGCTTTTCTCTCCTATTTCCTGATATCTAAATCCTACCCATTTTTCAAGATTCAAGTTGGTTGTTAACTGAGGAAGCTTTCCTGGATCCTTTCTTTTCCTCTGTATGGACTTACAGCTTTCCCCTCTGTAGTGCAGACTGGGGTGTATTTCATGGGTCCTGCCAAGCCTGTACGCAGAAATGGTAGGCTTTATCTCCTCTTTCCGGCCATCAGGTGCTGTGTCCCTGGCTGTGCCTCAGGGGAGAAAGTGATGGCAATTGAATGAATACTATTTCCAGTCATGAATGAAATGCAAGAGTTATTTATTTATTTTTATTTTATTTTTATTTACTTAATTTTGGTGACATTGGGTCTTCGTTGCTGCACACGGGCTTTCTCTAATTGCGTCGAGTGGGGGCTACTCTTCTTTGAGGTGTGATGGATTCTCACTGCAGTGGTGTCTCTTGTTGCAGAGCGAGGGCTCTAGGTGTGAGGGCTTCAATAGTTGTGGCCTGTGGGCTCAGTGGTTGTGGTGCACAGGCTTAGTTGCTCCATGGCATGTGGGATCGTCCCGGACCAGGGCTCGAACCTGTGTCCGCTGCATTGGCAGACAGATTCTTAACCACTGCACCACCAGGGAAGTCCCAAGAGTTAGTTATTTAAATGACATTTCCTCCCACAGTAGTATAATGAGTAAGTGAAAGAAAATTCTGTAGAACTTTTCATGCCATTAATTCAGGCATGGAGAACCTTTATTTGTTTTTCTTCCGTAGGTGAGCACATGGGTGAAACATAGTTTTTTTTTTTTTTAAATAAATTTATTTATTTTATTTTATTTTTGGCTGCGTTGGGTCTTTGTTGCTGCGCGCGGGCTTTTTCTCTAATTGCGGCGAGCGGGGGCTACTCTTTGTTGTGGTGCGCAGGCTTCTCATTGTGGTAGCTTCTCTTGTTGCGGAGCATAGGCTCTAGGCGCGTTGGCTTCAGTAGTTGTGGCTTGCGGGCTCTAGAGTGCAGGCTCAGTAGTTGCGGCGCACGGGCTTAGTTGCTCCACGGCATGTGGGATCTTCCTGGAGTAGGCTCGAACCCGTGTCCCCTGCATTGGCAGGTGTATTCTTAACCACTGTGCCACCAGGGAAACCTGAAACATAGTTTTATTTAGTTTCATCTAATTTAAAATTAGGGGCAGGTCATTGAGACTTTAATTAATCATATTTACTATGTTTTTAAAAATTTTATGTAATTATTAAATATGCTTTAATGTGAGATTAAACAGTTAATGAAAATGTAAAAAGGTAAAAATGGAAGAAATTTTAATAACCATTCTGCTTACCAAGACTTGAGAATATTGATTTATGCTAGTTATGTTTAAAAACTGATTATCCTTATAGCTCTTAATTTTATCACTACCTTTAAGACTAGAAAAATGTAGCCTTTATTTTAATAACTATAAATGCACATTTTTAAAAAAGCAGGTATTTCCACAAGAGTGGAACTATCAAAAAGCTCTTAGAACTATCAAAGGTCTTAGATTTAAAATCGGTCATAATTTTCATCGGTGCTGGCAGAAGGCATGAGACTCCTGGGCCACAGACAAAGGACAGTGTACTACCTATAGCAATAACAGAGCAGAGTATTGGCATTTTTCATGTAGGTTCCTGAGCCCCAGTTCCCCCAGGGCAATATGAACAGAGCCATATGGTACCTGCACAGGCAGTGGGTTGCATTACAGGAAAGGAACCGTGAGCTCAGGGAACTTGAATCTTTTATGGTGGGCAGTGGGCCTACCTTCCCTTTGTTCCCAGAGATATTATCTTTATTATCTCAACAGTAAGCACACTTGCCCTTTGGTAGGGACGAAAGCACTCTCTATCTTTCAAGGCTGTTTGCTATACGAATAGCCTTAAAAATAGCCCAGAACAAAAGGGCAGTTAGTGCCTTACTCTGCAAGATGTGCAGAAGTTCGATGGACCCATGGAGAATTGTCTCCCAACAAAGAATTGTAGTTATAAAAGGTAGCAGTCCTCTACCAATGCCCCCCAGAACTTCCTGCTCCCTAGAACCCCATCGTGCAATAGAAATATGATGTGAGCCACATGTAATTTTCTACTAGCTGCATTAAAAAAAGCAAAAAGAAACTTATAAAATTAATTTTAATATTGTATGTGACCCAGTATATCCAAAATTTAATCATTTTAATAGTTACGCAGTATAAAAACGTTTTAATGAGATATTTTTAAAAAGCTTTTTTCTTTGAATTTTTTTATTTTTCTTTTTTTGCGGTACGCGGGCCTCTCACTGTTGTGGCCTCTCCCGTTGCGGAGCAACAGGCTCCGGACGCGCAGGCTCAGCGGCCATGGCTCACGGGCGCAACTGTTCCGCGGCATGCGGGATCTTCCCGGACCGGGGCACGAACCCGTGTCCCCTGCATCGGCAGGCGGACTCTCAACCACTGTGCCAACCGGGAAGCCCTCTTTGAGTTTTATTGAAATGTAGTTGACATACATCACTGTATAAGACACACAGCCTGGGGACTTCCTTGGTGGCCTAGTGGTTAAAAATCCGCCTGCCAATGCAGGGAATACGGGTTCCAGCCCCGGTCCGGGAAGATCCCACACGCCGCAGGGCATCTAAAGCCTGTGCGCCACAACTACTGAGCCCGCGTCCCACAACTACTGAAGTCTGCGCGCCTAGAGCCCGTGCTCTGCAACAAGAGAAGCCACCGCAAGAAGAAGCCCGCGCACTGCAACGAAGAGTAGCCCCTACTCACTGCAACTAGAGAAAGCCCACGCGCAGCAATGATGACCCAACACAGCCAAAAATAAATAAATAAATTAAATAAATTAAAAAAAAAGATACACGGCCTGATGATTTTCCTTTACATACATCACAACATGATTAATACATAGGTTTAGTGAACATCCATCATCTCATATGGATACAAAATTAAATTAAAAATATATTTTCCTTGTGATGAGAACTCAGGATTTCCTTCCTTAACAGCATTCATCTATGATGTGCAGCAGTGTTCATTATATCTATCATGTTGTGCATTGCTTCCCCAGGACTTATTTGTCTTGTAACTGGAAGTTTGCTCCTTATTTGTCTTGTAACTGGAAGTTTGTTCCTTTTGACCACCTTCATCCAATTCCCCCACCTCCGATAACCATAAATGTGAACTCTTTTTCTCTGATGTTTGTGTTTGTAACCACAAAAATGATGTCTTTTTCTATGAGATTTTTTGCTTCTTTGCTTTTGAACTGACATACCGCACTATGTTAGTTCTTAAAATACAGCAAAGTGATATTTCTGTATATTTCAAAATGATCACCATGATAAGTCTGGTTACCATCTGTCAGAATACAAAGATAGTACATAACTATTGACTATATTGACATTCCTCTGTGAGGCCATTGATCCTGGACTTCTGTTTGCTGAGAGAATTTTTATTACACATTTAACTTCATTACTAATGATTGCTCTCTTCAGATTGTCTTTCTTTCTGATTCAGTCTCAGCAGGTTGTATGTTTCTAGAAATTTGTCCGTTTCTCCTAGGTTGTCCAATTTGTTGGCATAACTGTTTGCTTCGTAATATATTTTGAAATCAGGAAGTGTGATGCCTAATGAGGTATTAAAATGATGCCTTTGTCTAATACATGTGCTACAATAAAACAGGAATACCTTACACAATGCGGCCATCACAGCTAAATGGAGTCCTACCAGAAAAAATGTTTAATGTAAAGACATTTTACACTCCTTCAAGTTTTAAAATTTAATTTTAATTAATTAAAATAAAATAAATTGCTTTCCTTAGTTAGGCTAGCTACATTTCAGTTGCTCAATAGCCAATGTGACTAGTGGCTTCCATATCGGACAGCATAGCCCTAGAAGTAACCATTTTCAACTTTTCACGTATTTCTTTGAGTCTCTATTTCCATATCTTTAAATAGCTTGCTTATACTGTTTCTTTATTTTTCAGTTGTAAAGTCTTCCTATTGACTTTCTACTGTTAAAGATTTAATTCTCTTTTATCTCCAAACCCTCTTGCTGTGTGTTCACTTCACAGCCCAGTTTCCCATCCTCCCAATCAGTGATTCTGAAAACTTGTTTTACACTCTTAAAAATTATTGAAGATCACGAAGAGCTTTTGTTTATGCGTGATATGTTTATCAGCATTTAGCCTGTTAGAAATTAAGACTGAGAAAAAATTAAATATTTATGTAAAAAAACAATGATAAGTCCTTTGCATATTATCATAAGTAATATTTTTTTAATGAAAACCCTTTCATAAAAATTTGTGAGAAGAGTAATAACATTTTATATTTTTGCATATCTCTTTAGTGTTTGCCTTAATAGAAAACAGCCTAATAGAAACGAGAAAATACTTGCCTCTGAACTCATTCTGAAGACAAATCACATACTATGTAGCCTCTGGAAGACTGCACTGTATACTTGTAGTAAGAATATGGGAGTAAAAAGGGTGAATGTGATATCCTAGTATTATTATGAAAATAGTTTCAAGATTCTCTGTATATTATCATAATTTTTTCAGACCATGGCTCAGTGTTTATATTATTATGACCATGTATTAGCTGAGCTATAGTAGCATAAACTGAGTTAAGCAGCATACCATGGATTTTTTTTTTAATTGCACTTTTTTGTTTTCCTTAGAGATAATGCCTTCTTTTCATATATATATATATTTTTACTACGTACATTTTACTTATTCAACTCTGAACTCTATGTTGTCAAAATCTCTTCAAAATACATTCTTTTATAGCAGGTATTTTCTCCCTTTTGTCTTAAATATCTTCTGTAGCCATTCGACTTGGTTCAGTTAAGACTGGTTTTTTCCTAGGACCCCTGCATATCCTAGGATTGCTTTTCCTCAGAATCCTGGGAATTTCTGTTGCCTCTCTTTTATATTGGATCCCTGATTAGTAGGTCCCCTGTCTTTTTCTTGATATGCAGTACAGTCGTCCCTCAGTATCAGCGGGTGGGTGTGGGTGTGGTGGGGATTGGTTCCAGACCCCCCGAGGGTACCAAAACCTGCCAGTGCTCCAGTCTCTTATATAAAATGATATAGTATTTGCAGGTAACCTACACATATACTCCTGTATACTTTCAGTCATCTCTAGACTATTACCTGGTACAATGTAAACGCTATGTAAATAGTTGTAAGTTCAATGTAAATAGTTGCTGGAGAATGGCAGTTTCAAGTTTTGCTTTTGCATCTTTCTAGAATGTTTTTCCCCAATTTTTTTTTTTAATGATACAGTGGACAACTCAGTCTACATTTCTTTTTACAGTAGTGCTAGTTTTTTTTTTTTTTAAGACCATTATTTATTTACTTATTGGCCGTGCCGTGTGTCTTGTGGGATCTTAGTTCCTTGACCAGGGATCAAACCCGTGCCCCCTGCAGTGGAAGTGCAGAGTCCTAACCACTGGATTGCCAGGGAATTCCCCTAAATATTTTTGATTTGAGGTTACTTGAATTCAAAGATATAGAACCCACAGATACAGAGCCCATGGATACGGAGGGCCAACTGTATAGTATAAACTTGGGGGCCAGATTGTGTAGGTTTGAATCTTAGCTCTCTCACTTACTAGGTATGTGACTGATACTGTGATTTATAATAAATATGTAAGTCTATCTGGTCTAATGTGTCATTTAAAGCTTGTGTTTCCTTATTAATTTTCTGTCTGGATGATCTGTCCATTGCTTCTATTGCTGTAATTGGGGTGTTAAAGTCCCCCACAATTATTGTGTTACTGTTGATTTCTCCTTTTATGGCTGTTAGCATTTGCCTTATGTATTGAGGTGCTCCTACGCTGGGTGCATAAATATTTATAATTGTTATATCTTCTTCTTGAATTGATCCCTTGATCATTATGTAGTGCATGGAATATCTTTTTACACCTCCTCACTTTCAGTCTGTATGTATCCTTAGGTCTGAAGTGGGTCTCTTGTAGACAGCATATATAGGGGTCTTGTTATTGTATCCATTCAGCCAGTCTGTGTCTTTTGGTTGGAGCATTTAATCCATTTGCATTTAAGGTAATTATTGATATGTATGTACCTATTACCATTTTCTTAATTGTTTTGGGTTTGTTTTTGTAGGTCTTTTCTTCTCTTGTGTTTCCCTCCTAGAGAAGTTTGGCATTTGTTGGTGGTGCTGAATTCTCTTAGCTTTTGCTTGTCTGTAAAGGTTTTAATTTCTCTGTCGAATCTGAATGAGATCCTTGCTGGGTAGAGTAATCTTGGTTGTAGGTTTTTCCCTTTCATCACTTTAAATATATCCTGCCACTCTCTTCTGGCCTGCAGAGTTTCTACTGAAAAATCAGCTGATAACCTTATGGGGTTTCCCTTGTATGTTATTTGTTGCTTTTCCCTTGATGCTTTTAATACTTTTTCTTTGAGTTTAATTTTTGTTAGTTTGATTAATATGTCTCAGTGTGTTTCTCCTTGGGTTTATCCTATGTGGGACTTTCTGTGCTTCCTGGACTTGGGTGGCTATTTCCTTTTCCATGTTAAGGAAGTTTTCAACTCTAATCTCTTCAAATATTTTCTCAGACCCTTTCTCTTTCTCTTCTTTTTCTGGGACCCCTATAATTTGAATGTTGGGTGTTTAATGTTGTCCCAGAGGTCTCTGAGATTTTCCTCAGTTCTTTTCATTCTTTTTCCTGTATTCTGCTCCTTGGAAGTTATTTCCACCATTCTGTCTTCCAGTTCACTTATTCATTCTGCCTCAGTTATTCTGCTGTTGATTCCTTCTAGTGTATTTTTCATTTCATTTACTGTGTTGTTCATCACTGTTTGTTCTTTAGTTCTTCTAGATCCTTATTAAACATTTCTTGTATTTTCTCGATCTGTGCCTCCATTCGATTTCCGAGATTTTGGATCATCTTTACTGTCATTACTCTGAATTATTTTTCAGGTAGATTGCCTATGTCCTCTTCATTTATCTTTCTTGTAGGTTTTTACCTTGCTCCTTTGTCTGTAATGTATTTCTCTGCCATCTCATTTTTGTTGATGGCTTGGGCTGTGTTCCTCTCTTGCTGGTTGTTTGGCCTGAGGTGTCCATCGCTGGAGTTTGCAGTCAGTTGGGTGGAGCCATGTCTTGGTGCCGAGATGGGAACCTCTGGGAGGGCCGACACTGACTAATATTCCCTAGGGCTTGAAGTTCTCTGTTAGTCCAGTGGCTTGGACTTGGCATTCCCACCACAGGGACTCAGGCCTGACCCATGGCCTGGGAACCGAGACCCCACAAGCCGTGCAGCGTGGCAAAAAAGAAAAAAAAGATACCCCCCCAAAAAACAGACAACAAATGAAAAAGATCAGAAGAATAACAAAGATTAAAAAACAGAATAAAATTAGGAAAATAAAAAATATTAGAAAAAATAAAAATTAAACAACAACAAAACAAAGCGCAAGAGCAAAAAAAAAAGAAAGAATTAAAAAAATAAATAAAAAAATAAAAACTCACTGGTGGCTCTGCTGTCAGTGTCCTTGCCCTCACGTGAGCCACATCCAACCCCCGCCTCCCCAGGAGGGCCTCCAAGACCTCTAGGTAGGTCTCTGGATCCACTGTATCAGCCCCACCTCTGCATGTTTTCCTTTCACCAGCATCTGCTCCTGAAGCTGACCTGGAGTATATGAGCCCGTGTAGGCCAGCTGGGGTGCAGGCTTCCGTGGGCATGTCCACAGGGGCCGACATAGCTGGAGGAGGCTTTGTGGCAGGGGGCGGGGGTGTGGTGCTCAGATCCACCGGGACCCACTCAGCCAGAAGAGGCTTTGGGGATGTGACACAGCCGGAGGAGGCTCTGTCAGGGGTGGTGGTCCCCCAAAGGTCCCCTCCTGTCCCTGCCGATCCCCCCACCATGAGTGGGTCCCCCTGACTGTGGGAACCTCTCCTCCTCCCATCCAACCCCAGGTCACCGGCCCCATCCCGTCTCCACCCGTCCTCCCCCCTCTTCCCTCCCTTGTCCCACCTGGCTGTGCCGGGACCCCTCCTGTACCCCTGTGTCTGAGGTCCTCCTCCAGTGTCCAGCAGGCGCTCCGACGCACCCCTGTCATACCTATGAGGAGACGTGAACTCCACGTCCTCCTACTCTGCCCTCTTGACTCTGCCCCTCTCCCTAAGAGCTCATTTTTATTCTCTGTTCCTTTTTCATAGTCTCTTGTTCTTGTTTCATGGCTGCACTAGTTTCTCTTATGCCTTTGCCGACAATAGCACTAGGATTTTGTTGTTGCAGTTTTCATCTCTTGATCTTAATTTCTCCATGTGACAGTATATTTAATGGATACAGATTCCTCCCATTGCAGTATCCCTGCCCCCTTGCAATTGATTTTGCTTGTCTTCCTATCCAGAAGTAGAAGCTTACTTCCTCTGCAATCATGGCTGGCCTGCTGACTTTCTCTGACTAATAGAAGGTGACAGAAGTGATGTTGTGTATGTTCTGGAGCTTAGCCCTTATGAGGCTTTGGAGCTGCTGTGTTCTCTTGGTATGCTGCCATGCAGCTGCCAAGTGAGGAATCTTGTCCAGACTAGCAGATGATGAGAGGCACCCCAGCTAGCGTCCAGTACCATGTGCAGATGTGAACGATCTGTATGGAACCCTCCAACCCAGACAGTCCTCCATATGCATGCAGCCGCCTAGGTGAGCCCAGGTAAAGCCAGAAGGACTGCCCAACCAATTCTAAAAGTAGTGAGAAACCATAAATTGTTGTTCTTCTCAGTCATTAGGAATTGTGTTTGATTATATGGAAATAGTTAACTGATACTCTCCTCTGTTTTTTCTGTTTCTTCTGATCTCTTTTGTGTCATGAGCTTTTCTTGGATATCGGGTAGTTTTCTCTTATCTGAGGCCGAGGCCTGGGGGATATATATGCCTGCCTGCCAGTGTTCTGGAAATGAGGACCTGTGACTTAATTCCCTTGTTTTCAGGTCGGTACTCCTGCCCTCAGCTGTGCCTTGTACCCTCCAGGTCAGATACCCTCTGTTTCACATTTTCCAGAGCTTTTCACTGAGGCCCGGAAGGGTATTTACTGGGTTATGAAGAATAGGGGTCTGGGAGTCTTAACAGTCTTTTAAGTAGATTTTCACTCAGTGGAGTTTAACTCCACTTCACACACCGCTTCCAGAGGAGTTGTGTTGCCAGTTCCGGAGCCTTCTGAGGAGGAGCAGATGGCTGATGGTGGGAGGTGCGGGGTAGGGGGAGCTGTGCTGTAAGTTGAGTTGCCTCTCAGCTTTCTCCTCTGCCTGCTTCAGGTTCAGCTTTCTGAGATCTCCAAGTCAGTTACCACTCAGTCCCTCTAGCTTTCAAAAGTTTGGTGCCATTTCCTCAGTTCTTTGAGGGGTTTAATCATTTACTATAATTTCATCTTTAAACAGCCTGTTCTTTTTGATAGACTCTCTAAAATAGGATAGCCCTTGCTGCAAGTGTAGAGAACTGGTGACAGAACCCTTCTCTGACATTCAAAAGGGAGAGAGGATAGATGTTCAATTTTTAGCAGAGGAACGTGGGCTTCACTTGAGAGAGACTTTCTTTCTTTCAACAAATATAACCAAGCAATTCTCTGTGCTGCATTCTGTGTCTGGCTCTAGGACATGGGGGTCTGAAGAAGTGAGACATGGGCCCTCTTCTCCCTCCATCACACCATCTGGCTTTAGTTGGTGTAGAAAGCGCCCTTTCCCAAGGGAGCATAGGAAACATGGTCCAGTTTGGTTATAGAAAGTCCCCTGTTGCCTATGTTTCCTTGGCTGGAGCCCAGGGAAACTCTGGGATGGATTCTGGGAGACAACGACCTAAACTGTGGAGTTTGGTGCTGAGGTATGCGGACCCCAAGAGCTGTTCCTGGCCAGTCTGGAGAGGCAGGCATTGTGGAGTCTCAGGAGTTCGTTTTAACATGAGACCTCAGAGAAGCTAGGGAGTTCACTGCAGTGAGTCACAGACTCACTAGGCAGACTCACTAGGCAGCAGAGACCACCCTTCAGTCAGGGCACAGCTGTCAGGAGACAGAGACCGGGTACCCTTGGATGACGTGAGGCCATGGAGGTGCAGGTGGCAGAAAGAACCCCACCCTGGTTGGCAAGGCCTCTGCCTTGGGATCTTACCTGCTTCCCACTCCTTCCATTGGCCTGCTTCAGGGTGGCATTTGGGCACCGTGGCTTGAGTCACGATCCTCTGAGATACTTGCATGGCCTTGGCATCAATCATAATAGTATTTTCCTCCCGCCACAGCCTCTGGGCCACAGAACAGTAGTCCTTGTAGTCTGAAATTGAGCCCCGGAGGAGTATTCAGTGAAACTAAAGAGTGACTGAACTTAGACCATGCTTCCTGCTGCAGAAGGGCAATAGGTTGTGAACCCTGATTTATCGATCCAGCTATTTGTTTATACAGGCACACAGATGTGTGCACATACATGGTGTGTACACGTGTGTGTGTGTGTACTTTTCTTTTACAATTTTTATTTATTTAATTTATTATTTTTGGCTGCATTGGATCTTCGTTTTTGCACATGGGCTTTCTCTAGTTGTGGCGAGTGGGGGCTGCTGCTCATTGCGGTGCATGGGCTTCCCACTGCGGTGGCTTCTCTCGTTGCAGAACACGGGCTCTAGGCACACAGGTTTCAGTAGTTGTGGCATGCGGGCTCAGTAGTTGTGGCTTGCGGACTCTAGAGCTCAGGCTCAGTAGTTGTGGCTTGCGGGCTCTAGAGCTCAGGCTCAGTAGTCGTGGCGCACAGGCTTAGTTGCTCCGTGGCATGTGGGATCTTCCCGGCCCAGGGCTCGAACCCGTGTCCCCTGCATTGGCAGGCGGATTCTTAACCACTGCACCACCAGGGAAGGCCGGTGTGTACTTTTTTAAGAAAGAATATTTCCAGTACTTAAAAAATGGTACAATAGGCAATAGGTAGAATTATTCTTATCTGTAGTAGTTTTATTTGGATTTAAACCAGAATTACTTTGGTGGAAATTGTTGAAGAAAAGAATTTACCTTTTTAACTTCTCCTTTCTTTTATTATAGTTGACAGTTATATCTGTCAGCTTTAACCTTAACAAAGGTTAACAAAGCTAACCAGTGCAGAGCCCTTCCTATCTCTCTTTTTTTTAATTTATTTTTTTGGCTGCATTCAGTTTTTGTTGCTGTGCGTGGGCTTTCTCTAGTTGCAGTGAGCGGGGGCTACTCTTCATTGCGGTGCGTGGGCTTCTCATTGCGGTGGCTTCTCTTGTTTCAGAGCACGGGCTCTGGGCACAGGGGCTTCAGTAGTTGTGGCTCACGGGCTCTAGAGCTCAGGCTCAGTAGTTGTGGCGCGTGGGCTTAGTTGCTCTGCGGCATGTGGGATCTTCCCAGACCAGGGATTGAACCTGTGTCCCTTGCATTGGCAGGCGGATTCTTAACCACTGCACCAACAGGGAAGTCCCTTTTTTACTTTTTAAAATTTAATTTTTAATTGAAGTATAGTTGACGTGGTGTGATATAAGTTACAGGTATACAATATAGTGATTCACAGTTTTTAAAGGTTATGCTCCATTTATAGTTATTATAAAATATTGACTATATTCCTTGTGTTGTACAATGTATCCTTGTAGCTTACTTTTTACATAATAGTTTGTACCTCTTAATCCCTACCCCTATAATGCCTCTCCCCTCATCCCTCTCCCCACTGGTAACCACTAGTTTGTTGTCTATATCTGTGAGTTTGTTTCTTTTTTGTTATATTCACTAGTTTGTTGTATTTTTTGTTTATTTTTTAAATTACTTTTTATTGGAGTATAGTTGCTTTACAATGTTGTGTTAGTTTCTACTGTATAGCAAAGTGAATCAGCTATACGTATACATATATCCCCTCATTTTTGGATTTCCTTCCCATTTAGGTCACCATAGAGCATCGAGTAGAGTCCCCTGTGCTAATCAGTAGGTTCTCATTAGTTATTTATATTTTATACATAGTATCAATAGTGTATATATGTCAATTCCAATCTCCCAATTCCTCCCACCCCCTGTTGTATTTTTTAGATTCCACATGTAAGTGATATCATACAGTATTTGTCTTTCTTTGTCTGACTTATTTCACTTAGCATAATGCCCTCCAAGTCCATCCACGTTGTTGCTGATGGCAGGGTTTCATTCGTTTTTATGGCTGAGTAGTACACGCCCCCCGTCCCCAACACCTTCATCCATTCATCTGTTGATGGACACTATCTCTTTGTCTAGGAGTCTTAGGTGTAATTAGAGGCTGAACAAGGAAATCCTGATTGTTCTTAGAGGTGTGTACGTAAGTATGTGAATAGTCATGTAAATATGGTAAATCCTTTTCCTTCCAAATTCTGAATATGTTATGTCATATTAATTTATAATAAAATATATATTATTCCCCCTCTCTCCCTCTTCCTGCTTTGCCTTTCTATTATTAAAAAAGAAATTAAGGAGAAGATAGCCTGAGCCACATGTAGCTCATTTCTTTAAACATTTTGTTTCATTTGCTTCTTTATATGGTGATAGTTTTCTAAATTAAACTAGTAAGTGTGTGACTGAGATGAATATCATCATTTTGGACTTGGTTCATTTTAAAATACAGAGGCAAAAAGAAACGAAATCAAGTTAGTTGTAGTGAGGTGGATGGATCTAGAGTCTGTCATACAGAGTGAAGTAAGTCAGAATGAGAAAAACAAATACCATATGCTAATGTATATATATGGAATCTAAAAAAAAATGATTCTCATGAACCTAGGGGCAGGACAGGAATAAAGACGCAGACGTAGAGAATGGACTTGAAGACACGGGGTCGGGCGGGGGTAGGCTAAGCTGGAACGAAGTGAGAGAGTGGCGTGGACATATATAGACTCCCAAATGTGAAAGAGATAGCTAGTCGGAAGCAGCCTCATAGCACAGGGAGATCAGCTCGGTGCTTTGTGACCACCTAGAGGGGTGGGATAGGGAGGGTGGGAGGGAGGCGCAAGAGGGAGGGGATATAGGGATATACGTATATGTATAGCTGATTCACTTTGTTATACAGCAGAAAGTAACACAACATTGTAAAGCAATTACACTCCAATAAAGATGTAAAAATAAATAAATAAAATACAGAGGCACGTGCTAGTCATATCTAGTAGATTTTAATTTTGAAATGCCGCTATAGCACTTATTTTTTTACGTTGTAAGGTCTTCTGATGTTTCTTACTTATTCCAAGCTGAAATCTAGATCTGATGATCAATGGTTTTTGGACTTCTCTTATGTGCATCTCCTCATCTATTTATCACTGTGCAAACAAGCCTGCATTAGTTGTAGTCTTTACCTCTACTGTAAGTTTTTGATCAGATCCTTACCATTGAGCTGTTGAATGCAAAGAGCACTTGGTGGAAGAATAAAATGAGAAAGAGGCCTTTTGCGTGGAACAGCAATGTAATTCTAAACACCCCCTATGGCCAGTTATGTGATGCTGGTCAAAGTGTACAACCCCTGTGTTTCAACACCCATCCCTGCCATTGCTCTGTGCTCCTAATATAGTGTTGTTGAATCTCGGGGAAAACAGTGTTTAAGTTATTAATACTGATGCTCTCCCAAGCTAAGCCACGGATTACACTGTGATTGATTTTGTCATCATCTCATGATTCTGATTTCTTTCAAGTCAATGATAATTATTTCCTCAACTCCCTTCATTTGCTTTTTTTCAATGTAGTTATTACAGATTCACCCCAAACTCTGCCAGTTGCTTACATTGGCTTTCAATATGCTGATTCCCATCAGTTATTCCTTCCATTTCATCTTCTTGAAGACATCTCTTCCAGGGCCTTCTGACCCACTTCCATCTTCTATATTTGTCTGTGGCCTATTACACACACAGCCTAGGGTGTTCCTTTACTGTCCTGCTGGTATTTCCTTTCCTTCCTTCTGGTATTGTGAAACAGTTTCTGATTCTAATGTTTTCCTCTTTCTTGGTTTATACTTTAGTTTTGATGGAGCTCATCCTCCAGTAGCTTCCTGAAAAAGGATGCATAATGGTAAATATTTTGAAGGCTTGCCTTTCTTAATATGTAAAATGTTTTTATTTTACCCTTAATTTACTTAGTAGTTCATCTGGTTCTAAGAATTCTCATCTGGAATTCAGTTTCTTTTAGTACTTTGGAGGCATTGCTCCATTATCATCTGGCTTCTTTGGTTGGTTTTTATGAAGTATGAAGACATTTTGCTTCTGAATCTTTTTCATGTGGATTATTACACCATCCGCCCCCCTCCCCCCTGAAACCTACATAACTCTTTTTACCTTTTTACCAGTGCTCTGACATTTCATGATTAGTACGTATGTCTTGGTGTGGGTTTGTTTTCACCCATCATGTTGGTATTCCAAGGGACTTTTCAATCTGGAAACCATCCCTTTGTTTTGAAATACAGTCTTGAATTATTTAATTGATTTAATTATTTACTTCCATTTTTTCTGTTTTCTCTTTTTGGAGGTACAATTCGGATGGTGGATCTCCTGGTCTGGTTCTCTAAAGTACTATATTTTTTTCTCTAATTTTCCATCAGGTAGTTTGCCTATTTGCTTAACCTCCCGAGAGTTTTTCTCAACTTTATTTTCCAATGCTTCTATTGAGTTTTTCAGTTTTTGCTGTCATGTTATTAAGTTTTAAGAGCTTTTTATTTGCCAGGTGTTCTGTTTATGTGGTTTCTTGTTTGTTCTAATCATTGTTGTGAGGCAAACCACCCCAAACATAGTAACATAAAACATTGCTGTTTTATTTTTTGCTCACACATTCTGTGGGTCAGGAATTCAGTTAAGACTTGACTGACTAGGGGCTGGAGTCATCTGTGGCTTCTTCACTCACGTGGCTGGCACCTGGGCTGGGATGAATTGAAGACTGGGTTCAGCTGGGACTGTTGACTTGGGTACCAATGTGTGGCCTCTCTGTGTGGCTTCTTGCAACATGAGAAGTGAACTTTCCCTCTGGCGGGGAGCTTCTGGAGAGCACATTTTCCAAGACAACCAGGTAGAAGCTACGTGGTTTTATATGACCTAATCTTGGTGGTCACGTAGTAGCACTTCTGCCAAACTCCACACTGGTCAGGGTAAACATAAGGTTGTCCAAATTCAAGGGGAAGGGAGTTTTGACCACTTCTTGATTGAAGGGTGGGAAGATCACATTTCGGAAGAGCATATGGTATGGTAGTATTTTTCTGCCTGTTTTTAGATAATACAGTCTGTCTTGCATATTGATTAATTGTATACAATACCTTTTCTTACCTCTCTGAGGATATTATTAGTAGTTTTCTTTTCCCTGTGCAAGTCTGTCTCCTTGAACATTTGGGGGGCATTCCCAATGTAAGCAGCATGATTAAGTCTTTGTCACTTGTCCTGGTTGGATTCCGTAGACAATAAACTCCTGCATTGTCTTGGCTCCCAAAGTTCTGGGAGCTGACAGCTGGAAATAGGGAAGGAGATGAGATCTCGATATTTATTGTCCTTGGGTTCACTTAGTGTGACTGTCTCCTCTTTTAGGAAAGGCATCAGTATTCCAGTGAAGGACCTTTTCCGGGGCACTCACATGACAGTTGCCAAGTCCTGTAGTAGGTCCTGGGTGAGGAAGCCTTGGTATGTATCTGGGACTTTTATTTTTCTTGCTATCTCAGAATTCATGAGCTTTGGTTATTTAGAATGGTTCTTATTGTTCAGTCATTGGCCTCATTGACTAATCCCACTCCACATCCTTCAAGAAATCTATGTGATTTGTGAAATCTGAAGGTGAAGGAACACTGGGCCCAGCGGTATGAACCTCTGCCATATTTTTGTTATTTGTTTTTCATTTTTATTTTTTAATTTTATTATTTATTTATTTTATACATTTATTTATTGTTGGCTGCATTGGGTCTTCATTGCTGGGCACGGGCTTTCTCTAGTTGCGGCGAGTGGGGACTACTCTTTGTTGTGGGGTGCTGGCTTCTCATTGCTGTGGCTTCTCTTGTTGTGGAGCACAAGCTCTAGGTGCGTGGGCTTCAGTAATTGTGACACACAGGCTCAGTAGTTGTGGTGCATGGGCTTAGTTGCTCTGCCGTATGTGGGATCTTTCCGGACCAGGGCTCGAACCCATATCCCCTGAATTGGCAGGCGGATTTTTAACCACTGCGCCACCAGGGAAGTCCCCTGTTATTTGTTCTTTAATATTTTCAATATTCTTTGTGTGTGCTTAAACTAAGTAATGTTTGATGACTGAAGTTCCATTGAAATAATATAGTATGCGGACATTTATGCCTCCCTTTAAACTCTTCCACATAGAAATCCCTTTCTTAATGAACTCTTATTTTCCCTTCACCTTCTCCTAACTCTTAGCCAAGTTTTGTTTAAGGGAATGTTCTATATCTTGAAGTTAGGCTAGTTAAATACTTTGAATGATACATCATTGGAAGAAATGTATCTTCTCTATTCTCCATGGTGATAAATACACAACAACATTATTAATAAAATAGACTTGTTTTCTCACACGCTTACCTACTTTACAGACACTTATCCATCATGTTACAACCTGAGACTCATGATTTTACATTTTAAAAAGCATTTTTCAAAGCATGATGGATGTTTAGGATGTGGATGAGAATGGTAAAGACAAGGCTTTTTTGAGGTGAGATCTAAGTTTCTGGCCAGTTTCTTGAGGTGAGATCCAAGTTTTTGGTCAGGAACTTGTCTTTTCCGTATGAATTTTGGGGTGACTATGAACGCACATTCTTTAAAAAAATCTGTTTAGGATAGTTCTTCTACTTCTTGTTTAAAAAACTCCACATGGGCTTCCCTTGTGGTGCAGTGGTTAAGAATCCTCCTGCCAAAGCAGGGCACACAGGCTCGAGCCCTGGTTCGGGAAGATCCCACATGCTACGGAGCAACTAAGCCTGTGCTCCACAACTACTGAGCCCGCAGGCCACAGCTACTGAAGCCCACGTGCCTAGAGCCCATGCTCTGCAACAAGAGAAGCCACTTCAATGAGAAGCCCGTGCACCACAGCGAAGAATAGCCCCCGCTCGCCGCAACTAGAGAAAAGCCCGTGTGCAGCAACAAAGACCCAACGCGGCCAAAAATAAAAGCAAATAAAAGAAACAAAAAAAAAATTCCACAGGTGCTAGTCTTTTGTTTTTTGGTTGAGTTGTAAGAGTTCTTTATATATTCTGGATATTTATCAAATAAATGATTTGAAAACATTTTCTTTTATCCTGTGGGTTGTGTTTTCCCTTTTTTTTTGTTTGCGGTACGCGGGCCTCTCACTGCTGTGACCTCTCCCGTTGCGGAGCACAGGCTCCGGACGCGCAGGCTCAGCGGCCATGGCTCACGGGCCCAGCCGCTCCGCGGCATGTGGGATCTTCCCGGACCGGGACACAAACCTGTGTCCCCTGCATCGGCAGGAGGACTCTCAACCACTGCACCACCAGGGAAGCCCTGTTTTCACTTTTTTGATGGTGTTCTTTGAACCACAAAAGTTTTAAATTTTGATGGTTTAGTTCATCAATTTTTTTTTCTTTTATTGCTTGGGCTTTTGGTGTCATATCTAAGAATCCATTGCCAAATTCCAGGTCATGCAGATTTACCCCTGTTTTCTTTTTAGTTTTAGCTCTTGTATTTAGATATTTTATCCATTTTGGGGGCATATGCTATTTTGTATATGCTGTGAGATAGGGACACACCCTCATTCTTTTGGATGCGGATATCCAGTTGTACCAACACCATTTACTTAAAACACTGTTCTTTCCTCATTGAATTTTCTTGGTAGCCATATCAAAAATCAGTTGACTGTAAATGTAAGAGTTTATTTCTTGGATTCTATTCCATTGTTCTGTATGTCTTCTTGTACCAGTACCATACCATTTCTCCTACCATAGCATTTATAGTAAATTTTGGAATTGGGAAATGTGAGTCTTCCAACTATGGTCTTTTTCAAGACTGTTTTGTCTATCCTGCGTCCCCTGAATTTCCACATGAATTTTAGGATCAGCTTGTCAATTTTTGCTAAAAAAGGCAACTGAAGTTTGATAGGAAAATTATTGGTTAATTATTGGGTGTATTGCCATCTTTACAATATTGAGTCTTAAGTTATGAATGTAGAATGTCTTTCCATTGTCTTAAATTTTTTCAACGAAATGTTTTCAACAGTCTTATACTTCTTCTGTTGAATTGTTTCTTTCAGCTATTTTATTCTTTTGGATGTTATTATACATTGAATTACTTTCTTTTTATTTTTGGATTCTTTATTGCTAATATATGGAAATACAACTGCATTTTTGTATAATCTTGAATCTTGCAAACTTGTTAAATTCATTCTAATTTTTGTGTGTGTTTTTCTTAGGGTTTTCTATAAACAAGATTATGTCACTTACAAATAGAGATAGTGTTAATTCTTTCATTTTAAACTTGATGACTTTTATTTCTTTTTCTTCCCTAATTGCTTTTCCTAGATCCTCCAGTAAAATGTAATAAAAGTAACAAGAGTGGACATCCTTTTCTTGTTCCTGATCTTAGCGGGGGAGACTCTAGTCGTTTACCATTAAGATGTGCTGTTAGCTGTCCATTTTTCATAGATGGCTTATCAGGTTGAGGAAATTCCTTTTTATTCCTAGTTTATTTTACTGTTTCTATCATGAAGTGGTGTTGATTCTGTCAAATGCTTTTTTCTGTGTCTATTCTGATTATGGAGTAATTATTTATTCTATTAATAGGGTGTGTTACATTGACTTTTCCATGTTAAACCAATTTTACATTCCTGGATTAAAACCCATGTGGTCCTGGCATATAATCCTTTGTATGTTGCTGGATTTGGTTTGCTGGTATTGTGTTGAGAATTTTTGTGTCTCTAAGTGATATTGATCTATAGTTTTCTTGTGATGTCATCATCTGCTTTTGTTATCAGGGTATTCGATTACTGGCATCATAGAGTGAGTTGGGAAATGTTCACTCCTATTCCATTTTTTTAATAAAAGTTTTGGAAGGATTTTTATTTAATTCTTCTTTAAATGTAAAATTCACCAGTGAAGTCATCTGGGCCTGGGCTTTTTTTTGTGGGAGGGTTTTTGGTAATTGTCATTACAGCTCTGTTCAGATTTTCTATTTCCTCTTGAATCACTTTCTGTAGTTTGTGTTTCTCTGTTTAAGAATTTGGCCATTTATCCAGATTATCTAATTTTATTGGATGATGGCTTTTCATATTATTCCCTTATAATCCTTTCTATTTATGTAAGGTTGGTATGTAAGGTTGATATTTTAAAAATATAGGTGTTTATAGATATACATTCCTCTTGAACACTGCTTTTGCTGCATCCTGTAAGTTTTTTTGTTTTTGTTTTCATGTCATTTATATCAGTAGTTTCTGATTTGCCTAGTGATTTCTTCTTTGACCTGTTGGTTATTTAGGAGTGTATAGTTTAATTTTCACATATTTGTGAATTTCTCAAATTTTCTTCTGTTGTTGACTTCTAATTTCACTCTTTTGTAGTGAAGGACATATGTTCCATCATTTCAGTCTTTTTAAACTTAATAAGATTTGTTTGATAGTCTAGCATATGGCCCATCTTGGAGAATGTTCCATGTGTCCTTGAGGAGGATGTGTGTTTTGCTGTTCGGTGAAGCTGTTCTATAGATGTCTGTTAGGTCTAGTTGGTCTATAATGTTGGTCAAGTCTTCTGTTTCCTTGTTGACCTTCTCCTTTTTATTCGTTTTATAATTATAAAATGTTCTTTGTCTAATAATTTTTGTCTTTAAGTCTGTTTCATCCGATTAGTATGATTACTCTAGCTCTTTTTTTGGTATTTATTTGTGTAGTATATCTGCTTACATTCTTTTACTTAAACCTAGTTGTGTCTCTCAATCTAAACCATGTCTCTTGTAGACATCATATAGTTGGATCATTTTTAGAAAAAAATCTATTTTGCCAATCACTGCCTTTTGATTGGAGGTTTTAGTCCATTTATATTTATTATAATTACAGATAAGGTAGGATTTATGTTTGCTATTTTGTTATTTGTGTGCCTTATGTCTTTTTTGTTCCTCTCTTTCTCAATTGCTGTATTCTTATGTATTAGATATTTTCCTGTGTACTATTTTAATTCCCTTGATGTTTCCTTTACTGTATGCTTTTGAGCTTTTTTAAAGTGATTGCCCTTGGAATTACAAAGAAATGAACCTTCTTAACTTAAAACATTCTACTTTAGATTAATACCAACTTAATTTCAATAGCATTCAAAAACTTTGATATAGCTCTGTTCCCCTTTCCTCCTTTATACTATTACTACTATATAAATCACATCTTTATACATTATAATCCTATCAATACAGTGTTATAATTACTACTTTATGTAGTTATCTTTTAAATCAGATGGGAAAACTGTTCATAGAAAATTACATTTCCTGTGTATATACTTTTATAGATGCTTTTTATTTCTTCATGTGGATTTGAGTTACTGTCTAGTATCCTTTCTTTTCATTCTGAAGGACTCTATTTAGTATTTCTTTTGGACAGGTCTGCTAGTGATGAATTCTCTTAGTTTTCATTTATCCAGAAATGTCTTAATTTCTCATTGTTTTTGAAAAACTATTTTGCTGATTATAGAATTCTTGGTTGAATCTTTTTTATTTCTGTCCATTGAATATGTTATTCATTACCTTCTGGTCTCCATTGTTTCTGATTTGAAGCTTTCAATTTTGAGGACCCCTTGTATAATCACTTTTCTCATGTTATTTTCAAGTTGTCTTTCAACAGTTTAAGAAGTATCTAGATGTGAATTTATTTGAGTTTATCATCCTTGGAAGTCACTGAGCTTCTTGAATGTACAGATTAATTTTTTTTCAATTTTAATAGATTATTTTTTAGAGCAGTTTTAAGTTTACAGAAAAATTACACAGAGAGTACAGAGTTCTCATAAACCTGCTCACATTGTTTTCCCTATTAGTGTCTTGCACAAGTGTGGTACATTTGTTACAAGTGATGAAACAATATTGATACATTATTAATTATAATTAAGAGGGGTCAGTCTTTGTGTTGTACAATTCTTTGGGTTTGGACAAATGCATAGTATCCTTTAACCACTGTAACAGTATCCTATAGAATAGTTTCATCACCCTAAAAATGCCCTGTTCTGTACCTATTCATCTGTTCCTTCTTTCCTTCAAATCCCTAGTAAATGCTGAACTTTTATTGTCCTTATAGTTTTGCCTTTTCCAGACTATCATATCTTTGGACTCATACAGTAGCCTTTGGACTCATACAGTAGCCTTTTCACATTGGCTTATGTCACTTTGCAGTATGCGTTTAAGCTTCCTCCATGTCTTTTAATAGATTGGTAGCTGATTTTTTGAAAAATCACTGAATAATATTCCATTTTATAGATGTACCACAAATTGTTTATTCATTCACCTATTGAAAGACATCTTGATTGCTTCCAGTTTTTGGCAATTATGAATAAAGCTGCTGTAAACATTCATATGCTTGTTTTTGTGTGTACATACATGTTCAGTTTGGGTAAATAGCTAAGAGTGTGATTACTGGGTTGAATGATTAGCCTATATTTAGCTTTGTAAGAAACTGCTAAAGTGTCTGCCAAAGTCATTGTCCCATTTTGCATACTTGGAGCTCATTGAGTCTCTTGGATATTCAGATTAATTTTTTAAAGTCAAATTTGGGAAGTTTCAGCCATTATTCAGATTTTTTCTAGAGATATCACCTTCGTGACTTCAGAACATACTATAAAGCTACAGCATTCAAAACAGTGTGGTACAGGCACAAAAACAGACACATAGATCAATGGACCAGAATAGAGAGCCTGGAAATAAACCTACACACTTATGGTTAATTAGTCTGTGACAAAGGAGGCAAGAATTTACAGTGGAGAAAAGAGTCTCTTCAATAAGTGTTGTTGGGAAAACTGGATAGCTATATGTAGAAGAACAAGATTAGAAGAACATTTCTTCACACCATATACAAAAACAAACTCAAAATAGATTAAAGACCTAAATATAAGACCTGAAACCATAAAACTCCTAGAAGAGAACATGGGCAGAATGCTCTTTGACATAAATTATAGCAACAGTTTTTGGGAACTGTCTCCTAAGGCAAAAGAAATAAAAGCAAAAATAAACAATGGGACCTAATTTTAAACTTAAAAGCTCTTTGCACAGCAAAGGAAACCACTGGACAAGACAAAAAGACAACCTACTGAATGGGAGAAAATATTTGCAGATGATATGACTAATAAGGGGCTATTATCTAAAATATGTAAACAGCTCATACAAGTCAATATAAAAACAAACAACCCAATCAAAAAATGGGCACAAGACATGATTAGACATTTTTCCAAAGTAGATATACAGATGGCCAACAGCCATATGAAAAAAATGCTTGTCTCTAATCATCAGGGAAATGCAAATCAAAACCACAATGAGATATCACCTCACACCTGTCAGATGGCTGTCATCAAAAGTCTACAAATAACAAATGTTGATGAGGATGTGGAGAAAAGGGAACCCTAGTACACTATTGGTGGGAATGTAAATTGGTGCAGCCACTATGGAAAACAGTATGGAGGTTCCTCAAAAAACTAAAAATAGAACTACCATATGATTCAGCAGTTCTGCTGGATATAAGAAGAAAATGAAAATGCTAATTTGAAAAGATGCATGTACCCCAGTGTTCATAGTAATGTTATTTACAATAGCCAAGATATGGACACAAACTAAATTGCCCGTCACTGGAATATTACTCAGCCGTAAAAATGAAATCCTGCCATTTGCAACAGTGTGGATGGACCTAGAGAGTACTATGCTTAATGAAATAAGTCATACAGAGAAAGACAATACTCTGTTATTAGTTATATGTGGAATCTAAAAAATAAAACAAATGAATATATATAACAAGCCTCACAGATACAGAGAACAAACTAGTGATTACCAGTTGGGAGAGGGCAGGGGAGGAGGAGCAAAATAGGTGTATGGGATTAAGAGACACAAACTATTATATATAAAATAAGCAACAAAGATATATTATACAGCACAGGGAAATAAAGCCATTATTTGGCAATTACTTTAAATGGAGTATAATATATAAAGTATTGAATCACTATGTTGTACACCTGAAACTAATATCGTACGTCAACTGTACTTCAGTAAACAAAATAAAGTCAAATTTGGGAAGTTTTCAGCCATTATTCAATTTTTTTCTTCACCCCCTCCCCCATACTTGTGACTGCCCCCTCTTTCACCCTTCTCTCCCACCCTTTCCTCCACTTTTCTTTCTGACACTCCTGTTACGCATTTGTTGATGTGCTTAATGGTTTCTCACAGGTCTCTGAGCCTCTGTCATCTTTCTTAATTCTCTTTTCCTTTTGTACCTCAGACTGGATACTCTCTCTTGACCTTTCCTCAGTTCCATTGATTCCTTCTACTGTCAGTGCATACCTGCTGTTGAGCCCCTCTAGTCAGTTTTTCAATTCAGTTATTGTACTTTTAATACAATCAATTCTGTTGGTTCTTTTTTATAATTTCTGTTTCTTTATTGAAATTCTCAATTTGGTTAAATATCTTTCTCATGGTTTGATTTAGTTCTTTAGTTCTTTGAACATACTTATAATAACTGACTGAAAGTCTTTGTGTAGTTAAGTCCAGTGCTTGGGTTTCCTCCGGGACAGTTTTTTTTTTTTTTTTTTTTTTTTTTGAGGTACGTGGGCCTCTCACCGTTGTGGCCTCTCCCATTGCGGAGCACAGGCTCCGGGCGCGCAGGCTCAGCAGCCATGGCTCACGGGCCCAGCCGCTCCGTGGCATGTGGGATCTTCCCGGACCGGGGCACGAACCCATGTCCCCTGCATTGGCAGGCGGACTCTCAACCACTGCGCCACCAGGGAAGCCCCCGGGACAGTTTTTATTGAAGCCCTTTTTTCTGTGTATGGGCCAGACTTGTGTTTCTCTACGTGCCCTGTAATTTTTTGTTGTTGTTGAAAGTGGACATTTTATAATGCATCAACTTTAGAAATCAGACCTCTGCTCCTGCCCAGCCCAGGGTTTATTGTTGTTATGGACCTTCTTGGGTTAATTTTGTTAATCTGTGTTCTTTATTGCATGAGGCAACTTAAGTCTCTGTTAGCTTTATTAGTTAGCTTAGAAGCTGACTAATAATGATTAGTCAGAGATTTTCTTAAATGCCTTAAGCAGAGATTGCTTAAGGGTATAACTTTGTTTAGGGATCTGATGTGTTAATAGTTCAGATGTATAAGTATTTTAGCAGAATCTTCCAATGTTTGCTTTCCAGTAGAGGTTTGGAGTGGGGTGGTAGACAACATAGTTGGAGGAAGATGAGATAAGCAGCTAATTCAATTGCAGGATTGTCTTTAATGGGCCAGTGAGCATTGGGAATCCTCACAGTCACATAGGATATGTTGGATTTTCCAATCATATAGGACCATTAAGCTGTTCCTTGGCACACATGTTGGGAAATGCTCCTAGAGTTTTCTCTGAAAAAGTTCAACCTAAATTGTGGGATGTCGTCAAACCTTTAGCAGTCCACAAACATAGCCTAAAAAAAAAAAAAAAAAAAAAAAAAAAAACTGGAGAGAAGGTTTTAAAAGAGAAATCAACGAGCCATCATTTTGAAGAAAAAAATGGATATGACCAGCCATCATTTTGAAGAAAAAAGTGAATATGTCGAATTAGTTTACCAGTATGCTTTCTGAGTGTGTGTGTATACTTACGTGGGCATATATATCCCTTCACAAATTTTTCTTTTTGTTTCACGTGTTTTGTTTAAAAAAGACTCATGGGACATAACAGCATTGCTGGATGCCTGGTACATTTAAGAAACCTGACTGCATAAGAAGCACTCTACATGGGCAGAGGATGTTACCTGGAATCAGAGCACTAAATGATCCCGACTTTTCTTGATTTAAATGGTAAAAAGTCTAACTACTTTTTGTAACATTACTCTGTACAAATGATGGTCAGTTATTTATTTTTATTTGTATTATTAATATTCACAATTTGTTTCCTAATTAAATATTTAAAAGTTCTAGTGCTAACTCTGGTGTTAAAACCTTTTCAGATCTCTATAAATCTGGTTTTGAGACAATTGATAGTTTTGCCTTTCTTTGTTAGAACCAATTGCCGAGTAATAAAATTGACTTTTGAAAACAAAACAATATCTGTATATTTGTAAACATTTTACATAATAAAAGTGGGTTTTTTTGAATATAGACAAAGGGTCTTTCATAAGTTACAATTTGCATACAAGTGTTGTTTTTCAGCTAGGCTGTTTCTCTATTTTGGATTATGTATGTCTTCTCTTCCTGTGGTGCCTGGTATGGAACTGAACAAAGTGAGGTCAACCCAAAACAGTTCCAAATCTGACCTGGTTTCACCTCAGCCTTTCTGTTCCAGTTTGAAAATCCAGTTGACCCGCTTTTCCTTCAAAGATTCTTAGAAGCCACAGCCATTTCTGAATGTCTCCTTCAGTGTACTCCCACTCCTAAGCTGGTAAAGAGCAGAGTGGATCTGATCTCTTCAAATACTTGGGGCTGCTGACACCAACTGATGGACATTAATGGATGTGTCAGGAGGAACCCAGATTAGGAATGATTTCAAGGCAAGGGGTGCTAATTAGCACTGGCACAGGATCAAAAACTCACCAACTATGGAGAATTCAATAACTATAGCCTAGGTCTTCAACTGTGTTTTGCACCTCAATATACCTGAGAGGTAAAATGTTGATTGTAGGATATTCTAGCATATCCTTGTACTCAGCTTTTTTAAAAAGACAATCTGGCATTGATGCCGGAGATGATGGGTATCCTATAACACTACTTCCTTTCCTCTGATTGACCCACTTTGTTTTTGTCTTAAACATCTGACCTCGTAGCAAAGAGAACAGTTTTTGAACCTGAGAAGATGTCATGAAACACTGTATTTTTTAAATATATATATATATATATATATATATGTATGTATCCTTTCTATTTTTCTTTTAGTGCTGCCCTCCATTTCAAGATGCCTTTGCACTTCTGATAAATGCAAACTGACAAATCTCCAGGCCACCACAGAGGGGAAATCATTACAGCTTGAAGCCTGGAAGACTGTCCTTAATAAAGCCAAGTCCCCAATTGTTGTTGAAATGCTGAGGAAGCTGCGGAGGAGGAAACTTTTTTCTTATCCCACTAAATACTACTTCTTCCTTCTTGTTTTTTCCCTGATCACCTTCTCTGTTTTAAGAATTCATCAAAAGCCTGAATTTGTAAACGTTGGACATTTGGAGCTGCTTGAAGAGAATCCTAGTAGTAATATTAATTGTACCAAAGTTCTACAGGGTGATGTAGATGAAATCCAAAAGGCAAAGCTTGAGATTCTAACAGTGAAATTTAGAAATCGCCCTCGATGGACAAACTATGACTACATAAACATGACCAGTGATTGTGCTTCTTTCATCAAGAAGCGCAAATATATTGTAGAACCCCTTAGTAAGGAAGAGGCAGAGTTTCCAATAGCATATTCTGTAGTGGTTCATCACAAAATTGAAATGCTTGACAGGCTCCTGAGGGCCATTTATATGCCTCAGAATTTCTATTGCATTCACGTGGATACAAAATCAGAGGAATCCTTTTTGGCCGCGGTGATTGGCATTGCATCCTGTTTCAGTAATGTCTTTGTGGCCAGTCAGCTGGAGAGCGTTGTGTATGCATCTTGGAGCCGGGTCCAGGCTGACCTCAACTGCATGCAGGACCTCTACCGAATGAACGCAGACTGGAAGTACTTGATAAATCTCTGCGGTATGGATTTTCCTATTAAAACCAACCTGGAAATTGTCAGGAAGCTCAAGTCGTTAATGGGCGAGAATAACCTAGAAACGGAGAGAATGCCATCCAATAAAAAAGAAAGGTGGAAAAAGCATTATGCAGTCGTGAATGGAAAGTTGACAAACATGGGGACCGACAAAATACATCCTCCTCTTGAAACACCTCTGTTTTCAGGCAGTGCCTATTTTGTGGTCAGTAGGAGGTATGTGGAGTATGTGCTCGAGAATGAAAAAATACAAAAGTTTATGGAGTGGGCAAAAGACACATACAGCCCGGACGAGTATCTCTGGGCCACTATTCAGAGGATCCCCGAAGTCCCAGGGTCACTGTCCTTAAGCCATAAGTACGATATGTCCGACATGCAAGCAATTGCCAGGTTTGTCAAGTGGCAGTACTTTGAAGGTGACATTTCCAAGGGCGCCCCCTACCCGCCGTGCAGCGGCGTCCACGTGCGCTCCGTGTGCGTTTTCGGAGCGGGTGACTTGAACTGGATGCTGCGTGTGCACCACTTGTTCGCCAACAAGTTCGACACGGACATCGACCTCTTTGCCATCCAGTGTTTGGATGAGCATCTGAGGCATAAGGCCCTGGAGACATTAAAACATTGACCCTTGGAGGCAGTTTTAGAAATAATCAGGAGGCATGAGATGTACCCCATTTGATTCTTCCACCTATAACTCTTCAAGCCAGAGAAGCTCTATGGTTTCTGCAGAGCAGGTCGGTTAGAGAGGTTGTAGCCTTCGGGCTTGACTTAGAGTTAGTGAGAGTGTAGGGCAGGTTGCAGGGCGTTGTGCGGGGGAGTGGGCCGGGTGGCTGGGGAAGAGGTTGAACGGAAGTTATCCTGTTAAAAGAACTCAGGGACTGAACAAAACCCGAAGGTTTGACCTGTGCCAAAATTACTTGGAGAGCTTTAAATATGATGGTTTTTCCTGATTTGAATAGATTTATAGCAACAGCCAACAATCAGGATGTAATTTATCTTGTAGACCACATTTGTTGAAAGAGAAATTTGACTTTATTCTAAATGATCTTTGTAAATGATTGACTTTCTGCTGTAACATTGCATTGTGTTGTGTATCTCTATATGCCATCTCAGGGAACTTGCAAAAACGGGCTTGACTGAATGTGAATATTTCCCATGTATGCTTTTAACAATGTACATATGTTTTTAACTGCCCCCCCCCCGCCAAAAAAAAGACCTTATAGTTGATTCTATGAATCATCTTAGGCTATTTACAAAGTTAAGGTATCTTTGATTATTATAGTGTCTACAGAGTAATACTCAATTTTTTTTCAAATATGTCTTGCTTCTCCTCCTCCAGTCTCCCTAGACCCTGCTATCAAGCTGTACATAAACTTGTTTTCATAGTGCCCCATATTCCTAGTGTCCCATATTACAGCCTCAGTTCTCCTTTGTGATCCGATTGGCAGTCATTGGTGTGGAGAACTAAGACAGAAAGGGTGAAGTGTAAGTATGGCAGAGGGGAGGAGGAGTCATATGTAGACAATCTCTGAGGCCTATGATGCAGCAGTCGGTACTATCCCCAGAAATTAAGCCTGTTGCTCTTTGGGTCTGCTTGTGTCCATCCTCCAGGCTCTTGCATCCGACTGTCACCTCTGTCGCCTTTTGAAAGGAACTGGCTTCCCGTCGTCTTGCTTCTTCATGTTACCTGCCCATTCATTATTCGTTAGCTCTTGCATTTTAAGTTCCCGTCTCTCTCGGAACCTATGAGGAGGGGAAAGGTGTGCTGTTGTACCACCTGGCATGCTTGAAGGCCTGGGTATCCTAAAGGGAACATTAGGTTTGGGGCGGATTGTCTCAGTATTGATATTATTCTCAGCATATGGTTTTTACTCTATTTTTCACTAAAAGACAGATTTGCGGTTGCTATTGTGCTGTCTCAAATCTCAAAGTAAATGAAGATTAAAAAAAAAACCAACTTGCTCTTTTGCTAAGCTGATACCATTCAGCCATCGATCTAATAGGAAATGAGAAGCTTTATCATTTAGCTGAGACTTCAAACAAGAATCAAATCCATGCACTTTAAAACTTAGACAACTTAAATAGTATATGGGAAATACATAATATCAGACAGTTTTCAGGCGTTCAACTGATAAAACATTTTATTCCTCAGAGTTAGGAAACGTTTTTATTTTATAGAGTGGTTTGTTATACTGACTCTCCTGAATGAAAGTTTCACACTTTTGGAAACTTAATCATTTGTAAATGTGCATGTCAGTGGATTTGCATGATTTGACAGGGCAGCCAATGTTGAATCAAGAAAAACATACCCACTTTGAAAATTCAAGAGGTGATGTCGGTGAGGACATTATATGCATGGCGTTCTGTCTCTGTTGGCTTCTAAACCAATTTGTTCTTTGAATGCACGTCACATGTCCCTCCCATGCTCTCTTTTAGAAGAAAGATTTTACCTGTAATTCGGGCCGTTTTTTTTTTTACTCTAAAACCAGTGATTTTCAGTGACATACTTTGTGTCTGTGTCTTGTGTTTCTTTAACTTCATTCATTGTATCTTGAATACTATAGACATTTGTCATTTTTTTATTTTGAATATTTGCAAATTTACAGGAAAGTTAAAAGTAATAGTACAGTGAACATTATAGAACTTTCAGCTGGAGTCACTGGTTGTTAGCATCATGCTCATTTGCTCAGTTTTATGGATTTTTGAATTTGGCAAAATTGAAAATTAAAAAAAAATCACAAATATCGCAGTGCTCTTACTGTAGCGTGACTGAATCTTATTGACATTTAAATTGGCAGCTTTGAGGGTTTTTTTTTCTCCACCATATATGTAAAAATATGACTTTAGAATCCATTTCCACAAGTCCCACACTAAAACTGTGGACCCACCATCTTTTTTTTTTTTTTTTTTTTTTTTTTTGCGGTACGCGGGCCTCTCACTGTTGTGGCCTCTCCCGTTGCGGAGCCCAGGCTCCGGACGCGCAGGCTCAGCGGCCATGGCTCACGGGCCCAGCCGCTCCACGGCATGTGGGATCTTCCCGGACCGGGGCACGAACCCATGTCCCCTGCATCGGCAGGCGGACTCTCAAGCACTGTGCCACTAGGGAAGCCCCCCACCATCTTTTATATAGCTGTGGTACGTCATCTCTCTAGAGTGGCTCTTGCTGAAATGTGTCTGACTATTACCCTATTGCTAATAGCTTTACAGGGATTATATAGCCATTAGGACTCAATTTTATACTATCCAACCTAACTTAAAACAAATGAAATTCATGGTAGTGGAACAAGGAATTGGAAGAATCAAGAAGATGGTTTCAAAAGGAAACCCTTACTGCATTCAGGAGGAGCAAAAATGTTGTAAGTTCTTTGGGAAAGATAAATTATTTAAATTGCTTCCTGTATGTCAGTTATTAAATACTAATTTCTTTTTACTGTCATTTAAGGTCTTTTATAGGGAATTATTAGAAATTGTATTCCCAAATAAATCCTTAAGTATACATAAACTGCAATTTTTTAATGGAAGCGTTCTAGTTAATGAAGTACTGATCAAGATTCACATATTACTTAATAAGGACAAGAGTTAACAAAAATGGTTCTTTCTTTATAGGCAATTACCTAGGCTCTTCCCAGACCACGGTAAACAGCCTTGAAAATGTGAAACACTATTGTCTCTAAACATGTATTTGTGTCATTCATCAAGCACAATTCACTTAAAGAACAGAAGTGGATTTTCTTTTGCAGTCATTTGGGGGAGGAGGAAGCCATGTTTTACTTCATTTCATCTGTAGAGTCAGTTGACCTGGACTTTTTCAGTTGGTTTAGAAAAATAAAAATCATTTCTCATTATGGTGAACATGAATAAGTAAATGCAACACTTTCATGGCAAGTGTGGTTACCTTAAGGTTTACTCTTTTGAATACGGGCATGACTGGATGCGTTTGGAACTAGTCATATGACCATTAAAATCAGCTATTCAGAAACCAATGCCTTGTCTCCACAAGTTATTTTGTTAGCTACCAGCACCCCAATATTAAATTTAGTATTTGGATTTGATAGTTTGTAACCAACAGGTGTTTTGTGTGAGTAGTGATTCAAAACATAAAGCTTAATTCTTTAGGCAGAAATGTCTGAGAGAGAGGGTTTGGCAATGGCAGAAAGTGTAACACGGGTTATGCAAAAAGAGCTAGACCGGGACTTTAGAAGAATGCAATTTAATAGCTAGTTAGTATTGCTTTCTGGGCATTACTGGCTTCAGCTTATGTCTGCAGAAGAGCAATGGCCACAAATACAGGATCCATGACTTGTGGTATGAATGTGGAGGGCACACCTGAGGGAAAAGGGAAGCTCCCTCCCCAGAGCATTGAGTGTCTGCTCCAGCTGTCTCCTCAGCTGGTCTAGTAAACCCCTCTGCATGTTCTGTAGCTGCATTTTCGATGAAACAGACTCTACAAAGTGGCAAAATTGATTAACCTCAGGTCTTTCTCAAAAGCTTGAGAGCTTTATGTATCCTTTATAACCCTCCTTGTCAAGGATTTAATTTTTAATATGTGCTTAAAGTTTTCAGGGCTTGTCATCAGAATATTGATTTACTATTTTTCAGTGTAATAAAACCCGAACTAGAACTGAGTTGTAACTATTGGGAAAGAAAAGACTTTTCATTAGTGCAGGTGATGGGATTGTCCAAGTTGAAAGCCCAGGAATCTTGTCTTGAAATTAATAAGACTTTAGCAAATACTGCCACTCATCCAAAAATTAGTTTTCCGTATTCAAACAAAGAAATTGTTTTAAGATATAATGAGGATAGGTTACCTTTCATCATGGCAATAAGCTCTGTAAAAGGTGTAGACAAACTTAAGATATGTGTGGGACCTGTATGAATAAAATACTTCTAGAGGTTCAAAACAAAACATTGTGCTCCTATCTGATAAATATTTTAAATATCTCCCTTCTTCCCAGATCAATCCATCAGTCAAATATAAGCCCAGTCATAATCTCAAAGGGTCGATAAAATTATTCGAAATTTCATCTGAAAGAAAAAGTGTGCAAGAATAGCGAAGAATGCTTTGCAAGAGGTTAATGAAGTCATATAATACTACATACGAAGCCATATATATATAAATTTTTTTTTTTGCGGTACGCGGGCCTCTCACTGTTGTGGCCTCTCCCGTTGCGGAGCACAGGCTCCAGACACGCAGCCTCAGCGGCCATGGCTCACAGGCCCAGCTGCTCCGCGGCATGTGGGATCCTCCTGGACCTGGGAACGAACCCGTGTCCCCTGCATTGGCAGGCGGACTCTCAACCACTGCGCCACCAGGGAAGCCCATGAAGCCATACTTTAAAGGTAAAAAATGTTAAGAGTACTGTAAGTTTATATTTGAACTCTCAGAGTGATAACAGTAATAGCCCAGAAATAGATGCTAGTATATATAAAACATTGCAAAGCAACTATCAGAACATAGTGAGGAAGGGGGTTGGTAGAAGTTCCAATAAGTACCTGTTTGGAGAACATTAAATTATCGCTTTGTAATGTGCAGCAAAATCCAAATGGACTAAGAATGAAAATAAACTGAAAGAACATGTCAGTGACTATCTTTGCATGGGATGGAATTTTCTAAATAAAAGCAATGGGAGGATTCATTAAGGAACTAAACTAAAAGTTTAGTTTTAACTAAAAGTGTGTATTTCCTGAATATGAGAAAGCAAAAGGCAATCAGAATTGGAAAATTTGCCAACAGATTTTGAAAGAGGGAAGAAAGGAAGTTATTTTTTTAAAAACAGCTTTTTGAGATATAATTCATATACCATACAATTCACCCATCTAAAATGTACAATTCAGTGGTTTTTAGTATAACATCACAGTCAGTTTTAGAAGATTTCCATCACTCCCAAAAGAAACTCTGTACTCTCTAGTGGTTACTCTCTATTACCTCTCAACCCCCTTATACTAATATATTTTTTAAAAGCATTAAGATGCCGAGAGTAAAATGAACAAAAGATGTAATAATTCACAGAAAGTGAAATAAGGAGAATACAAATGGCTAATATGAAAAATTGAATTCAATAAAAAGAATCCAAATTAAAATTTTTACACACCAAATTAGGGTGTTTTATTTATTTATTTTTTATTTTTATTTTTTTAAAACGTGACTGTTGAGGAATGCATGCTCATACTGCAGGGAGGAGTGTTAAAACCTATCGGGTAGAGTCTTTAAAAACACTCAAATTCTTTGATCAATAATTCACTTCTTGGAAAATATCCTAGGGTAATAACCAGAGATTTGAATCCACATTTAAACCCAGTGTTTGTCAGCTTATTTGTGGTGAAATGTAAAAATACATAAATCTCCAGTAATAGAGGAATAACTATGTACTTTAAAAAATATATGATGGGGTATTACAGAATATTCCTGTAGTATGCCTAATGCCATGGAAAATCACTGTAGGTTAAATGAAGTAAACAGACTGGAACAGAATATATAATGTGCTCTCAATTATGTTTAAAAAAATGCTACTGAACAGAAAGGAGCATTCAGAATTTCCCTGAAATATCACATCTTGGTATTTTGAGAACTATTCCTTCCAGCTCTATAACATTGCTGCTTGCAGGCTTCCCTGGTGGCGCAGTGGTTGGGAGTCCGCCTGCCGATGCAGCGGACACGGGTTCGTGCCCTGGTCTGGGAGGATCCCCCATGCCGCAGAGCGGCTGGGCCCGTGAGCCGTGGCCGCTGAGACTGTGCATCCGGAGCCTGTGCTCCGCAACGGGAGAGGCCACAACGGTGAGAGGCCCGCGTACCGCAAAAAAAAAAAAAAAAAATGCTGCTTGCCAAATATTTATTTGGAGCATTTTCCACATATGGTTTGCCTTAGGGAGTATTACTGAGACTCCTTACCCCTAGTCTTCACTTGGTGGGTTGTAGCGGGAAGGAGCCCTGCTTTCCTGGAGCACTCCTCTTTTACCCACAGAAATGTTTTTAGATTTAAGCTTTGGTGCTTTGCAGTGTGTCCCGAGGCCTTATACTCTGGGTAACCCTCTAAGATACTCTAGTTGTATACCGTGGCTGGAGAGAACTTTTTGCAGCACTAGCCAGAAGAATCACTGAACCAATCCTAAAGGTCACTGTCAACCCGGCTTCAAGATCCTAGGGTGCTCAGATCGACAGCTGTTTGGCTTGTAGCTCCTTAGAATCTACAGATGGAACTTCATTTTCTGATCCCAGATAAGTGTTAATTGCTAACTAGGTGAGGATGGTCTGGTTCTTTCAGCTGCGTGCCAGTACAAAACAGATGTTCTTCAGCAAGAGGACAGGAAGCTATTCAGATGGGTGGCGCGGAGTCACTTGGATGAGCAATCCTGGTGCAGGAGGACGATCTTGTTTAACTCAAGAGTTTTATGCATTCCATGGGAAGGCTTCACTACCTTCAAGATGAGCTAAGAAACAGAAACCGATGCTTTCTTTTTAAAAAATATTTATCTATTTATTTATTTGGTTGCGCCAGGTCTTAGTTGAGGCATGTGACCTCTTAGTTGTGGCACGCATGTGGGATCTAGTTCCCTGACCAGAGATTGAACCCAGGCACCCCCCTGCATTGGACTGCGGAGTCTTAACCACTGCGCCACCAGGGAAGTTGTGAAACCAATGCTTTCTTTCAAAAATAAATTAAAAAAATATTTTTTGTTTTGGAAAGGATTTACTTCTATAGAGCTAATCATTAGCTTAAACATGACTTACAGGATATTTATAATTTACTTTCTTTGTCAGACTTATTAGTAAACTATTCCTGGCCCAATCAGAGTTCCTTCGTTTAACTTCATTCAAAGGAGACATGTTTTCTCTCCGGGAAGCTTTCCCTACCTCTCTTTCCAAAGAAAAATGCCCCTCCAAATATGTTCCTTAAAGCTCATTGAGGGAATAATGACAACAGCTAATATTTGTTGAGTGTTTCCTTTCTGCATGTTCTAAGCACTTTGCACTTATCACCTCTCACTTCACAACAACCTTAGGAGCACAGGCTACTATTGGCCCAATTTACAAAGGGGGCAAAGAAGTACATGAATCTGTAACAAATGGCACATATTAAATAAAAGACAAGTTTTCTTCTCATCTGTTCACCTCCTTTCTACCATTTCAACCATCCCGTCTCTTTCCCCAGACCCTGCTCTGCTCTGAGTGTAGCACTTTTTTAAAAATAAGCAAATGTATTGAGAAATAAAAAGGGTGGAAACAAAAAGAACGAACCCTTGCGTCTTGCTGAAATCTTCCCCATAAGAGTGTGTGGAGGGAGAGGAGATAAAAACCTGGAAGTGTGGTGAACATCAATTTGATGAGGGCCACTGAAAAGGAGAGATGGCCAGAAATCCTTAGCCATAATAGTCTTAAATGCAGGAGAGAGGAGTCTGGAAGCCACAAAGGGGAATAGTTTCAACATCAGTCTTAAAATACTTGAAAGCATAGGAGGTTTGACAGGGAAATGTTTGGTCATAAAATATATGACAAGTGCCAACCTCCGATTTCCAGGGACAAGTCTCCCTTTGAGTACTACTTTCCTGTAGTCAAGCATTGTTTCTCTAACTAATGTAATAAATATACTTTCACACATACAAAGGGCGGCCCTGGAAATGTGAGGTAATTTTTCTTTGGCTGAGCCCTATTTGCTTGCTTTTTGTGTTGCTGAGGGAATTATGCAAATGGATGGGTTTTGCTAAGGAATGTGAGGGGAGGAGATACCAGCTGGAAAGACCAGAAAGGACTGTTTGGGGCAGGGCGGTGGGTGGGCCTGCAGTCTATGGAGGAGAATTTGAGGGCAAGGGGAGATTGCGAAGGGAGTCTTAACCTTCTCCTTGATGTCAGGTGACCCACCATCCTGATCTGCCCAGCCCCGAGGAGGAGGTTCCTGGGACGCTGGACCTCGAGTGCCAACGCCAGGAGGAGTTGGTCTCCCTTCCTTTGTCTTTCCCCCCAGATCTTCAGGAAAATCTACGTCAGTGCTTTTGACAGTGGATTTTATGCTTTCTGGCCACTAGCAATTCAGAAATTGACCTGTAGGCAAGCACAAGAAAGAACAGGGGGCCCACAAGTAGGCCCAGCCACATACAGGTGGAGTTCCTCACTAAGGAGAGAATGATAAGCAAGGCTTGGAGAAGGTATCCACTTACGGAACCTGAAAAGCCTCACCCAGACTGCTTCCAGGCCTTCCCACTTCTGAGGGGCTCTTTGTAGGCAGGGCTTGTGGATGGCTAGAAATCAGAATAAGGCAGACAAAGCTGGTTCCAGTTATGATACGTCAGCTCATGTACCAAATCACACCCACCTAACTCTGCAGGTTCTACTTTGGAAAACCCTTCCATGTCCTACCCGGTTACTCTAGTGTTCATGCTGGAGTGTCCTCTCTCCACACAGCCAGTCCCTAAGGTCTCTCTTCTTAACGGTGCTTCTACTCATACCCTCCTCTCTTGTCATCAAGCCCTGTTTAGTCCCTCCTCTCTCACTTGGAACATTGCCACTTGCCAAGCCACAGGCTGGCTTCCTGAAAATGTCACCAAAACAATCTGGTCGTAAGAGCAGAGTCTACTGCTGACGGCAGCGATGGAGAGCTCCATCTCCGGGCTCCTGATAGCATCTCAGAGGGAGGAGGGTCAAGTCGGGCTATTGCTGAGGTTTTCAATTCTGCTTGAGTTGGGTGTGATAGTGTGGGATCTTGGATAATGACAGTATAAAATGGTGTAGGATTGGAGGAAACAGCAAAGGTGAGGATTTTGAGGCCAAGGGTTCAAACAGTCCTGGGGTATAAACTGACATTTGATGCTTTTTATTTATTGCAACATTCTTGGGCCTTAGACAATGTTCCTGGAGTGAAAAATGAAGTTATTTGCAACTTTTACCTTCCAGGGCAAGAGTTTTCTGAAATAGTAAAGTGGTGTGGATGAAGACCATGTGGGTTCAGATGAAGTTGCTTCTCACCTCCTTCCCTCAGGTCTCTCACTCTTCTGATAACAGCAATGACAACAACAGCAATAACAGTAGCAGCAAATACTTAACTCTATGTGCCAAGCGCTGTCCTAAGCATTTTACAAATATTAGCACGTTTAATCCTCACCGTAGTCTTATGGCGTGTACAACTGTTGTTCACATTCTACTAATGTAGGAATAAAGCAGTTCAGAGAGGTCAAGTTACTTGGCCAAGTCACACACTCTGACAGTGGAGGCACTGTCAGAGTGATGTATCAGAAATGAAAATTTGGTAATTTCACACCCTTGCATAGCCCTTTCAATGACTCCCTATTGCCTCAAAGATAAAATCCTGATTTCTTCAAATGGCGCCTGAGGCCCTCCCTGATCTGGCCTCTGCCCATCTCTCCATACCTTCTGTTCTGCACATGATGCTCTGTCCATTTGGACCACATGTGGTTTTCTGAACACATGATGCTATTTCATGTCTCCTTGAATAGGACTCCTCTGGGGTCTTTGCCCCTGGTGTCATCTCAGTAAGCATCTGCTAAACAGTGGTCTGAAGGAACCATCTCTTCTCTCAATTTCAGCCCGTGTGCTTTGTCCACACTTACAATGGACTGAGAGTAAGAGGGTGCTGGGGTTTCTACATCCATCTTGCAGGAAGCAAGAGGGTTCACCAATGTTGAGAAAGCAAGTGGAGAAAGGGAGAGTTGCAGATTTTGTCGTAGGGCTGCCCTTTGAGCCCTGGAGCAACCTGAGCCCAGGCTTGTTCACTCATAGGACCCAGTAGATTCTGACTTTTATTGCTTGAGAGAGATCGAGCTGGGTTTTTGAAAGCAGTTACTTCAGAAAAGGTCCTCTTTCACACTGTACACTCTCCTAGAACACGTTTCTCCAGGCTTTCAGACCAGAACGTCCTCACCTCTTAACACTCAACGCAGGCATCATCTCCCCTATGATAAGGTCCTTCCTGACCATCAGTGTTTTCCTTCTCGCTTATATACATCATCACTGTGATCTCTGGCTTCCATATTACCCTGTACAGAGTTTATCGCCACCATCTAAAATAAACTTGAACTCACTCATATACCTGTATGTGTAGTTTCATATATTAAAAAAAAATAGACTTTATTTTTTAGAGCAATTTTAGGTTTACAGCAAAACTGGGTGGAAAGGACAGAGTTTCCCTTTATCCCCCGCCCCCTGCCCCCATCCTTCCCCACTATCAACTTCCTGAACCAGAGTGGTTCATTTGTTATAACAAATGAACCTGCATTGACATATCACCATCACCCCAAATCCATAGTTTGTATTTGGGTTCCCTCTCAGTGTTATATATTCTTTGGGTTTTGACTAGTGTATAATGACATGTATCCACCATTTCAGTATCATGCAGAATGGTTTCACTGTTCTAACAGTCCTCTGTGCTCTGCCTATTCATCCCTCCCCTCCATCCCTAGCAACCACTAATCTTTTTACTGTCTCCATAGTTTTGCCTTTTCCAGAACATCCTATAGTTAGAATCGTACAGGATATAGCCTTTTCAGATTGGTTTCTTTCATTTAGTCATATGCATTTAAGTTTCCTCCATGTCTTTTTATAGCTTGATAAACTTTTCTTTTTAGCATTGAATCATATTCCATTGTCTGGTGTACCACAGTTGATTTATCCATTCGCCTACTGAAGGATGTCTTGGTTGCTTCCAAGTTTTGGTTAATTCTGAATAAAACTGCTGTAAACATCAGTGTTCAGGTTTTCTGTGGACATAAGTTTTCAGTTCCTTTGGGTAAACACCAAGGAGCGTGATCGCTGGATTGTATGGTAAGACTATGTTTAGTTTTGCAAGAAACGTCCAAACTGTTTTCTGAAGTGGCTGTACCATTTTTGCACTCCCACCAGCAATGACTGAGAGTTCCTGTTGCTCCACATCCTCACCAGCATTTGGTGTTATCAGTGGTCTGGATTTTGGCCGTTCTTAAAGGTATGTAATAATTTTTCATTGTTTTAAATTTGCAATTCCATAATGATATATTATGCGGAGCACCTTTTCACACGCTCATTTGCCATCTGTATATCTTCTTTGGTGAGGTGTCTGTTCAGGTCTTTAGCACATTTAAAAAATTGGATTGTTGATTTTCTTATTGTTGACTTTTAAGAGTTCTTGGTATATTTGGGATGACAATCCTTTATCAGTTGTGTCTATTGCAAATATTTTCTCTCGGTCTGTGACTACATTTTTTAACATAAAAATGCATATTAAAATGTTAAATTAATAGCTGATATTGCTTTTCGGGGGCAGGGACAGTGTACCTTCATTTTTGTATTTCCAGGCCTAGCGCAGAGTGTGACATACAGTTGGTTCTCACTAAATATGTGGTAAATGAACAAAGACAGTTAATTTGCTTAATTTTTTTTTTTTTTTTTGGCCGTACCGTGCAGCTTGTGAGATCTTAGTTCCCTGACCAGGGATTGAAACCATGCTTCCTGCATTGGGAGTGTGGGGTCTTAACCGCTGGACCACCGGGGAAGTCTCTAATTTGCTTAATCTTGAATAACCTCTCTTAAAGGAAAAAAATCTTCTTTTAGATATATTTTTTCCTCTCAAATAGAAACCATAACAGTAGAAGGGGAAAAAACTCACAACATCTCACCTTTGGTTTAATTTGGCTTGTCTTTATATTCACTGTGAAATGAAACCTTACTGAAAATGAAATGCTGCACCTGAATTCAAGTATTCTGTCATTTTGTCCCTGCCCACAAATATTTGTTCAGGAAATACGATTTTTAGGAATCTGGTGTTCTTTGCTCACTGGCTGAGCACGTGACCGAGGAAACTGGAGAGCAGATCCAACCAATCCTGAGTGTGCTGTCACAGAGTTGGGGTCTTGGGCAGGTCAAGTTTCCCTTCGTTCCCCAGAGAAAAGAAGGGAGGCGGAGGGCGCAGTGCATGTTCATGGGCCCTGGGATGCATTTTTTCCCAAGCCCTTTATAGAAATTCACAAAGGGGGTCAGGGTACACCTGTTTCCTATGAAGCTGGACTGTACTTTGTATGAGATGCAAAGAAGGAAATAGGGATGGGTAATGCAAATAGGAAAAATAGGTGTCTAAAAACTTGGGGAGAAAAAAATACATGCTTTCTTGGCTTCGGATGAGTAACAACAAACCAGTGGGACAGGAGAGAGAAAAGCCTTCCCCAGGGATCTTTCCACACACCTCCTGCACGGTAGGCCGACTGTGTGTGTGGGGGTGACATGATTCGGTACTGCTGTGTCATTTCAACAGTGGAATATGGCAGGAGTGCAGCGTCTGAGGGTGAGAAATTGCCTACTGTGATTGTTATATCCATCCATGTAAGCAGGTTTGCCTCAACCTGGGCATGATTGACATTTTGGGCCAGATAATTCTTTGTTATGGGGGTGGAGTCTGTTCTGTGCATTGTAGGATGTTTAGCAACATCCCTGGCCCCTATGCACTAGATGCCAGTAGCAGTCCCCCTCCCTGGTTGTGACAACCAAAGATGGCTCTAGGTATTGCCAAATGTCCCCCAGGAGGCAAAATCGCTGTTGCTTGAGAACCACCGATTTACAGGAAGAATTCAGTTCCCATCACAGTGCCTGGGAAGAGTGTCTTGTATGTGAAAAATCACTGACTAAGGTATTAGATTCACTCTGGTGGACCAAATATTCATGGTTTCTGCCCATGTGATGCTTAAATCTGATGGATGAGAAGATGGGTGGATGGATGTAGGGTGACTCAATAGGTAGATGTGATTTCTCTTAGTAATCATCCAGTGTTTAAGAAAAAGAGTCATCCAGGCTACTACCTTTCTAGCCAATCATGGGAGGTAAAAGCAACCCTTGTGTGAAGGGAGATCAAGTAGTTGACAACCAGAGCCTAATGACCTGGGAAAAAAAAGTTATCTTTTTAAAAAAATTGAGGTAGAGTCTATCATATAAGCTTCAGGTATACAGCTTAGTGATTCACGTTATTTAAAGATTATACTCTATTTATAGTAATTATAAAATATTGGCTACATTTCCTGTGTTGTACAGTATATCCTCGTAGCTGATTTATTTTATACAGGGCTTAGCATTTCTTGACTCTGGATAAAGTGACCACAAATTTCTTTGGCTTTCACACTCACAATAATGCTACCCACTCTGCTTTTAAAAAAAAAATCTGTCATCGTCTCATGAATCCCCAAATTTAGCTGCTTTCCCATCTTTTCCATAGCTTCATCACGCACTACAGGTGTTACTTTAGCACTTTCCCGAGTGGCCTCGCCCAGAGATCAGCAGATTTTCTCTTCCTTTCCTGGATGTTGATTCATTAACACTGGACTCGCGGCCAACAGCACTGTTAACTTGTGCCTGAACCAAGCTTCTCTAACTTGTTTTCTCTGTAAGGCACATCCCGGCCTTCTGGCACCTCAGGGACATTAGATAGCACTTCAGCACTGCTGGGGGGATGGCCTGGGCTGGGGGGGTGGAGAAGTGGTGGCAAAGAAAAACGCACAAAAATGCAAAAAGCATGGCACTATTAGACCGCAAAAGGGACACTTGTTTACAGTGTTAAAGCCGAAAGGAGAAAACAGAGCCTCGCCTTTTTTCCACCTCAGCTAGGAATGTGCATGTTGGATGACTGAGATTTTTCGCTTCTCTGTACATGTTGACGAGTGATCGTAAAAGTGCCACAAGTAATGCTTTTGGGATCACGAATACATTTTAGTGAGTATGTGAATTTGCAAATACAGAATCCACGAATAATGAGGATTGATGGTATCTATATTTTTAACAAGTTCCCTATGGTATTGTGATACACAGCCAAGTTGAGGAAACTCTGAATTACATAATTTGTGAATGTGAGGTAGTGCTTCTATTTGTGACAGTGCAAAAATTATAAAATTTTCTAAAGACATTTAGGTTTACTGTCCTGCCCCAATTAAAAAAAAAAAAACTTTAAAGCTATGCCTACGCCTTGTGCTGCAACTGTGGCTGTTACCATGGGTTGAGCTTCTGTCGAGGAAATAATTTTTATTCTTTCGACCTTAGGTAAACAGAGAGATTAAAAAGAATCTTCTTTGTGATGGAAGTGTACAAAAATTAGGTACCACTGCAGAATTAAGATAGGAAAGGAAGCACAACTGGAATAATCTTTCACTTTAGGAAAATCAACTGATACTAAAGGAGCAAAGATCAGTGTATGGTCAATATTTCTTTTTATAGTTGATGATCAGGAGAAATGAGATACTATCGTCATTTTTTTTCTCCCTAAATTGAAAACAGAGGATCAAAAGATTCCTTGAATATGACATCTCCCTTTACTTCCTTTCAGCACTACCATGATCACAGTTACTTTCGATGCCAATTATCGTGTATTATTTGTCTCTCCTGCAGAATGTAAACACATTAGGGATTGTGTTTTTCTAATTCACCACCATGTCCCTGATACCTGGTACAGGGCCAGGTGCATAGTAAATGTTCAAAAAAAATGTGGTTGAACACATGTTTCTGAACGAGAAGGGAAAGGGGAAAGTGAATAAATACTTGTTGAACACTTACTTTATGCTAAGCAAGTTACTATTCCATTTATTCCTCACAAGCCTGTATGATAGATATTTTGACTCCTGTTCAATAGGTGAGAAAAACCAAGGCTCAGAGACGCTTTGTAGGAAACCTGTGTCACTCCATCAGACATTACTAGTTGCCAGCTTACCTTCCATCTCCCCTTCTTCCTTGCTGGTAGAGCCTCAATTGTGCTGAGTATATAGCACATCCCCTTACCCCTAACCCTTCCATGCTTTAAAAGGAAGGCATTCTTAGCCCACATTCCAAATGTAAGTCCTGATGAATTTAAGACAATTGGGGTAAAGTTGTTCCCTTTGTAAGTGATTAATTTGGGGGTTGGCATGTGACTCAGTTCTAACTAATGCTGGGGGTTGGATATCCTGAAAAAGATTTAGAATTCCTAAGGGGACATTGAAAAAGGCAGAATCTCTGGATTTGGTGTTTCCTGGATATGATGCCTGGAATAAATACAGTCATCTTGTGACCTGAAATAGCAAAGTGGAGAAGCTGAAGAACCAGGGTTTGTGATGACATGAGTAAGCCTCTGAGTTAACTAACCTCAAAGTTACCCCACCCCTGGACTTGTCAGATTAGAAAATACATTTCTATATTTTTTCAGGCATTTTGAGTCAGGGTGGTATTTCCAGATGAAGACATCCAAACTGACATAATCAGGTACCTGGGAGTGGCAAGCCCAGATTTTTTCCTACATCTGGCTCTGTAGTCTATGTGCTTTCCACTCTACTCCACTATCTTTCAGAAAGTGAAATCATTCAAAACAAGGGCCAGAAACTTCTGAGTCCCAAGGGGAACTGAATAATGGGCATTGTTCTAAACCATTCAGCTGTGCACTCTAGCATATTCTCATACACTTGACAGAATTATTCACTGTACAGATATACGTGAAGTAAGTACAACGTGATGCTTAAGTATATTTTAACTTGTATTTTCTTCTGTAATTGTCCCTGTCTTTCCATATGAATCCTGAATTCTCTGAGGGCAGCACACATGCCTTGTTTTTCCATAAATCTCTGTCTGTCAGTTTCTTTTTTCATTCTAACGGATAGAAACACAAAAGTGAATTAACTCAAACAGTGAAGGATGAAGTTCTAGCTCCAAACCTCAAGCAGGGTGGAGCTGGCCTCATGCATGAATGAACCCAGGAACGGCTTGTGACTCCTACACAAATCAGGGTTCAGCAGCTCACAAGGTTTTCCCTGGAACTTTATGCCTTCACGTTTCCTTACTTGGTGGAGAACCAAGTAAGGCCATTTCCACATCACAGTCAAACAGCTCCTGACACGTGAGAAAGGCAAGACTCTACTTCAGCTTCTACAGAAGCATCCTGGAGAAGCCTCCCGATTGGTTGGGCTTATGTCCCATGGCCCTTCCTGGACCAGTCACTGTGGCTAGGGCCAGTCACATTGGCTCACCCTGGGCTCTGTGTCCACTCCTGTGTTCAGAGGGGTGGATGTCTTAAAGGGAAGAATTCTGGACAGAAAGGAAAAGAGCTACCCCATCCTCCCAGGGCTTCTTCCCAGGCTCCTAGGTTAGCACTGGGTAAATAGTAGTCACTATAAATACCTAGGGAGCTTGTGAACACAAACTTGTCTCTCACTGGTGACAAATGAACACACATACACACACACACACACACACACACACACACACACACACACATACAGAGTGCACCCTTACAAGCTCTTTCCCAGTTTCAGAACTCCATGCAGACACTATGGGAAGAGCTTCTGTGCCCACATTTTAGAGTTGGGAACTTTTTACTCCCAGCCCTTGATGGTGATCTTGATGATTGCCAGATAGCACGGATTTTACCCCCCGCGCCCACCCCCCATCCCGGGTCCCCAGAAGGAACGTAGCAGGGAGAAAACTCCACAGTACCAAATGCCGCATGTCAACCTGCTCGACAGCACGCAGCCTCGGCGCCAGTAACATGCCTTTGCCTGCCTGCTTTGGGATTGAGGATTCTCACTTTTGAACCATTTAGCCCCCAACCTTTCCTCACAGCACATTCAAGCCTGTTCAGTCTCCAGCATGGGAAACAAGAGAGGGGGCAGTAATCACTGAGGAACTTGGATGCCCTGGGGACCCAGGCTGAACATGATAAAATCCCAGGGAACACTGATCTCCCAGCTCACCTGGCCTCGTGCCAAATGCAGGAGAGCCAAGGAAGGGAGGAAGCCATCCTACTTTCCTTTCCTTGTTCACAGACTAGTAAATAATACGGTGAATAGTGACATGCTGGAAACAAAGTGCGTAGTCCAGTTTCCACGTGGATCTATCAGCCCAGGTAATGACGCGAGAATCTCGGCCAGTCATTGCTCAGAACAGCCAGAGACAATTTCGATCTTGAGTTCTTAAAGGACAGTTTTGGTTTCTTTACCTACTTTATGCAAGAATCATGTATAAATTTTATAGTTGGAAAAAATACTTAGTATTAATTTAAAGTAAGGTATGTTAGTATTGGCTTTTCCTTCACTGAAATTTTTCGTAGGAGGGAATAATACCTCTGTTGATATGGAGATCATCTTTGACATAAAAAGTGACTCCAGCAAAAGGCTTTTCTGTCTCTCTCAATGAAGAGCAAACCAAAGAATTCAAAAGAGTAAGAATATTTGCACCTCACCTTTTTTCCCCTCTATATTAGCTTCCCCTTTGTATTGTACTGCTGTTGTAACAAATTACTGCAAACTTAGTGGCTTAAAATAACACAAGTGTATTCCCTTATGGTTCTGGAAGCTAGAAGTCTGAAATCTGTTTCACTTAGCTAAGGTCAAGGTGTCCACAGGGCTGTTTCCTTCAGTGTCTTAAAGGAGAATTTGTTTCCTTCCCTTTTCTGCCTGGGCTGTATTCCCTGCATTCATTGGCTCCCGGCCATCTTCAAAACCAGCAGAGTAGCATCGTCAGATCTGCTTCTCTCTGACTGATTTCCCCTGTGTCCCTCCTTAAGGGCCCTTTGAGCACATCAGGCCCACCCAGGGTAATCTGAGACAATCCTCCACGCCAAGGCCTTTAATTTAATCACATCTGCAATGTCATTTGCCATGAAGATAACATATTCGCAGATTCTGGGGGTTAGGATGAGGATATCTTTGAGGGTTGTTATTCTTGATTCGTCCTAGTACACCCTTTTACTAAATTAACAATATAAATCAAGGAGAATTGATGAATCAAGCGATATTTATTTTAGATTAGTGAAAAATTACTGAAAACATATAACCCGTCAGGTGCTCCTCGTTGAGCTCCACAGTTTTTCTGTTAAAATTTTGTTGCCTGGAAAAAAAACCACACTAAAGAGCTAAAAATTTCTTTGAAGTGCAGTGTACAATAAAGTACACCTACCTTCAGTACAGCTGGGTTAATTTTTGCATACGTGTGTGTGTTTGTAAAGCCATACCCACATCGGTATACCAAAACCAGTCTAGCACCTCTGAGGTCTCCCTCACGCCCTTGCCAGTCGGCAACCTCCCACTTTAGTAGCCTCTGTTCCAACGGCAGCCACTACAGCTTTGTTTTCACCTGTTCTTCAACATACAAACGTATGAACCCTTCTGTATTTGCTTCCTTTCGCTCAATACAATATCTCTGGAATATATGCATGTTGATGCAGGTAGCAGTAGTTTCTCCTTTTTTTTTTAAAATTATTATGAATACCATAGTATTTTTGTATCCATTGAATGAATACCCAACCTTTTATCCATTCTCCCTTTGATGGACATCTGGCTTGTTTCCATTTGGGCGCCATTATGAATAAACCTGCTGTGAACATATTTGTAAACTTTAAAAGTTTTAAATAGATGGTTAAAAAAAGAAACCATGTCCTCAGGCACTGTGGAAGACTTTGAAATTTGGTTCATCTGTTAAGATTGGGATCAAATATGCTCCCCTGGACCAAGAAGTCTTCTTCCACCCCAGTGAGTATCAGGGATTTGGGCCTCTACTCTCCCATGTCCATGTACGGCATCCCTCCATGTCCTCACCTGGAAAAGAAAAGAAAGTCACAGTGAACAATTTGGGGGGTTCCCTTTGAGAAAAAACTTTTGCATATACTTCTCTGTAAACATATATATGCTTATGTTTGTTTATACAAAGGAATTATACTCTACAAAGTTTTCTGTACCTTGTTCCTTTCACTTATTGATAAATTTGTATGTATTTGGATATCAGTATAAAGCATTGTTGTTTTTAAGGGCTATATAACATGGATGAATTATAGTTTAAGGAGACTCTCCAGTTAAAGGACATTTAGGTTGTTTCCAGTCTTTTTCTGTAATAGATAATTTTTCAGTGAATATCTTTGTATATTTTGGGAAACAGTTTAAAACATATCCATAGGATTCCTAGCAATAATATTATAGGTTTAATAATATTTACTTTTTAAATGTTGATAAAATTGCCAAATTATTTTCCAAAGATTTGTACTGTTTTGACCTCTTAACAAAAGAATATGAAAGTACCTATTTCTCGTATTCTAACCAACCCTGAGCATCATCAAACTTTAAAATGTTTGCTGTCTGCTAGAGGAAAACATAATGATGCCTTAATTTGCATTTTTGGAGGATAATAGTTAAAATTCTTTTTCTTCCAGTTTTATTGAGATATAATTGATAAACAGCACCGTACAAGTGTAAGATGTACAGCATAGTGATTTTGAATTACATACCTCATGGAGCAATTACCATAATAAGTTTAGTGAACATCCATCATCTTATATAGGTACAAAATAAAAGAAAAGTATGATACACACACACTCATACACATACAATGGAATATTACTCAGCCATAAAAAAGAAAGAAATCTTACCATTTGCAACAAGATGGATGAACCTAGAGGGTATTATGCTAAGTGAAGTAAGTCAGAGAAAAACAAATACTAAATGATTTCATTTATATGTGAAATCTAAGAAACAAAACAAATAAAGATAACAAAACAGAATCATAGATACAGAGAACAAACAGGAGGTTGCCAGAGGGGAGGAGGTGGGGGAATGAGCCACATAAGTGAGAGACGTTAAGAGGTACACACTTTCAGTTATGAAATAAATGAGTCATGGGGATGAAATATACAGCATGGGGAATATAGTCAACAGTAGTATAATACCTTTGTATGGTGACAGATGGTAACTAAACTTACCATGGTGAGCATTTTGTAATATATGGAAATATCAAATCACTATGCTGTACATCAGAAGCTAACCTCGTGTTGATTTCTTTTTTTTTTTTTTTTTTAGTATTTATTTGGCTGCACTGGGTCTTAGTTGCAGCTTGTGAGATCTTTGATCTTCGTTGCAGCATGCGTGATCTTTAGTTGGGCATGTAGGATCTTAGTTGCGGTGTGTGGAATCTAGTTCCCTGACCAGGTATCAAACCCGGGTCCCCTGCATTGGGAGCACGGAGTCTTACCCACTGCACCACCAGGGAAGTCCCTGATTTGTATTTCTTTATGAGTGTGACTTAGGTTTCTTTTACTTTATATTACTTCTGTAAACTCTACTGTTATAAATTCTGACCCTTTTAAAATTAGGTTGCTTCATACTCAGTTTTTTTATTTATGAGATCTAGCTTTGAGATGTACTTAAATTTCTATTCATTAAATTTGGTATAGAATGGAAACTTGTTCAAAACCTGAAAGTCTCAAAACAATGCACTTTGAGCCACTTTTCCTTTTTTTAAAAAAAAAAAGTTTAATGTAATAGAAATCTCCTGGTCACATGAAGGTCATCTAAATTTTTTGACACTCATTTTTCTATAATCACTGTCAAAATCACTTTTCATCTTTTCCTTCTTCTCTTTTCTGGCTTTTAAAATTTTTCATTCATCAACTCATTGATGCCACATTTAACATTAAGTAATACATAAAGCATTTCCTCTCATGTAGCAACGTTCTACTTGTCATGGGACTATCAGAAATGGAATGAAGTTAGCCAAAGTGTTCTTTGGGCAGGTGTCTCTATCTGCAATTCCATTAATCCTGCAACCCCCATAAACTTCACCTTCCATTGTGGGCTCTAAATAACCCTAAACCAGGAGGATTTTAATCATTCTTCCTCTCTCATTTCCTGATAGTGAGAATTCTTTCCAGTGTTTTACCTTTCTTGGATTTCTGTGCAAGGAAACTGGTCTTTCATAAAAACAAGTGCAGGTTTAGCTGTAAGGATGTTTCTCCCAGCATCATTTGGGTTTGAAATAATCCAAATATTCAAATAAAGGGGAACAGCTAAATAAATTCATTCATCTTTATCATGAAATGTTCAGCAGTCATTCATGTGATGGTATAGACCACAGTCTTCAAACTGTGCTCCCCAGATCAGTTGCGTCAGCATCAACTTGTTAGCAGTGCAAATTCTTGCCCCTCCCACCAACTACTAAAGTGGAGACTGGGCAACTGAGTGGGTGAAGACCGAGCACCTTGTGTTGTATGGAGCTCTTCACGTGCACGATCCAGTGTGAGAACCATTGTAGTAGACAGAAATTTACTGACATGAAAAGAGGGCCGCCATAGAATGAGTTAAATAAAAGCAGATTACAAAAAGAGTATCTACAGCAAGATCCTACGTTTGGAATATGCATACATATATATGAAATGTACAGAAACAGATATGAACATTAAAATGTTGACAGTGGTAATCACTGGGTGGGGAGGTTACAAGTGATTTCATTTTTTAAAACATTTTATTTGTACTTTCAAGCATTTTTACGGTGAATACAAATTACTTATGTAATATTAAGATAGAACAAAATAAATATTCTCCATTTGGAAAGGTTTGGCAGACGAGAGGGACCCATCTGTGCCCCTGAGTTTCACTTTCCACTTGGGGAGTGTCTTTATTTCTGCGACCATCAGCAGACTGGTATGTGGAGAGCAGCATTTTCTTCTAAATCTCTCAAGCAGACAGAAACAAAATTGCTCTGACTTCCTTAATATGGCTGGAATTTTAAAAAACATCTTGCCAAACATACTAAAAGATAACTGAAGATGAATAAGCCAGGAAATACGAGAAACATAAATTTCAGATCCTAGCACAGCTACCTGCTCCTTTTTGCATTTCATATTTGGCACGAGATGTTTCTATATTGTGGCTGTCAGAGCAGGATATCTCCGTAAACACTTCCTCATCCAGAGTTCTTCTGAAGCTACAGTCCCAGCTTCACATCTGAAGGCTGCATTTCCTCCTAAGTGATTGGCAGGACTCACGTTAGGCATGATTGATGAGCCCATGCTTCATGCACGACCCTGACTTTTATTTTGGGCGTTTGACCTTGCGTGGACTCTATATGCGTGAATATGCAATCGCTTTGTAACAGATATAACCTCCTAGTCACATCCTTCCACAAAAGTCAGGAGTACAAAAATATAACTTTAATTTGCAATAAGTCAGTTTTACGTACAAGATCGTGGCTCCCATTTCTATCTGAAAGAAACATTTAAATTTGTTATTTCTGTGAATAAATTTCTTCGTTCTTGAGGAAGAGCCCAAGCTCTTGACTTTTTGGATCCTTCAGAGTTAAAAAACAGCTATCCCATTAGGGGGATGCCTTTTTCCAGGGTTTTCCTTCCTCATCTCCTTCCCTCTCAATTGGTTCTAAATTCCTGGATTCTTACGCCATTGCCAGTAATTGAGAGTGAGGAAGGAATCTCCTTGCTTCTGGGTCTTTCTCTCTCTTGGGCCTCTGTTGGCCTTTGGCTCCCAGTGTTTCCTTGGCATTCGTGCGATACCCAGGGTGTTGTAAGTCATGGCAGATCTGCATGTGTGGATTAGAGCGTTGGGACCCATGCAGATGCCACTGCCTTATGGTGACTATAACTTATTTAAGAATACTTAGCCTAAATTTTGTGACATTTTGTATCTGCTTATTAGGTTAAGCCAAAACCTATGAAGTAATCCAGAACGTGTAGTCAAAGAGCGATTAGCTAGGATTAAATCGGAGAAGGTGGCTTTGTCAAAGCGATAGTTGGTTAATCAGCACAGTGAATGTCAGAAAGGGGATTTTATTGGAGAAACCAGTAACTTAGTTTATTAGTAAACTTTATTACTTAGCATTGATGATTCATAGAGATGAGGTCTCATTGGTGATGCTAAAGGTATTCAAAATATGCGGACTGGCTAAAAATACCTTAAAGAGACTCCTTACTCTTGTGTGAACAGTGGGTGAGCCTTCAGGGAAACCTAAAATCTGGCTTGATCCCTGAGTGGTCCTTTGTCCAGCTAGTGGTGTAGGAGGATTTCTGAATGATGCCAATGAGGAAGCATAGACTCCTGCTTCTGAAGAGTCTGCCACCTGTGAACATTTCCCACAGTGTGATTGGATCACCTGAAGGGTTGAGAGGAGCTGAAATCTCATCGAGCTAACAGGAGAGTGCCAACTCTTCAATGACCACTGATGAATATTTGTGTAACAAACATCTGTATGGGTGGCAGAATTTGGCCTGCGGCTGCTTTCCCTGTACCCTGATAGGTGATGAGGGTGTAGGTAAATCTCACTTCCTCAGACTTCTTTAATGGCTAGTATTTTCCAGCAGAAACAACCTAAAAGATTTATGGACTCATGATTCTCCCCATCCTGGGTGGACGCAGCACAGCTGTAACGCAGGATTAGGGTGGAAGGCACTACAGTGCTGTTGGACACCAGGAGGGGTTGAGATTTTGGGAACAGCACCTAGACAGAAAAGCTGAAGTAGATGCCGTTAAAGGAACATTGGTGGGGCATCTCCTGGGTGGCTTCCTGTCAGTGGAAGTTAATAAAGGGGTAACACAAGCACTATTTATAGTAACCAGGACATGGAAGCAACCTAAATGTCCATGGACAGAGGAATGGATAAAGATGTGGTGCATATATACAATGGAATATTACTCAGCCATAAAAAGGAACAAAATAGTGCCATTTGCAGAGATGTAGATGGACCTAGAGATTGTCATACTGAGTGAAGTAAGTCAGACAGAGAAAGACTAATACCATATGATATCACTTATATGTGGAAACAAACTTATGTAGAAAACAAACTTATGGTTATGAGGGATAAATTGGGAGATTGGGATTGACATATACACACTACTATATATCCTATGTTTAAAGTAGATAACTAATAAGGACCTACTGTATAGCACAGGCAACTCTACTCAGTACACTGTAATGGCCTATGTGGGAAAAGAATCTAAAAAAGAATGGATATATGTATATGTATAATTGATTCACTTTGCCGTACACCTGAAACTATACTCCAATAAAAATTTAAAAATAAAGGGGCGGCACAAAGGGCTCTAGCCTTGTTCCTGAGCAAGTGGAAGGGGTCTCCAGAAATAGCTGGGGAAACTTTGGTAAGTGTGCTGCGATCCCATGACTCTGTGGATGGGGCCCACCCAGCCGGCGAAATGTGAGCACGATCATGTTAATGCAATGCAAGACATTAGGGTTATGTTTTCTTAGGCCTTTGAGCCAACACATTAGTAACCGCCAGTGCTGCATTAAGACTTTCATGGCCCCTCAGCACTTATGCCTTCGTGGGTTCCTTCCTCCATAAAAAAAATGTTAACAATTACATTTTACAACTGCATGAGTATAAAGATGAATATAATCCAGACTGGGTTCATTATAATATGGTCACTTTTTTTTCTTTTGATTTTGAAAGAAATAAAAATTAAATCATTTTTGTGGGTCTCTAAATCATCGTGTGCCCCAGGCGCTTTGCCGGCTGTGACTAATGGATACGTTGTCCCTGGTAACCGCTTTCCTCTATTTTTTTTTTTTTTTCTCCAGCAACTTTCTCCTCTTCTCTCACTTACGGCCCCTTCTGACTACTTCATTGATCTCTATCCAAATCGGCCTTTTCGCTGACACTGGAAAGCTGCCTGTAAGCTGGCTATGTTTAATCATTTGCCAGCTATTTCAGTTTAAAAAGACACACACTCATTAAGTTATCAACTTGTTGTTTTCTAAAATGGATTTGCTATTTTGGAAAAAATATACCAACTATTCACTCCAAATGTTTTTTCTTAAAAGCGGAGAGCTGTAGTTTTCTATGGGGTACCTGTGCATCAGCCCTAAAAACTTCTAGTTTTTTTTTTTTTTTTTCCTAAATTCCAAACCCAGGTTGTTTGCGTAGGTTCAGGAACCAGGGAGTGCAGTTCTTTGGGCTCTGACATCCAGGAAACACCAGAGTCAACCAAGTCAACGTACTTAACCTTCCCGCCAACCTGCCCTTGAGCCACCCCTTGCTCTAGTTGCTCCTTGACGGGAAGGTGCTGTCAAAAAGTTGACTCTTGGGCTTCCCTGGTGACGCAGTGGTTGAGAGTCCGCCTGCCGATGCAGGGGACATGGGTTCGTGCCCCGGTCTGGGAAGATCCCACATGCCGCCGAGCGGCTGGGCCCGTGAGCCATGGCCGCTGAGCCTGTGTGTTCAGAGCCTGTGCTCTGCAACGGGAGAGGCCACAACAGTGAGAGGCCCGCGTACCGCAAAAAAAAAAAAAAAAGTTGACTCTCAGATGAAAAACGAAACAAAATAGAAACCCATGATGCTCTCAGAAAAGAACTATTTCCTTAGATTTCTGTATTTGTTCTCTGCATTTCTTACGTTATACTGACAAAGGTTAAATGGATAAGATTGATTTCTTTAGGAGAGGGGTAACATTAGCCCACCCACAGTTCTGAGGCAGGTTGAATGTAGAAAACCAAAAGTAGAATATTCTTTTTTTTTTTTTAATTATTTTATTTCATTTATTTTTGACTGCGTTGGGTCTTCGTTGCTGTGCGCGGGCTTTCTCTAGTTGTGGCAAGCGGGGGCTACTCTTCGTTGTGGTACGTGGGCTTCTCATTGCAGTGGCTTCTCTTGTTGTGGAGCATGGGCTCTAGGCGCGTGGGCTTCAGTAGTTGTGGCACGTGGGCTCAGTAGTTGTGGCTCGTGGGCTCTAGAGCGCAGGCTCAGTAGTTGTGGCACACGGGCTTAGTTGCTCCACAGCATGTAGGATCTTCCCGGACCGGGGCTTGAACCCGTGACCCCTGCCTTGGCAGGTGGATTCTTAACCACTGCAGCACCAGCGAAGTCCCAAAGAATGTTCTTTTAATCCGCTGGAAATATCAAGGATGAACCAGAAAAAAACCAATTACTGATATAAGATAGAGAGTGATATGTAGAAAGTTTGATTTGCGTATGTATGAGTCTTCCAAGAACTTTGAAACTCATCATCATCCCTTTTGTAGGGTTAAAGTGATCATTAAGAACAGAATGGCAGTAGTTTGACTCTCACTTGCCCCTCTAGTTTCATGTCTTACACGTTATTCCCTGTACCTTATGCTCCATCTGCCTCAAAGTTTTCATTATTCCCTGAGTATAAGAATATACCCTCTTTCAGCTCAGCAGCACGTGTCCCTGCTTCTGCCTCGCGTGTCCCCCCTCCCCTGACACTTGCTCCCTCATCTGAGAACCTCCTCTCATCCTTCCAGACAGCTCACATGCGTCTCCAGCCCCTGGGCTCCCAAGGCAATCGGTTCACTCTTCTGTTGTGCCGCCTACCAAGGAAGATGGCAGTTCATCTGTTTAGAAGTCTGTCTTTTTTTTCCCCACCGCACCAAACTAAAATTGCCTTGAGGGCCCTGACCCTATTTTATATGTCTTTTGTATGTCTAACACATGGCATAATAGTCAACATGTAGTAAGCGTTCAGTAAAGGGGCCAAAGGAATGGTTTAACTAACAGAAACTGAATGAAGTCACTTCAGCCTTTCCTTATTGTTCAAAGCTTCAAGGGACGTAAATCAAATATAGTGAAATAACGCATAGGAGAGCGTTGGGCTGTAGGGGTTTAATCTCAGACTCTGGGGTTAGAGAAACAAGGTTTGAATGCCAGCTGTGTCACTTAGTAGCCACGTATCTTTGAGTAGGTAACTGTCTCCGCTTTTTGGTATCCTTATCTTTAAAATGGGGGTCATACTGGAACTTATCTCATGGGGTTTTTATGAAGATGAAATAAGATAGAGCATATCGAGTGATGTGCATGGTGCCAGGCCCACAGCAAGTGCTTGGTAAGTTTTCATAATGGGGGTGATGGAGAAGAAGGTGACTATGGTTACTAATATCGTGAATCTCACGAGGCGCATAATCTGACTCAGGAATTCACGCAGAAGGAAGCACAGAGAGATAAGGAGAGGAAACATACACAGAGCTGGAGGTCTTGGAGATAAGAAAAGGACAAAATGGAAAAAAATATTTGAAGATGTAAAACACGAATGAATACTTGCTTGAAATGAAAAAGTTTAGTCTACCAAATGAGAAAGTACATCTTGTCTTTAGGAAAAACCGAGAGAAGAAAAGTTGCTAAATGTCAAGACTAACGAAAGAATCTGATGGGCATCAAAGCAGACAAAACAAGGGTACAGAAGACACTTTCCGCCTGCTGCATGCATCTGCCCAGCAACGCTCAGTGCCAGAAACTAGCGACACAGTGTTTACATGTTCTCAGGAAAGCGTGAATCCAAGCTGCTCTATGTGTGCAACTCTCCCTGTTTACCTGGAACAGAGGGGTTACCTGGGACATAGGACTTTCAGTGCTAAAACCTGATAGTCCCAGATAAATGAGGATGGTTAGTTACTGTGTACACAGCAGTCATGAACTTTTCATGAAAAAAAAGTGATTTGAGGATTTAGAAAAAGAAGATTTGTTGGCAAAATCTAGCCAACGGAGAGAAGAATCAAAATTAAGAGGTCAGAAATAGAAAAGGCTTTGTGAAAGAAATGGTAATAAGTATCGACTATATTTATGTGTAAAATTAAAATGAAACTGCTGTGGAAGCTGTAAGCCAGCACCTCCTGTAAGTTTTATAAACCTTAACAAAGTACTATAACCATGCAAATAACAAATATTGAAAAGTAGAGAGAGAGGGGGAGTCAGGCGGTCCTGTACTGTGCTAATTTATCTTTCATAATAGGAAGTTGATTCTTGTTTGAAATTGAAACAAGTAGGGAAAAAAAAGAAAAAAACCCATGATGACCGCCACCTTCTTAATGGCTTTCCATCATGTTTTTACTGAGCCTCAAAAGGATCTTTTGGGAATGAACATACCTTATTGTAAGGAAACATTTATTTGCAGTTACACTTTAATTCCTTTTCTCCTTTTAAAGAAATACTAAATTTTAAACTTTTATCTTAAAAATAGCATTTATAGTACAGGCATACCTCATTTTATTGCACTTTATTGTGCTTCACAGATATTGCATTTTTTAAAATAAATTGAACGTTTCTGGCAACCTGGCATTGAGCAAGTCTATTGGCACCATTTTTCCAACAGCATTTGCTCACTTTGTGACTCTGTGTCATGTTTTGGTAATTCTTGCAATATTACAAACTTTTTCATTATTATTATATTTGTTATGGTGATCTGTGATCAATAATTTTTGATACTGTTATAACTGCTTTGGGGTGAGTGAACTGTTTCCATATCAGGTGGTGAACTTAATAAATGTTGTGTGTGTCTGACTGCTTTATTGACCGGCCTTTCCCCCATCTCTCTCCCTTTCCGCCGGCTTCCTGTTCCCTGAGACACAACAACACTGAAATTAGGCCAATTAGATATTAGGCCACAAATACAGTGGCCTCTAAGTGTTCAAGTCAGAGGAAGAGTTGCACGTTTCTCACTTTAAAGCAAAAGCTAGAAATGATTAAGCTTGATGAGGAAGGCAGGTCAAAAGCTGAGATAGGCTGAAAGTTAGGCCTCTTGCACCAAACATTTAGCCACGTTGTGAAGGCAAAGGAGACATTCTTGCAGGAAATTAAAAGTGCTACTCCAGTGAACACATGAATAATAAAGAAGTGAAACGTCCTTATTGCTGATATGATATGGAGAAAGTTTTGGTGGTCTGGATAGAAGGTCAAACCAGCCACAACATTCCCTTCAGCCAAACCCTAATCCAGAGCAAGGCCCTAACTCTCTTCAATTCTATGAGGGTTGAGAGAGGTGAGGAAACTGCAGAAGAAAAGCTTGAACCTAGAAGAGGCTGGTTCATGAGGTTAAAAAAAAGAAGCTACCTCCATGACATAAAAGTGCAAGGTGAAGCAGCAGGTGTTGATGCAGAAGCTGCAACAAGTTGTCCAGAAGATCTAACTAAGATATTAATGAAGGTGGCTACACAAAACAACAGATTGTCAATGTAGCTGAAACAGCCTCCTATTGGAAGAAGATACCATCTAGGACTTTCATAGCTAGAGAGGAGAAGTCAATGCCTGGCTTCAAAGCTTCAAAGGACAGGCTGACTCTCTTGTTAGGGGCTAATGTAATTGGTGACTTGAAGTCAGTGCTCATTTACCATTCTGAAAATCTTAGGGCTCTTAAGAGTTATGCTAAATCTGCTCTGCCTGTGTTCTATAAAAGGAACAACAAAGCCTGGGTAACAGCACATTGTTTACAACATGGTTGATTGAATGTTTTAAACCCACTGTGGAGACCTACTGCTCAGAAGAAAAGATTCCTTTCAAAATATTACTGCTCTTTGACAATGCACCTGGTTGCCCAAGAGCTCTGATGGAGATGTATAATAAAACGAGATTAATGTTGTTTTCATGCCTGCTAACTAACACAAAGTTCATTCTGCAGCCCATGGATCAAGGAGTCATTTCGACTTTCAAGTCTTATTATTGAAGAAATATACTTCATGAGGCTGTAGCTGCCATAGTAATGAGTCCTCTGATGGATCTGGGCAAAGTCAATTGAAAACCTCTGGAAGGGATTCATCATTCTAGATGCCATTAAGGACATTTGTGATTCATGGGAAGAGGTCCAAATATCAACATTAACAGGAATTTGGAGGAAGTTGATTCTAACCCTCATGGGTGATTTTGAGGGGTTCAAGACCTCAGTGGAGGAAGTAACTGCACATATGGTGGAAATTGCAAGAGAACTCCACTTAGAAGTGGAGCCTGAAGATGTGACTGAATTGCTGCAATCTCATGATAAAACTTGAATGGATGAGAAGTTGCTTCTAATGGATGAGCAAAGAAATTAGTTTCTTGAGATGAATCTACTCCTGGTGAAGATGCTGTGAAGATTGTTGAAATGACAACAAAGGATTTAGAATATTACGTAAACTTAGTTGATAAAGCAACCTGAAGGTTTGAGAGGAAAGAAGTTCTACCATGGATAAAATGCTGTCAAACATCATTGCCTGCTACAGAGACATTGTTCATGAAAGGAAGAGTCAGTGATACGGCAAACTTCATTGTTGTCTTATTTTAGGAAATTGCCACCGTGGCCCCAGCCTTCATAACTTACCACCCTAGTCAGTCAGCAGCCATCAACATTGACCTTCCATCAGCCAAAAGATTATGACTCGCTGAAGGCTCAGATGATGGTTAGAATTTTTGAGCAAAACAGTATTTTAAAATTAAGGTATGTACATTGTTTTTTTAGACATAATGTATTACACACTGAATGGACTACAGTATAGTGTAAACATGACTTGCATATGCACTGAGAACCAAAAAATTCATGTGACCCACTTTATTGTAATATTTGCTTTATTGTGGTGGTCTGGAGCCAAACCCACAATATCTCAGAGGCATATCTGTATATGCTTTTTATCTTTTGTCTATATTTCTCTCTTTATTTGCCTAGCTAGCCATATAGAAGTTCTGAGGATAGTGGTCACTAAATATTGAGATTTCTTGTTGTAAGGTGTTTGGATTTGGGATGGAGGTAGATAAAAATTCTTCTTTCTGCTTTTTCAGTATTTTTAAATTTAAAAAACACTGTGATGGTTAATTTTATGTGTCCACTTGGCTGGGCTACAGTACTCAGATATTTGGTCAACCATTATTCTAGATGCCTCTGTGAAAGTATTTCTTTAGATGAGATTAACATTTAAATCAGTGGACTTTGAGTAAAGCAGATTACCCTCCCTAATGTGGGTGGGCTTCATCCAATCAGTTGAAGGCCTTAATATAAAAAGACTGACCTCCCCAGAAAAAGAGGGAATTATGCCAGCAGACCGACTTTGGACTTGAACATCAACTCTTCCCTGGGTCGCCAGCCTGCTGGCATACCCTGTAAATTTTGGACTTGCCAGGCTCCCCAGTTGTGTGAGCCAGTTACCTTAAAATACCTTTCTCTCTTTCTCTTTCTCTCTAGCTCTATTTATATAACATCCTATTGGTCTGTTTCTCTAGAGAATCCTAACTAATAAAAGCACCCAATGCACGTGTATGAGATCTATAAAAATAATAATATCATTATTTCTTTTTATAAAAAAGTTAAAGCTTCCATATGAGAAAATAGGTCCAGAAAAATTTAGGAAAATATCCAAGGGGACTTCCATAGACCCCTTCCACAGCTAGTTACTGGTGGAGTTGAGGCCAAAACCTATGAATGACCGATTCAAGAGCTTACCCTCCTTTCCAATGAATTATGATTGTTATAATTATCTACTAAATTATTATATAGAAACAATAAATGTTTGGAGAATACAGAATATGAGATAGATCTTGATGGCTTTGTAGAATTACCGGAGTGGAGAGAAATGATGAGGCATTTGCAGGCAGTGAAAAGTGTTTAACTAAAGCTTTAGAGGAGAGAATGAACAAAATACATCTGTGAGTTTAGGTGGTTGTGGGGCAGATATATTATTAAGTGAAAAAAAATCAAGGCATGGAGCAGTAGGACTATATCACTCTTTTATTATATAAATATAAAATATGTATATATGTGTAGTCAGTTATAAAAATGTGTGTGTGTGTGTATGTGTGTCTGCTTGTGGGCACATGTTCACATAGGTATGTAAGGAAAACTCACCCACATTTCCAGGAAGAAAGAACAGCCGACATGCTTCCAAGACCTGAGCCCCTTATCCCTTAGGAGCAAATGAATACATCTGTTACTGAAAAGCAGTACTCCATTAAAATGGTTCAAGTGGGTTTCACAAAAACTGTTAACAGCATTTTGTGGGAGGATAGGGGTAGAGACTCTCTTTTTTTCATTTTGTCCCCTTCCATAGTGTTTACATTGTTTTTTTTTTATCATATTAATGAATTACTTTTGTAATAATAATTCTAAAAACTAGTTTAAATTAAAAAGGAAAGGGTACTTAATGCCACTGAACTGTATAGTTAAAAATGGTTAGAAAGGTAAATTTTATGTCATGTATATTTTAACATGAATGAAAGAAAGGAAGGACGAAAAAAGAAAAGAGAAAGAAAGGGAAAGAAAGAAAGAGGAAAGGAGGGGGCAGGAAGGAGAGGGAAGGACATCTTACACTGATGAATATAGGACTAAAAACAAATGAGTAAAAATTGTTCTCCTATTCCTGAAATTGTTCAATTTTGGATGTGACATGTGCTAAAAAGAAAAAGCATGCTACTTGGGACAGCTCTAAAAAGCCCCCTAAACAGTGAAAAGAACAGTGTTTGGTAACAGTATTTTTGGTCACATTCCTGCTTTCAAGTTGGCCACGTGCTCGGGCTAAGGGCAGCCCCAGCGGGACTGTGGAGCCCACCTTCACGAAAAGCACCTCTGGATTTGCACCTCAGCAGGCTGCTCCCAGCTGCTGCCAAGCTCCCAGTATGACATTGTCTGGAGCTGTGCCCACGTTGTTATTTCACTCACTCTTCCATTAAAAATCGAGACAAAATGAAAACATCCCAGACACCTGGGTTCCCTGTGTTAGAAGTGGCCCAGCAAACTTCTCCTGGCAAGATGCTCCCCCTCTTACCAGTGAAAGGGAGGGAGGGGAGGGGGGCAGGGCCCACACACTAGACCATTGAGGGGAGGAATGCCGGAGCTGAAGCAGCCGGGCTGGACAGTCATCTAGGAAAGCTGGGTCCCTGTCCCGAAGTCAGCTGCCTGAAACTTCTAAGAGCTTCACACTGCCCTGAAGAGGCCCCGCCTGACCTGTCTCTTGCCTCCCTCTCAGGCCTCCTTTCCCGGCCCCGCCCCGTGTCAGGCAGACAGGACGACTTTGCCCACCTTCGCTGCTCTTCGGAGTGGAGAGGACAAGACCTGAGGCAGATATTTCGATTTTTTAAAAATTGTGATTAAAATATACATAACGTAAAATTTACCGTTGTAACCATTTTTAAGTGTATGTACAGTTCAATGGCGTTAAGTAGATTCACAGTGTTGTGCTTGACGCAGCCTTTGGTGCAGGGGACATTTGGAGACAGCCCACTTGATGCCGTAATTTTTCCCCAACTTTTTTTATTTTTAAAAATTTCAAAAGAACAGAACATGAATCACCATTCGCATGGATTCTCCATTTGTTAACATGTTCTCTCATTTCTCCCTCTCCCTCTCTCTGTGTGTACTCGTTTGTGTTTTTGCTGAAGCATTTGAGATGAAGTGACAGACATCATGATGACAGGTCACTGTTAAATGCTTCTCCATGTACCTCATAATCACAAGGACATTCTTCTTCTTGAATCTAGAACACATCCCTAGTCTTTGTGTGGGTGTGTGGGTGTGTGTGTTTCTTGACATTGCCGTTCGAAGAGCCCAGCACAGTTATTTTGCAGAATGTTCCTTGATTCGGATTTGGTTGGTTGTTTCCTTGTGTTTGGATTCAAGTTAAGCATTATTGGTAGAAAGATTATTATTTCAACACTGACAAGGGTATTGCAACTCAGTTCTGGCACTAACACCTGGAGTTAGCATGGATCCCACAAGTAGGGGGCACGTTTCCCAACAAGACTGCCTTCATGTCAGAGGTCAGCTGCAAGTTCAGGGGATCCCCAGGCCATTCATACTCTGACCAACTAGCTACAAATTCAGAGGTTCTTAGCACCCCCTTGAGTTAAATAATTCACTAGAATGACGCACAGAATTCAGAAAAGTGCTATTGTAGAGGAGGAAAAAGAATTTCCCCTCTACCCTTCCAGGTTCTTGGCTAAAAGATTAACAAGAGAAAAACAAACAAAAGTTTGATAACATGTATACCTCCTGTATACATGAGAGTTACCCAGGAAAACTGAGTAACTCTCCCCAATGGCCCAAGCCACCACCTCAAATACCATCTCCCACTAAAGAAAAAAGAAGATATTTGGGGCATGAGGGAGCCAGTTATGGGAGGTTACCAGACAAAGCACAGTACACGAGGCTGTTATGCCGATTTAAGTCCATGCCTCCATTGATAAGAGTTCCTAGAGTTTTAGTCATCCTCTTCCTGGTACAGAGAGGGAGACACCTCTACAAGGGAGGTTTCCCTCCTAAATGTAAGCGTCTCTTACAAAAAGGTGACCTCTACTTGGTTTTCAGCGTTTCTCTCATGGCTGCTTTTTTTTTTTTTTTTTTAAAGGACCATCTCAAGATAAACCTTATGCCACAGTGGCATATTTTGGGGTGGCAAGTTCTGCTCCCCTTCACTATACTTATTATTTTATTGTAAAAGATACAACCCAGGAACGGCCAAAGAAGAGACATATAGGGTGAGGTCTGGGAAAGCAGAGTTTCTGTGCCCTGTTCTTGTGGAATCAGAACACATCACCTTCCTGGGACATCGCTGTATTCATCAACCAGGAAGTTCCACTGAGTTTCCATGTCCAGAGTTTTATGATGTCGGTATGTTGGTTGAGCCATTGGCCATGTGATTGAACTCAGTCTGCAGCCCCACCCCTTCCCCAGAAGCTGGCCCTCTAATCATGTGATTGGTCTTGCTGGTAACCAGCCCCCATCCTGAAGCTAGGCGCCCACCATGAGTCACTTTCTTAACATAAACTCAAGTGTGATCCAAGGGGCTCATAAGTAACACAGGTACGTCTGTCACTCAGGAAATTTCAAGAATTTTAGAAATTCTGTGCCAGGAACCAGGGACAAAGACCAAACAAATTCTTCATTATATAACAGCTGTGTAGGTCATTTTATGTCCTCCTCAGTTTATTACATCACGAGGCACATAATACCAGTTTGTCCCATCATCGCTGATATCAGATTTGGTCATATTTCCCACATTTCTCCGTTGTAAAGATATTTTAACCTTTGTAACTAACAAGTAATATTTTGTGTGATATTCTGAATATCCAATTTCTGCAAATCTTTTCACTCAAAAGTCTTAACACTTAGTGATAATTATTGGCTATATCAGTTATTGCAATATGGTTATTTTCTAATTCAATAATATCAGCTACATTTATTAGCTGGCATTTTTCTGTAAAGAATAGCTTTCACTTTCCCCTCTCCCACTCCATTTAAATTTTTAAATGAAGTATCATTATGAACTCATGGGTTCTATTACTATTTTTTTATGCTCAAATTATCCTAGATTTGGCCCTTTCACACTCACCCCTGTGTCCCATTTTGAGCACTTACTCTCTGGTCCAAAATGATGTTGATGAGGTTGTTATGACTTTGTTATGAATGGATACAGTCTAATGAATAAGTAAAACAATCATTAATTATCATGTAGGAGGTGAGACAGTCTTCTTCTCTCACTGAGACTTTCTCCATCACTGACCCCACCCCACATGAAGTGACTGGACTGGAGTGAAGGATGGAAGGGCACTGAACACCCACGGAGAGATCACAAGTAGAGGAGAACAGTGTCACCCCACTTTCTCGCTCAGAAAGTGCTGTCAAGCCCAGTGATGACTCTGAGAATTCACTTTAGCTTCATCAACTGCACCTCAGTTAAATACTGTAATTATATTTGTGTCCTTATTAATGGCAATTCACTTTCCATTAGTAAAGCTTAAAAATGCATACTTTTTATTGCAGCCTTCATTATGATGCATGTCAGATATATATTCAGCTCTGGAGACAAATGTTTCAGGGTAAAAAGGAGAGAAGAGAGTTTTGGCTAAAAATGCTAACTTATTCTGATAAGAAAAAAAGAATGTTCAACTAAATTTCTAATGATTTTTCTTTTAGCTAAGTAATGTCTATACATTAAACTTGTTTATAAGCTTTTGTAAAGGGTTGTTCTGGGGGACAAATAAGCTACTTTTAGAAGAAGCTGATTTTAGAGTCTAATAGATTTTTCAAAAACTCAGACTGTTCTTTTAAAGTACTATATATTCATCTGTAAATCAAACAACACAGAACATAATAAGGTGGAAAATAATCACTTCAGTTCCTAAGTAGAAAATTATACAAGAGAAGGCACTTAGAGATGGGTTCCTCAACCTCACCACTAATGACCTGTGGGGCTGGATAATTCTTTGTGATGGGGTCTGCCCTTTGCATTGTGGGATGTTGGGCGGCCTCCCTGGCCTCTACCCATCAGATGCCAGTAGCAGCCCCCCTTTCAGTTGTGACAACCAAAATGCCTCCAGACTTTGCCACCTGTCCCCTGGGGGACAAAACTCCCTCACTGAGAACCACAGAGTTAGCGTAAGGAAGCTCTACTGCACACATACCTGGTAATAAAAAGAGTAATATTAAAATCAAGATACCTTTGTCCAAAACTCCAGTTTCAAAATATTTCCTTAATGAGAAGAGCCATGTCAAGATGTCTTGCTTCAGCCTAGTCAGGGATTATGGGTCAGTTGGACCAAAATAGCCTTTCCTCTTTTTTCCCCCCTCCCACTCTATTTACATTTTAAAATTAAATTCATGAACTCCTACCCCTGGCCTTGATGACTCCTGGCCTTAAATCAGCCTGAATGTGCCTTCCTGGGGCATCCTTGGGATGTTCAAGGTGATTTCCATACTCTTTTGTTATATGTTCTCACAACATCCTGTCCTTTCTTTTGTTTATAACACTTTGTCACATTTGGAATTATCCTACCTAGCTCAGTAAGGACACTGCTGGTGTTGATTACTACAACTTATAGAGTCTGACATTAAGTGTATGCCAAGGAAATATTTTGAAATTCATTTTCTCTTTGCTTCCAAAGTTATTCACCCTTAAGTTCATATATGACATCATTCTTTTTTATTATGTTGAATGCACTTTGGTGAAAAGGAGGTAAGAAGGTGCATGAAGTACTCGTGAAGAGAAGTAGGTAACTGTGGGTCGGGTTTGACTAGAAATAGATAACTGTGGGTCAGGTTTGACTACTTCCTTCAAATTTGTGGCACATGCCAATCCCAACACATATTTCACTCAGATTGCATTTCAGAAGTCACAGGATAATCTTTTATACAAAGCTAAATAAATAACATGATTTTAAAATTCTTTAAGTTGAGGGGATATATCTGTGAAAGCTCATGTATTTTTTTCCTTGTAGAAATGGTAATATACAAGTTGGTCCAGAACATAGTTTCAAATTACTCAAAACATTCAAAGGACTCCTAAACTCTATTTTTTAATGATGGGGATGATGCAAGTTTTGGAACAAAGTCATTGAGACTTTCTGTGCAGGATAAATTTGGCTGCAAATAACAGAGAACCCAATTCAGAATGGCTTAAGCAGAAAGAAAATTATCATTATTTTGTGTAATAAGATTCAAGGTGGGTTGGTTTCAGGTTTGGATAGACAGTTGGCTCAATAACATTTTTAATACCCAAGTTCATCTTTTCCATTCTTTCACCTGCTTATATTAGTTTTGTCTTCATTCTAGCTCACCATGGTGATGAAATGACTGCCCTACTTGTACAAGTCACATCTAGCTCATCACTGAGCAGAAAAGAAACTGTCTCTTCCTTTGTGTTTCTTTCAGAAAATTTAAATTTACATAAAATTCACTTTTTGTTGTGCAGTTCTTTGAGTTTTGACAAATACATAGTCATGTAACCACTCCCACAATCAATATACAGAAGACTTCCATTAACCCCCAGTGGGTTTTTTTTTTTTTGTGCTGCCCCTTTGTAGGCAACCCTTTCCCCATCCCTAAATCTGGCAACCACTGATTTTTTCTGTCGTGGTCATTCTAATACATGTGTGGTGATGTATCATTATGGCTTTAATTTGCATTTCCATAAAGCATAATGATTTTAGAATCTTTTCATGTGCTTATTTGCCATCTATATATCCTCTACAGTGAAGATTCTGTTCAAATCTTTTGCCCATGTTTTTATTGTGTTTTTATCCTTACTACTGAGGGTTTTTTAAAGTATTTATTTGTTTATTTATTTTTTTGGCTGCGTTGGGTCTTAGTTGTGGCGCACAGGATATTTTGTTGCAGCACGCGGGCTCTTCGTTGTGGTGCGCGGGCTTCTCTCTAGTTGTGGTGCATGGGGTCTGTAGTTGTGGCACTCAGGCTCTCTAGTTGTGGCATGCAGGCTTTGTTGCACTGTAGCATGTGGGATCTTAGTTCCCTGACCAAGGATCGAACCAGCGTCCCCTGCATTGCAAGGCGGATTCTTAACCACTGGACCACCAGGGGAGTCCCCCTTACTATTGAGTTTTGAGAGCTCTTTACATATTCTGCCTATAAGTTCTTTGTTGGGTATGTGTTTTGCCAGTATATCCTCCAAAGCCTGTGGATTGTCTTTCCGCTCTCCTATCGCTATCTTTTGTGAAGCAGAAAATTTTAATTGTGATGGAGTCCAACTTATCATTTTTCTCTTTCAATGATTGTACTTCTGGTGTCGTATCTAAGACGTCTTTGCGTAACCCAAGTTTACAAAGATTTTCTCCTATGTTTTCTTCTAAAAGTTCTGTAGTTTCCCATTTAGATTTGGGATCCATTTTAAGTCATTTTTTGTACAAAGTGTGAGGCACAGATTGAGGTTCATTTTTTTTTGCAAATGGATGTCCAGTTTTTCAGAACCATTTGTTGAAAACACTATCCTTTCTATTTTGAATTGCCTTTATACCTTGGTCAAAATTGGTAGACTTCATTTGTGTGGATTAGTTTCTGGACTCTCTGTTCTGTTCCCCTGAGTGTCTATTCTCTCACCAATATCAAATTGTCTTGATTACTGTAGCTTCATCATAGTAAATCTTTTTTTTTTTTTTTTTGCGGTACGCGGGCCTCTCACTGTTGTGGCCTCTCCCGTTGTGGAGCACAGGCTCCGGACGCACCCTCACGGGCCCAGCCGCTCCGCGGCATGTGAGATCTTCCCGGACCAGGGCACGAACACGTCCCCTACATCGGCAGGCGGACTCTCAACCATTGCGCCACCAGGGAAACCCCCATCATAGTAAATCTTGAAGTCAGGTAGTATGAGTCTGTCATCTTTTAGAGTCAGCTTCTCGGCCTTTACAAAAAAAAAAAAAAAAGAAATCTTTCTTTCTGGGATTTGATTAAGGCCATGTTGAATCTATACACTGTAGATCAATTTGGAGAGAACTGACATTTTAACAATATTGAGTTCTTCCAACCCATGAACTCAGTATAATACACCCTTTCAGTTCTAAGAGTGAGGAAATTTTTCAAGAATTTGGAAGACTTCCCTCATGTCTCGTGAACTTGAATGGGTCGCTAAGCCCAAAGCCAGTCACTGTCAAGAGGAATAGGATTGACATGACAGGCTTAGAACAGTGTTTTGAAATTTGCCTCATGACTTAGTAGTGGGTTGGCAAATCAAATTCACTGGGTCAGAGTTATCATTCAAAAAAGAAATATAATAGAATAAGCATATCAAAGCATAATGCCCATTATAAGAAATGGATGTTGTTTTATTAAGCTTTCTTTTCAATTTTCTGTAAAAATTACATAGAATGCTTATGTGTACTGGGTTGCCATGTGAAATTTGTTTTTTACTCTGAGTTACAGTCTGAAAAGTTTATAGTGTCAGATTTAATTTTGAGCTGAGGATAGAGCCACCCTCTCTGATGGATAGAGACGTGGACAAGATATGGGTCTCCTAGCTAGGAAGAGAGGAAGGCTAAATATTACTAAACGGCAAGCAGCAGAGCTTGCTATACATCTCCTAACATTTTGTTCCTTCTTAGTGAATTCTCTGTCTTTCCATACTTTCAGATTCCAGTTAATGAAAACATGCCGTTTTGCCCAAGTTGAAGGAACACAGATTTTCATGCAAACATAAATCTTCTACTGTTGTCCAGTTAGGAGGAACTTAAAGAAAAAAGAAAAAGTATTGGTTCTCTTTTGGAGATAGTGGTAATAGGAACAGCGATCCCTGACAATAATTACTTGACCTTGGAGAAAGAAATCAGTTCAGTATTTTAGATGGACATTAATAGGTAATTAATCTGACAAAACAAAGAGAACATTTATCCTCATCAATGCAATATCACCACACTGACACTACTTAAAATTTTAAAGATACTTATACGAGGGTCCGGCTAATTCATTATGTGAGTCATAAGCCAGAGGTCTCTGAATGTAGTTTGGTGGATCCTCAGAGTCAAAACCTTTGAAGATAAGAAAGGAATTTTGTTGCCAAATGCTGTTTCTTGGCCGTTGCCCTGTTACACCAGATTCTTAAACCTCCAAAACAATTTACAGACTTAGTTTCTGTCAACTCACAATTCATAATTTAGGTACAGGAATCACTTCTAAATGTCAGGAAATGAAGACATTTCACACACCTTAGAGAAATTGCATTTTTAAACGTTTACAACTAAACATAGAGGTAAATGTCAATTCACACAGCCCGGCCCGTGGGGTTGTGTGATCTCTTGACACATGACGAGGGTCTTGCCTTCTGCCTGGTGTTGCCTTTAGTGCAGGAATGTCCTGGGTGATATACCTCGCAGGTCCTTACGGAATAAGGATAGACTGGATTTGACTAGACCATTCCCCAGATGAATGCACTATTAAATGGGTCTGTTTCTAACTTGGTCAGAGGTTTCTGCAACAAAAGCCTCTTTTTTTCCTTGGTTGTTTTCTTTATTGGGAGATTCATGGGACTCACACAGCCACCCCACTGACTTACATATATGTAGAATAACCTTTCAGGTACATCCTTTACATCCTACCTGCTTATTAGGAGCCAGTTACATTTTTTGGCCGAGGACCAGGTTACTCAACTGGTAGGTGTAGAGGCATGTTTGTTTCACAACTACAACCAAGAATGTTTTATGAAGTAGCGATGGGGCAGGGGTAACACCCCCCGAAAACAACCAACTCCACGATCTGTTTTTTACCTTAGAATAAAAATCCCCCTTTTCTCCTTCCAGATTAATTTCAGTGCCAGCTAATGTTTGGAAACTTAAACAGTTACTTAAGGTCATGCTACAACTTAGTAGAAACTGGGAAATTTCACCTTTGCTGGACACAGCTGCTGACTAGCATTTGCTAGATTTTATACTGAGTCTAAGAGGCTTGTCATTTCAGATGACTTAAAACACAGCGTGAGAATATTGTAAAAATATATAGTGTCTCTCTTCTGGATTGTCCTATATGTTTGAGAAATTTGAATAACTTTGTGTTACCCTGGTTAAATTTCATGATATTGAAACTGAGTTCCTCGGAAACCAAGTTCCCCTGCTGAGTTTCTGATTAATCTCTCTATCTAAAACTTTATTCCTTTTCCTTTATCGCCCCCTCCCCCTTGTTGCCTTCAGGATTGAGGAGCAAGGCCTATCCCTTTAAAATCACCAGATCACAAAGAGTTAAATGCATTTTTAGGAGTATTGGCTTAACTGAAGGAGGAACTTGGGAACTATGGGAATGGGGGGGGCGGGGTACATACATAGTAATAATGACTATAGTTCGTTCCCTGCTTCCCATGTCCCCGGCATCGTACAACATTATATACACATTATTTCATTTTAATCTTTACCTGTGAGGTAAGTATTATTTATCCTTCAAAAAATTTAAGTAAATTGGCCAACATCACACATCAAGTATATTTTCTTCATCTTAGCCTTCTTGAGGGCAGGGAAGTTTTGCTGTTCATTGTATGTTTGAAATTTAGAACAATGCTTGGCGTGTAGTAGGTCCTCAATCAATATTTATTGAGTGCATGAATAAATGAAAGACTGTATTAAAGTGAAAAAGTGAAAGTGAAAAAGTGGGTCTTTCAGACCTTGCCGTCTGTTCTCTTACTCTATTTCCACCACGTTTCGTAGTATCTTCACAGGGTAGGAATGGCTGTCCTTCCAGCATGATGGCTTTTGTGCTGAAGGCTCCCACCTGTGGGCTCCTCTTCCAGTGGGTGAGGCTGTTGAGGCCAGTGGACAGCAGCTCGCGCCTGCTGACTCTGGCTTTGATTTTGTCTAGGGCATCTCCTGGGTATTCCCTCCTGGAAAGCCTTGTATTGCCATCTTTGAGTCTTCTAGTGCAGAGAAAACAGTGAATTGGGCATTGCAGCAGAGGGAAACAAGTTGGTGGTGAGAGTGGCTAGAAGAAAATGAACACTCAGCCCCCAACCGAGGGAGCCCACAGATGGCACAAACGTTTGAAATAGCGTGAACATGCGGGTTTCCTTTTTCTTGTGCAGCCGCTGTTTGTCAGCAATCCTCCCCACTTTCTGAGAACTAGGGGGTTGGGGGGACAAGGGCAAATCACGCAGTGCAAATGAAGACACTCACATTCAGGTGGCCTGAATTATTCTTTTGTCAAAGCAGAAGTTGGAGCCCCAAGTCGGCAGATATAATAACAATAACAACAGTAATCCTTGTAGTTAGAAGAGACGATATTATTTGTGTTGTTGACGATAGGGTTGGGGAAGGCAAAGAGCCATGGTGTCTACTTCCTGTTCAAGATTTCTGAACCCAATCAGGTAACTTTCTAGTCCTCTGGGGATTTTTGTTTTGTTTTCTGTTTTTTGGTTTTTTGTTTTGGCTGCATCGTACAGCATGTGGGATCTTAGTTCCCCCGACCGGGATGGAACCCGCACCCCCTGCAGTGCAAGCGCAGAGTCTTCACCACTGGACCACCAGGGAAGTCCCAAGTCCTCTGTTTAGAATTCCGTGGAGTGGAATGTGCACATTTCTGGGAATTGGCTGAGCTTTTTTTCTTAAGGTAAAACACGAAGGTGAAGAGGAAGAGAAAGTGTGGCAGAGAAGGAGAGAGTACCAGAGCCCAAGGGAGCTTGGGATTCCGGCTTGGGCAATGCCATCACTGCTATAAAGGGAGAATCAAAGATCTGGGTGTGGGTTGTGTAAAAAAAGCAAGCGGCTGCCTGTTGGGGAGGAATGTCCATAAGCTTTGGTGCCCCAGAGAGCTGTGTTTGAATTCCTACTTTAGGAAGCACTGGTTTTGTGTTTTAGAGTAAGTCCCTTCATCCCTGAGCACAACCCGTAACTGCCAGTTTGATGCTCCAGAAAAACAGTATAAACAGTGCCCGCGAATTGCCGTCGTCATTTGTATGTGGCTCGTTGGTGGATTTTACTAATAATGCACCTTCATGGTGCTTCCTATTTTCAAGAGTTACTCTTACTAAATATATGCTCTGCTCTTACTAAATATATTCCCTGCTGCTGAAGCAACGCGGATGATGACAAGAAGCAAACGAGCAGGTTTTTTAGTGGTACAGTTATTGTTTCAAATATTTCTCCTTCTAAGTTTGGTTGCTCAGAAGACACTGACTGCTTTAGTCATCCCTCTTGCATAACTTATTTTCCTCTGATACTCAGCTTCTTCTGTATCCTGGAGGATAACCTTTACCTTGCTTGGTATGTATTAGGTTCTAAATAAACAGCTGTAATAATGATGATAATTCTAATAGGGGTTCTGTGAGACTGAAGCCTTTCAAAAGCAGAATTTACTAGCCTGCTTACAGAGTGGACAACCTGCTGCTTTCTGTATAAACAAGAGAGTTTTCTTCTTAGACAGCACAATCGAAAACGGGGTTGCTTTCCGTAACCACTGTCCTGTTAGTGACTTTTTCAGTACAATGGTGTTGAAAAGTTTTACTGCTTTCTGGTCAATTCGCTTTTTTTGATATAACAAGTTTTCACCCCCCAAACGCAGTAACTATACAGTCTGTAAGAACTGCTCTTTTGACGTTATGGTTTTGGGCAAAGACATACTCACCAATTCACTTGACGCAGCAATTTCTAGTCAGAGAACAGCACTGTGCGCCATGTGTGAACATACCCAGATGTTCAGCTTTGCGTGTGTGAGCCAGGCAAGAAGGATGACCGGAGAGTACCTTCTAGGACTGTTCATGCCTGTTATGCGTGTATATTGTTACCATATGTTTCAAAGCAGTCTTGTGTTTAGCTTTTCTTTACCTCTAAGTGTGTTTTTCCGTGCTATAATCTTAAGTGCATTTTGAGCGTAAGATAACTATGAGCTACAGAAGTTGAAAACAGTGTGGAAAAAATGATTCAAAAGAAAAAGGATACACATCCCAAAGGATAATTCTCACTTACCTCTTCTACGGCCCACCACCCATTCTCAGGACTGTCTTTCCTCTGTCAGTGACTATAGTAAACTTTCACTAATTTACATTTTATGGATAATCTCTGTTTACTTTCAGCTTATCCTCTGTTGTTTAAACTTACCTCCAATGATGTCTTTTTCTCTTTGTAGAAATCACTTGGGTATCTTGCTTGGGTTGAGCTAGAACACATCATACTTTTTCCCATTAAAGTTCATGGAACTAATTTTTCATTTAGTAGCTTCTCAGAGCATCAGGGTTTACAGGATGAGTTAAACTCATTCGGCAAAGAATACAAAAAGATCTGTATTGATATGTTCTAGCAATCAAGTGCTGAAAGCTTCTGTAAAGGGAGAGAAGAAAAAGACCATATAATAGTCGCTTGGGGCTTCCCTGGTGGCGCAGTGGTTGAGAGTCCGCCTGCCGATGCAGGGGACACAGGTTCGTGCCCCGGTCTGGAAGATCCCACATGCCGCGGAGCAGCTGGGCCCGTGAGCCATGGCCGCTGAGCCTGCGCGTCCGGAGCCTGTGCTCTGCAGCGGGAGAGGCCACAACAGTGAGAGGCCCGCGTACCGCAAAAAACAAACAAGCAAAAATAGTCGCTTGACTTTTGGACAAGGCATGGAACTACGTGATAACTTTGGACAAGGAAAAAACACTCTTTTGGTCTTCCTCCTACCTCATTCATGTTCCAGTCCTTCTTGATCTCTTATATTGTCTCTTTCTGCTTTTCTTGACCTCTAAATGTGAGGGTCCCAGGCAGTGATGTGCTGGTAAATGTTCAACATCTGACTCTATGGGGAAAAAAAGCCCTGATATGTGGTGTTTGCCAGTTTTCATGGTGCAAATATTTACACTCTGGCTGGTTTCTAGCTATTAGCATCATGTTACTGAATGGGGATTTAGGAAGAGATGTGCTCAGTCAGCTCTCACCAGCAGGCTAGATCCTGTTCCAGCTCACCACTGGCTCTAGAATTTAATCAGACCTTTTTTTTTTCTGTAGTTATCTCCTAGGTGATCTCACCAAATTCCGTGTCTTTAAATACTACCCACATGCTGGTGAATCCCAAATTAGATCTTGTGCCCAGTCTGTCCCATTTGCACGTATTCATATCCAGCAGCCAGCTTGACACGTTCATTTGGATGTATCACAGGTGTGTGAAGTTTAACGAGATTAAAACAGAACTCTTGATCTCATGCCCGCTTACCTCCACGTCCTCCACCATCTCAGTGCATGGCATCGTCATTCACCCAGTCCCTCCATTCTAAACCCTCAGAAGCATTCTTGACTCTTTCTTTCTCTTATACCCCACGTTCAACTCATCAGCAGGGCTTATTAGCTATGCTTTTAAAATTCATCCCAAATTACACTGATGTGCGTCCATCTCCAGTCCCTGCCCTGTAATGTAAGTGTGATTTCTCTCCTATGGTGTCATCCCTGCCTCCATTCTCTCCCTCGGCAGTCAGTTCTCTACACAGCATTCAGAGTAAGTCTTTATGATAGAAATCATGTTCAGTCACTCCCTTGCTGAAAAGCCCCCAATTAGCTTATTGTATTTGGAATAAAATTCAAACCCTGCCACCTCCCATGAGGCTCTACTACTCCCCATGGCCCTTGCTGCCTCTCCAATCTCAGCTCTCTCCACCCTGCCTTTTGCTTACCTGCTCTAGCTGCACTGCCCTGCTTGCTCTTATGAACACACCAAGCTTGTTCCGGCTCTAGACATTCGCATTTCTGTACCCTCTGTGTGCACATCTCTCCCCAAAGCCCTATCCCATGTCTTCACATAGTTAGTCCACCTCATTTAGAGTCTTGCTTAAACGTTACCTCTTAAGAGAAGCCTTCCTTGACTACCACGTGGCAAAGAGTCCCTTTCAACCCCCTCTACCAACCCTATACCTCTTTAGAGCGCTATCACGATCTGATTTATATTATTTATCGATTTGTTTCCACGAAAGCAGGATTTGTCTTGTTGCGTGCCGTATTTCCAGCATTATGAAGGTGCCGTGCACACAGTAGGTGCTTAATAAATACTTGATGAATGAATAGATGTGACAAGAAATGAAGCCATCTACTTCCACACAGCTTACTGTCTGTATCAGGGGTCGCAAACTTTTTCTGTAAAGAGCCAGACAGTAGCTATTTTAGACTTTGTGGCCATACAGTCTGCATCACAGTATTGGAACTGCATTTGTAGTATGAAAACAGCCACAGACAATACTTAAAGGAATGAACGTGGCTGTATTCCAATAAAACGTTATTTACAATAGCAGGCCACAGGCCAAATTTGGTCTAGATGACCATGACTGTACCATTCTGCTATCTGCATTCATGTGGCCTTGCTATTCCACTGTCTTCATCACCACGACTTTTCTATTCCAGGAAATCCTTGCTCAAGATAATAAAAGTTGCAAACAGCTTTGGAAAAACCCAACTGAATGAACATCCGACTGTTCAAATGCCAGTTTTCTCTCTAAGACGCTTCCAAACTTACTGCAAAACCCTCACCTTGCTCTGTCTCCCAATCCTAAACTATTATGTCACAATCTTGCATTGAAAGACCTGCCTTCACCCAGACCTCAGAAACCTCATAAATATCTTAACTTGGCTCTCCTGAACCAGAGATGCCGGTAAGACTCTGTCAACATGACGATCTCCCTGAATGCAGTAAGCAAAAACTTCAGAGTTATTTGCTGGTGAATCCAGGGAGTCAGTCATAATGAAAGATAATCCCAGAAGAGGTTATTATGTTGTTTCTGCTATCATAATTTCTTGGCCCCAAACTAAAGGAGATATTCATTCATTCACTCACTCATTCAACAAATATGTATCAAGATCTCATTACACATCTGCCTTCGTATTAGCCAGTCCTGATATGAGTGTATAAGTACAAATCAGACAACTGTGCTTTGTCTAAATATGATAGAAAAGGGCAGTCTTTTCCCCTAGTGATTTCACGCCTTTCATGTTTACGTTTTTGAAATATAAAAAATTGTGTCACCAGGGATTTTGACAGGGAAGGACAGTTTTACTCATTAAAAATGAGGACTTCTTGGTTTGCCCTAAGCTTCTTATATCCCTTTTCTCCAGTCTCCTAAGTTCACTGATCCAAGAGTTTTCTGGAGGAATGCCAAGCATGGCTGAAACATCAACTTTCTGACTACTTGGGGGAAAAGCAACCCTCATTGCCATCATCGTTCATAAAAACTCTGGAATTTATTTGCACAAAGAGCTCATTGAGAGCTGACAGGCCTGCTACAGCCATTCCTTTAGTCCCATGGAGGAAGCGTCAGAAAAACCAGCCAACCTGCTTGTGCCATTTCTGCAAACGTAGTGTTGGAGAGTCTGGGCCTTGTGGGTATCCAGCGGGCCTGGCTGTCCTGATGGGCAGAGGCCACAGAGCAGCCTGGGGAGCAGCCCAAGGCGCAGAGTCAGGGCCTAACTCTGCCAACTGAGGCAAGTCACTGAGCCACCCGGGGCCTCCTGTCCTTATCTTGGAAAGGCAGATGGGAAAAAAGAGTAGCATCTCACCCACTGGAAGCTGGTGTTTATCGGCTGAGAAAATAGAGACAGGATTGTTGTGTAAATCTGACTCTATTCGCAAATGCCCGTCATTATTACTTCATTAAGGCAGTGGTCAGAGCTGTTCTTTCAGCAGTTCTACAAAATCTGCCTCCCCTCCATCCCACCCCCCACCCGGGCCCCTACCAGCGACTGTCTTCCCTGAAGTGCCGCGAATAGAATAGCAATCTGTTCTCTTCTTGTTTGGACTCTTTTTTTATTTTTAATTTTTTTGGCTGCGCCACACGGCATGCGGGGGTCAACCCTGTGCCCCCTGCACTGGAAGTGTGGAGTCTTAACCACTGGACCACCAGGGAAGTCCCTGGACTCTTTTAAAATGCAAGCACCTCCTGGAAGACATAATACACCAAAGCAATCCAGACTAAAACACACGGGGCTTCTCGAATGTTTTCTTTCTCTCAGGAGGGATCAGGTGGCTACGGATGGATAACGAAGACAAGGATTACTAAAAAGTCAGGAAAAGTCATTTTAAAAAGGAGGAGGGCTTCCCTGGTGGCGCAGTGGTTGAGAATCCGCCTGCCGATGCAGGGGACACGGGTTCGTGCCCCGGTCCGGGAAGAGCCCACATGCCGCGGAGCGGCTGGGCCTGTGAGCCATGGCCGCTGGGCCTGCGCATCCGGAGCCTGTGCTACTCAATGGGAGAGGCCACAGCAGTGAGAGGCCCGCGTACTGCAAAATAAATAAATAAATAAAATAAAATAAAAAAGGAGGAATGCCCACTGAATGACAGAGTTGTAATAGCCTTGCAGATTATCAGGACCAGTGGTTTTTTTTTTTTTTTTTTTTTTTTTTTTTTTTTTTTTTTGCGGTATGCGGGCCTCTCACTGTTGTGGCCTCTCCCGTTGCGGAGCGTAGGCTCCGGACGCGCAGGCTCAATGGCCATGGCTCACGGGCCCAGCCGCTCCGCAACATGTGGGATCTTCCCAGACCGGGGAACGAACCCGTGTCCCCTGCATCGGCAGGCGGACTCTCAACCACTGCGCCACCAGGGAAGCCCGGGACCAGTGGTTTTTGAAGTCAAATCTTAGGCAGGTTCCTTTTCTATAAAACAGAAAGAAACAAAGCTGGAATGGGAGTTTCACTCACCATCACAGCCTCCCGCGGATGCCTCCGCAACCCACAAGGGCCCTCTGTGGAATTGCAAGGCTCTGGGGAGCAGAGTTGGAAAACCTCTGCTACTTAGCCTTCACTTTATCTACCAGAGGCCAGCGCCCTCCCAGAAGAGAGATGGAAATATAGCCACTCTCCTAATCTAGGGCTCAGGGCTGTACATAGAAACAAAATAATCCTGATGAACATTTGAGATCTTACTTTATGCCAGGCTTTTGGCTAAATTATGTGCATTGTCTAATTTAATCTCCAGAACAACCTTGAGAAGTAGATACTCTTTTCCTTCCCATTTTACAGATGAGGAAATGGAGGCTTAGGATAAAAAACTTAGTAAGACCTCAGACTGAGGCCTGTGTGGCTCTAGGGCTGATATTCTGAACTCCATCCTGTATTTCCTTCCATCATATTGTTTTCCTGAAGAATTTTTTTTTTTTTCTTTTTTTGCGGTACGCGGGCCTCTCACTGTTGTGGCCTCTCCCGTTGCGGAGCACAGGCTCCGGATGCGCAGGCTCAGCGGCCATGGCTCACGGGCCCAGCCGCTCCGTGGCACGTGGGATCTTCCCGGACCGGGGCACGAACCCGTGTCCCCTGCATCGGCAGGTGGACTCTCAACCACTGCGCCACCAGGGAAGCCCCCCTCCCTGAAGAATATTTTTGTCTCTTCCTGACCCTTATCACCAAAAATGTCATGTAAAATTTCTGTAGACTCTGGGTTTGGATTTCAATAGAGATTTGTCTGCAACACACAGTGTCTTCAGTCTGGATTTATGTTTTAGAAGAGGGAGAAAGAGTTTGAATCGAAATAGAAAGTTCTTTTATGGGTGTAACAAGTAAGTGAGCATACAGTCTTAGGCACAAGGTGAGGTTCTGTTTTCCTCCCATTTAGCCAACTTCGGGTCGTTATTTTTTTTTCCTTTTCAAGTTTAGCATAAGCTTCCCAAATAAAAGAAGAGGGGAAAAGTTGACATACTGCAACAAACAAAATACCCCACCTTAAAATCTGAAATTCAGATTGGAGAATCACTATGCAAAGCAAAATAACATTGTGTCCCTTAAAAACAACCCCCAAACTTAGCTCATCATGGAAACTTTTAAGTGATCTCTAACAGAAAGAGAAAGAAAGCAACCAAATGAATAAGGACATTCTTCTTTTCAGTTTAAACAGCGTCAGACAGAAGTGGAAAAATATTTGATTCCCTTACTGGCAAGAACGGATAACCATTTTCATATTAGTCACCAGCAGAGTCATCATTCACTTGGTTCTGACAGCTATAAAAATAAGAGTATTTTAGAGCTCTGAAAATTCTGCCCAAGGATGAGCCAACCACCCTTAGAGATAGCAAGATGGAAAAATGGAGCGACTGACAGGCAGGCGGTGCACAGTAGTTTTAATGGGTTGTTGTCTCATTCCTGTCCATTCACAAGAGCTCTTTGTATGTTAGAGACACTAATACTTGGCTTTGGCATTACACATTTTTTTAAACCATATTTTTTTGTCAGTTGGTTTTTACCTGGAACATTTTCCAGATACGGGTTTTCACTTATTTATGTTTAAGTGTGTCTGTCTCTTTAAAAATAGCTTTTGGGATTCCAGTCCCAGTGAAGAAGGTTATTTCTCATGTCTACATGATACATGTCCTACGTTTTCTCGCACTGTTTCTTTCTTTTTTTTTTAGTTCTTTATACAGTTGATACCATTATACAGTTGATACCATTCTTTTTAGTTCTTTATACAGTTGATACCATTTTGTATTCTGTGAGATACAAGTCTACTTTTACTTTCTTTTTGGGACTTAATAGTTGTGCCAGCATCATTTATTAAATAACCCATTCTTACCTCCTTGAGTTGTATAGTAGCACTTTTGTCAAGTGTTAAATTTCCATATATAATTAGATGTCTTTCTGGCTTCTCTGTTCTGTTCCACTAATCTATGTCTCCACAGTACTCTACTGATTTTATTATAATACCTTTTTACTATTCTTCTCTTTCATACATTCTTGGCAATTCTAGGGCATATTTATTCTTCCATAACGATTTTGAGAATCGTATTCATGTTTGTGGTAGACTGAATAATGCCCCCTCGCCCGACAGATATGTCCACCTCCTAATTCCTAGAACCTGTGAATGTTACTTTACTTAGTAAGAGGGACTTTTTGGATGCAATTAAGTTAATGATTTTGACATGGGGAATGATCCTGAATTATCCCATGGGCCCAATGTCATCACAAAAATTTGTATGAGGGGCACAGTAGGAATCAGAGTCGGAAGAGAAGGCAGTGTGACGACAGAAGCACAGACAGGAGTGGTGTGCTTTGAAGATGGAGGAAAGGGCCACAAGCCAAGGAATGAATACAGGTGGCCACCAAGGCATATAGGTGGCCGCAAGAAGCTGAAAAAAGCAAGGAAGTAGATTCTTTTCTCAAAGCCGCCAGACAGAACCAGCCCTGCCAACACCTTGATATGAAGATGATTTTGCACTTCTGACTTCCAGAACTGTAAGACAATAATTTTGTGTTGTTTTAAGCCACTGAATTTGTGGTAATTTCAGTAGAAAACTAACACGGTGTTGCAACAGAAATCACATTACATTTATATATTGATTTTGTGAAAAATTACATTTTGTTTCTTTTTTTACTAAACTTATTCTGAAATATTTTTTATTTTGCCATTATTGTGAATGAGACATTTTTCTATGTTTCTACAATACTTTTATGTAATTATTGTTAGGATTTGAGAAAAGCTACTGATTTTTAAATATTTATTGCTTGTCCAACCATGTTAGCAAATTCTCTTATCTTGTTACCTGTACTTATTCTCTAGGGTTTTGTTGTCGTAGTTTGCTTTAAAATTTTTTTTTTATTTTTAGGAAAGCAATCACATCATCAGCAAAAACAAAAAGAGCTTTATTCTTACTTTCAAATGTTAGGTCAGTTATTTAATTTTGTTGTGTTAATAAGTTTGGGATCTCTTCCAAGTCAATTTTTAGTCATAACGGTGATGGTGAGCGTCCCTTGGGTAGTTTCTGTTTAATTAAAGTGGTTTTAGCATTTTGCATGTTAGGATATTATCTGTCATCAGTTTGGTAAATAGCCTTTATTATATTAATTCTTTAGTTCTTATTTTACTCATTGGGAATGGCTGCTACTTTACTAAATACATTTTAAACATCTGATCATATGGTTTTCCTCCCTTAAAGAACTGATGCAGTAGATTGTGTTTAAACTTCCTGGTACTGAACCACCCTTTACTTTGTGGAAGCAGTCATGATCTGGTTTTTGTTTGTTTGTTTGTTTTTTGATACATGACTGGATTCTACTTGTTAATGTTCTTGAATCTATACTTGAAATTTTCTATAATTTTCAATTTTATCTTTATCAGCTTTAAAGTTCTTTTTTTGTTGTTGTTTATTTTGTCCGCACCCAGCGGCATGTGGGATCTTAGTTCCCTGACCAGGGATTGAATCCGTGCCCCCTGCATTGGGAGCGTGGAGTCTTAACCACTGGACCACCAGGGAAGTCCAGCTTTACGTTTATTTTGATTTTATAAAATGAATCGGAGTCTTTTTATCCTTTTCTATGGCTGAGAGTAATTTAAATAAAAGTAATATTGTCAGACCTTTAAGGTCTGACCTTTAAGGGTTAGATAAAATTCAGCTAGAAATTCATGCCCGGTGAGTTTTCAAACATTTGTATTTCCCTCCTCTTTCCCACCCAACTTTAAACACCTAGATTTTTCTGATATAATTTAGTAGTTTATTTCTATATTGTCATTTGAATTTTTCTTATAAATCTTTCATTTCAAGAGCCCTCATTTAGACTTACCTTCTCTAGTCTGAATCTTTCTATTTAATATATATACATGTATAAAGATTCATTGCTTACCAGTCACTCTTCTTGTTTTATCTTCTCCCATATTGAGATTTACATTCTGATTTATTTGATGTTTGGTTTGTCTTTCTGAGTATTTTCCTCAGATAGAGTACATCACAGATAGACTGACATGCTCTCTGAAAGCTTGCATGTCCCTCCTCATCTGTATTTTCTTTCACTCTCACAGACTAATGAAACAATGCCAGGGTATGGAATTTCTCTCAGTACTGTGTAATGATATTTCACTGTTCTCTGGCTTCCAGTAGTGTGGTCTGATGTGATACCTGTCTGATTATTTTCCCAGTGTAGATAACTTGTTTCTTCTATCTGGAAGTTTACAAAATCTTCTCCTTCTCCTTAGAATTCAAGGCTTTTATTGAAATATGGCTAAATATGTGTCTTTTCTCCCAGTACTGCATTTCTCTAACGACTAACAATGTTGAGCATCTCTTCATATGTGTATTGGCTATTTGTCTATCCTTGGAGAAATGTTTATTCAAGTGGTATGTTTATTTTGTAATTGGGCTATTTGCCGTTTTATCGTGGCTATTAGTTGTGTGTTGTACGTTTGTGTTAGTTATTTGAACCCATGGCTTCCCAGTGTTTTCTGGATTTCTTTTTTCATCAGTGATCACATCAGCCCAGCAATGATCACATCACATCAGCAAACAGTGAGGTCCACATTGGTCATAGTTAATGATGTTCACCAAAGGGATACATTCTTGATGTTTCGTCAGAAGTTGGAAAAGGTACTTTATGACCTTAATGTAGAATGGCAATCAGTTGTTTGGGCCTCAGTGAGAGAAAGAAAAAGTTCTCAGAGCTCTGAATTTACATTTTGAAAGAATCCAGGTTTTCATAGCATAGACTCTAAGTGAGTTGTTCAGTTAAGAATCTATTATGGTAACCTAGGTGAATGGTGAATGTGTTTGGGCCGTGGGGATAATGGAAGATTATAAGTGATCAGGTAGAATGAAGAGGATTTGCCACTAGATTGACAGTGGTGAGGAGAGAAAGAGAGGAGTCAAGGAAAACCCTAAGGTTATTGTCCTGAGAAACTGGAAGAATGGAATCATTCACTGGGTTTAAGATGACTGTAGGAGAAACAGTTTGAGGAGTAAAATTAAGGGTTCTGTTTTTAACATGATAAATGTGAAATTGCTATTAGCTATCCTAATGGGAATATTGAGTAAGCAGTTGGATCTCTCTGCTGGAATTCAAAGGAAAAGTATTGGCTGAAGAGAAAAATTGGGGAATTATTAACAGTTAGATGGCATTTAAAATCATGCTGTGGTGTGTATACACACACACACACACACACACACACACACACACACACAATGGAATATTATTCAGCCTTAAAAAAGATGGAAATTTTGTCATTTGTGACAACAGAGATGAACCTGGAGGGCATTATTCTAAATGAAATAAGCCAGACAATGAAAGACAAATGCTATATGGTATCACTTATATATGGAATTTAAAAAAAAAAAAAAAGGTTGAACTCATAGAAATGGAAAGTAGAAAAGTATGTTTCAGGGGCTTGGGGGTAGAGGAAATAGGAAGAGGTTGGTAAAAGGGTAGTAACTTTAAGCTATGAGATGAATAAGTTCTGAGGAACTATGTGATATGGTGATTATAGTTGATAACACCACATTGTGTAATTGAGATTTGCTAAGAGAGTAGAAGTTGAATGTTCTCACACACACAAAAGTAAATATATGAGGTGATGGGTGTATTTATTAATTAACTCAATGGAGGGAATCTTTTCACAACGTATGTGTATATCAGTCAAATCACCATGATGTACACTTTAAATATCTTACACTTTTGTCAGTTATACCTCAATAAAACTGAAAAAAAAAAAGTCAGTCATGATCCTGAATGAGGTTACCTAAGGAATGAGTGTTGTATAGAAGAGAAGAGATTTGAGGTTGGAAAATGATGATGAAAAAGCAGAGGAGGCTAAGAGAAGGCAGTCTGTGAGATACAAGGAAAACCAAGAGAGACGGATGACCTAAAGCCCGGTGAAGATAGTGCCTCAAGGAGAATGGAATGATCCATTTGGTCAGAGACAGCTGGGAGGTGGAGTAAGTTGAGCTGGAGAAGGGACCTTTGGATTGGACGATATGGAAGTCATTGGTGGAGTTGATGAAAACTGGCTGCAGGGGTGGTGATGGAAGTTTGACTGGAGTAGGTTCAAGAGAGAAGTGAATAAGGGATTAAGATTTTTTTCTATTATTATTATTGGCACTTCAAATAAAAATGTTATATTTCTTAATACTGAAACGTAGTCATACTCTGGTAGGTAATCTCTGCTAATTTAAATTTAACACCCATTATTTAAAAAAAGACTTAACTAAACCAGCTATTGAAGACACAAACACACCTCACAGAACCAAGTACAAGACATACTGTGATCCTTTGGGATTTCTTTTGGAATATTTGTATAGGAAAGCGAGCAGTTTTAGTGTGAAGGGCAGCAGAGAAATGGGGCAGTGACAGGAGGGAGTAAATGGAGACTTTTACAGATGGGGGGAATATTACAGCATAGGCGGTGGAGAGAGAAAAATTGGTGCTACAGCAGCAAGATGGAGCCGATCACTGGAGCAGCACCTCTGTGTAGATGAGAAGGTAGCTAGTGGGAATCTAGCCACAAGTGGCAGGGTTAACCTAAGATAAGGAACCCATGTTTTAGCCAGAGAAACCAGAAGAAAGGAAGCATGTAAGGGTAGCAAGGCGGGGAGGTTGTGCAGGTCGGGGTTGGGGTGTGCTCTTGCTTTTTGTCTAGTTTGGGCTCAACAGTGACCTTCCGCTCATTTACTGATTTTGTTTCGTCCCAGATTATTTTGTTTAGAGAACAGAGTGCTTTGTGTGCTACACTTGAATCTAAGCACTCTTAACTATTTTCATATTTAAGATAGTATCTTCCTCCTATAGCAGTGCTGTTTCTCTGGGTATGTCTTCTGTTTGTTCACGTCCATCTTCCTCTCTCTTCGTGTTGGTCCCTTGAGATGAGTTGTATTTTTCTTTATTGCCTCTTGGGGATGAGATCTAGTAGCTTGGGTACTAGAAAGCTTGGGTAGCATGCAGAAAACTTGACCTCTGTTCACCTGTTGTTTCAAGGCAGGCAGGTGCCAGTTTCTGTTGAGGAACGCAGAGGAAAGTTATTTTCTCCCCCTTTCATCTTCTTACATTTGCTTGGAAGCAGACTTGGGAGCAGAGAATACCCAACCCATCCGTTGCCGGACTTTTCAACATCTTGTGCCTCAGGAAGAATGGGCACATTTATGTGGGCAAGTTTAAATCCCTGGCCACTCTCTCGGCAGGATCCCCTCTTTTCTGGTCCTCACGTGGTGCTCTTGCACTGCGGTCCAGGCAGTTGTCCTACTTATGGTGATGAAAGACCTGCATATTTTCCTTCTCCCAGCCTTTAAAAGTTGCCAGGGCCTTGCCTGCACCTAGTACCCTATAGGCTCCTGCAGCCATTTCACTTAGGAAGGTCAGGAGGCAGGGAGCATAGGGCAGAGGGAGCTCCCTGATTCCTTCTGTAAGGCACTTCGGCGGTCTACTTGCTTTTCACGTTTGGTAGACATTTGTTGATGATTCCCCATGTGCCAAGCACTGTGCCCGTTTCTCAAAGTATGTCCTGCAGAACATGAGCTATGCAGGATATTAACAGGTGTGTCATGGGAAGGCTGACTTTATGGTTAGTTGGTTCAAATAAAAGTGAAAGAACTTACTGCAGGACCTCTCCTCTGATTTCCAGTATTAATGGGAACACTCAACAGCTTGTCACATTTCTCAGCAGTCTCAGTATTATTTGAACGATGAAAGCTTTTCTTGAGATATATTTAACAGAACACATCAAGGAACGATTGTTCCTGGAACAAAATTTGGAAAATGTTGCATTCTGGGTGAAGCTAGGTGAGCACCTATGTATGACACCGTACTCCAGACCGGGCTCCTTGTTTTATGTTGTATGTACATGACCTCACTGTTACTTGACCACAATCCTACGAGGTAGACAGCACTAGGAATATGAAACTCCAAATAATGGCAGAGCTAGGGTCTGGCCTTGTTCTATGATACCAGTGAAACAGGAGGGAAGGGGGCAGGGGACAACCTTTAAATGAATGACATAGCCATAGGACATGACAGAAACTGGTTGGAACCAACTAGGTCCAAGATGGCGGAAGATTCAACTTCCAGTAGACCTTGAGCCTGGTTATATGCTCATTGTAATACATCAGCTAAATGGCACACCCACCAGTGCCATGACAGTTCCGAGGCCAACCATAAAAGGTCAAAAAGTGGGCGGTGGCCCAATTTCTGGAAATTCCCGCCCCTTCCCTGAAATAATTGGAATAATCCCCCCACTCATTAGCCTATGAAATTACCCAGCCCATAAAAACTAACACGCCATATTTTGGGGTCTCTCGCCTTCTGAGATGGCCCACACTCTGTCTGTGGAGTATGTTTCTCTCTAAATAAATTCACTTCTTACCTATCACTTTGTCTCTCACTGAATTCTTTCTGCGATGAGACATCAAGAACCTGAGCTTCATTAAGTCCTGAGACCAGGTGTGTGACCTCAGTTGAAAGACCGTGGGTTCAAGTCCCAATCCGAGTTGCACAGTTTCACCACCGCTTCACCACTTCTCCACTGACCTATTGAAAATTACATGAAGAACTTTACAGATCACTTCAGTACAGCTTAACATTGTAAGTAAACCACTTCAGAAACCTGCTTCAGAAAGAGTGTATAGTTTCTGGACTGTCACAGGAGAACTGTCTTTTTGTTGCTTCTTTTCCCAGAACTTAGAGGAGACATTCAAAATGTTTTTGAGTTCTTCAGTGTCTTCTTTTGGAACCGTGCCCAAACCATACATGTTAGAGTAACACTGGCTCCTGTAACAAAGATACACAAGAATGGATAATAACTCAAACACAATAAAAGTTCACTTCTCATTCATTAACAGTCCAGGACGGGGATTCTGGTCATCAGGGGAAGGTTCTGCTCTACACAGACTTGTAGGACTTCATCAAATGGTGGCTCTGTCATTTTCTTTTTTTCCTTCCCTTTTTAAAAATTTACTTATTTTTGGCTGCGTTGGGTCTGTTGCTGCACGCGGGCTTTCTTTAGTTGCGGTGAGCAGGGGCTACTCTTTGTCGCGTGTGTGTGCTTCTCATTGCAGTCTTGTTATGGAGCGTGGGCTCTAGGTGTGCGGGCTTCAGAAGTTGTGGCTCGCGGGCTCTAGAGCACAGCCTTAGTAGTTGTGGTGCACGGGCTTAGTTGCTCCACTGGCATGTGGGATCTTCCCACACCAGCGCTCAAACCCGTGTCCCCTGCAGTGGCAGGCGGATTCTTAACCCCTGCGCCACCAGGGGAGCCCAGTTTTCAAAATATTATGTCTCCAGCCACACTGGTGAGATGGGGTGTTGCTGTCTCAGGGAGTACCAGTGGCACACACCACTTCTGCTCACAGCTTACTGCTAGAACTCAGTTACGTGGCACATCTAACTGCAGGGGTGTCTGGGAAATATCATCCAACTGTGTGCTCAGGAAGAAAAGAATTAACTTATTCTGTTGGACAGCTAGTAGATTCTGCCACACCAACCGGTGAAAAAGATACCTACCAAAGCTTTCCCTGAGCATCTCCTTAAGATCAACCAGTAATAATTGTAATGATGACGATCATTTAAAAAATGGAAAAGTGCTTATAATGCAATAATAGGTATTTACCAAATGTATGAAATGTGCAGTATACCATACTCCATGCTTTACATCTATTATCTTTAATCCTCTCATAAATCCTAAGACAAGGGGGAATATTAACCCTATTTGATACAGAAGGAAACTGAGGCTTACGTCAGATTGAGTAGCAGAGGCCAGATGTAGAACCTGGTCAGTCAGCTTCAAAGCCTGTACATAACCTCCATTCTATACTCAGGAAACAACTGCATGCTAGGATTACAGCTGTTTAAAAGGAATCGCATAAAAAGACTCAAAGGAGCACACAAAGCGCGAAATAGTCATCGTGTCCAGGCGGTGCAACTTATATTTTCTTCTATTTTTTAAAACTATACTTGAAGAAACTTTTTCCTGCTTCAGACCTTTTCAGTGGGATGGCATTTTTCTTTGAGTGAAAGGAGGAGACAAATTTTACCAATTAAAATGTGGCATTTATAAAAACAAGACAGATCACCTTCTTGATAATAATGGGATGGGGAATATGACCTTTTCTTTTTCCTGGAACTTGCTTTTGTATAGTCTCTCTGGGGCTTGTCTGTGGCTATGGAATAAGAAAAGGCTTCTTGGTCATCTTGTTTGGAACGGGCGTGGCCTTACCTTGTTCTCCACCTGAGTGGGTAACTTACTGGAAAGGGCATTCAGTTTGCTGGGAAAGGGGATCCACGTGGGAATCCTACAGCTTAACATTTTCCTGCCATAATCACATTGCATCTCTTGATGTGATGTAATCTTTTCTTTCTCTTTTCTGTTGCTATTGTTCTTCTTAAAACTGACAGCTAATTTTGTTTTAAAATGAATTTCATTTTGAACAATCTTAAACTCACAGAAACTGCAAGAACAATACAAAGAATGTTTTTTCCCTCAAACCATTTGATGGTAAGTTGACTACATGATACACTATCCTCCCCCTCTCCCCTTATGTCAGTGGGTATTTCCTAACAACAAAGACATCCTTTTACAAAAGTACAATACACTCATTAAGATCTGCAAATCAACATTGTTACAACTCCAGACCCTATTCAACTGCTATCTATCATCCTGCGTCCATTATAGCAAAAGGATCCACCTCAGAACGCTATGTTGCATTTAGTTGGTCTCCTCCAGGCCCATTTTTTAAAAAATTGAAGTATAGCTGATTTAGAATGTTGTGTTAGTTTCAGGTATACAGCAAAGTGATTCAGTTATTTTTATGTGTGTGTGTGTGTGTGTGTGTGTGTGTATGTATGTTCTTCTATATATATATATATATATATATATATATATATATATATATATATATAGAATATGTATATATGTTCTTTTCCAGATTCTTTTCCATTATAGGTTATTATGAGATATTGAATATAGTTCCCTGTGCTATATATAGTAGGTCCTTGTTGTTTATTTTATATATCTGTTAATCCCAAACTCCTAATTTGTCCCTCCCCCCTCCTTTCCCTTTTGGTAACCATAAGTTTGTTTTCTATGTCTTTGAGTCTATTTCTGTTTTGAAAATAAATTCATTTGTATCATTTTTTTAGATTCCACATATAAGTGATATTATGTGATATTTGTCTTTCTCTGACTTACTTCACTTACTATGATAATCTCTAGGTCCATCCGTGTTACTGCAAATGGCCTTATTCTTTTTCATGGCTGAGTAGTATTCCACTGTATATATGTACCACATCTTCTTTATCCATTCATCCATCGATGGACATTTAGGTTCCTTCCATGTCTTGGCTATTGTAAGTAGTGAAGCTATGAACATTGGGGTGCATGTATCTAGGCCCATTATTTTATAGACTTCATTCAATCTGGGTTCATCCGATATAAAATTTAGTTTATGCATCTTTGGCAGGGATTTTTCAAGTGCCGCTTTATTCTCCTCTTTGCATCCTAGCAGGAGCACAGAACAGAAGAAAGGACCTATCACCATAGAAAACTAGAGTATGAGCTATTGTGTTATACAGGGAGGAACCAAGTAAAATCTGTTTGTTAAAATTCCTCTCTGGGTCCCATGGTCTCTACATGACCCAGAAAACATTTCTTTACCAAACATTTGCTTTTCCATCTTCATGTAGATTGCCTTCCTCCCCTTTGGAGTCCCAAACCACTACTCCCAACATCCTCTTTTGCCTTTAGCTGAAGATGATATTTAAGGTGAGGGTTTCAGCCATTTTGGTGAGTTACTCAGTTCTGCTGGCTCTCTCCCATGTATACATGTTATTAAACTTTCATGTGATTTTCTCCTGTTCATCTGTCTCCTGTCAATGTAATTCTCAGACCAGGCAGAAGAACCAAGAAGGGTAGAGGAAAATTTCTTCCTCCCCAACACTAACTGTGTATGTTGAGAACCATGAGTTTACCCCAAATGCATCCAATTCCTATCCAACATCATGGAATGTATTCTAGTTTTCTTCTTTTCCCTATGGTAACTCCCAACTCCAGCAGTAAGAAATTTGGCTCCCAATATCCTTAAATCTCCTTATTTGCTCAATCCCCTGGTATTTAGTGAATCTCCAGTCATGACCCCTGTCCCCTTGCTGCTGTGTATTCCCTCCTCACCCTGACCTGCCTGCCCCACCTTGTGGAAGGGAAGCCATTCCCACCCTGCTTAGACTCTGCCACCACCTTCTGCTCGGACACCCTTCTCATCCCACTGAGGTGTGGATTCCCTGCATAGGACCAGCGCCCTGTGCATCTGCCTTCCGTGCCGTCGTAGGCTGTGACTCCTCACACAAGCATCTTTTATTATAATATTTGGTCTCTTGTTTTCAATTCCTGAAGTCTTGTTATTCATAACAAACCCCTTTCCACCACAACTGGGCTTATTTGTTAATGAGGTAACTTTCAGAAAGTACCTAAGGCTGGGGGAACGGGTAGCAGGGGAATCAACCATGAATAGAGGGTTGGATCTTTCAGTCCCACCCCCTGATTTCTGGGGAGGGGAGAGGGACTGGAGGTTGAATCAGTCACCAGTGACCAGTGATTTAATCAATCATGCCTATGTAATGAAGCCTCCATAAAAACCCAAAAGGAGGGCTTCCCTGGTGGCGCAGTGGTTGAGAGGCCCCCTGCCGATGCAGGGGACACGGGTTCGTGTCCCGGTCCGGGAAGATCCCACATGCCACGGAGCGGCTGGGCCCGTGAGCCATGGCTGCTGAGTCTGCGCGTCCGGAGCCTGTGCTCCGCAACGGGAGAGGCCACAATGGTGAGAGGCCCACGTACCGCAAAAAAAAAAGAAAAGAAAAAAAACCCAAAAGGAGAGGGTTCAGAGAGCTTCCAGGTCGCTGAACCAGAAACCTCCATGTGCCACTGTGCCAGGCCCCAAACTATACAAGGACAGACGCTCCTTTGTTTGGGGTCTCCTCCTCTGTATCTCTTCATCTGGTTGTTGATTTGTATCCTTTAATATCTTTTATTATAAACTAGCCATCTAGTGAGTAAACTGGTTTCCTGAGTCCTGTGAGCCTCTGTAGTAAATTAAACCCAAGGAGAGGATGGTGGGAGGTGAGAGGATGGTGGGAACCTCCTATTTATAGCCACTGGCTCCGAAGCACAGGTAACAACCTGGACTTGTGATTGTCATCTGAATGGAGGGCAGTCTTGTGGGACTGAGCCCTTATCCTGTGGAATTTGATGCTGTCGTTGGGTAGATAGTGTCAGAATGGAATTGTAGGACATGCAACTGGTGTCTGTGAATTGCTTGGTGGTGTGGGGAAAATCCCTCCAGACATTGGAATTGGGTACAGAAACCTCACAGCCCTAAATCATCACTATGACAAACTCTGAGTTGACTCTTAAGGTTCTGTACTTCTGATCAAGTTTATTTTGGAGACCATCTCTGGGCACAGAGTTGAAGATCTGAGTGATTAAGAGCTTCAGCAGATAGGATACCAGGCTAGAGTTTAGAAGGCCTGGCATCTAGTGCTGACCCTGCACTTTGCCAGGGATATGAAGCCTGTTCCACCTCTAGCCCTTTGTATAAATGGGGTGAAAAAGAAACAAAATGATCAATAGATAAGACACCCAGTAGGAGTCCTTTTTCTGCACATATGAAATAGAGATGGTTGTTGTGAAGGTGAAGCGAGGTATAAGGCATTCTGAAATGTTTTGAAAACTATAAAAACCTATGCATATGTGACATTTTTATTAGAAAAAGATTTCATCAGGAAATATTAATGTAATGCAAACTTCTAACAGGACAATCCTATTTTCTTTATGACTTAGAAAATTGATGTGACTAAAACGTATCCCAGTACACAGAGCTGAAAATGTAGAAAATTGATGTGACTAAAACATATCCCAGTACACAGAGCTGAAAATGTGTGCTGAGGAAGTAAAATACAGGATGCCCGGGTGGGGGGTTGGACAGCACATGCTGGATCCTGCTGAAAGCAGAACCCTGTAAGTCTATGGAAGAGCTTTGAACAACTTCCAGTTTAATACAATTTGCATATTTATCAATTGCTTTATTATAAACTTTCTAAGAGCAAGATTTTTTTCTTTAGTGATACCCAAGTTTACGTCTCTGTCTCCTCTGTGGAAATTTTCTCTGTGCACTGACACCGTTGTGGCTGCTTCTAGGACTTCCTTTTTCATCTGTTTACCATCCACATGTGTGTGGTATGTAATTGAACTATCTCCTATTTCAACAAAAGAAGCCAACTCAATGGGATCTCTAAATCTGAAAATTCCTCGATTCCCAAAGCTTCCATTGATGCAAAAGGAATGAATTTAAGAAGTTTTCCCCATATATTATGAACAAAATTCCTCTCTGGCATTTTTATAAGTGATTCTAATACATGTTTAAATTACTTTTCACTTATTCTTGAATGCTAGAATAATGAATTAAGCACAGCTAAGCCCAAAAAGGGGCCCTGAGGCCACCAGCCCTGTATGGATTACAAGTAAAGACTGGCTTCTGATGTTGCTCTGTGTTAGAAGGACTCAGGCTTTATTTTTTAAAGATTCCAGAAAAAACACAAGAGAAGCTCAGCACCGTTCAAAAGAAGAAGTAAGGTCAAAGTTTAGGAAAGGCAGAGTTGAGAAACCCCCACATTTGAGAAAGCTAAAGACAGCATGAACACTGCAAGGAAGTGGTCAGTTCGAGCAGACAGTGGGGCAGCGAGGCTGAAAGGAGATGAAAACCGCTGACTCATGGCTTCCTCTTCCATTTGGCAGGCTGCCAAGTGCATTTACACATTCTTAGTTATTTCTGTAGGCACGTTGTAACTGCAAGGGATTTCTTAGCTCAGTGGTAACTGGGAGATGCCACGCAGGTAACTGAGCTGGGCCAGTGAATGGGAGGAGCAACGGACTCTCTACAGGGTGACCCGGAGGGTGTCACTGTGTGGCATTGGCTTCAACCGGATTGGACCACCTCTGAGTGAGGATTAAGTTACTTTCTCATATCCCTCTTCGTTCATCCATTCATTCCTTTAGGAAACCCTATCCTTGCATAGATAGGGTTGTCAGGTGGTTTAAACCACAAATTCCAGACATACGATAAAAATGTGTAGACCAAGTTAAAAAAAAAAAACACCTAAAATTCCAGTGATATGGAAAACTTATTGGTTAGAGATGGTGGCTTGCACACGTGTGTTTGTCTTGGTTCTCTCGAAAGACCCCATTAAAATGACAATGAATTTTATATCAGAGCACAAACGCATAAGGACAAAGAGAGTAGAGGAAACAGCGGGAAAGAAGGCGAGATGGAGAGCCAGCAGATGAGTGGGAACTGACGTAGCCAACTCAAAGAAGTGGAACCCTAAGCTGCCTGTGGTGGAAAGGGAGTCATCCACTCACTTGACACCACAGACCCCAGAAATGCTCAGAACTCCGTGACACCACCTATCTCTAAGATGCGGGAAAACAGGTTGAAAATCCTTTCAGGAAGCAGTTAGAAGCCCCACTCCCTTCTCAAAGTCCTGCAGCCGAGGGTCCCTTCCCCACCCTTGCACAGGACCGAAGGCTTGTCTGCAGAGCCGCATTGCCCTTTACAGCAGCCACTCAGCACATGTGGTTTTTGAGCACTTGAAATGTGGCTCTTCCGAATCGAGATGTGCTGTACGTGTGAAATACACACCGGACTTGAAGGCTCAGTGCAATAAAAAAGAATGTGAAATACCTCTTGATGTTTTAAAAAAATATTGATTACAAGTTGAAACAGTAGTGCTTTCGATATGTCAGGTTACATGAAACATGATTAAAATTCACTTCCCTTTCTTTTTATTGTTTTAATATGACAGAGAAAATTTAAAATTATTTCCGTGGCTCCCATTATGTTTCTGTTGGACAGCACTGCTCTAGAGAGTGTGAACCAAGGGTGACTCGGGGGCAAGGGCACGGCTGAGGGGTTTCCATACTGAAAACAGGGTGGCCAAGCGAAGGCTGACATGAAATAGTCAGACCCTAGCCTCTTCCCTTACTCAGATCCCAGGTTGCTGGCAGCTGGTCTGCTAACCTCAGGTTGGAGAGGGGAACACTTAGCCCAGGACAGCCTAGGAGAACACCTACACAGATCCCCAAGCAAACCCCAGCAGTCCCTGCCATCTCCCCAGCATTCACTTCTGTGCGTGAAGATGGATTCCTGGAAACGCCTGCAACTCTCTTGGGGAGAATGTTGCTTCTCGGCCTGCACATCCCAGCCAGAAATGCCAGAACCAACTTCCCTGCAGCTGGTGGATACAGAGCCCAGCTCCCTGGCTCTTCCACTGGGTAGACAACCCTGAGCTCTGTGACCCACAGGGACTTGAGTTCTGCAAAGTGCCCTGGACAGCCTCCTTCCTCCCCTGCCTCACTTCTCTGCCTCCCCACCGGGCTTTCCTGAGATGACCCGTGAAATTAATTTCCTGCACTCGGCTTCTTGTCTCTGGGTCTGCTTTGGGAGAACCTAAACCAAGACACATTCTTTTTTTTTTTTTCCTAACGTTTATTTATTTTCTTATTAGTCATCCATTTGATACACATCAGTGTATACACGTCAACCCCAATCTCCCAATTCATCCCACCACCACCACCCCTACCCCCTGCCGCTTTCCCCCTTTGGTGTCCATACGTTTTTTCTCTACTTCTGTGTCTCAATTTCTCCTCTGCAAACCGGTTCATCTGTACTATTTTCGAGGTTCTACGTATATGCGTTAATATACGATATTTGTTTTTCCCTTTCTGACTTATTTCACTCTATATGACAGTCTCTAGATACATTCACGTCTCTACAAATGACCCAATTTCATTCCTTTTTATGGCTGAGTAATATTCTGTTGTATATATGTACCACATCTTCTTTATCCATTTGTCTGTCAATGGGCATTTAGGTTGCTTCCGTGACCTGGCTATTGTAAATAGCGTTGCAATGAACATTGGGGTGCATGTGTCTTTTTCAGTTATGGTTTTCTCTGGATATATGCCTAGGAGTGAGATTGCAGGATCGCAGGGTAACTCTATTTGTAGTTTTTTAAGGGACCTCCATACTGTTCTCCATAGTGGCTGCAGCAACTTAAATTCCCACCAACAGTGTAGGAGGGTTCCCTTTTCTCTGCACCCTCTCCAGCATTTGTTATTTGTAGACTTTTAAAATGATGGCCGTTCTGACTGGTGTGAGGTGGTACCTCACTGTGGTGTTGATTTGCATTTCTCTGATAGTTAGTGATGCTGAGCATCTTTTCATGTGCCTGTTGGCCATCTGTATGTCTTCTTTGGAGATCTGTATCTCTTGATGCCTGTGGCGCCAGGTGCCGGGCAGTGCTGTGAAGTGTGCTTTTTGTGCTTTAAGTGTCCCCTTCCCCCATGAGTGATCTCCATGTTTTTGTTCCTCTCACTCAGCGTCTCCATTTGGCCCAGGGCCTCTCACCAAGGAGCTGAGTGGCAGGCATTCCTCCTGCTGAGACCCGTTCACTTCGAGTGACGAGTCAGTGGATTGGATGCTCTGATCCTGGCGAGTGTAAAATTCTTTCCAAGTTACACAAGATCATCTTAAACCAGTTACATGAGAAAAGTTTCTAGAAAGCACTAAGAATGATAAGGGGAGAATGTCAGGCTCCTGACAGGGTGACAGGGAAGAGATCTGCTGGTAGAAGTCCTCATGGCACCGCTAGATCATCACCCAGACACAGGGAATCTGGAACGGCATAAACAGGCAAAGGAAGGAAGATGTTTTAGGGAGCTGAGCAGGGTCTGCCAAGCAGCCCTTAAAACCATCTGCAGGCAGCACAGTAGGGCTTTCTGACAGTATAGAATAAGAGAACGGGTGTGGCTGTTCGAATAAAACAATCTGAGGCTTCCCTGGTGGCGCAGTGGTTGAGACTCCGCCTGCCGATGCAGGGGACACGGATTCGTGCCCCGGTCCGGGAGGATCCTACGTGCCGCGGAGCGGCTGGGCCCGTGAGCCATGGCCGCTGAGCCTGCGCGTCAGGAGCCTGTGCGCCGCAACGGGAGAGGCCACAGCAGTGAGAGGCCCGCGTACCGCCAAAAAAAAAAAAAAAAAAAAAAATCTACAAAAATAGGTGATTGTGGGCTAAATATGGCCTATGGGCCACAGTTTGCCAACTCTGGTATAGAGGTAAAAAAAAATTATGGGCTTTGGACACACATAGGCGTGAACTCAAATCCTAGCTCCAGTATCTACCAGGTATGTGGTCTTATGAAGGTTAGTTGACCTCTCCAATCCTCATTTCTCTTGAATGTAAAATGGGACAGTAATACCCACATCTAGTATAGTGACAAGGCTAAGATTCTAAATGTAAAGACCTTAACACTATGCCTGCCACGTGTAGGCACCTAACAAATATTAGTCCCTCTTCTCTACTTTGACTTTTCCTTAAGCTGGCATTGTTTAAAATGTGTGGGTATTGGGACTTCCCTGGTGGCACAGTGGTTAAGAATCTGCCTGCTAATGCAGGGGACACAGGTTCGAGCCCTGGTCTGGGAAGATCCCACAGGCCGCGGAGCAGCTAAGCCCGTGTGCCACAACTACTGAGCCTGCACTCTAGAGCCCGCGAGCCACAGCTACTGAGTGCGTGTGCCAAAACTACTGAAGCCTACGCGCCCAGAGCCCGCGCACCGCAGTGAAGAGTAGCCCCCACTCGCCGCAACTAGAGAAAGCCTGTGCGCAGCAACGAAGACCCAACACAGCCAAAAATAAATAAAATTTTAAAAAATGTGTGGGTATCAATAAGTACTTATTGATCTATCCCTTGGTTGATTGAGTGATCAGATGGCAGATCCCAGAGAGGTAGGGTGTGAGTCAGGATATTTTTGGGGTCCCATATTTCTTGGATGGGGTATACTTGGCATGCTGTGTAAAGTTTGGAAGTCACTAAAGGGATTTGAAGGTTTTCCTTTCAGTTAGTTGCAGGCAAAATAAATTGATTGGCTAATTGAAGCAAAAAAGAAATTTACTGGAAGAGTATGGTGTAGCTCAGAAGCTCCAAGAGAAGTTGGGGAATTAGATTTAGAGCTGATTAGGCAGCTAAAGGGAGCCTCAGAAGCAGGAATTTCACATCAGACTTGCCAGAAGTCTTTGTTTATTTTATATTGAAGTGTCTTAACATTCAAAGTCCCATGGAGAGTTCGGATTGAATGAGCTTGGTTCTCTCTCTGCTGTTTCACTATATGAGAGAGGAAAGAGGAAGGATCTTGGCCAGGATCCTCCGGGGACCCATTGACTTCCTTAGTCGGGGAGCCAGCACCTGGTTGAGTAAACTAGATTGTGGCCACAATAGGCTCTTATGAAGAGAAATTTCTCAGACTCAACAAAAGGCATAAGGATTCTTGGGCTGAAAGGCCCCTTGTTCATCTGGTACGATTTCTCAACCTTGGCACTGTTGACATTTGGGGCAGGATAATTCTCTGTTGTGGGGAGCTGTCTTGTAGAATGTTTAGCAACACCCTGGCCAAGTAGATGCTAGTAGCAGTGTTCCCTCCCCCTCCCATATCCCTGGGGAGGGAGGCAAAAATCACCCCAGGTTGAGAACTGTAGGACTGCTTCATATCCTGGGGGTCTTCTGAATGTTATGCCTGGTTAGGGCTTATGTAACCAGTCCCTCAAGGACTTGGTCAGCCTTGAGGGTAGACTCAATTAGTACTTGGGATCCACTCTCCTTCCTGAGTGGATGCTATATTATTTCACCCACCACAAAATATTTTAATAGCGTTTTAAATATGACAATTTCTAAACAGCCCCAGATTCAGGTAAGGCTTTGCCTCTCCGGTGTTCTAGACACTCCAAGGTGAATACATGAAAAAGTGAATGAATAAATATATGAATGGAAAAGAGAGAAGGATGCATCCACTTTTATTCTGTCTGCGCAGTGGCTATAGTAGTTCTTCCTTTTTGCACCATCCCAGTGCCAATGTCCATTTTTTCCTTTCTGATTTCGTTCGAGGAGTTACCTCCCCCTCTTCCACAAATCATGCAGTTGTGGTAGGACTGGGAAACCTGGTCCTGCTTTCCTACTGAGGAAGCCCAAGGTCCCTGGGGGATTCCTTCTCTCACATCACCGTACCTCGTAGCGGCATCTGACTCCAGCCCAACCAGTTAGAATTTTTCTCCCAGGAGTTTGAGGGCTAAAGGGCGAAGAAGTGGGGAGGGGGGAGAGGAGGAATGGATAACTGTGGAATGTTGGCTTCCAAAGGGATTGAGAGCATCTGCTTCATCGTGCCCACTGCCCTGAGGAGGCACATGGGCTCCGCAGCCTTCGGTGACTTTCCCAAAGTTGCTCTGTCAGGAAAGAGGAGGCTAATGGGGTCTCTGGGGAAGAAAGGAGAGAAAAAGAGACAGACATGGGTGGAAGAGGGAGAGGGAAACCAGGCAAGAAGGGAGAGAAGCTGTTGCTCAGGAAAGGCATTGGTGTGGATCCGCCCACTCATGACCCGGGGCTGTAGCTTGCCCACCAGACCTCAGGTTCCGTGGGGAATGAGTCACTCAGGGCCTCACCAACTCATGATGGCCGTTCCATTACGTCCTTTAAACATGTGAGGCTGTGCTTCTGGGCAACAGCTTCCCCTTTAAAACAGCAACTACCACTACCGTTGCTGCTGTTGGTTATTAAGCTCTATGTTCTCTGTTGGCCCGTGGCATATATTGAATATTTTCTCATTGATTCCTCTCAGAAAGCCAGTGAGATAGGTGATAGTATTGGCCCCATCTTATGGATGAAGATATTGAAGTTCAGAGAAGTTAACTTGCCCAAGGGCAGAAACAGGATTTGAACCAAGGTCTGACTTCACTGCAAGGCCTTGACTACAGACAGTGGCGGCTTTCCAGCCTAGAACCTCCTAGCTCCAGGCCCTGGAAAAATGGAGGAGAGGGAGTGAGAGTTCCCCACATCTGAGGCCAGCTCACATCCACGCGGATCGCTCTGCCTTCAGCTTTTGAAGCAGGACTTAACTTTTTGAACCTGACTTTGATCTGGCTTTGGAAATGCAGCTGTCTTCTGATGCAGGTACCCCACTCTCCATCTGGTGAATTAGCTTGCTTTCCATCTCCTCCTCCCTCCCTTGGTCTATGGGTCAGCGGGCTACTCGATAGCACCTTGGCCAGAGAATCAATGGATAAGGAAAGGAAGCGAAGGAGAACTTAGCCCAACTCTTGTTACCTGAGGCAGCAGCTGAAATCAATGCCCACAAAGGGGGTTTTGTATTTCCCATGCATTGAAAATCTGCCTGTCACTCATGCTACCAGCTGTCCTGAGCTGGTGATGCAAAGGAGAATGCGATCATTGTGCAAGCAGGACAGTTTATAAGGAAACAGCACGCAGATATGCAGTAAAAACGCAACGCCAAGGAGCTGACTATTAAGCTGTTTCTATGTGGCTCCAGCCTTGGTGGGGGGAGGGGGGGAGTGGCACTGGTGAAAAGCCCGAGACCCCCCCGAGACAGGGGGTTCAAGGCCTGCTCCCCACTCTCTCTGTGGGTCCAAAACATGCTCCCCACTGCCTCCTCACTCCTCACCTAAGGGAGGCTGTCCTTTCTGTACGCTGTTTCCAGTCCTGGTCAGGGAACACACAAGCTTGGTTTTTAAACTGAGGTGTCTAGATGTCGGAAAGATACGATAAAATTAGCAGCAGCTACTGAACCAACATTGGCTTCTGACAAGCTTGGCCACTGGGAGGATATTTTCTGGTGGGCTTGACTGAAGTTTTGGAGGGAACGGAGGCCATTCCCGTCAGAGGAGTAACAGGTGCCTTTTCAAAACTTCTTTCTTTTCTTTTTTAAAAAATGCTCTCCGACATGGACAAGGGGAACCACCGTTGTGTAAGAAAATACCGTTTTGGGCAGAGGTGCAGTGAAGCTTTGCTCCCAAGCTGAGGGGCGATTCTATTTTAGCTGAAGAGTGATTCTATTTTATTTCTGAGGTTGAAAGTGAAACAAGAAGATAAAGCTTCCTAATTCTGACTTAAGTTCTTTTTTAAAATTATTATTCTTAGGAATATCTTCAATGTCAAAGAGAATTACATTTTCCACCCTCTTCTCTCCCCTCTTCTTCTTTTTTTTTCTTTTTTTACATCTTTATTGGACTATAATTGCTTTACAATGGTGTGTTAGTTTCTGCTTTATAACAAAGTGAATCAGTTATACACATACATATATCCCCATAACTCTTCCCTCCTGTGTCTCCCTCCCTCCCAGCCTCCCTATCCCACCCCTCTAGGTGGTCACAAAGCACCGAGCTGATCTCCCTGTGCTATGCAGCTGCTTCCCACTAGCTATCTGTTTTACGTTTGGTAGTATATATATGTCCATGCCACTCTCTCACTTTTTCCCAGCTTACCCTTCCCCCTCCCCGTATCCTCAAGTCCATTCTCTAGTAGGTCTGCATCTTTATTCCCATTCCCGTCTTGCCCCCTAGGTTCTTCATGACCTTTTTTTTTTTTTTTTTTAAGATTCCATATATACGTGTTAGCATACGGTATTTGTTTTTCTCTTTCTGACTTACTTCACTCTGTATGACAGACTCTAGGTCCATCCACCTCACTACAAATAATTCAATTTCGTTTCTTTTTATGGCTGAGTAATATTCCATTGTATATATGTACCATATCTTCTTTATCCATTCATCTGTTGATGGACACTTAGGTTGCTTCCACGTCCTGGCTGTTGTAAATAGAGCTGCAATGAACATTTTGGTACATGACTATTTTTGAATTATGGTTTTCTCAGGGTATATATGCCCAGTAGTGGGATTGCTGGGTCGTATGATAGTTCTATTTTTAGTTTTTTAAGGAACCTCCATACTGTTCTCCATAGTGGCTGTATCAACTTACATTCCCACCAACAGTGCAAGGGGGTTCCCTTTTCTCCACATCCTCTCCAGCATTTATTGTTTGTAGAATTTTTGATGATGGTAATTCTAACCGGGGTGAGATGATATCTCATTGTAGTTTTGATTTGCATTTCTCTAATGATTAATGATGTTGAGCATTCTTTCATGTGTTTGTTGGCAATCTGTATATCTTCTTTGGAGAAATGTCTGTTTAGGTCTTCTGCCCATTTTTGGATTGGGGTTTTTTTTTTTTTGATATTGAGTTCATGAGCTGCTTATAAATTTTGGAGATCAATCCTTTGTCAGTTGCTACATTTGCAAATATTTTCTCCCATTCTGAGGGTTGTCTTTCGTCTTATTTATGGTTTCTTTTGCTGTGCAAAAGCTTTTAAGTTTCATTAGGTCCCATTTGTTTATTTTTGTTTTTCTTTCCATTTCTCTAGGAGGTGGGTCAGAAAGGATCTTTCTGTGATTTATGTCATAGAGTGTTCTGCCTGTGTTTTCCTCTAAGAGTTTGATGGTGTCTGGCCTTACATTTAGGTCTTTAATCCATTTTGAGTTTATTCTTGTGTATGGTGTTAGGGAATGTTCTAATTTCATTCTTTTACATGTAGCTGTCCAGTTTTCCCAGCACCACTTATTGAAGAGGCTGTCTTTTCTCCACTGTATATTCTTGCCTCCTTTGTCAAAGATAAGGTGACCATATGTGTGTGGGTTTATCTCTGGTCTTTCTATCCTGTTCCATTGATCTATCTTTCTGTTTTTGTGCCAGTACCATACTGGCTTGATTACTGTAGCTTTGTACTATAGTCTGAAGTCCGGGAGCCTGACTCCTCCAGCTCCGTTTTTCTTTCTAAGATTGCTTTGGCTATTTGGGGTCTTTTGTGTTTCCATACAAATTGTGAAATTTTTTGTTCTAGTTCTGTGAAAAAGGCCAGTGGTAATTTGATAGGGATTGCATTGAATCTGTAGATTGCTTTGGGTAGTATAGTCATTTTCACAATGTTGATTCTTCCAATCCACGAACATGGTATATCTCTCCATCTATTTGTATCATCTTTAATTTCTTTCATCAGTGTCTTATAATTTTCTGCATATAGGTCTTTTGTCTTCTTAGGTAGGTTTATTCCAAGATTTTTTATTCTTTTTGTTGTAATGGTAAATGGGAGTGTTTTCTTAATTTCACTTTCAGATTTTTCATCATTAGTGTATAGGAATGCAAGAGATTTCTGTGCATTAATTTTGTATCCTGCTACTTTACCAAATTCATTGATTAGCTCTAGTAGTTTTCTGGTAGCATCTTTAGGATTCTCTATGTATAGTATCATGTCATCTGCAAACAGTGACAGTTGTACTTCTTCTTTTCCGATTTGTATTCCTTTTATTTCTTTTTCTTCTCTGATTGCTGTGGCTAAAACTTCCAAAACTATGTTGAATAATAGTGGTGAGAGTGGGCAACCTTGTGTTGTTCCTGATCTTAGTGGAAATGCTTTCAGTTTTTCACCATTGAGAATAACCATTGGCTGTGGGTTTGTCATATGTGGCCTTTATTATGTTGAGGAAAGTTCCCTCTATGCCTACTTTCTGTAGGGTTTTTATCATAAATCGGTGTTGAATTTTGTCAAAAGCTTTCTCTGCATCTATTGAGATGATCATATGGTCTTTCTCCTTCAATTTGTTAATATGGTGTATCACGTTGATTGATTTGCGTATTTTGAAGAATCTTTGCATTCCTGGGATAAACTCCACTTGATCATGGTGTATAATTCTTTTAATGTGCTGTTGGATTCTGTTTGCTAGTATTTTCTTGAGGATTTTTGTATCTATGTTAATCAGTGATATTGGCCTGTAGTTTTTTGTGACATCTTTGTCTGGTTTTGGTATCAGGGTGATGGTGGCCGCATAGAATGAGTTTGGGAGTGTTCCTCCCTCTGCTATATTTTGGAAGAATTTGAGAAGGATAAGTGTTAGCTCTCCTCTAAATGTTTGATAGAATTCGCCTGTGAAGCCATCTGGTTCTGGGCTTTTGTTTGTTGGAAGATTTTTAATCACAGTTTCAATTTCAGTGCTTGTGATTGGTTTGTTTATATTTTCTGTTTCTTCCTGGTTCAGTCTTGGAAGGTTGTGAATTTCTAAGAATTTGTCCATTTCTTCCAAGTTGTCCATTTTATTGCCATTTAGTTGCTTGTACTAATCTCTCATGATCCTTTTTATTTCTGCAGTGTCAGTTGTTACTTCTCCTTTTTCATTTCTAATTCTGTTGAGTTGAGGCTTCTCCCTTTCTTTCTTGATGAGTCTGGCTAATGGTTTATCAATTTTGTTTATCTTTTCAAAGAACCAGCTTTTAGTTTTATTGATCTTTGCAATTGTTTCCTTCATTTCTTTTTCATTTATTTCTGATCTGAGCTTTATGATTTCTTTCCTTCTGCTAACTTTGGGTTTTTTTTTGTTCTTCTTTCTCTAATTGCTTTAGGTGTAAGGTTAGGTTTTTATTTGAGATGTTTCTTGTTTCTTAAGATAGGATTGTGTTGCTATAAACTTCCCTCTTAGAACAGCTTTTGCTGCATCTCATAGGTTTTGGGTCATTGTGTTTTCAGTGTCATTTGTTTCTAGGTAGTTTTTGATTTTGTCTTTGATTTCTTCAGTGATCTCTTGGTTATTAAGTAGTGTGTTGTTTAACCTGCATGTGTTTGTATTTTTTACAGATTTTTTCCTGTAATTGCTATCTAGTCTCATAGCGTTGTGGTTGGAAAAGATACTTGATACGATTTCAATTTTCTTAAATTTACCAGGCTTGATTTGTGACCCAAGATACGATCTATCCTGGAAGATGTTCCATGAGCACTTGAGAAGAATGTGTATTGTGTTGTTTTTGGATGGAATGTCCTATAAATATCAATTAAGTCCATCTTGTTTAATGTATCATTTAAAGGTTGTGTTTCCTTATTGATTTACATTTTGGATGATCTGTCCATTGGTGAAACTGGGGTGTTAAAGTCCCCTTCTATGATTGTGTTCCTGTCATTTTCCCCTTTTTTTTCTTTTTTTTTTCCCATACGTGGGCCTCTCACTGTTGTGACCTCTCCCATTGCGGAGCACAGGCTCCAGACGCGCAGGCTCAGCAGCCATGGCTCACGGGCCTAGCCGCTCCGTGGCATGTGGGATCTTCCCGGACCGGGACACGAACCTGTGTCCCCTGCATCGGCAGGTGGACTCTCAACCACTGCGCCACCAGGGAAGCCCCATTTTCCTCTTTTATGGCTGTTAGTATTTGCCTTATGTATTGAGGTGCTCCTATGTTGGGTGCATAAATATTTACAATTGTTATATCTTCTTCTTGGATTGATCATTATGTAGTGTCCTTCTTTGTCTCTTTTAATAATCTTTGTTTTAAACTCTATTTTGTCTGATATAAGAATTTCTACTCCAGCTTTCTTTTGATTTCCATTTGCATGGAATATCTTTTACCATCCCCTCACTTTCAGTCTGTATGTGTCCCTAGGTCTGAAGTGGGTCTCTTGTAGACAGCATATATAAGGGTCTTGCTTTTGTATCCATTCCACCGGTCTATGTCTTTTGCTTGGATCATTTAATCCATTTACATTTAAGGTAATTATCGATATGTATGTTCCTATTACCATTTTCTTAATTGTTTGGGGTTTGTTTTTGTAGGTCTTTTCCTTCTCTTGTGTTTCCTGCCTAGAGAAGTTCCTTTAGTATTTGTTGTAAAGCTGGTTTGGTGGTGCTGAATTCTTAGCTTTTGCTTGTCTGTAAAGGTTTTAATTTCTCTGTCAAATCTGAATGAGATCCTTGCTGGGTAGAGTAATCTTGGTTGGAGGTTTTTCTCCTTCATCACTTTAAATATGTCCTGCCACTCCCTTCTGGCTTGCAGAGTTTCTGCTGAAAGATGAGCTGTTAACCTTATGGAGATTTCCTTATGTGTTATTTGTTTTTCCCTTGCTGCTTTTAATATGTTTTCTTTGTATTTAATTTTTGAGAGTTTGATTAATATGCGTCTTGGCATGTTTCTCCTTGGATTTATCCTGTATGGGACTCTCTGTGCTTCCTGGACTTGATTAACTGTTTCCTTTCCCATATTAGGGAAGTTTTCAACTATAATCTCTTCAAATATCTTCTCAGTCCCTTTCTTTTTCTCTTCTTCTTCTGGGACCCGTATAATTCGAATGTTGGTGTGTTTAATGTTGTCCCAGAGGTCTCTGAGACTGTCCTCAATTCTTTTCATTCTTTTTTCTTTATTCTGCTCTGCAGTAGTTATTTCCACTATTTTATCTTCCAGGTCACTTATCCGTTCTTCTGCCTCAGTTATTCTGCTCTTGATCCCTTCTAGAGAATTTTAAATTTCATTTATTGGATTGTTCATCACTGTTTGTTTGCTCTTTAGTTCTTCTAGGTCCTTGTTAAACGTTTCTTGTGTTTTCTCCATTCTATTTCCCAGATTTTGGATCATCTTTACTATCATTATTCTGAATTCTTTTTCAGGTAGACTGCCTATTTCTTCTTCATTTGTTAGGTCTGGTAGGTTTTTGCCTTGCTCCTTCATCTGCTGTGTTTCTCTGTCTTCTCATTTTCCTTAACTTACTATGTTTGGGGTGTCCTTTTCGCAGGCTGCAGGTTCGTAGTTCTCATTGTTTTTGGTGTCTGTCCCCAGTGGGTAAGGTTGGTTCAGTGGCTTGTGTTGGCTTCCTGGTGGAGGGGACTAGTACCTGTGTTCTGGTGGATGAGGCTGGATCTTATCTTTCTGGTGGGCAGGTCCACGTCTGGTGGTGTGTTTGGGGATGTGTGTGGCCTTATTATGATTTTAGGTAGCCTCTCTGCTAATGGATGGGGTTGTCTTCCTGTCTTGCTATTTGTTTGGCATGGGGTGTTCTGCACTGTAGCTAGCTGTTCCTTGTGTGGAGCTGGGTCTTGGCGTTGAGATGGAGATCTCTGGGAGATTTTTGCCATTTGGTATTATGTGGAGCTGGGAGGTCTCTTGTGGACCAGTGACCTGAACTTGGCCCTCCCCCCTCAGAGGCACAGCCCTGATGCCTGCCTGGAGCACCAAGCCTGTCATCCACACGGCTCAGAATAAAAGGAAGGAAGAAAAGGAAAGAAAGAAAGAATAAGATAAAATAAAGTTATTAAAATAAAAAGTAATTTTTAAGAAAAAAAATTTTTAATGTAAAAAAAAAAAAAAGACAGAACCCTAGGAGAAATGGTAAAAGCAAAGCTATAGAGACAAAATCACACACAGAAGCATACACATACCCACTCACAAAAAGAGAAAAAGGGGGAGAAATATATACTGTTGCTCCTAAAGTCCACCTCCTCAATTTGGGATGATTCGTTGTCTATTCAGGTATTCCACAGATGCAGGTACATCAAGTTGATTGTGGAGATTTAATCCGCTGCTCCTGAGGCTGCTGGGAGAGATTTCCCTTTCTCTTCTTTGTTTCCTCAGCTCCCGGGGTTCAGCTTTGGATTTGGCCCCGCCTCTGCGTGTAGGTGGCTGGAGAGCGTCTGTTCTTTGCTCAGACAGGACGGGCTTAAAGGAGCAGCTGATTCGGGGCCTCTGGCTCACTCAGGCCAGTGGGGAGGGAGGGGTACGGATGCGGGGCGAGCCTGGGGCGGCAGAGGCCGGCGTGACATTGCACCAGCCTGAGGCGCGCCATGCATTTTCTCGGGGAAGTTGTCCCTGGATCCCGGGACCCTGGCAGTGGCGGGCTGCACGGGCTCCCGGGATGGGAGGTGTGGAGATTGCCCTGTGCTCGCTCACAGGCTTCTTGGTGGCGGCAGCAGCAGCCTTAGCATCTCCTGCCCGTCTCTGGCGTCCTCGCTGAAACCCGCGGTTCGCGCCCGTCTGTGGAGCTCCTTTAAGCAGCGCTCTTAATCCCCTCTCCTCGTGCACCAGGAAACAAAGAGGCAAGAAAAAGTCTTTTGTCTCTTCGGCAGCTCCAGACCTTTTCCCGGACTCCCTTCCGGCTAGCTGTGGCGTACTAGCCCCCTTCAGGCTCTGTCCATGCAGCCAACCCCAGTCCTCTCCCTGGGATCTGACCAAAGCCCGCGCCTCAGCTCCCAGCCCCGCCCGCGCCGGTGGGTGAGCAGACAAGCCTCTTGGGCTGTTGCGTGCCGGTCGGCACCCATCCTCTGTGTGGGAATCTCTCCGCTTTGCCCTCTGCACCCCTGTTGCTGCGCTCTCCTCCGTGGCTCCGAAGCTTTCCCCCACCCGCCCCGTCTCTGCCAGTGAAGGGGCTTCCGAGTGTGTGTGGAAACCTTTCCTCCTCCACAGCTCCCTCCCACTGGTGCAGGTCCCGTCCCTATTCTTTGTATCTGTTTTTTCTTTTTCCTTTTGCCCTACCCAGGTACGTGGGGAGTTTCTTGGCTTTTGGGAAGTCTGAGGTCTTCTGCCAGCATCCAGTAGGTGTTCTGGAGGAGCTGTTCCACATGTAGATGTATTTCTGATGTATTTGTGGGGAGGAAGGTGATCTCCACCTCTTACTCTTCCGCCATCTTGAAGCTCCCACCCCTTCTTCTTTTTAAAGATTTTTTGAAAGGTTATTACTGTCTAACTTTTGATCATGAAGAAATCTCAAATAAAAGTAAAAAGAAAAGTACAGTAACTCCTCATACAGTTGGAAAATTTAAAGCTAGCCAAACTAGGGAAATAAATGGAATTAAATAGCAACCGCGGAGGAAAGCAAGATTTTTTGCTTCTGAATTCTCAATAATAAAGGCATCTCAGTAGCACATTGAGATGTAAATTAACAAGACTTTCCTTTCTGGGGGGCTCCACCTCTGGCCTAGCCCCTGAAATCTGCCTTTGTGGCTTCTTTCTTGCCACAGGCATTCATGAATATACAAAGGTCTTGGATGGAAAGCAGATGAAACCAGAGATTTCAGCAAAGCCTCCTAAATAGGTTTTCAGAAAAGCCAGTGGGCTGTCGGGTTGGTAACATCCTGGGGAAGCTGCAGGTAGGCCCAAAGGAGGGAAGGTAGAGGGATGGGGACACGCCAGAGAAAACACTTCCACTTACCTAGCCAGGCTGTGCGGTCAGCATGGAGCCAGGGAGACAGAGTGTTCAGTGGTCTAGACTAGACTCTCGCACACCCATAGACCACTTGGGGATCTTACTAAGGTGCAGATGGAGTCAACGGGTTTGGGGGAAGCCTGAGAACCTGCATTTCTAACAAACTCCCAGGCGAAGCCAGTGTCCGGGGCTGAAACCTGTGTAGTCTCACAAGGCCCTGTGCTCAGAAGGGACCCTGAGCTTGGTTTAATGGTCTACTGTCACCCTCTTGAAATTCTTAATAATTTTCAATTTGACGTGTGTTGGAGGTAAAGCCTGATGGGCCAGTGTAGCCTGCGTGAGAGTGGTGGAGATGCATGCAGTGCAGTATGAACATGCGTGTCCCCTGTCTCTTACATACAGCGTTTGAGATGACCCATGACTACAGAATTCTGCTGGGAGTTCCGTAGGTCTCAAAGCGAGTACAGGGTAATGTGTTATGTCAAGATTTAGGAAGGTTGGGGGCACTGACGGCCTTGGAATCATTACTTGCTGTGAACCAGAAAGAAGTAAATGATGTTCTAGGACACATGAATAACCAAGGAACCCTATGATATTCTTTTATTTTGTTGCTTCTCTATATTAAGCCAACCACTTATGCTAAAAATGATGCCATAGAAAGAAAGGGAAAGTTTCATTTCCTTTCACTCTTCCCTTATTTATCAGGAAGCAGAAGGTAGAGATTGTTCTTAGAATGTGTGCTTATTAAGAGGTAGAATAAGAACAACTGAGTTGCTTTATTCAGTGTTTCCACTGTTCTGTGAAGAACAAAATACATCTGTGTGTACAATTACAAAATACGGATTGTGTAATTTCAGTGATTCCACATATGAGTTAAATTTACATTTCCATTTAAAACTGGCCTTACATGATGAAACGATGAATGAGAAATCCATGCCAGTAATTTAAAATCTTACTGTGTCTTTACTTAGAATGACATTAAATGGCTAAGCGTAAAACACCGCAATTTGAGGGGCTGTGGAGGAAAGGAAGAACTTTATCTTCAGTACCTTTCATCGAACTTTCTTCCTGCTTTTTGAACAAAGGACTCACATTTTTATTTTGTTCCGGGCCACACAAATTATAGAGCTGGCCCTGCCCTTAGGCGATGCTGTTGTTCTTGGCCAACAGACCAATTCTGAGAGCCAAGTTTTGAAGCCAGACAGATCTGAGTTCAATTGCAGACACTACCACGTGCTAGTTGTTTCTGTGATCTTAGGTGTTCCTTAAAGGAATATGTAAGAGAAAGGGAAGCATTATCTTTATGTCTTAATAATAATTTTCTAACTTGGTATGTGATATTTTTGTTCATATACTTTAGTTTCCTTATCTATACAGTGTGGAGGGTAATTCCTCCCAGGTAGGAATTCAAAAGACAACCCCGTCCTCTAAGCCTTCTCACCCTCTGCAGACCCTGGAGCTGAACAAGGGGTCCATCCATCCTCTACTGTAGTTAGAGGTTGACCTGTTGTTCCTTCTGCTCAAATGCAAGCTCTCTGAGAACTGGGTCATGTCATGCCGCTATCCGGAACCCATCCTGCACAGCCACCTTCTACCACAGTATCAATAGTATTATAACCTAGATGTTTAATATTGAATGAATACAAATTCTCTGCTTCAACAAAGCAAAGGAAAACAGATTAAAAATAATTACAAGTGCCATGGTTGAGATACAGCACATTCCCTCTAGATTTTTGCCATTTGTCCCACTATTAATATTATCCCTTGTCCTTTTTCCTATTCAAATCATACTTGTCGGGCTTCCTTGGTGGTGCAGTGGTTAGGAATCTGCCTGCCAATGCAGGGGGCACAGGTTCGCGCCCTGGTCCGGGAAGATCCCACATGCCGCGGAGCAACGAACCCCGTGCGCCACAACTACTGAGCCTGCGCTCTAGACCCCGCAAGCCACAACTACTGAGCCCACGAGCCACAACTACTGAAACCCGCACACCTAGAGCCCATGCTCCGCAACAAGAGAAGACACCGCGGTGAGAAGCCCGCACACCGCAACAAAGAGTGGCCCCTGCTCGCCAAAACTAGAGAAAGCCTGCGCGTAGCAACAAAGACCCAACGCAGCCAAAAATAAAAATAAATAAAATAAATAAATTTTTAAAAAATCACACTTGTCCTTCAGGGATCAGCCACATGAGTGTGGCTGATCCTTTGGGCTATTAAAGGGTTTGATAATATCTCTGGTTCCGTTTTCCAAAAGTCTCTTGGTTCTGCCCTCCACCAGCATTTACTCAGCTCCTCTCGTACATGGCTACAGCATTTCAGGCTTTCATACCATCTGGAAGGAGGGAGAGCGTCTGCATCCTAGAATTCCCAGGAAGGATCCTGTGCTTTGTTCTGATTGGCTGACCTCTGAACCAATTTTAGTGTAAAGTTATGTTAGAGGTTGATTAGCTTAAACCTGAGATGACCTAAACTAATCACTTCAATGAGGGAAGCCTTTCTGTTGATCCTTTTTTTTTTTTTTTTTGATGTCAGATATTATTTATTTGTTACTCTTAAAGCATCTTGTTTTTGACTGGACTCAGCCTTAGAGGTAGAAGCTCTCAGAGAGGACCGCCTCCATCTCTTGGCAGTCTGTTCTTGCCATTTTTCTTTGGCCTCCTTTATTCTCTTGGCCAAAAGTTTAGCGTATTCTGCAACCTCTTCCTTCTTTTTCTTTTTTTAAAAAAATTTATTTATTTATTTGGTCGAGCTGGGTCTTAGTTGCGGCTCTTGGGCTCCTTAGTTGCGGCTCACTGGCTCTTTAGTTGCAGCAGGCGGGCTCCTTAGTTATGGCTCACAGGCTCCTCAGTTGCGGCATGTAAACTCTTAGGCGTGGCAGGCAGGCTCCTTAGTTATGGCTCACGGTCTCCTTAGTTTCAGCATGCATGTGGGATCTAGTTCCCTGACCAGGGATCGAAACCGGGCCCCCTGTGTTGGGAGCTCAGAGTCTTAACCACTGGGCGACGAAGGAAGTCCTACTTACCTTCCTTAGTATGCCTCCTTGTTGGTAGTGGGGTTAATCCCAGCCAAACAAAACACCATGGAGCAGGTGGTGGTAGATTAGCTATTGGAGGACAACCCGGATATTCTTCATACTCCTTATCACAGCTCTGGCAGATCCATGGTCTCTGTTAATAAACATTGCCTCTTCTAGGACTCCATAGCCCTTTGAGATAATAGTTCACCTCTCTTGTTTTAAATGTAAGGAAATGAGGCCCCACAGAGGATAAGGGAGGGGCTTGCTCAAGATTCATATCTAGTTAGTGGCAAAGCTGAGACTGGACCACACTGCTTCCACCTCAGTTAGCCCTTAAATGTATGCTCTGTTGCCTTGTGGTGCCACTTAAAGATGTTGTGTCTAGATATTTTCTTTCCTTCTAGACACGGAGTTTCCAGGGACTAAAGACCATGTATTCTGTCTGCACTGCAGCACTTAGTTTAGGATTATAATGAAAACTTAGCTCAGGACTATAAACATATTAAGTTGACTCAATAGTATTAGCAGAATAAATGAAAACTGTTTATCACCAAAGTGCCAAGCAAAAGTCAGATAACAAATTAAACAATTATTATTGATAAGTCGTTTACTGTGATGGGACCAGAGAGATATTTTGCCTTTCCTTAAGTAAGAATGATATAGGAATTTAACCTAAAATTCTCAGACTTATGAATAATTTCTATATATATCAGAAGCTCTTTATATCAACTATAACCCTTATTATATGTATACCTATATTTGTCTGTCTATCCATCTATCTATCTACCATCCATCTTTGTTTCTGCTTTAAGAAATCACTTGTATTTAAAAGAGAAAAGAACTTGTAATCTTCAAAATATATAGAACTTTTAAATATTATCTAGTTGTTTTATCTGTGAACTGAGAAATTTGGTTGAACTGGCTCCAAATTGCTGTCTCTGTGTTTCCAAAGTATTAGTGAAGTTAGATTCTTCTTCCGCAAGTGGAGAAACAGAAGGAACCCCGTATCACAATGAAATTTAATTGAGAAAGTGTTCCTTGAGAAGAAGCTCTTCTCCACCATCTGAGGTGCCTGCTGCTTCGCACTGAGAATGCAAAGTCGGGACCAGAATTCCTGTGGGTGGGAGGAGGGCAAAAGGGGAAGGTGGACCACCCCCGCCCCTCAATCCTAGCAGATACCTGTATCCAACCTGGGTCTCAGAGATCCCTCCACACTTCTTTTTGCCTCTTTGTTAAGCAACTCCATCGTTTCATTATATCCATTTTATTTTTTTAATTGAAGTATAGCTGATTTACAATGTTGTGTTAATTTCTGCTATACAGCAGAGTGATTCAGTTATACATATATATATACACATATATATATATATATATACATATGTACACACATTCTTTTTTATATATTCTTTTCCATTATGGTTTATCATAGGATATTGAATATAGTTCCCTGTGCTATACAGTAGGACCTTGTTTATCCATTCTTTATTATAGTAGCTTACACCTGCTAACCCCAAACTCCCACTCCATCCCTCCCCCACCCCCCCCCCCCCCCGGCAACCACAAGTGTGTTCTCTATGTTCGTGAGTCTGTTTCTGTTTCATAGACAGGTTCATTTGTGTCATATTTTAGATTCCACATATAAGTGATATCATATAGTATTTATCTTTCTCTTTCTGACTTACTTCACTTAGTATGAGAATCTCTAGTTGTATCCATGTTGCTGCAAATGGCATTATTTCATTCTTTTTTATGGCTGAGTAGTATTCCATTGTATATATATACCACATCTTCTTTATCCATTCATCTGTTGATGGACATTTAGGTTGTTTCCATGTCTTGGCTATTGTGAATAGTGCTGCTATGAACTTTTTTTTTTTATTCAAACAGAAAGTCACAAAAATTATAATCATCCTCATCAGTTCACTCAGTCCCATGTAATTAATTTTTTTATCTTGATCTTTTGTTAGCACTTTTATGAATCCATCAATTTTCCATTCGAGTTCTGAAAACGCTTATTCATTCAGTTCAGCAGTATAGTCAGTTACCAGAAACCTGTACTTGTCAGAGTCTTTTCCATGAATTCCTTGAAGATGAAACCCTTTTATAGGAACATTTTTGCAAAAGCATCTGAACTATTTTTTTGAACGATCTTTTTGAATTATAGTTTTTTCCAGATGTATGCCCAGGAGTGGGATTGCTGGATCATATGGTAATTCTATTTTTAGTTTTCTGAGGAACCTCCATACTGTTTTCCACAGTGGCTGCACCACCTTACATTCCCACCAGCAGTGTAGGAGAGTTCCCTTTTCTCCACACCCTCTCATCACTTTTTTTTATTGTTGTTTCTTGTAGAGTTTTAAATGCTGGCCATTCTGACTGGTATGATGTGTACCTCATTGTAGTTTTGATTTGCATTTCTCTGATAATTAGCAGTGTTGAGCATCTTTTCATATGCCTGTTGGCCATCTGTATGTCTTCTTTGGAGAAGTGTTTGTTTAGGTCTTCTGCCCATTTTTTGATTGGGTTGTTTTTTTGCTGTTGAGTTGTATGACCTATTTGTATATTTTGGAAATTAAGCCTTTGTCAGTCACATCATTTGCAAATATTTTCTCCCATTCTGTAGGTTGTCTTTTAATTTTGTTTATGGTTTCCTTTGCTGTGCAAAAGTTTGTAAGTTTGATTAGGTCCCATTTGTTTATTTTTGTTTTTATTTCTATTGCCTTGGGAGACTGACCTAAGAAAACATTGGTATAATTAATGTCAGAGAATGTTTTGCCTACGATCTCATCTAGGAGTTTTATGGTGTCATGTTTTTTTGGTTTTTTTTTGCGGTACGCGCGGGCCTCTCACTGTTGCGGCCTCTCTCGTTGCGGAGCACAGGCTCCGGACGCGCAGGCTCAGCGGCCATGGCTCACGGGCCCAGCCGCTCCGCGGCATGTGGGATCTTCCCGGACCGGGGCACGAACCCGTGTCCCCTGCATCAGCAGGCGGACTCTCAACCACTGTGCCACCAGGGAAGCCCCTGGTGTCATGTTTTATGTTTAAGTCTTTAAGCCATTTTAAGTTTCTTTTTGTATTTGGTGTGAGGGTGTGTTCTAACTTCATTGATTTACACGTGGCTCTCCACATTTCCCAACACTGCTTGCTAAAGAGACTTTTTCCCATTGTATATTCTTGCCTCTTTTGTCAGAGATTAATTGACCATAGGTATGTGGGTTTATTTCTGGGCTCTCTGTTCTGTTCCATTGATTCATGTGTCTGTTTTTGTGCCAGTACCACGTCATTTTGATTACTGTCCCTTTGTAGTATTGTCTGAAGTCTGGGAGGTTATGCCTCCTGCTTTGTTCTTTTTCTTCAGGATTGCTTTGGCAATTCTGGGTCTTTTATGGTTCCATATGAATTTTAGCATTGTTTGTTCTAGTTCTGTGAAAAATGTCCTGGGTAATTTGAAAGGGATCACATTACATCTGTAGATTGCTTTGGGTAGTATGGCCATTTTAACAATATTAACTCTTCCAGTCCAAGAGCATGGGGTATCTTTTCATTTCTCTGAATCATCTTCAGTTTCCTTTATTAATGTTTTATAGTTCTCAAAGTGTTTCACCTCCTTGGTCAGGTTTATTCCTAGGTATTTTATTTTTGGGGGTGCAGTTTTAAGATATTGTTTTTTCACATTCCCTTTCTGATATTTCATTGTTAGTGTAAAGAAATGCAACCGATTTCTGTATGTTAGTCTTGTATCCTGCTACCTTGCTGAATTCGTGTATCAGTTCTATAAGCTTGTATGTCGTCTTTAGGGTTTTCTCTATATAATATCATGTCATCTGCATATAATGACAGTTTTACCTCTTCCCTTCTAATTTGGATTCCTTTTATTTCTTTTTTTTTTGTCTGACTGCTGTGGCTAGGACTTCCAATACTGTGTTGAATAGAAGAGGTGAGAGTGGGCATCCGTGTCTTGTTCCGGATTTTAGTGGGTAGGCTTTCAGCTTTTCACCGTTATATCCATTTTATTTTGGTGCAATGTTCTATTTATTCCACACATAACCCAGATTATATCAGGGTCCAGCTTTCCCCATTGGTGATCTCCACTAATCCTTCAACCTTCAAGTTTGAAGTTTACTCAGGAATTTTTGTGAATTCCCAGGAAATTACATTTATATCCTCCGTGTGCTCAAGGGCAACTTCCCCGTGTAATCATTTTTGGCCTTACATCAAGCTAGACACAGAGCCCTTTTCAAATTTGCCCCAAAGAATCCATTTCTACAAAGAGCAAAGTGCTGCTTATTAAAGAAACTGTCAGGGTAACAAAGACAGAGTGAGGTGTGAGCCCTCCCTACAGCCAAAATTTCAAACCCTCTCTCAGTGATTGTTTCATTACAAATTCTCTCTTGGGCTAAGTGCTGTGAACTCTTTACCTCCCCCCTCCCCCCATTCCTCTCATTTTTATACAGAACAATTCAGTTCTCTCAGATCCCTGTCAACCTGCACACCTATGCTATCCTAACATGGCACGTGGGTGAGACCTCCTTTTATCATAATCAGTCCTCTTAAGGGAGTAATTACAGTTTTGTATATAGAAATATCTTTTGTTTGTTTTTATTTACACTGTGGTTACTTCCTCAATAAAGGGTTTCCTAAATCTTCCCTCCTACTTTTCTGCTTCTCAACAAATTCTTGTTGTTTATACTGCTTGTATTAACCTCTTAATGCTTCTAACGTGTAACTAACGAAGTCACATATTTGATGGTACGTACTTTCTCTCTCTCTCTCTCCCCACATCTAGTTTACTCCCTCCATGTTAGCTGTGTCCCAACAGAGCTGTCACCCATCCATGGCCTGGCTCAGGAGAACTGCTCTTGTGTATCTCTTCTATCTCTTCCCAATTCTGCCTTCAGTGATTTCTGGGACCTTGGGGTTGGACAGGCTCTGGGCAGGGAAGGAGTGGAAATCCCTTAGCTTGTGTTAGGACTGAAGGGCCATGAGATGTCCCCCGGAGTAAGACAGAGGGGACCCCAGTGGGAAAGAGCCACCAAAGACAAGGACAGTTGTCACCCAGACTCACTGTGCAGACGAGGACACCCTGGAAGAGCTGGATCCTTGCCTGACGCACCCGGAGCGCACTGGTGGGATGCTCATGTACCTTTATTGCTGGACAACTCTGGTGTCCTGCTTGTCAACAAGTGTCTCAGAGGTGTTCCCAGACCTCACCTGGGGCCTGACCTTAGCCTGACCTCGTCTCATTCTCCCAAATTCAGAAAGTCTCTCCCTTGATGACTCTTCTCTCCAGGTGCTCCTGGACATCAAGGAGGAGGCAAGAATCTAGCAGCTTCCACATGCTGCTTGCAGGGCCCCTCCGAGAGAGGCCTCTGGTGAGTGGAGAGAGACAAGCTCCCGTTAGAGGAAGAGGCAGTGGGAGGAGGGGGTGGACCACATCCACAGGAGATGCCGCCTCCAGGGAAGGCTGAGCATCGTGCCTGAGACTGTCGGGACAGAAGAGACCACCCAGGGCTGTCTGGGGAGGATTGAAATCAGGTCCCACTGAGTCTGAGTTGAAGTGGAGGCTGTTGGAGCTGAGCCGAGACAGCGAGCGGGGGGTTGGATGACAGTCGGCTGAGTCGGTGCTCCATGGGGTTGGTTGGAGAACCTGTTCCTAAAGGGCTCCTTAGCCTCCTGTAGGATCCCTTTGCTTCCGCCTTCACCCCATGTCACCTGGGGTCCTATTTCCCAGTTTCCCAGCTTGGAAAGGGTGGTTAATCTTTCCCCTTCCTTCCTGTATCCTTCTTCCCAGCACGGGTCGTGCCACCCGGGGCCCCTGTACAATCCAGTACCACCTGGATGGATGGAGGAGGGAGACCCCCAGGGAGGAGAGGGTGAAAGAAGGCCTTGGGGTGAGTGTGAAGGGCTGCAGTGGGGGACGAACTTGGCTGCCGTCCTGTCCCCGGCAGCGCTCCTGGCTACAGGTGGGACCCCCTGTCTCCAGCGGCCCCCTGTTGAAGGCAGCTTTGTGCAGACGTTCCAGCAAGCTCGCTGCAGCCAGAGGTGCCGCAGAACAACCGGGGGAGCTGAACTTCCTCTGTCATGGGAGCCGGTGGGAGATGCCACTCCTGATGGGTCCTTCTGGGACACCCCAGCTCCCCTGGCAGAGTCTTCTCTAACGTTGACCTTCGCATCTCTGGCCTCCACCCTCTCATACGCTGCACCCACCCCGTCAGTGTCCTTTTCTTCTCCCTCACTGCAGAGGGTCTCTCTGCCACTGGGGCTCGATTTCTTAATGGTCTGTTGCCTGCTCCGATGACATGACCTTTCTAGCCGCAGAGCAGACTCTCACACACTCCGTCCTGTTACCCGGCCAAACTTAGTGCCCGACCTAACCTCCTCATCTTCCTTCACTGTATCAGGTTGTGGATCTCCCACCCAGCGTTTTTGATTAAAGAGCCATAGTTCTATTTATTAGTCAGCGAACAGCGGGGGGGCGAGGGGAAGGGCCCAGCCCGGGCAGCCCCCACTATTGCCTTGTGTCCCCAAAACCTAGGGGCTCTTGGCACAGGAAGAACAGGGTCCAGCCGTTGACCCTGGGGGGAAGCAGATGACCCTGGCCTAGGTACCAACTCATGAACCCCCGCCCCAGGCCCATCTCTCTAGGGCCACTGAGGCCCTCTTGGAGACGGGCTGGCTGGACTCTGGGATCCTGATTCCAGGCCGTGGGCGGGTGGGCTCAGGTCTCAAGCTCCAGGCTAAGCCAAAGGCCAACCTTCAGGTCCACAGCCTGAATGTACCATGAACAGACCGCTGGGGCCATCTGCCAGCGCAGTCCTTTATGCTCGGAAGGCTGGAGAGGTTAGTGTAGCGCAGCTCATCCCGCCGTCCACAGGCTATCCACCTGCTCTGGCTTCTGGATAATGGCCCTAGAAAAGCAACCTTTTAGCTCCTATCAGGTGGGGCAGGCTTAGAGAGCAAACCACCTTAAAGTGTAGAAAGATTCATTTCTGCCTCTATTAATCTAGTCTGTAATATTGCACACCCCTTGTTTCATTTGTCTTTGAGGAGGCCTTGCAGTTTGGGGTTGAAAACTGGGCATGATGTACTGGGTAAAAGGAACTGAGTGAGGGTGTGTGCGGATCTGGCCAGGGGTTAGGCTGTGTTTACTGTTCGCTGTAGCTATAGGCGTGAGAGGCTCCCTGTCCTCTGGCGTCCTTGTTTTTGTCTCCCTTACTGTCTCTGGGTTTCCCTAGAGACTTCTTAACTCTTTCCTGAGACGCTCATTTCTTTCCGTCACATTCCCCTGTTATACAGGAGCCCTGTGATGCGATGGGGATGCAGGGGGCGCCGGGAGGAAGGAAGTGCTCTGTAGTCCTATGATTAGGTCTCAGTCTTCAGTGAGCCTGTGCTCCTGGCTGACCTTCACCGGTGCTTCTCAGTTTCATTGTTTTTCCCCCTCTTAGGTGAAACAGGAAGGCTTAGAGGGGACTGGATTTGAATATTTTCCATCTCCCAGGCTCTGGTAAAACCCTTGGGGACAGTGCTTTGTAAAATGAAATGTTCTGGGCATAAGTAAAAACAGCTCCTTTTCCCTTCCTCCTGCTGGAAGCACTAGGGAATTTTTCTCCTATTTTCACTGTGAAAATTTAGTGGTGCTCCTAGAGGTAAAACTCAAAAAAGGGGAGGGTCCCCCTAGGACTGCTCACCCCTCAGAACTTCTGACTCTCAGACTTGCCCACACTGAGTCTCCAGCAATTTGTCGGGTATAGTTTAGATTTCCCTCCCCTGGTGCTGGTTCCCTTGGAGGTTTCTGCTCCTGGGCTTCTCTGGTAAGTTATGATTCTCTGTATACACCTGTTGGTCCCTTTAATTTTGGAGGCAGGTGTTTGGCCTGCGACCTCAGTTCTCTGGGGGAGATAAGAAGAGTTATTAGTTTGAAGTTTGTTCATCTTTTTTCTTGTGTGGACAGGAGACACAACTTCCAAGCTCCTTACATACTGGACCAGAAACTGGAAATCTCATTTAATTTGATTTTTCCAAACTGAAGTTCAGAGATATTTAGTCCCCCACCCATTAGGTCGAAAAGCCAGGACTAGAGAAAGGGGATGTGACTCTCATGTCAGTGATCTTTCTCATGTACCAGATGCCCACCAAAGGTGAGGTGGTGGCTTAACACTGGCCCTGGGTCCCCTAGGAAGTCATTACCAGATCCCAATCTTTACTTCTGTCCGCAGTCAGACAGGATTTCCATACTCGGGGGATAGTACAAGACCTGTCGCAGGTGGCAAGGGAGAAGCATCCAGGAGAGATGCCTCAGTCTCGCTCTGCTTCCAGCACTGGGTTTCCCTCCCCTTTCCCGACTCTTGCCCACGTGGAAAGCTGTTTGCTCAATAACGGTGGAATGATAAGAACATACTTGACCAGAAAACACTTTCAAACGCGTTTTGTCCACGTCCGGAGCTCACGGTGTGGTGCTAATCTAGGCTCCGTGATTCGTCTTGTGTAGCCTTGGGTTTCTGCAGGTGTCACTGACATTGAGCACAAAGGCAGTGGGGCTCCCCGGGATTCTACACACCAGGCCTTGCCCACACCTAGGGTCAGGGGCACCCTGTGCACGAATGTTCTGATACCGTGATGGTAGAGACGGTCACTGAGTCCCCAGAAGCCCGCCTCTTGGACCACAAGCTACTGTCTCTGTGTCCGGAGCTGTGCAAGGGCCTCCTGTTCCCAGAGGCAGTCTTCACGGCAGGCTTTAATTTTTGGAACTGCACCAGAATCTCCCTGTTTAGGGCAGGGTTCCAGGACAGGGAAGGGAGTTCCATCCCTTGAAGACTGTCATCTAGAAATGCCATTAACCCCGAGCACCCAAGTTGAAACTTGTTATTTTCTCACAGCCACAGGAACAGGTCTGGGTTTCTTTAGGGACCCCCGTGGGCAGTTGGGGGACTTATAGCCACTGCCTCCCCGCCCCTACCCTGAACCTCAGGCTCTGTTGCTTCTTTCCATTGGAGGGACTGTCAGTGCCAGAAGGTGGTAATTTTCCTCTATGGAGATTCTCGTTAGACCTGTTATATTGCTTCAGGTAATGGTTGTCATGGAGTCAGTTACCAGGCTATTTATTGCTGTTCCCTAGTCCCTGCCGGAATAGCCTTTGAAAAGGAGGAAAAGGTAACTTTACTTTCTTTTCCAGGAAATTCTGGGCTACTGGTCCTAACGGTGGCATATTAATTATTTGATGCTGAGTAACAAATTATTCCAAATCTTAGTGTCTTAAAGCCAGCAACATTTATGATCTCACAGTTTTTGGTCAGTCAGGAGTCAGCTGCGTAGCTGGCTCAGGGTCCCTCACAAGGCTGAGCTCCAGCTTTTGGCCTTGGTTATAGTCATCTCAAGGCGTATCTTGGGGAGGATCCATCTGCTTCCACGCTCATTCACGTGGCTTTTGGCAAGCCTTTCTGGCTGTGCTCCTAGATATTAGTTCCTCGCCACGTGGGATTCTCTGTGGGGCAGCTCACAGTTTGGCCTGTGGCTTCCCTCAGAGCAGTGAGGGAGAAAGAGAGAGAGAGCAAACAAGATAGACGTTACTGTTGTTTCATAAGCTAATTTTGGAAGTGTCATTCTATCACTTTTGCTGTATTCTGTTTGTCAGGAATGAGTCACTAGGTCCAGCCCACACTCAAGGGGAGAGGATTGCACAAGGGCTTGAATACCAGGAGGTGGGGACCACGGAGAGTCCTCTTGGAGGCTGCCTACTACAGGTTGTTAATTGCTCTGTGTGTTTCCCAGCCCAGATCAGAAGTCACAGGGCATCTGTTATAGAACGCTATCCAGGCTCTTGTGTGGGAAGTGAATTTAGCTGGGTGTTCCTCAGGGGGTGGAGATAATCTGGAGAGAGATGGAGTCACTGGGTTGAAAGATTAGCTCCGGGGGCTTGAGAGAAAGTCGGCAGAGGAATCTAACAAGCATCAATGTCTTGTATGCAGGTGTCCTAGCAGGCAGTAGGACTTCTGATGGGTGAACTGATGTATTTGCTGGGGCTCTGTGATCTACAGCTTAGTCTCAGGAGCTGCATGGAAGTCGCCAGATCCCCCAGATGGTAAAGAGGCTGTGGAGTCACCTGCCTTTGGATAGAATATGTGGTCTTGGACAATAAACATCCCAGGGGCAACCATGATGTAGCAAAGACCAAACAGTCTTTCCTCGGTAAATTTTTTTTGACAGATTGTAGCACTAAAGACTTAAAGAACACCCAGTGATGACTGACATTGGGAGGGTTCTCATCCTAGTAATGGGAGGTAAGGATTAGATAGAATTTAATTTAGGAAAATTAAGTTATGTGATATTTCTTTTGCCTCAGCATTGTAAAAGTATATTATGTTCTATTTAGATTTATTACGTATTTAATCTTTACAACTCTTTATAGGTATTGTTTGTTCCTTTGATAGAAGGGAAATTGGAGCACAGAAAAGTGAATGTATGTTTAGTGGGCTAGCATAGAAGAAGCCAGGGCTGGAGAACCCTATTATATTGTGAGGGATCAATACCAAAATAAAGGAAATACACTGACGATAACTGAGATGTCTGGGAAGCAGGGTAGATGCAGGGGCGCAATTCAAGTCATCAGGATGCCACTGTCCTCTCTTGTTTGTTGCCATCCTTCTACACTTCTGCCTTTTCAGGCCTTATGTAATACCAGGACACCTGGCAGCGAGTTTAGACCGAAACACTCCAGGTTCTCACAAATGTCCCCGCAAAGTCCTACTGTATCTTTTGGCCTCCAGTTGGGTCATGCGTCTGTGTCTGAATCTCTCACTGAGGGAATGCAATGCTCCTTTTTGACTAGGCCTGGGGCACATGCCCATCTTGGACAGTGGGTTTGTGGAGGGACAGTTCCATACACCAACTGAGACTGAAGAATGGAGGTCATTTCCCCAGAAATGAATATAATTCCACAGAGATAACAATTGATCCCCACTAATAGAAATGATAACTGCAAACACTGCATTTTATTGCCTCATCGGATAGTAACTGATTATGCATCTATCAGCAAATTCATTTGATCATTCCTGATATACTGTATATAGCACTGGTTTTTATCCATTTAACCGGTCTTAACATCTTAATTAACATAATTAATTAGTGAGTTGAATAAATCTTTGACACCTGTTCACTTCATATTTTTATGAAAGTCATGTTTTTAACTTTTAAAATATTGTATTTTAGCAAGTGGGAGGAGACTACTCTTTTCCTTTTATATATGTTTCTCATTTTCCTTTAAAAACCACCTGGATAATATATATCCTCAGGAGAGTTGTAGCTTTAAATTTGTCTAACATTTTAAACAACCTGCCATCCAGGTGAGTCAGACTGGGCAGTCCTGAGCCAAGCTGCTCCGGCAGGTGCTGTGTGGAACAGAGGAGCCATCCCTACAAAGTCCTGCCCAAATCGTAGATTAATGAGCAAAATGAATAAATTATTGTTTTAAGCCACTCAGTGTTGAAGTCATTTGTGATATTGAAATAAATGATACAGGGGGACTTTCCTTTAAATATATCTCTGCCTGAAATTTTTACAACAAATATCTGTTACATTGAAATATTTTTAAATTGGGGGGGAAAAATTAAAATTAGAAACATAGCGAGAGTTTCTATTTGTGTTTCCCTTACTTACATCCTATGTGAGTTCTAATTTCCAAGTCATCTAGGGGTCAAAAGGCATTTCCTCATCAAACTCTGTTATGACAGTAGCTCTTGAGTGCTTAGATCTTCTTACACCAGAGAGAAAAGAAAAGATAAGGAAAGATGGAAGCCATACATGGATTATAAAGAAAATAAATACTATCAAGTGATGAATTTACGGATCCTTTTCTTTCCGGCTTGATCAGTGCTCCTTTACTCATACCATGTTCTCTAAACTTCAGGTCAGTGGCTCAATCGCTGATTCCTGTTCTTGGCTTGGAGAAAGTCTTTTCCTGTGTGATATTTTTCATTTATGAGGCATCTCTACTTACTGAAGGTGGGGACTGGGGGGTGAGGCTTGTTTTTCTTCTGAACTCTTTGGTCATTCCAGTGTTCCTCAGGAGTGACTTGGGAAGATAACATTCCTCGTGACCTTAGCGGGAGCTACATTCTCGGAAGGCTGGCCCTTGGTGTTGCCAACCTTTCCTCCTGAGCTTGAAGACAGCTCCTCATCTCTTTGATATGAGACAGAGGTGGGCCAAATCAGTCCTTCAACTATATCCTTTCTTTATTCTCCATGACTGTGAGTGCATTGAACTAACATATCTGTAAACAGACTCTAGGTCATTCTGTCCATGACAGTATCAGCTAGAAGAACAGTGAGAAGTTGACAGGTTTTTGAGATGCACTTGCATTCTATCACAGCATAATCGATTGTTCATTGCCCTCTCTAGCCTGGCAGGAGGGAGAGGTGCAGGGAGAGGAAGAGGCTTGCAGTCAGAATTTTTAGGCTTATTGGTCAGAGCTCAAAGAAACACAGCTGGTTGAACTTACGAGTCTGATCTACTATGCAGATCCATGTACATGCTTCAGGAGCCAGGGGCCCCGTTGTGGCCTGCTTTTCTCAGAGAACCTCAGGGACAAAAACACTGGAGTAGAGAGTAGGGCAAATGATGGAGTTTATTGCTGAAACATGTTTTGACTTGATACTTAGGGACAGAGGAATAGTATTTGAGTGTCTACAGGGAAATGTGGCCTAGGACAGGTTATTAAATGCCAAATGTATTAAGAAAAATTCTCAGATTTTCAAACTAAAACATTATCTCTTACAAATCAGTAACTGAAAAATAACTATCTCCACTTAAAAAAATGGATAAAGGACATAAACAGTCAATTCACAAAAGAAGAAATACAGATGACGAGAAATATATATAAAAAAGAGTTCGTTTTACTAGTTTGAAGAAAATGCAAATAAAATCAATGGTATCTTTTTCTTGCTGTCAGAATGGTCAAGATTAAAAAGATATCAAAGCCCAGTATTGGCGAGCATTGACGAAGATTTTCTCCTTGACCAAACTCTAGGCAGGCTCCTCTGAGCCCTCTTCTTGACTAAGCCTCAACTTCGGCCTATAAAAAACTACAGATTCTCCACACAAATGATTTGGTCGACCCCTCTGCCCCCACATTAAAAGACCTAAACAAACACTGATATAATTTCTAACAGCTCCAGGCCACATCCCTCTTCAGGTGCCTGCCTGAGAAAGCTCAGGGATGCCAAAAGAATTTACTGTTCATTCCAGCCAACACCTGACTATTGGCCCCTGAACACCCTTCCTTGGAGCATTTAATAAAAAGGGCTTACAATTGTGAATCCTTCCTCTGTCCCTTTGAGATATATACTGTCACCTACAACTCAGGAGTGTCTTTCTAAAGGACCTGAAAGCCATTCCATTAAAATGTAATCATCAGGAAGGGTAGGGCCTGTTTCCCAGTCTCTGTGGGAGGATAGAATTGTAGCTTCAGTAATTGCCAACTAGCAGACACAGCTGTCCTAATCATGATTTTTCACTTTCCTGACTCTACTGAGCCCCAGCTCCGCCTCCCCTCTCCTCTTTCGTTTTCCCTTTAAAACACCCAGTCACCTCTGTATAAATGAACGTTGACTTCAGTTTACACTGAACCTTCTCTATTGCAATAGCATATTGCTTGTTAAAATCTGTCCTTAACCATTTTCACTAATATCTGACTCTATTTCTCTTTGGCAGCATGTGGAGAAATGCAGAGTCTCACGCAGTGATAGTCTAAATGAGTATAATCATTCCTTAGGTGGTTTAGCAATATTTATCAACAATTTAAATTTTTTTCAACCGAAGTATACTACTTCTAGGAAATTATCAAAAAGATTTTTGGACATAGAAAGATGATCAGAACACAAACTCTGTCTCTTTCTCTCTCTCTACATGTATATAAAATTTATAAAGATACGTCTGGAAAGATCTTCCAGATAAATGTATTCTAATGTGTTAATAAATAGTGGTGTGATTAAGTGGTAAGACTGGGTGATTTTACCCACTTTTTTATACTTTGTTTTGTTTATTTTTCAATAAGCACGTGTCCTTCCTGTAGGCAGAAAAGAAAATGAAGCTATTTTATTTTATATGTTGAGAAAATCAATTAGAACGAGAGATATCAGTGACCACCATCAGAAAACTTCAGATATGCAAGGACCATTGGTCTGCTTTTTTGTACCAGTGCTGTGATCTTGAGTATGTCCCATAAGCATCAAGTTCCTACCAAAATGTTACTTGTGCTTGTGTTCGAGTGGCGATAGCAGGGAGAGACTATTTTCCTTTCCTAGTCTTCCTATTCTCCTGTATTTTCCAGTTTTTACAAAATGATCACGAATTACTTCTAGTGATGGCATATAACCTCTATGAAACTATACAAAACATATTCATTCTGTTCATAAGAAAATGATGGACAACTAGTATGAACTTTTGGAAATTGTCTTTCTAGTGAGGAAATAATTTTAAACATAAAATGTGCCAATGCCTTTTATGTTGGAAATCATTGGAAATTCCTCCTCTATTGAGTTTCCAAATAGGAAAGCTTTTTATGAGTCTCTTTGCCCATAAAAGTACTCTTTTTTCCTCTTGCAATTAATAGGTATTTGGGGGTGGGTGCTTTGAGTGTATGTAACTATCCTGTTGTTCATCAAAATTTTAATTAACTAATTAATATCAGAATGATATGAACTCACGGAATCTTACTTTATTCAGTAGGTTATAATCTGTTAGCATGATTATTTATTTTAGTCCTCACATTGTCCCAAATCTAGCCAGCTGGAGCCCCTTCAATCTATCTCTGTGTTCTTTGACATGTCCCCGACAAAAGCCCTATAGACAGCATCTTCAGGTGTTCAAATGAATATCACAAGGATGCAATGAGAAAAGCACAAATCAGTTCTGAGTTACAGATGCCAAAGATGAATAACCTGAAACCCAAATCAAGGGACATTCTACTGAATACTGTGAGAGATCTTCCTAAGTGTCAGGGTTATGAAAGTCAAGGAAAGACGGAGGAATTGTTCTAGATTGAAGGAAACTAAAGAGATGTGACAACTAAATGCCACTTGTGGTTCTGAACTGGATCCTTTTGCTTTAAAGGATATATTTCAACAGGTGAAACTTGAATGGCATCTGTAGATTAGATGGTAGTAATGTTTCAGTGTTAATTTCCTGGTTTTGATAGTTGTATTAGGTTATGAGGAGAATGTCCCTGTTTGTCGGAAGTATACTAAACATCTAGGGGTGAGGAGGCATTATGCAGACAACTTACTCTCAGATATTTCAGGAAAAGTCATTTCTTCTTCTGTTCTTGCAAGTTTGAGATTGTTTCCAAATAAAAATTAAAAACCAGAGGTAAACTGAGCAAAGGTAAGAGATGGAAAGCTTGGAAGGAGCTAGAGGTGGAGTAAGGCAGAGGATGGTATAAAAAGGCTATATCTGAGAGAAGAGGAGGAGGATTCACGAGAATTAGTCTATTTAAAAGAGGGAGCAGGAGAGGAAACAAGATGCTAATATGGTTGACAGAAAGTAAAGGTGGGGCTGGCAATGGATTTGGAGAAGTTGGCAAGTTAACAGACAAAGGGCTGAGTGGGAAGATGAGGAAAAGAACTCATGTTTATTGAATGCCTTCTATGTATTAAGTACTAGGCTGGACATTTAAATCCCATTTAACTCTTACATAAACTTGTAAGATGGGAGTTTTATCCACATTTTAAAAATGGATAACTAAGGTTCAAAGAAGTTGAGTAGTCCAAAGTAATATAGCTGGTAAACAGAACCAGGATTTAATTCCCACTATGTGTAGTTTCAGTGAGAATGGGATAGTAGAGGAATGGTCTCATCAGGTCATGCAAGGGGAAGAATTTAATTTTTTCACCCCAGAGATTAGAGGGAGCACAGAGATTGAGTGAGATGGTGGGGGTTTGGAAGTCGGGATTGAAGCCAGGTCTTGAATAATTTGAAGAGATGTGCTAGCTGAAGTCATTGGGGAAATGGTAGAAAAGCAAAGAAAAGAGAAACATTGAGAAACACCATCACTTATAGGTGAGAGGAGGCAAGAGGGGCTCAAAGAGGATTTGCAGAGGGCGAAGGGGGCATTGTAGGCCAGCTTCTAAGAAGGCACCTGATGATTCGCACGTCCTAGTATTCATATCCTTGTGTAATCGTCTCCCCTTGAGTGGGGGCTGGATATAGTGACTTGCTTCTAATCAGTAGAATGCAGCAAAATTGGCAGGATGTTGCTTCTGTGATATGGTTACAAAAATGGTAACCTGCATCTTGCTAGCAAATTCTTTGTTGTTGATTTCAATGAAACAAGCTGCCAGGTTGGAGAGAACCGTGAGGCAGAGAACTGAGGATAGCCTCCAGCTAATGACCAGCAAGGAATGAGGCCCTCAGTTCAACAACCTTCGAGAAACTGAATCCTGCCAACAACCATGTGAATGAACTTGGAGGCAGATTCTGTCCCAGTTGAACCACTTGCGAGAGGGAACAAAGTCAGGAATGACTTAGGACACTATCTTGGTGATGTCACCCCTCTTGATGGAGTCTTGTGAGGGACTCTGAGCCAACACTGTGATTGTAGCTGAGAGACCTTGAAGTGGAGGATCCAGCTGAGATGTGTCGGGATTTCCAATCCACAGAAACTGAGATCATAAACGTGTGTTGTTTTAGGCTGCTAAGTCTTCGGTTACAGTTGATCTTCATTATTCAAGGATTCCATAATTGCAAATTCATCTACTCACTAAAACTTATTTGTAACCCCAAATCCATACTCATCTTGTTTTCATGGTCATTTATGGACACGTACAGAGTGGTGAAAGCCTGAGTTGTCTGATGCGCATGCTCCCAGATGAGGTTGAACAAGGCAAGGCTCAGCTCTCCGGTCTCTGTCCTTTACGGTAGTAAACAAGCGTCCTTTTCATGGTCTATTTAGTGCCATGTTTTTGGTATTTTTGTTTGTAATTTTACTCTTTAAAATGGTCCCCAAGGAGAGAGTTGAAGCGCTGTCTAATGTTCCTGAGTGCTGTGATGTGCCTTACGGAGAAAATTCCTGTATTAGATAAGCTTTGTTCAGGCATGAGTTATATTCAGGATTTGGCTGTGAGTTCAATGTTAATGGGTCAACAATATATATTAAAGAAAGCGTATTTAAACAGAAACACATACAAAACAAGATTAGGTATTGATCAGTTGATGGAAATGTGACCAGAGGCTCACAGGAACCTAAAACCCTGTATTTCCTCTAGGAGCAATGGTTCAGTACCTGCTAATTCAGTGTTCTCATTGCCTTTATAGGATGTAACTGCCTCAGATAATGAGAATTCACCGTAATTTGTTATGTAGCAATAGATAACAAAAATGGGGCTGGGTGGCTAAAAGGACAATTCACTTCACCAACCTATGGGAGAAGAGTTTCACAAGGAGGGCACGATTAAGCGTCGAGGGTGCAGGTCTCTCACTGCGAGTGAGGCAAGAGAGGTAGTGGTTGGCAATTAGTAGTGTCTGCCATCTGAGTATCACTAAAATGGCTGCATATCAAAAAGAAATAATTTTGTTTGGCTAAAGAGAATTGTTTTCAATGGATGTAAGTGAAAATCTAGGAAAATGAGCTTCACAGGGCAATCTCCTTGCTCTATCAAGGTTACTGCTGTGTGAGGATGGATGTGTCAGAAGGCACCAGCTTCATTAAAAGCTCCGTGACTCTTCAGGGTGACGTAGCCCAGGGCAGCCTTCTGGCAGCTGCCGCAGCCCTGACGCTGCCAATGCAGGGAAAGGGTACAACGACAGGAGAAGCTGTAGAAGGGAATAGCCCCTGACGACCCCAAGCACCTTAACACGGCTCTTCCATGATCTGTGGCTGAAAGTTTAAGGTATTTTCATCCTATGAAAGGTTTATTGTTTATTTTGATGTTTAATTAGACTCCCAGCTTCATTTTGGGTCCCCAGTCCTCACCCTACCCCTGTATTCCCTCTAATGAGTGTGCTAAGTCATTCAATATGCATGGACTTTGTATAATAGGTAGCACTGTTCTGTGTGTGTAGGCTTAGAATTTACATAAATGGCACCATGCTGTAAATACTGAGTTCTTCCTTCTTCCACTCTACCCTGATTTGTGTTGCTCCATCAGTGTGTAATTTGTTGCTTCTAACAGCTGTGTAATACACCATAGTGTGTATATCCCCACACTTTACCCATCCTTTCCCCTAGCCTGCCTTCCATTCCCACGACCAGTTAGGTGAAGGGAGTGGAATGAAGGTTAACAGTACACGTTGCAGTATCATGCCCTTCATTTGCCTGTAATTGCTTCTCAGTCTTCTCTTGTCCTTCTTCCCTTCATTGGGTAGAGGACAGTATTCACCAGGACTCATTCCTACATCATGAGAACGTGCAACGTCTAACTTTTTGCAGAGCAACTTCCCATTTGGTTCCTCCCGCAATTTTCTGAGAAGCAGGGGTACACATTTGTTTATTAGGTTTAAAAAAAAAAAAAAAAAGCTTAGTGATAATTCCCAACACCACCTGATGGCTCTAAAAGTAAAAAAAACCAAACAAAACAATAACAAATAAAATGGCATTTAATGAATTTTAAATAAAAAATAAACATATGCTATGAAAAGGCAAGAGACAGAGAAAGGAGAAGTTGACAAAATCAAGTAACCATGAAACATGGAGATGCTTCCAAAGTGAGAAATTGCTCACCCGGGGGGTACTCCACACATTTTGGAAGCTTAGCTCATTGAGGCATGGAAAGCAAAAATGAAAAGGGAAATAATGTTTGGGTGACAAGGAAGCCAGAATTTATACTGTCCTCAGGGACCAGGTACCTAGCCAGACTGATATCCAGATAAGACTCCTGCAAAGTGAAGCTAGAAACAGATTCTTGCTGACTCAGAAAAAGAAAGCCATCACTTGTGTGTGGAATCAATGTTTATTTCTGAATTATACAGAGAGGATATACATACATACATACATATATATATATATATATATATATATATATATATATATGGTGTTGTTACATATCTTTATGTTATTAATTTGCACTATTTAGGTAGAATTTGTTTATTTACCAAAACAAAGGTCTAGTAGATACTTTATTCTGAGCGATCCAATATGTGGTAGAAAAAAACCTTTAAATATATAAAAGATTAGTTTGTGCACATCTAAATGTTTCTAAGGGAACAAACTACAGAGGCATTGTGATTAATTCGATGAGGGTTGCAAACTTAGTACCATAACTGAATACTTAAAACAAGACCTTAAGAACACAAAGGCTTGGAGTAGTGACTTCCTCACACATGTCAGAGTTCTGTCTTAGAACAGGGGTCCCCAACCCTGCCCCCCAGCCACGGCCTGGTAGGAACCGGGCCACACAGCAGGAGGTGAGGGGTGGGCGAGCCAGCGCAGCTTCATCTGCCGCTCCCCATCTGCCGCTCCCTGTCGCTCGCTCCCCGTCACTCGTTCCCTGTTGCTCTCTCCCGTCGCTCCCTTCCCGTCGCTCCCTTCCCGTCGCTCACCTTACCTCCGAAACCACCCCATCCCACCCCCTCCCTGTCCCTGGAAAAATCGTCTTCCATGAAACCGGACCCTGGTACCAAAACGGTTGGGGACCGCTGTCTTAGAAGATAACCCCATAAAACATTGTATGGCTTCAACAGGAACTTCGGGTTTTCTTCCGCCCCCAGCTATTGCCCTCAAACAAACTCTCTTACTCCCTGATGATATCTTCTGTGCAGATTTTTGTTCTTTCTCTTAATCAAGGAGCTAAGTGAATAGCAGTTGCCACTTTAGGAAAACAATGCATTTACCCCAATGACCCCTTGGTTCCCTTAACAACAAATCTACAGGAAAAGTGCAAACAGTTCCCAGAAGTCAGAACCAAAGCAAGAATGCCCAGAATGCAAGAGCTAGATAGTTGATGATGGGAATGTTTACATCTGTCTACATATTGGCTGCGCGATTATTTGTTTTCAGGATTCTTCTAGGCTTCTATGTACTTGGTTTGAATTTACCTGGTGGCCTTTCTCTAGCACATGCAATTAATTTGTCTTTTTAAGATAATAAAATAGCAGATGCCTATCAGAATGGTTACGCAGCCCGTAGAACAGCCCAAACAAAATCACTGATTGAGCAAGATGCTCATCATTTCCACATAGGAAGATGAAGCTCCAAACACAATACCACCTGAGTAGCCTTCCATTAACAGGCTGGCCAAGTTCAGAGAATATGTGAATGGTGGGATTGTTGTCCTGTCTGGTTGACTCTCTCACAAGAGCCTTTTATGGACAGCTCTATGTCCTCGGATTCTTCATTACTTCCGGCGGCTAGGGGGACCATGTAATTTCTCTTCCAAAATGGGATATGGCTGAGCGAAAGGGAGCATTGTGACTAATTATGTCAGGGCAGCAGTGAGCCAACTGGAAAATCGGGTCATTGCTCTGTTCTGAGAGAGGCATAACTTGGGCTGCCGAAGGCAGAGGTGAGCTGTGGGAGGGGCTGCGCTCTGGGGGTTTTCCTCTCAGACACACCAGGTGTTGTGAGGGAGGAGGACCCCAAAGAATGGTTTAACAGGATACCAAGCGGAAAGGGACCGAGGGGAGGACATAGATAGCTGGGGCTTATGGAGGAAAGAGAGCTGAGCTGTGTGTAAGAGAGCACGTCTGGAAGGGGGGTGGAGGCGGACGGGAAGCAGATGAGGGCGGGACAATTCAGTCACCTGTGCAAAGACGTCTGCTTCAAAGCATTTCAAAGCTCATGACACGTAGGGCTCGAAGTGTCCCCGACAGCTCTCCCGGATGCAGTTACCATCCTCAGACTATGGTGGAACCCCGTTCTCCACTGCATTTTAATTTTTGCTAGCTTATTAGTAATAGTTGATACTGGAGACTGAGAATCGTCTCCAGGGTAAGGGCAGGACCTCAGCAATGCCTCTCTGTACAGCCAAAAGCCTTCTAAGCAGGCTCCACTTTGGGTCATGTAAACACAACCTGAGCCATGGACTCGTGGCTAGGACTCCTTGCCTTTTTCGGCAAGCCATGTGTTTCACTAACTTGTGGATGCCAAAATTCTCTTTCTTAAGAGTAAATTAGTTTGTGCGTTTGTGCATGCTGTTAGAGAAACCAATATCTGAATACAAATGGGGAGGGGGAAGGATGGATGTGCTGACACGGTGCTCAGCAAACGCTTTCTATAAAGAGAGTCAGTGTTTTAGGCTCCGTGGGCCCATGGTCTCTGGCGATTACTTCACTCTGCTGCTGTAGTACGAAAGTAGCTGCAGAGTCTGTAAGCAAATTTGTGGGGCCGTGTTTCAGTAAAACTTTATTTATGGGGACTGAAATTTGAATAGTTTTCATGTGTCATGAAATATTAAAAACATTTTTCTTCTTAGCCCAAAGTGTGAAAACCATTCTTGACTCGAAGGCCATAGGGCAACAGGTAGGGGCGCTGGATTACAAACCCCTCGCTCTGCTAGAGGCCCACGGGTTCTAAACCACATTGGTGTTTTAAAGGGCATATGAAGACTTACAAAGGACTGTTTTGCAAGTGATAGTACAGACTCATGTTTAATTTGAAAGCTGTGATTAGAGTGTGTTAAAGCAGATTACTTTTTATAATGCATGTGAGAGAGAAATTCAGATAACTGAATGTTACCAAATAACGAATTTCTGAGTGGGCCACCTTACATAGAACCCTTGGCACTTAAAGTGTAACTAAGTTTAAGTTAAACTAAGAACTAAGTTTATGGCTCGAAGCACAGACAGCTATCAGAAATGGGGGCATTGATCCTTAAGTTTCTCAACGTGGAGGCTGGAGAAATGATTTTGTAAAAAGACCAATTCACAGAAAACATGATGCCCAGTTTGATAACTAAAATAAAATTGATGTGAATTAGAAAGCCTGGCTTCCTTTAGAGACGTTAGCAGAGACGATTCACGTGGACAAGAGCCAAGTGGGCACTTAGCTGATGTGGTGTCACACCTGTGTCTACTTTATGGCTGTCTTAAGCAAGCTTAGGATTTAAAGGTAGAGTTATGTGGGGACCACTTTCCTAGGGACTGTTGAGCCCTGTGTATTTTAAACCTGAAATGATCACCAAGGAGAAATCCAGCTAATCTATGGAAACAAATCCACTCACGATAAATAGTGGACTGAAGTTATCTTAGTGGTCAACACCAGTCTAAGAGACGAAATACCACTGCACCAAGGGTTAATGAAATATTGAAACGGAAGGTCCTACTTTCTTGCTGAGGTTCAACTAAAATCTTAGAGGCACATAACTGGCAAAATAGGAAAATACACACAATTTCATAAAACATGTTAAGAGCAAACAAGTTCCCTTACTGTTTTTCCCCTTAGAAATTTAGAATGGCACTAGGTAGTGCAAAGTGGGAAAAAAGTACCATCAGCCCTGTCTCTTCCAGGTAGATATGTTTCAACAGAACCACGAAGCAGAAAAGCATCCTCTTCTTCCAGCCATGGCCAACTAGGGCTTTTCTTTTAGCTTCAGATTAATACTTTGGAAAAAAAGAAAAGAAATGAGAAACATGAGAAACTGAATAGAAACAGTAATGATTTGAGGAGGGCTGTGCTTGCTTTTTTTCCTCAAAGGACTTACTGAAAATAAATCATGCATGCTTCTTATACTAGACAAATCTGATAAAACACAATCTTCCCTAGTTGCCAAGGCTTTCTTTAACATATGGAATCTGTTCACTTTTACCAAAGTTTCTGGAAGCATTTTACGCCTTTCCAAACGATCTAGGGGGCAAAAGACTTGTGTGCAGTCTCCCTTTTAAGTGGATTACGATAAGGAATATTATTGCATTTTGGAAATCCACCTATTTTTTAGTAAATGGCCTTTCCTTGTGGGGCAAAAAAATGGTCTGCTTGAAATAAGGAACATCTGACAAGCACTAAATACTAAGAGGTAAACAATAAAACAACAATGGCAAAACCCCTCCAATATTAAAAAAAATTTTTTTCCTATTATAAAAGAAACACGTTTGTTTTTGAAAAATACAGAAAACTATGAAGAAAAATAAAATTTAAAAGTGACCTCTTGGGCCACCGTCCAAAGAAAACCACTGTTGACCTTTTTTCATGCATAGCACCTTTGATTCCTCCCCCCAGATGTTTTGTCTTGGAGCTTTTAAAATTTTGTTAAATTCATCAAGAGTATGTTTCTAACACGTGAAAAGTTATAAACTTGCTACCATATGTATGACCTTGGAAACGTGAGGCTAAATGAAAGAAGCCCGGCCCAAAGCCCATGTGCCATGTGACAGGAAGCACCCAGACGAGGCAGATATAGTCAGGAAGTCGGTTGGTGATTGCCAGGGACTTGGGGTCAGGGGAAATGGAGAGTGATGGGGTTACTTTCTGAGGTGAGGAAAATGTTCTAAAATTGTGGCGTTGGCTGTACAACTCAGTGACAATGCTGTGCCGCTGAACTGTGCAATTTAAACGGGTGAATTCTATCTCAGTAAAGCTGTTATTTAAAAAGCACAAGTCAAAACCACAATGAGATGCCACCTCACACCCACCGGGATGGCTATTATCGAAAAAACAGAAAACAAAAGTGTTGGAGGAAAGGGAACCCTTGTGCACTGCTGGTGGGAAGGTAAACTACTGCAGCCATTATGGGAGACAGTATGGAGGTTCCTCAAAAAATTAGAAATAGGACTACCATATGACTCAACAATTCCACTTCTAGGTACATATCCAAAATAATTAAAAACAGGGACTCAAACAGATATTTTTACACCCATGTTCACAGCAGCATCGTTCACAATAGCTAGAAGGTGGAAGCCACCCAAGTGTCCATCGATGGATGAATGGATAACAAAATGTGGTCTATACATACAATGAACATTAAGAAGGAAGGAAACTGACAGTTGCTACAACATGGATGAACCTTGAGGAATTAAGCCAAGTGAAATAAACCAGTCACAGAAAGATAAATATCATGTGATTCCACTTATATGAGGGCCCTAGAGCAGTCAGATTCAGACAGAAAGTAGAAGGGGAGTGGGGGGCTGGGAGCTGTGGTTTAATGGGGATGGATTTTTAGTTTTGCAAGACGAAAAAGTTCTGGAGATCGGTTGCCTGACAACGTGAATGTACTTAACATTACTGAACTGTACACTGAAAAATGGTCAAGACACTATTCAATACATTTTGTGTTAGGTGTATTTTACCATAATTTAGAAAAAACTGATAAACCGAGGGGGGCTAGCATTACTGTGGCCCACACGTCCCTCCCCGCAGGTAGGGGCCACCTCGCTCCTGAATCGTCTGTCATTTCCGTGACGGCACGTGCTTGGTCCTGTGTGCTTCTGAACCGTGTGTGTGAGGCGTCCATGGGTGTGAGGCGCTCTCTTTTCCCTCCAGGTGACGCGAGAGGGACTCGCCGGCTGTGACTCCACTGCTTTCACTCTCACCCTCCAAAATTTTCTAAAGTCAAAGGATTTGCCTGAAAAGGGCGCCAACTACTTTAATGAGATGGATTCTTATATCCTAAGAAAAGCTTGTTGTAAAGAATGTCTATTGAGTTTGGTATCCATAAGTTTGTTTTCTATGTCTGTGGGTCTATTTCTGTTTTGTATATAAGTTCATTTGTATTGGGTTTTCTTTTTTTTGATTCCACATATAAGTGATATCACGTGACATTTGTCCTCTGGCTTACTTCACTTAGCATGATAATCTCCAGGTCAAGGGAAAAGAATCTGAAAAAGAATATATATATACCATATATATATATGATATATATATATGACATATATATGTATACTGAATCACTGCTGTACACCTGAAAGTGACACAACATTGTAAATCAACTACACTTCAATTTTAAAAAAGATGGAAAAAAAAAGAATGTCCACTGAGTTCCCAAATATCTAGGGAATAAGCCTAAAATGGCTTCGGGCCACTTGTGCCTCTCTTCCACCTCCTGTGAACATATCACAACTTCCTGGCATCTACCAAAGAAGAGGGTACAGCCAGTGAACACTCAGAGGAAGAACTTCCACCATGAGAAAAGAAAAACGCTTTGTTTGAAACAGGCAGCTTGGGAAGTATGTGCGGATTTTGCTTAGGTCTGCCCTCCCTCCCGAGCCTTAAGTCTGTATCTTGCAAAGGTTACTGTGCTTTGCGGGTGGAATCTGCAGCAGCTGAGCCCTGTTTATTCTCGCAGCTCTGCAAATGAAGCCAGCCCATCCAGTTTACAGTAGTTAAGGTATCCTTCCTTTGAAATACCCTCAGCAATTCGACCACTTCTTAGCTCTGGGGCCTTGGCCTAGTTACCTACCTTCTCTAAGTCTCCATGTCTGTATCTGTAAAGCAGAACAATCGTATCTCTCTCACGGCTTGCTAAGGATTAAGTCTAAAGTGTTTTCAATTGCACATAATGAGCACCCAGTAAAGGTCTATTATTAGTAGCAGTAATATTGGTACTAGTAGTAGAGTAGCAGTAGTAGCTGTGTCTTTCTGAAATGGGAAAATCATCTCTCTGCTTACAATAATCTTGTCTCTTTTGGGAGTTTTCAAACCCAGCCATGCTGTCAAGAGAGGCCAGGTTGTCATGGATATTAATCTCTATTTTATGCCCTCAAGGATCTGACTTGTCTTCTTACCAGCAGGGTTTTACCATGGAGGTGTCTTCTTTTTTATCCACTCTGACCCCTTCGATCTTTTAGATTAGATCTTTTTCTAATACGCATTTTCAAAAGACAGATCCCTCTTGACTTGTTTTTGCTTCAAAAATGGACTTCCAGCTGCATTTATTCCCAAAAGAATGTTATTAAGTTTGATTGACGATTGGATTTTTATTCTTATTCATATGGTGGTGGCTCAGTTTCTTTCGCAGACCAAGAAAATATTTATTACATCTGGGGCACAACATCTGAAGAGTGTGAATGTGGGTCAGAACACCTGAAATCATCTTGAAAAGTTTAAAGGGCACGGTCACTTTGTTTCATCACCTAGGCCCCTGATAAAAATCTGAAAAAAGCACACCATTTTGAAATACCTCATTTTTCATACTGACTTTTTTGTAAACCTTTTAGGGTTTAATTGAACCCTTCAGCTTTTGGTAAACAAGAAGCTGAAAAGTTGAAATTTAATAACCCAGTTTATGGAAGGAGCAAGAGATAGTCAAGAGTGGATGCTTTTTAAGTTAACACAGGAAACCACACTGAAGATTGATTTCCGAGATAACAGTTGTGTTGTGAAGCTACTAATTTAAGTCTCCCCACACAGAACCACTTCTCCTGGATCATGTAGACTTTTTATGTGTGTAAGAATATAAAAAGTCATGTTGCAGGTTTTAGGAGATGAATGAATAAATAAAATCCAAACCTGACAGTGAAGGAGACAAGCACCTGGGGCTACTTTTAAAAATAGTATGCTTTTCGGAAAAAACTTACTTTTCATCAGACTTGAAATATGAAAGGAGTATTCCTCATTGGGCAGATGGGCTTCACTTTCTAGAACTAATTTTCCAGTGAGACATAGTAGCTTTCTGCTCATTTCCTATAGGCTAGTTTGGCTTCTAACGTGTGTTAAACGAAGTTTCTTACAAAGCTTCTGACAATATTGTTTAATGATAAAAGGAAACTCTCCTGTTCACTGTAGGAAGAGCAGGGAGATGGACTTAACCTTCCCTTCTCTCTCTCAGGAAAATGAGGCCATGACAGTATCAGCACACATCGCGTTTTATTCTTGGCCTTAATTAAGCTCCTTGGAAGAGCCTTTGCCCATTTTGCAGTTTATCCATTTAATACTAGCTAGAGAAGGTGTAAAATGCTTCCACTCCGGAACCAGAAGGTAAACGAAGCCTGGTATTCTGATATTAAAGAAAGCCAGAAGCCCAGGGCTGGAAGTCAGCAGAAAAAACTCTCAGCCACTCTGGCCCTCATCCCGTTTCACATCCTCCACACTGTGAGCGTGTGTCTGGTAAAGAAGAGCTTAGGAAAGAGAGGGCTGAAGAAAGCGGAAGCCCAGAGAGGAGTATTTTCTAAGAAGTGGGAAGTAACATTAACAATTTGCAGCATCCCCCCGCCCCCATGCCCATCCCTGGAATGAAGCCCAACAGAAGCAGTGTTTTGCCCTCTCCCCAGCCCAAACAGCCCTTTATACAGATGAGGAACAGAACACACAAGGCAGGCAAAGGAGTGGGTAAGCCCGCAGATGCAGCAGCTGTAGGTTAGTGAGGGACATCCGTCCGCGTTAACTGTGGGCACAGGACTCTGCTCTAGGGGGCGCTGTTTTGATGCGGGAGGGATGATTTGCACAAAGGATTAGATGGACTATAAGGGCCTATGGTTTTTTTTTTATTTTGCCGAACTTTCGCGTGACAGTTTGCTTGAAGCATTTGCTGTCTTCATCTCAAAAAAGGTGGGACCAGTGTACCCTTCAGAAGAGTAGCTGCTCGATTTCAAAGGTCTCTTTTACAGCTTTTGTTCTTTATGTACTTTTCAGTAAAGACCTTCTCTTTCAAGTTTTTGTGTATAAACTTCCTTAAACTGTAAGGTCACCATGGCAACTGCAGAGTAAGTGCACTGGGATTTTCCAGCTTCCCTTCAGACCTCCTCCAGGGAAAGGAGGTCACAAGAGAACAAAATGTGACAATAGCAGATACACTTAAATGTGATCTTTGCTCCTCCTTCTGGATTCCTGTGAAGAAGGACAAGGTTAAACTCTCCACAACTCAAACCCAATTAGGAGTCCCCGATTGGATGGCCAATTTCCCTGAGAGCATCATGGTGACCACAGTTTATTCCCTGAAACTGACCGGGACAATAACGAACTCTATTTGTCTTAGGCGACAAATTTTGTCCTCCCCGGTGTTCTCTTAGATCAGAGGTTGAATACCATTCCAGCATTAAGACCACCTCTCTCTGATTTCAAAACCACTGGCTCTGAAACTGCCCTGCAAAGGCTCCAGTCCCAGCTCTGGGCCATTCTTACAGCTGTACAAATTGGACTGGCCAGCTAATCTCTCTATGCTGCTCTTTCCTTATCTACAAAACGCACCTCATTGGCTTATTCTGAGGATAAAAATCAGAGAGTGTGCGTGCAGGTTTTTACATAGAACCTGGCACGTGGTAAGAACCCAGTACATGCTCAATTTTTGTTTCTCACAGGATGAGACTAGATGGACTAGATCATTCCTAAAGTTCCATCCGGACTCAACTGCCTCTTGAATTTTCGAAACAAGGACGTTTTCTCTCCCATCCACCAAAATAAGTTCAAATGGAAGTCCCTACTTTCACTAATTAAAATATGAATGATGTAATTCAGAAAGCAGAGTTGCATTCCTCTTGCCCAAATGCTTTTACATCTGGCTCAAATACTCATTTTCTCCTCACTTTTGGACTGGAAAAATAGAATGCCAAATGAAGACTTAGGTTGTCCTTACGTCATCTAATGGTGATCATGAGTGAGACCGTGTTAAGCTGGCACATTTCTCTTTAAGTTTCTAAATTCAGGAATAGAGAACATGAAAGCTGAACATCTAAACGGTGTTTACCCAATCCTCAATGTATTTTGTCTTTCAGAGCCCAGCCAAACAACATAATAAGTAACCACACAGTTGTTATTGATGGTGAATTCTTACTCCTTCTCCATAGAAGACATTTCTGGTTCATTGTAAAGGCAGCTAGTTCTGAGTGCAAGGGGAGGAAAAAAAAAAAGGAAGCAGTAAACATTTTCTCCACTGTTACCACTTTGTAAACACGACAGATTTGGCCTTTTTAAACTGTTTAGTGTGGTCCCATTGCTACTACTGAACACATCTACACCTGAACAGATGATGAGATTAAGCTCTGATTCTTTTACCATCAGTTTTGAAATATAGTAATTGCTTCTGATTTAGAACCATAAAAGGAAGATTGAGAACTCCAAACACCTCCATCGGTCTCTTCTGTCCTTGTTTTTTTTTGTTTGTTTTTTCTTTTTCCTGACTTTTCAATCTATCTTATTCAGGGAACATTACATTGCAAATTTTTATTTGTAACCCAAATAATATAATATTTTAGACACAAAGGACAATCCTTCTCAAGCAGCCTGACGTTATTTACATACGAACACAGTTAACTTTCAGTTTTCACAACAACGAAGATTTTCCAAGACACTAAAAGAATGCCAGTTTCAGCTTTCTTTGGTGTTGTTACAGAAAAATACCTTACAGCTGATCTGTATTCAGGTCAAACAAGTGAGTCCTAACATTAACCTAAACTGATTTCATCCAGAAAGAAAAATGTAACCATATAAAATAAGGAAACTTTTATTGTGGTGTATGAATGTGTTTATGCTTTCTTGTGTAATATTAGCTGCTTTTGATATTCCATGTGATTCCTCTGTTAGCCAATTTCAAACTTGCTTTATATTAATTTCCAATTAATACTTAACACTCCAACTGTTACTTGTTCCCCTCTGGTAAATATTTTATTGTTGGCAAACAAACGCCATTTAAAGAGATGCTGTGATCCTTTTTCCGTGCGGGAGTTCCTTTTGTAATGTGAATAATTTCACAAGCCGGGGTATCTGTCTGCACATCAGAGGTTCGGTTATTAATGTTAGGTATTTTGTTGAAAATGGCAGAAGTCTGGCTCCCTGAGAAGGGCAGAGGGCTTTTTGCCCCCCTCCAGCTTCCCTTCTCGCCGGTGGTGGTATTTTTATGGAGGATACCTGGCAACTCTAGTGAACAAGGACAGTCAGGCAAGTGTTGACTGTTCTAGAAAAACCTAGTGAAGCTGCAGTGGAATCAAGGCAGGGCAGTCTTCCAAACCTAGCTTTCCTGCTTTTTAACTTTGCGTAATCCTTCCAAGGCAAACAGCAATTTGCAGCTCACGTGTTACTGTCACCCCAGAGGCGACAGACGGATTCTTCGCCGTTTTCAAAATAAGAACGGCTCTATAGATACAACTTATCCTTTGAAAGTATTTTCTTTCCTACATAAAACTAAAGGTTTAAGGAAAAAAATAAGGCAGGCTGAGGAAATTGCCTTCTGAAAGTCAATTAGAGGTGGAGGTGGTATGTGTGTGTATGTGTATGTGGGGAGAGGGTGAATGTTTAAAAACACTAGAGGGACTAAAGACAGACAGGCTTTGTTCCCTGACAGGGTATGTGTTTGCTTTTGTTAGAACCAGCCTGAAGCGTTCTAGTTAAGGTCGTGTGGAAAGTCAGGGGGCATCTGTTCGTGAAAGGAACCTGGTTTTTCTGGCTTCTAAAATCTAACCATAGATCTGCAGTGATTTATGTTTTCTGAACCTCAAATCATCCTCTACAGTCTGTCCAAGGGTTGGGGGACCACTTCAGAGGCTGAAAGGTAGTCAAGAAGATGTAGCTAGCATGCCAAAACGGAAGGATTCTGAGGGATTTCAATCATCGGTGGGGTCAACAGAGTAAAATTCTTTCTCCTTCCACGTTTTCAGATGTGCAGATATATCTCATTGCCTCATCTCTGTAATGTCACCATCAGAAGAAGTAGGATCAATTGGAGGAGAATTTAGACAGGCGGCTTACTCACTGAATCCAAAGCAAGAGCATAGATCTCCTGGGACAAATCTAATTATTTTTATTCAGCCATTTACTTTAAGACAGTGATTCTCAAAGCAAGGTACCGAGACTGGCAGTATTAGCATTACTGGGAGCCAGTTAGAAATACAGATTTCTCAGGCCTGCCGAGTCAGAAACTTTGAGGGCGAGGCCCAGGATACTTGTGTTTTAACAAGTGCTCCAGGTGATTCTGATGCACAGTTAAGATTGAGAACCACTGCCCCACAGCAATGATCTTATTAGTCTTATGCACATTCACCCATTCATGCAGCAGAAATTTACTGAGCATCTAGTATGTACTAGGCATGAGCTTGGTGCTTCCTTTAGGAAGGAGATCAAGACATCTCAGGGCCACCCGAGACCATTTAGATATCGGGGGAGAGGATCTGTGGCAGTAGATTAGTGAACAAAATGAAGAATTTGAGAGAAAAAAAGAGAAAGCTACACAACTAAACCAAAAATGATAAATGTTTTCCTATGGTAGCTAAGCAGGAAGAGTAGAAATATGGAGGGAAGATAACTATTGAAGGAGGCAAGATTTTATGGTAATGATAGCACATGACTAGGGCTCTATAGTGGGTTTGGCTGGAAAATTATTGATGCTCTTTCCTCATCTTTTGTCTTGAAAACAGCTCCTTAATTTCATAAATACGTTATCCTAAAAAAATGAATACGAAAGGGAAACTAACTGCTAGTTCTCTTTGTAGGGAAAGCTCATGACAGTGCAATTTGAGCAAAGATAACTGCTGAAGGGGTACATTACACCAACTTTCGGTTCCTTGATTTCTAATATCTTCCTTCTTTCCACAGCTTCTTGTTTTCAACTGTTGAGTTAGAGACTAAGAAGATTCTGTTAAAGTAAAAATTTGTGTAATTTTGAGTATTGTTAGTCTAAGTGGGTGTCAGTTACCTTGAAAGAAAACTAGAGGATAGGAGTATTTAACAGTAAACTACTCTAATGCTAAACTTTCTAAAGCAAAAACCTTTCCTTGAGTTTTTAAACCCAAAAGAGCCACACTATAAGCAAATAATTCTACAGATTACCTGCTATAAAAATGTGCTGTAGGGAAAAAATATCTAAATGGATTGTTTTCATGAGGAATTGGCATTTACACCTACACAGGTAAAGCGTCACTAATTTAGATCTTACTTAGTCAGAATTTGTAGCTGTTTGGACATTGTCCAGGCTTTCTGCTTTTGCAATATCTATTAAAACAGGAACGGGTTATAAAAATTAACAGTGGGGCTTCCCTGGTGGCGCAGTGGTTGGGAGTCCGCCTGCCGATGCGGGGCACACGGGTTCGTGGCCCGGTCCGGGAGGATCCCACATGCCGCGGAGCAGCTGGGCCCGTTGCTTAACAGTGTAAGCAACATGTGAAATGGAGAAGCTTAATATAGCAAATATTCTTGTCTAGATTTCACATAAAGTGTCAGAAAAATTATCTGTGACCGGGAAATAAGAAAAGGAAATTACTGGATGTTCTTTTTTTTTTTTTTTTTTCGGTACACGGGCCTCTCACTGTTGTGGCCTCTCCCGTTGCAGAGCACAGGCTCCGGACGCGCAGGCTCAGTGGCCATGGCTCACGGGCCCAGCCGCTCCGCGGCATGTGAGGAGATCTTCCCGGACCGGGGCAAGAACCCGTGTCCCCTGAATCGGCAGGCTGACTCTCAACCACTGTGCCACCAGGGAAGCCCTGAATGTTCTTTAAAAGCAGTGCTGAGTTGACTTTCTATTGATCTTACAACTCTGTAGAGGCAGATGTTAACTTGTAGATTTTTATTGAGCAGAGATGCAAATAATTTCTGTCCAGTGGAAAAGATAACCCTAAGGTTACAGTTTATTGCCCTGTTGAACATTAATCAGTTTTGTATCTAAACCAATATTTTTATCCTAATGTTCCTTTATAAACTGCCTATAGATGTCTAGCTTTTCAAATGCTCTTTGAACTGGTTTTAACAGCTTACTGGTTCCTTCATTAAATAATTAGTTGAACAAAATCATTGGCATGTATTCGTTTTATATTTGCATTAAAGTTATGATTTTGCTGTTTTGAAAACTATAATAATAGTGAGCAATAATTTTTTTATTCATCCAAATAGCTCAGAAGCTGTTAGTTAAGCTGTATTTGCCAGTCACTAAATAAGGTGTTTTTAAAAAATCTTGGGAATTCGTGAATTTGGTTCTACAAAACTATTGCAAAATTCAACTTGCCATCATTTTTCTGCATTAGTATGAACTGGTGAGGTTTATTGCCTCAATACAGCCAAGCGATCATCTGGATGTTATACTATATGTGGCAGTGCCTGCGATGTGTTTCTTTTGCTGTAGTGCCTAAAATTGCATGTATATTTTTAAAAGAAATTAAACAACAGTAACAAGATGACCAAGATAACCAAGATCATGGCGGGGGAGGGTGTGGGGGGCAAATAGACTGTAGTACAAATAAGAGAAATTACATCTATCATGGAACAAAGGAAACTTTTAAAGGGCAGTATTGTCAGGATGCAAGAATAAAACACCAGGCATGCAGGTCCTCCCAATTCATTCCTGAAATGCAAGCCAACATCACTGCCAGCTGCTGAATGGAAACCAAGTCTTACTTAGCTGCTTCTGATGCTTCCCTCAGTTCTTCATCCAGTCTGCATGAGCAAAAATTAGCAGTGTAGAAAAGAAACAAAAAAGCAAGCAGAGCGTGAGAAGAGTCACCCAGCAAAGCAGAGCCAGACATAAGTGGAGCGTATGTGCTTTTAAAAACCAACCTTTGGAGCACTGAGACACATTCCTTCAATTAAATACGGTGTGTTCAGAACTCCGATTCAACGTTTATGTACGTTTCTTTTGCAAAGTCCTTCATAAAGATGATAGATATAAACGTTGCAAGAAAATTGGCAACATGCTGGCTGAATAAAGCTGGAAACAGCCATAGCAGTTGCTGGGGACAGTTAAAGTTAGCTTGCAGCCTGGGCCAAGTCAGGGACGTGTCTGGTTTAGTAGGTTTCAGTTGCAAATTAGGTTGACCTCAACAGCTTTTTTTACACACAAGACAAAGACTGGAAATGATATACTACAAGGGACTGGTACGAGGACCTCTGCTCCGATAGCGTGTTGAGGTCACCCACAAGTAAGACACTGGTGTACACACACAGAGGACCCAGCGTGAACTGTAGATCAGGAGACTTTTACCTCACACTTCTCTTATAAGATCTCTCTTCATCGTACCTTACAGGATAAAAAAATGAATGCAGTGAGGAAAACGAGCAGACAGACAGATGGAAAAAAAAATGACAGGTCAGTGTTTTACAGAACAGTCAAAACATGAGAGGAAAAGCCTACCCAAAGAGTAATCAAATTGCCTTTGGGGAGAAATCTTGTTTTTATTAGATATAGTCAATTATTTCGAATTTATGATTATATCCAGCCAATCCTCATGATTTGCAGATTCCGTGTTTGCAAATTCGCCTACTTGCTAAACCATAGTTGCAACCTCTAAAGCAGTACTTACGGCACTTTCATGGTCACTCGTGGATGTTCACAGAGTGACCGGAAATTTGAGTCACCTGACCTGTGGGTTCCCAGCTGCTGTGGAACTAGGCGAGGCTCTGCCTTCTCGTCTCAGCTCTTTTGCTGCAAACAAGTAGGCTTTTTACAGTCTCTGAAGTGTCATGTTTTTCTCATTTTTGTGCTTTTTGCTGGCGATCTCTTTCTTTATTAAAAACGTTCCCCAAACATTGTGCTTAAGTACCATCTCGTATTCCTAAGCACAGGGAGGCTATGGTGTGCCTTAGGGAAGGATGTATGTGTGTTAGATAAGCTTTATTCAGGCACAAGTTACAGTGCTGTTGGCCCTGAGTTCAATGTTAGTCAATCAACAGTACAGGTCAAATAAAATATCTTTAAACAGAAACGCAATAAGACAAGTTTATATATTAATCGGTCAATGAAAATGTGGTGACTGAGTACTCACAGAAACTCAGCCCTGTATGCCCCCTAGAAACAACGGTTCGGTACTTTATTCAAATCTTGTAAGAACATCACTGCCACAAATAATAAGAATCGCCTGTAATCAGTGATTATAAATCTGATTCCAGATTGGGCTCGTTTTTCTTGCATTTAAGCCCTTTGATGACAGGCTCCATCCCAGCTGAATATTGGTCTTGGGATTGGATGAGATCAGACCCTCTGAATGCTATTGTGTAATGGGAAGGAGCTATGGCTTGAAAATGGCATAATATGAAAATGAGGCAATGAGGGTCAGTCACAGAAATGAGAGAAAGGACATCCAGAGGAGATGGATTACAAAAGATGGGAGAGATCAATCATGGACACATGGGGAGGGCGGGCATGGTTGTAAATTTCTTCCTCCAGAAGAAACTCTTTCCAAATGAAGCCCTTCCTGCCAAAGAAACTTTTCCCAAATGGAGCCCTTGAAAACTGACATGTGTAGATGAATGAAAAGCTCCTCTGGCATGTTTAACTTCTCAACAACTAAACTTCCCTGTATAAATAGCAAGTCTCTAAAAGCAACACAATTACAATAAATAACATTCTGGATTGCCAGCTTTGTGCCAGGCTTCCTCAATGCTTTACGTACACTGTTCTCATTCAGTCCTCAGGACCTTTCCATTGCTCCTTACTTTCTCATTTTAAAGATGCTGAAGCTGAGACTCAGAGTTTGTTAGTTTGTTTTTTTAAATTATTTTATTTTTGGCTGCGTGGGGTCTTTGTTGCTGCGCACAGGCTCTCTCTAGTTGCAGTGAGCGGGGGCTACTCTTCGTTGCGGTGTGTGAGCTTCTCATTGCGGTGGCTTCTCTTGTTGCGGAGCACGGGCTCTAGGTGCACAGGCTTCAGTAGTTGTGTCTTGTGGGCTCTAGAGCACAGGCTCAGTAGTTGTAGCGCATGGGCTTAGTTGCTCCGCGTGTGGGGGAATTTCCTGGACCAGGGCTCGAACCCGTGTCCCCTGCATTGGCAGGCGGATTCTTAACCACTGCGCCACCAGGGAAGCCCTGACTCAGGGTTTTAAATAGGTTTCCTGAAGTCTCAGAGAGGCAGGTGGGAAGGTTCAAACCTAATGCTAAGCCTCCAAAGCCCACTCTCTTCTCTTTTTCCACTTGCCGCACCGGGGAAGCACTGCCATATTTACCTAGAAAATGTCCAGTGCTCATTTCCACTTGACGAGGGAAGGTCCTTGTCATCTTTTGCAAAGGGAGACGGCATTATAGGAGGTGGGTGCTCCAGTACTTTTACATTTAAAGACTAGGAGTGGGTTTTGGAGATGGGGTCCCTTTTTTGAGGCAGCAGGCTAGAGCTAGAAGGTGTGCTGGTTTCGGGACTCTGTGAAGCTAGTGAGGATTAAAGCCACCATTAGGAGCTTATGAACACTCTGCTTGATTCAGCTGAGCTAACTGGCAGTCCTCAATCCAGTCGGTATCCTCTGTTCTTACCTGATATTGGGATGCCGGAAAACCAAACGCAGCTGCTTCTGAGTTTTGACTTTAGATGGTTTTTTAAGGGAAGTAAAGAAATCTGCTAGAAAAGGGCATGGGCATTGCGGTGCCAGGCTGACCTGGATTTGAATTCTAGTTCCATCTCTTCCTTGTTCCTACTTATACTTTGCATAAGTAACGTCCCCTTCCTAAGTTGTCTTCCTTCTCCGTAAATGGGGGTTTACTGTGGGGATTAAATAAAAGATATAAATAGAGCACTTCTATGCCTAGCACAGCAGAGACACATTAGAGTCTTTTCCTTCCAGTTTCTGTGCCCTTTTTTTTTTTTAAGTGAGGGGACTCTTTTTTGGAAGCCCAAATTGGGAGGTCACTTTTGCTCTCCATCTTATGGAGGAAGATGGGGTATCCTTGACTGTTTTCTCTTGAGCTGATGGTTAGATTCCTCCCAGTTTTAATCACACAGAAAGCTAGTGAATCAGACACAGTGGATGAAAAACATGATCGACAGTAAACAATAGCTCTTTTGCAACAATGAACCAGTTAGGAGGGTTCATTCTCCAGCATCATGTTTTTAAGTCCCAGCTCCAAGCAGTTGTTCGGTTAACTTTTTATTTGTATTATTTTTGCAGCCTAATCCTACAACCTTCAGTATCCATACTTTCTTCCCACAGGCTTTACCCTGTACTGAGTAAGGAGGTCATTCCTAACTGCACCACCCACCACTCTGCTTTATCTTTCACCTGAAGGGAACCATGAAGAAAAAGGACTGAGAAGAAAACAGAGAAAGGGTAATTTTTTTCTCTTTTCCTAGGGTCAAGCCGATAAATTACTTTATGTAAGGCAGTAAAGAAATCCAGGCTATGCACGAAACACACTGGGTCTGTGTGGCATGCTAGACACAAGTAACAAATATGCTGATTAATGTTAAATTCAGGCTTTCTCCAAAATGGTAGTAAATTCAAGATAAAAATGAGGAAATTTCAGTAACACCAATAGAAGATTATGTGAAAGAAGATCTGAAAGAACAGAACAGTTATCGCTAGGCTATAAGAAAGGAAAATATTTATTGGAGAATATTTAATATTCGTTTTAAATAGAAGGTAATGCCCTTTCCCCATATTTTATAAATCAGTTATTTCCTAATCTCCTTCTCCAGACATGCAGTATTTCTCCCCAAATCTTCAAAACCATCAGGACTTACTTGATGATGCTCTCTGGAATATGGATGCAATCCATTGGGATCAGCCCACTGAGTTCTGATAAGCTACCGACGTATTTAATTTTACTGCTGAACTTTGAACTAGAAAAAAGAAAAGAAAAAAGATATCAGTCGCTCCTCCATCCCTTCTCAGGCTGCTGCCTCTTCTTGAAAATTCTTATCACCTTGTCCCAGCACTCTTCCTAAGAAGAATGGCTATATTATTTCAGTAGTTACTATGTGCCAGACACTGTTTTAACTGGTTTATATATATTCTTTTATTTCCTATGATTGATAGCCTAATGAGGTAGATACTATTATCGTTCTCTTTTTAAAGATAAGGAGACTTAAAACATATGGCGTTAAGTGTTTGCCCAGATTTCACCTTCAGTAAGTGGCAAAGCCTAGATTTAAACCCGGGCAGCCTGACTGCAGGGTCCACACATTGCACGGCCTCCCGGTGGTTCCTGCCACTCTGAATTGTCACTGGTTTATGGTTTGTTTCCCTTTGTTTGCTTGTTTGTTTTTAGCAAACAAAAATCTTGTCATTAGTTCTTTCAGAATCTACCACGGTTGATATATATATATATATATATATTTTTTTTTTTTTTTTTTTTTTGCGGTACGCGGGCCTCTCACTGTTGTGGCCTCTCCCGTTGCGGAGCACAGGCTCCGGACGCGCAGGCTCAGCGGCCATGGCTCACGGGCCCAGCCGCTCCACGGCATGTGGGATCTTCCCGGACCTGGGCACGAACCCGTGTCCCCTACATCGGCAGGCGGACTCTCAACCACTGCGCCACCAGGGAAGCCCGGTTGATATATTTTTAAAATATATATAAACCTGTTTTCCTCTTATTTTTTTAGTTGTACTTTTATTTTAAATATATATATACTTTTTAAAGTTTTAAATCTTGAAAGGTCATTCCAGATGAAACAATGTTCAAAAAACAGTGTTCCAGTCATCGGATTTGAATGACAGACGGCTTTCATCTCAATGTTGTCATTTTAGATGTGTGTAAATGCATAGAAAACAACTTGCAAGGAGACCCCTGAATTTGCCTCTGGGGAAGGGGGCTGGGCACAAGAGTCGGTAGTTGCTGAAGGAAGAACTTGGTCTTTATAATGATTGGATGTTTTATAAGAAGAAGGAAGGAAGGCATTTTTGTATTGTTGGTGTAATAGCAAGCTAATTCTAAAAATAGATCATTCCAGTTGAAAGGGAATTTGATCAGGCATCAAACTTTCCTGAATGTTCTCCAATGAAAGGGCCTCCCCAGTCTACTGGGAGGATGCTGTGCCATCTGCCAACTGTACTGTCTTCTGTTCAACTACTGCGTATTCTAATAGGAAGTCTTTTCAAGGTCAGTTCTCCATACATCTGTCTTTCACATTTTACTCGCAGTTTTGACCCTGGGCCACTGGCTGTGACTTGTGAACAACCTTCATCTCCCAAAAGTCACTTCTAGTCGTCCTGATCAGCCTTGGGTGAACACACACTACCAACAATATGCTACCTCAGGCCACTTCCTTCCTCCAGAGTTTTCAAGCTAAATTCAGGTTTTGATGAAAGATGGAGGGGGTGGAATAAAAAGGCAGAAGAAGTTAGTTATGCAAGGGGGGACACCTCCACACTGGAATGTACAGTTCTCTAAATATGCCTGGTGTATGGTACCTCCTTCTTGGTGTGTTGGTACCTGCTGTTTCCTCTACCTGGCTTTAGCTAGCCAATGCTGTTAGTCTTCAGAACTCAACTTGAGGGCACATTCTTCTGGAAAGCCTCTCTTGATGCAGACTCTCAGCCTTCACACTCCACCTGTTACCTTAAAACTCACACTCACCGTGAGTTATCAGGCCTCATCGCGCTTCCTTTGTACCCTGTATTATAACTGTTTTCTAGTCCTCCTATGTCAGCTGCCCGGCTGTGAATTCCCTGAGGGCAGCAACTGAGCTATTTAACTTCTCAGGCTCCAGCACCTAACCCAATGCTTGACACAAACGATTCATTTAAAAAAAAGGCATTTGAGGGGAGAGAGAAAAATCAGGAGTATGGGATTAGCAGATACAAACTACTATATATATAAAATAGATAGACAACAAGGTCCTCCTGTGTAACACAGGGAACTATATTCAATATCCCGCAATAAACCATAATGGAAATACGATATATATTCTTTTTCATATTCAGTTTTTTATATATACATATATATATGTATATATATAAAACTGAATCACTTCACTGTACACCAGAAACTAACACAACATTGTAAATCAGTTATACTTCAATTTAAAAAATACATGAATTAAAAAAAAAACTTACCATATACCTCTATCATAGGTGTTACCCTTTAGCAGTGAAAAGACCTATAATACATTTTAGTGACCTCCTTTTTTCAGTTCAAAAAATTGATGACACTGATGTAGACTGATTTACAGAGGGATATTTAAAGAGGGTCTCACATGATGAAATTGTAGAACACGGTGTTTAAGTGCTTGAAACGTGTGTTCTTTAGAATTACGCAGACATTGGGTTCAAAGCCTGAATCTATCATTTCTTGGCTCTGTTACCTTAGACCTGGGGTTGGCAAACCATGGCCAAAGCCAGCTTATGATTTTTTTTTTTTACATCCTTGAGCTACGACTGGTTTTTACATTTTTTAAATGGTTGAAAAATGCTCAAAAGAAGAATATTGTGACATGTAAAAGATTTCAGAAAATTCAATGTCAGTATTCATGAATCAAGTTTTATTGGAACACAGCCATACTTATTTATTTACATATTGTCTACGGCTGCTTTCGCCCTACCATGGAAGAGCTGAGTGGTTGTGATTAAGACTGTATGGCCCATAACATGGAAAATACTTAATATCTGATCCTTTACAGAATGGCTTTGCTGGCTCCTGCTTTAGACAATTTATTTGACCTCACTGAACCTCAGGGTTTTCTCCTATATAACAGAAATAGTAAGCAGTACCTCCTTCAGAGGACTGTCATTAGGGTTAAATAAAATAATGCGTGTAAGCACTCAGTAAAGGTAGGCCATTATTATACATGATCTACCGCAACACTACTTGCTATAAGTTTATTATTTTTGTTGTAATTATTATCTTGAAACGCCCTTCAATAAATGTTGACTTACAATCTGTTTTCAATACTCTTACCATAACAAGTATTTATCAGGAAGAAATATATTTGTTTTATAATTAGAGCTGAACTATTAAATAAACATCAGTGAATCAATATCAATTCTAATGCTTGCTTTTTTACGCATTAAAGTTTATATAAGCTCTTCCTCCTCCCCTGTCAAAGCATTTTCTGCTAATCTTAAAATAAGTGGCTTTTTGTACATCTTAAAAGCTCATATTATTTTTTAAAGTAATATAACATGGTATGGTAAAGAAATCTTTGCCAGAGGAAGACTAGGTTGAATCCTGCTACTGCTCAGTTTTTGGAAGTAGGGGATGGGAATGCTAAATAAATAAGTGAACAGGGAACAAAAAAGGTGGACTCTGGAAGGCACAGTAAAATCTACATTAAAAAAATATAAAGGATTTTAACCTTTAATTGTTTTCTCCAGAAGTAAAGTGATCAGAATTTTTCTTAGGGATTCATTAATAACTTGGAGATGGAAAAATTTCAATTTATCTGATTGGTATCCTGACGTTAGGGAAGACATTGTTCTAGTTAGCTGAAGTATAGTTGATTCACAATATTGTATTAGTTTCAGGCATACAACATAGTGATTCCCTATTTTTATAGACTATATTCCACTGAAGTTATTATAAAATGTCGGCTATATTCCCTGTGCTGTATAATAGATGCTTGTAGCTTATTTATTTTATACCTAGTTTGTACCTCTTAATTCCATACCCCTATCTTGCCCCTCCCTATTTTATTATATTTTGTAAAGCTCTCCAGAAAACCTGTACTGTCCCTTTCATTTAACTGTCTCATTCTTACTATATAAAAGGCATATCTTACTTTTCATCACTGAAATGTAAGGTTATACAGCACCCAACACAGAATAGATGATAAACAAATATTTACTGATTTGAAGTGAATTTAAACCAAGAAGCCTTATGGATAATCAAAACAAAGCTCTCAAAATGGCCGCTCAGACGCTTTGCCTACCTTTGGTAACCTACGTGGGATTTGTTCAGAAGAAATAGAACAATTAAGACAAGACCTGGCGTCTGTTTCTGTCCCTGGTGTGTCTTTATTTTCATTGTTATGTTACTCTACCTCTTTGATTCTCTACCATATACCATATATTACTTTAAAAGTACTATCTGTTCCCTTTTGTCATATGGCACAGAAACCTCACTATTTTATCTTCTGTGTTTACAGCAAGCAGTATAAAAGTCATGTTTTATAATTATGGGGGGAAAATATTCACTGTGAAAATATGCTCACTCTTAATTAGAGTCTCTTGCTGGGTAGTCCAAAGTATATTTTCAGGAAAGGCAGAGGCAAACATATTTTCCTACTCTCTTGGTTTATGAATTTTTGTTCAGAAGACAATGAATACATATTTTTAAAAACTAGTACGTTTACTTTTACTACAGTAATGACCATACCTTATAAAAGGTCGTGTAATTGCAAGGATTGTTCTGATGAACCAAGATGGATGAACAATGATGAATGATTTTAAGTTCTTCCGCAACCTATTGTGAAAAGAAAAAAAATTACTCATAACCTATTTTGTTTGTTTGTTTGTTTTTTGTGGTACGCAGGCCTCTCACTGTTGTGGCCTCTCCCGTTGCGGAGCACAGGCTCCATGGCCATGGCTCACGGGCCCAGCCGCTCCGTGGCATGTGGGATCTTCCCGGACCGGGGCACGAACCCGTGTCCCCTGCATCGGCAGGCGGACTCTCAACCACTGCGCCACCAGGGAAGCCCACTCATAACCTATTTTGAGTGGGAGTTAAAACAGAAAGTATATCCCCAAATAAGAATATATATATATGATATTAGGGGATTCTATGTAAGTTACTGTTATCTGGTAGGAAGGTACAGAATGCCATGATCAATCAAACGAATGCCTTTTGAGATATAATTTGAAACATGCGTAATTCAAACCTCAGTTTCCCATAAGAATAAATGTAAAATAGAATTTTTGTATTCTTGGAGTGCATAAATCTATAACCATATGGCATGTTTTTGTTTAACGATGTTTTTCATTTTTGTCAGCATTATTTTTACTATTTTGAAATGAATACACTCTTACTAGCAACTTAGCCAATTTGTTCTACTGAGCCTGGGTTTCTTCTTCTGTAGAGTGAAAATGGTAACAGTATAGCATGTGGTTGTTTGGCCTTCAGATAATCATTTTAACGTTTTGTACATTCAGGCATATTTTTCAGCATTAGCAATGCTACTTTATGTATGTTTAGATGATTAATGGATTTTAGTTACTATAACAGGACACTCACGTGTTGCTATACAGGGAGCCACATCTGAGGGGAAGCCACACATATGGAAGACATCATAAATTTGTATGCTTATTATGACAATTTTCCTGTAGATGGCAATAACGTGTTTGGTTCTAATAAAACCAGTATGGATAGAAGTGACGTATCTGGAGGAAGGGGCACACAAAGGCACCATATGGGCCAGAATTAACAGTGAATGTTGAAATAAGAGCAGTAGGATTGCCTAAGTCACAACAGTCCTAGTGCACAAGAATGGCCGCAAGGTTACATGATACTAGTAAAGAATCATGGACTTTGGCTTATCAGCTCAAATTGCACCTCCATATGGCAACAGCATATGCATATTTAAAATACTTGTTGCCAAGTCTGAGATTACAACATTTAACAAAATCTGGGGAAGATCTGCTTTATTTCAAATTTGGGGCATCAAGTGACACTTATTAATATTTTTATAATTTATTATCTCGAATCAGCATTAATTCAATGTTCCTAAATTGTGATCGCATCTTTGGTAAATTAAAAGGTCACTGGAGATGGGAGTCACTGAGGCAGTCAAAATAGTGATTAGATTATGGAGCCCACATACCGTCTGTCAATCATCTGGTAGCATTTCTTCATCCAGCCTAGCCCTGGCATCTTCCGTCTTGGGGTTGCACCATTCAAGTACACAATCATATAGTCTTCAGCTACCATCAGCTCTAATGTACTTATTACATATCTGATCACAGGAAGAAAGATAAGTGTTTTCAGTTTCCACATGAAAGAGTTCATCTTATTTCACCATAATTATATAACATTTAAATTACAGGGTGCATGATATTTAAGAACGGTTGCACACATTCCCTCTTCAGCTTGAGAAGAATGCAGTTACCTAAGATCAGTTCTCTGAGAGTATTACTCATTTATTTGCACAGTTATCTTTTTTCCATTTTTTTTTAAATGCAGGTACACTTGAAAAATGTGTAGGTTAGAAACCTGACTTTCAAAAATGTCAGCAATGTTATTATATACTAAGGGCAAGTCAGATTAAATAAAGGCAGATATAAATGAGGTCAGGTTATCATCAGTTGGCTAAGACCATGTTATCAGAGAACAAAAATAATACTTCACCCAAAGGAAATGTTACAGAATTTTAAAATGCAGACCAGACTGTGTTCATTTTGTTTTCGATTCATTCTACAGACAAAACAGCCCCTCTAAAGCTTTTGGTCTCTTGAGCAATTTTCCTTGACACAGATTTCATCAACTTTTAATCAAAGGCTTAGAATAGTCTACATCATCTATCTCCTTTTATTAAAGATGCTCTATCTGCCATCGCATGCCCGCAGACATTAACTGAAAACATTTTGTTGTAAATATCACTCACAGGAAAAGATTTTCCATGACATAGTGGTAATCCGCCCGACTGCTGTCTGGCAGAAAACAGGCAGCAAACACAATGATGGCATTTAGGCCATCCCCGTAGTATCCTAGAGGACAAACAAAAAGACATTTGTAACCAACTGAAAGCTCTTAACAAGATATTTAACCTAAAGGATAAATCTGGAAGCCTTGGCAAGAGTGTGTATGTGCATGTATTAGTACATCTTTAAATGAGTATTATGTAGACCATACTTCTATAAGTATATACACATATAATTATCTTTCAGTGGTTAAGATGTAAGTTATATAGATTCTTAAATAGTGTGAATATATTTGCATATATAGGGTGTCCATGCATTAAGGATGATTATACGTGTTGTACACAGTCATAAGTGTGTTAGAAGTATTCAACTTATCAAAAGATGGTGGGGCAACACTTTTTGACTTCAGGGCATCTAATTTATATAATAAAAAAGCTAATTTATATAACACTGTTTCTTTTAATGGCTAAGAAAGAGGTTCTCTTTGATCCTCTTTAGTTCATCCTAGTTGTAGCAAGCCTGTGTTCCTTGAAAGCCCATCTTTGAACTTCGTGGCAAGGGTTGGTCAGGTCTCCACAGGTTTGTCTCTGGAATCTCAATGTACTGTATTTTTATTTTTTAATATCCCTTTTTAAACATTTGTGATTTGTGTCATATAACATAGTTCTGGACTTCAGAAACATTAAAGAGAGAGATTTCCTCAAACCTTTGAGTAGGAGGACAGGACACACCCTCAAGCCTGATCAGAATTCAGTGTGTTTCATTTTTTCAGAACTCTAAATACCCTTCTGGTGATTACAAGGCAGTAAAATACTGGCTGGATATAGATTTGGACGGGCTTAACTCTTGAAAAGCAGTTTAATAAGATGTTCTCTACAAGGATAGAGAGTATGACTCTACCACAAAAGAGGTGGGGGAAGAAAGTGATACCGACTACAAATACATCAAATTATGGGTTTGCATATATTACTAATTTGAGGTTGCTGTAGACAATGTTTATGCTACATATCTTAGAAGATGCTACCTACATAAGTATATACCTGATGCAACACATGCAAAACAGGATTGGAATAGCTTCCCTCTGGATTTTTTGCTTTAGTCCCATCTTTTCCGAAATGCAGGTATTTACTAACTTTTTTTTTTAGAATGTGGTATGAGGGAAAATGGCAGGAGATATATTTTAATATAAGAAGTGTTTGTTCCACAAACAGTTTCATTTAGGAAGAGCCATAACTGAATAGAAATCCGCAAAGGATAGGATTAGTGTCACTAAGCCACCCCAACACCACAAAAATACGCAGTTCAGGCTCAGCACAATGAAAAAGAGTTCATTAAAAGAAAAAAATAGGCGTAATGAATCCCTCTTAAAAACAAGTACAAAAGTATTCTTCTGAGAGACACCAGGAAAGGCAGAGACAAGATGGCAGAGTAGAAGGACTTGAGCTCACCTCCTCACACGAAAACACCAAAATCACAACTAACTGCTGAACAACCATTGACAAAAAAGACTCAACCCTAACACAAAAAGATACACACCCAAAGACAAAGAGGAAGCCACAATGAGATGGTAGGAGGGGATCTTTCGTGATATAATCAAATCCCTCACTGGAAAATAATTATATCACAGAGGTTCTCCCACAGGAGTGAGAGTTCTGAGGCCCACATCAGGCTCCCCAGCCTGGGGGCCTGGCATCGGGTGGAGGATCCCTCAGGCATTTGGCACTTTTAAGGCCAGTGGGGCTTTAGCACAGCAGCTCCACAGGACTGGGGGAAACAGAGACTCCACTCTTGGAGGGCACACACAAGGTTCAATGTGCACTGGGGCCCAGGGCAGAGCAGTGACTCCACAGGAGCCTGGGCTAGACCTACCTGCGCATCTTGGAGAGTCTACTGGGGAGGGGGAAATTGGCTGTGGCTCACTGTGGGGGCAAGGACACTGGTGGTGGACACCTCAGGGAATATCCATTGGCATGAGCTCTCCTGAAGGTTGCCAGTTTGGGACCTGGCCCCACCCAACAATCTGCAGGCTCCAGTGCTGGGACACCTCAGTCCAACCAACCAACAGGGTGGGAACAGAGCCCCACCCATCAGCAGACAGGCTGCCTAAAGTCATCCTGAGCCAACAGCTGCCTATATATATATATACCACTTAACCTGGCCCTGCCCATTAGAGGGACAAGACCCAGCTCCACCCACCAGTGGGCAGGCACCAGTCCCTCCCATCAGAAAGCATGCACGAACCCCTGGACCAGCCTCACCCACTGGGGGTAGACACCAGAACCAAGAAGAATTACAGCCCTGCAGCTGGAGGAACAGAGACCACAAACACAAAAAGTTAAGACACAATGAGATGGCAAAGAAATATGTCCCAGATGAAGGAACAAGATAAAACCCCAGAAGAACAACTAAGTGAAGTGGAAATAGGCAATCTACCCAAAAAAGAATTGAGTAGTGATAGTAAAGATGATCCAAGATCTCAGAAAAAGAATGGAGGCACAGACTGAGAGGATACAAGAAATGTTTAATAAAGAGCTAGAAGCTTTAAAGAACAAACAGAGATGGACAGTGCAACAAGTGAAGTGAAAAATGTGCCAGAAGGAATCAGTAGCAGAATAAATGAGGCAGAAGAACAAATAAGTGAGCTGACAGACAGAATGGTGGAAAATCACTGCCATGTAAATGAGGACAGTCTAAGAGACCTCTGCGACAACACTAAACGCACCAACATTCGCATTATAGGGATCCCAGAAGGAGAATAGCGAGAGAAAGGGCCTGAGAAAATATCTGAAGAGATAATAGCCAAAAACTTCCCTAACATGAAAAAGGAAACACTCAAGTCCAGGAAGTGCAGAGCCCCATACAGGATAAATCTAAGAAGGAACACACCAAGACACATAATAATCAAATTGACAAAAATTAAAGACAAAGAAAAAATATTAAAAGCAACAAGGGGGCCTTCCCTGGTGGCGCAGTGGTTGAGAGTCCGCCTGCTGATGCAGGGGACGCGGGTTCGTGCCCCGGTCTGGGAAGATCCCACATGCCGCGGAGCAGCTGGGCCCGTGAGCCATGGCCGCTGAGCCTGTGCGTCCGGAGCCTGTGCTCCGCAACAGGAGAGGCCACAACAGTGAGAGGCCCACTACCACACACACACAAAAAAAGTAACAAGGGAAAAGCAACAAATAACATACAAGGGAATCCCCATAAGGTTATCACCTGAACTTTCAGCAGAAACTCTGCAGTCTAGAAGGGAGTGGCACGATATACTTAAAGTGATGAAAGGGAAAAACCTACAACCAAGAATACTCTACCCAGCAAGGCTCTCATTGAGATTTGACAGAGAAATCAAAAGCTTTACAGACAACCAAAAGCTAAGAGAATTCAGCACCACCAAACCAGCTTTACAACAAATGCTAAAGGAACTTCTCTCAGCAAAAAAGAAAAGGCCACAACTAGAAAGAAGAAAATTACAAACGGGAAAGCTCACCAGTAAAAAGCAAACATACAGTTAAGGTAGGAAATCACCCACAAGATGAAAAACCAGCAATCGTGAGAAGAGGAGAGCACACATGCAGGATATTGGAAATGCATTTGAAATTAAGAGACTAGCAACTTTAAACAATCTTGTATATATATAGACTGCTATATCGAAACTTATGGTAACTGCAAACCAAAAATTAACAATAGGTTAACACACAAAAAAGAAAAAGCAATCCAAACACAACTCTAAAGATAGTCATCAAATCACAAGAGAACAAAAGAGGGAGGGAATAAAAAAGACCTACAAAAGCAAATCCAAAACAATTTAACAAGATGGCAATAAGAACTCACATATCAATAATTACCTTAAATGTAAATGGATTAAATGTCCCAACCAAAAGACATAGACTGGGGCTTCCCTGGTGGCACAGTGGTTGAGAGTCCTCCTGCTGATGCAGGGGACATGGGTTCGTGCCCCGGTCCGGGAAGGGCCCACATGCCACGGAGCAGCTAGGCCCGTGAGCCATGGCCTCTGGGCCTGCGCGTCCGGAGCCTGTGCTCCGCAACGGGAGAGGCCACAACAGTGAGAGGCCTGTGTACCGCAAAAAAAAAAAAAAAAAAAAAAAAAAAAGACATAGACTGGCTGAATGGATACAAAAACAAGACCCATATATATTCTGTCTACAACAGACCCACTTCAGATCTAAGGACACATACAGACTGAAAGTGAGGGGATGGGAAAAGGTATTCCATGCAAATGGAAATCAAAAGAAAGCTGGAGCAGCAATACTGATATCAGACAAAATAGACTTTAAAATAAAGACTGTTACAAGAGAGAAAGAAGGACACTACATAATGATCAAGGGATCAGTCCAAGATATAAAAATTGTAAATACATATACAAATCCAATGTAGGAGTGCCTCAATATATAAGGCAAATGCTAACAGCCATTTCTCCTAAAAGGAGAAATTGACTGTAGCACAATAATAATGGGAGACTGGTGGGAGGGAGGGAGATGCAAGAGGGAAGAGATATGGGGATATATGTATAGCTGATTCACTTTTTTGTAAAGCAGAAACTAACACACCATTGTAAAGCAATTATACTCCAATAAAGATGTTAAAATTAATAATAATAATGGGGGACTTTAACACCCCCCTTACATTAATGGACAGATCATCCAGATAGAAAATCAATAAGGAAACACAGGCCTTAAATGACACATTAGATCAGATGGACTTAATTGATATTTATAGAATATTCCATCCAAAAGCAGCAGGATACACATTCTTCTTATGTGCACATGGAACATTTTCCAGGATACATCACATGCTGAGCCACAAAACAAGCCTCAGTAAATCTGAGAGAACGGAAATCATATCAAGCATCTTCTCTGACCACAGTGCTATGATATTAGAAATAAACTACAAGGAAAACACTGTAAAAAAAAAAAAAAAAAACCACCAAACATGTGGAGGCTAAACATATGTTATTAAATGACCAATGGATGACTGAAGAAATCAGAGGAAATCAAAAACCTAGTGACAAACGAAAACACAATGATCAAAACCTATGGGACGCAGCAAAAGCAGTTCTAAGAGGGAAGTTTATAGCAATATAGTCTTACCTCAGGAAACAAGAAGAGTCTCAAACAACCTAACCTTACACCTAAAGCAACTAGAGAAAGAAGAACCAAAAAAACCACAAAGTTAGCAGAAGGAAAGAAATCGTAAAGATCAGTGCAGAAATAAATGAAATAGAGAAGAAGAAAACAATAGCAAAGATGAATGAAACTAAAAGCTGGTTCTTTGAGAAGACAAACAAAATTGATAAGCCTTTAGCCAGACTCATGAAGAAAAAAAGGGAGTACTCAAATCAATAAAATTAGAAATGAAAAAGAAGTTACAACTGACACCACAGAAATACAAAGGAACATAAGAGACTACTATAAGCAACTGTATGCCAAGAAACTGGACAACCTGGAAGAAATGGACAAATTCTTAGAAAGGTACTATCTACCAAGACTGAATCAGGAAGAAGTAGAAAATATGAACAGACCAGTCACAAGCACTGAAATTGAAACTGTGATTTTAAAATGCCCAACAAACAAAAGTGCAGGGCCAGAAGGCTTCACAGGCGAATTCTATAAAACATTTACAGAAGAGTTAACACCTATTCTTTTGAAACTCTTCCAAAAAAGTCAAAGAGGAAGGAACAGTCCCAAACTCATTCTATGAGGCCACCATCATACCAGACAAAGACACCAGAAAAAAAGAAAATTACCAGCCAATATCACTGGTGAACATAGATGCAAAAATCCTCAACAACATACTAGCAAACAGAATCCAACAGCACATTAAAAGGATCATACACCATGACTGAGTGGGATTTATCCCAGGGATGCAAGGAGTTTTCAGTATACACAAGTAAATCAGTGTGATAAACCACATTAACAAACTGAATAATAAAAACCATATGATCCTCTCAATTGATGCAGAAACAGCTTTTGACAAAATTCAACACCAATTTATGATAAAAACTCTCCAGATAGTGAGCATAGAGGGAACCCACCTCAACATAATAAAGGCCATATATGAAAAACCCAGTCAACATCATACTCAATGGTGAAAAGCTGAAAGCATTTCCTCTAAGATCAGGAACAAGACAAGGATGTCCACTCTTGCCACTCTTACTCAACATAGTTTTGGAAGTCCTAGCCATGGCAATCAGAGAAGAAAATGAAATAAGAGGAATCTAAATTGGAAAAGAAGAAGTAAAACGGTCACTGTTTGCAGATGACATGATACTATACATAGGAAATCCTAAATATGCTGCCAGAAAACTACTAGAGCTCATCAATGAATCTGGTAAGGTTGCAGGATACAAAATTAATACACAGAAATCTGTTACATTTCTATACACTAACAATGAAAGATCAGAAAGAGAAATTCAAGAAACAATTCCACTTACCATCGCATCAAAAAGAATAAAATACCTAGGAGTAAACCTGCCTAAGGAGGCAAAAGACCTGTACTCTGAAAACTGTAAGATGCTGATGAAAGACAGTGAAGATGACACAAACAGGTGGAAAGATATACCATGTTCTTGGATTGGAAGAATCAATATTGTCAAAATGACTGTACTACCCAAGGCAATCTACAGATTCAGTGCTATCCCTATGAAATTACCATGGGCATTTTTCACAGAAGTAGAGAAAAAAATTTTTTAATTTGTATAGAAACACAAAAGACCTCAAATAGCTAAAGTAATCCTCAGAAAGAAAAATGAAGCTGGAGGAATCAGTCTCCCTGGCTTCGGACTATACTACAGAGCTACAGAATCAAAACAGTATGGTACTGACATGAAAACAGAAATATAAATCAATGGAACAGGACAGAAAGCCCAGAAATAAACCCACACACCTATGATCAATTAATCTACAACAAAGGAGGCAAGAATATACAATGGAGAAAAGACAGTCTTTTCAGTAGTGCTGCTGGGAAAACCAGACAGCTACATATGAAAGAATGAAACTAGAACATTCTCTAACACCATACACAAAATGGATTAAAGATCTAAATGTAAGACCAGATACTATAACACTCTTAGAGGAAAACACAGGCAGAACACTCTTTGACATAAACCGTAGCAGTATCTTTTTGGATCCACCTCCTAGAGTAATGAAAATAAAAACAAAAAAATTAAATGGGACCTAATCAAACTTAACAAGCTTTTGCACAGCAAAGGAAACCATAAACAAAATGAAAACACAACCCACAGAATGGGAGAATATATTTGCATATGAAGTGACTGACAAGGGATTAATCCCCAAAATATACAAACAGCTCATGCAGCTCATTATCAAATAAACAAACAATCCAATCAAAAAATGGGCAGAAGCTCTAAATAGACATTTCTCCAAAGAAGATATACAGATGGCCAAAAAGCACATGAAAAGATGTTCAACAAAGCTAATTATTAGAGAAATGCAAATCAAAACTACAATGAGGTATCACCTCACACTGGTCAAAATGGCTATCATCAAAAAGTCTACAATAAATGCTGGAGAGCGTGCAGAGAAAAGGGAGCCCTTCTACACTGTTGGTGGAAATGTAATTTGATACAGCCACTATGGAGAACAGTATGCAGGTTCCTTAAAAGACTAAAAATTGAACTACCATATGACCCAGCAATCCCATTCCTGGGCATATATCCAGAGAAAAACATAATTTGAAAAGATGCATTCATCCCAATATTCATTGCAGCAGTATTTACAGTAGCCAAGACATGAAAACAATCTAAATGTCCATCGACAGAGGAACGGATAAAGAATATGTGGTACATATATACAATGGAATGTTACTCAGCCATAAAAAGGAGTGAAGTAATGCCATTTGCAGCAACATGGGTAGCCCTAGAGATTATCATACTAAGTGAAGAGAAAGACAGAGACAGAGAAAGACAAGTATTATATCACTTACATGTGGAATATAAAAAAAATTATACAAATGAAGTTATTTACATAACAGAAACAGAATCACAAACTTTGAAAACAAACTTATGGTTTCCAGAGGGGAAATGGGGAGGGGGGCGATAAAATTAGGAGTTTGGGGTTAACACATACACACTGCCATATATAAAATAGGTCATCAACAAGGACCTACTGTATAGCACAGGGAACTCTACTCAATATTCTGTAATAACCTATATGGGAAAAGAATCTGAAAAAGAACGGATATATGTATATGTACAATTGAATCATGCTGAAACTAACACATCACCCCTGAAACTAACACAACATTGCAGATCAGCGATACACTAATATCTAATAAAAATTAGATTAAAAAAATAAAAAATTTTATAAAAGCATCCTTCTAAATGTAGCTGTCTGACTCCAGGGTGTCAGGATAATTGCAAGATTATGACGCTCAGTTACTTTGATTTCTTTTTCTATTTCTGGAGAATTTCTAAGAATACGTTGTTGTCGTTTTTTAAAGGAAAGACTGAGGTTTATAAACAGTACTTCAGAAGTCATCCTAAATGGCAATTCACAATGGCAGTTGTGTTACTGCTGTCTGTCCTTGGCGTGTTGTAGTATCACGTTGGCTTGGGTTTATTGAACCAAAGGAATACTCAACGGTCAACTTACCACTTCCTGATCAATGACTAAGCTGGGATTGACTCTTTCTGTAAAAATCACTGAAATTGACAAATGATGATGGATTTTGCATTTTGGGGCAGAGGATTTGTAGGAAGGGAAGAAGAGGCAAAAGAAAGAGGAGGAGAGGAGGAGATGTAGCGTGTAAGGAAGGAACGAGAAAAAGATTTCCTCGTGAAAGTTTTCTTCTAAATCAAGAGCAGGTACCGTTGTTGTCAGGCTTTGGAGCTATTCCAGATAGCAGTTGCTGGCAAAGTGCAATAACGTGAATGAACAGGACCGTTTGCATTTTGTTCCTCGCCAGTGTCTCCAAGGGGGTCAGCTAACCCCATTTCTACGCTAAACATGCAGCTGACTCAAGTGAAGTTGCCTGTTGGCAAACACAGAATTCACGTGAAGTTTCGCTTTTTAACACATGTATTTTATCAGACTCTCTTCTCAGTAACGGTGAGGTGAATTCAGGGTGTGTGTGCGCTGAGGTGCATGAGCTATCCCACCGTGGTGTCGCCTGAGACCCTCGGAAGCAACGATGCAAACCTTACCTGAGGGAGAACAGAGAGGCATGAAAGGGACGTAACACAAGTTTGCTGGCCAGCAAATGGAATGGAGAGAGAAGGAAAGATACCACAGTCGCAACCGAGACACACACACACACACACCAGCCTGCAACTCTTCTCATCCTTTCCAGGATCATTTGTCCAGCAACACTGCAGAGAAGGTTACCTGAGTCTCCTATAATGAAATAAGAGAAGTAAAAACACAAGACAGGAAACGCCTCATTACAATGCTTTGGCGTGACTGCCCTCGGTTATCTAATTGTGTTCTCTGCTTCAGCCTCAAAAATGCCAGTTCTGGCCTCAAAGTGACCCCTCACTGTTGGCTAATCCAAACCACCCAGACTTCTTTTTCTTTGCTTTTCTACTTAAGCAGATGGCAGGGATATTACTCATGGGCTCACAGGAGGTGACATGGCTTTGAGATCATCCTTTCTTGACTGATGAAGTAACTGAGGCCCAGGGGGGTTACGTGATGTACCAAGATCACAGACTAGTCAGTGGCCTGTTGAACCCTATTCTTCCACGTTGTGTACAGGGCCTCTGGCCATAGCTCATGTGGAGGTCAGTAAACCTGAAGGCTGAAATATTTGTTCAAATCCTGCTCTCACACACAGATGTTCCCAGCTGGTGTGGACACTCTTGCAGCAAACTTAAGCAGCGCTTTTCATCACCCCCATCTTGCAGTCGTGCTGCCCAGAGCACCGAACAGCTGGTACTTCCCTACCGGCCTGAGTGGGATAACTTCCTCATAGCAAAACGCAAGACACCAGAACAACACCTCTGTTCACTCTGGAGTGCTGCTTTCTTAAAATGCTCATCAGAAGCCAGGATGACAAACTCAATGGACTGGTAACTAGGGAGCGTGACCTTCTTAGATCATTGAGGTCTGAGAAAGTGGTATGAGCTTCTAAGACAGCAGACAAAGCTTTGGCAAATTCAGAAGTAATGTGTGAACTGTCTTTACCTCCAGAGCACAAAAGCTGGTCAGGGCGTAGGAAGAGGTGGCATCTCCCTAACATTCTGGTGGGTGCAGCCGGAAGCACATTCATGCAAGCCAGCACCTGGAGAAGGCCGAGGCGGAGCCAGGGAGAGGAGAGGTGGCCTTCTCTCTCCAACAAACCAGACAGTTACCCAGACAAACAAGGAGCTCACAACACAGAAAGGGGAGGAGCAGATGCCAAGGGGAGGAGGTGGTGGGGATGGAGGGCACAGCAAACCAGGTTATCCCTGAGATATCGGGTGTTTTCACAAAGAATGTGACAAGCGGAAGCAGTGGCTTTTTCTGACCCGGGTGTGCTGATGAAAATCACTCTCTCCTGATTCAGGCAACAGAACCATGGGCTCAACCCACCCATCCAACCCGCCTAACTTCACTGTGGATGAAAGCATAAGCAGGTGAGTCTGCTGGGGTAACAAGAGATAACTTAGCCTTATAATAACAGGCTACGTTATCTCTTGTGAAGCTGTGAGCCTGCCTGCTTCACAACAAAGGGACTTCTAATTTATGACCTGAATGGTAAAGATGTACAGGGACTGTCACTGCATGACAGACTTTGACAGACTTTTCTATATATCTTGTACTTTTTGGAATGAGCATAGGCTATTTTACAGTCGTGTTTTGTTCTGTTTTGTTTTGTTTTGTTTTCTAAAAGGCAAACAAACCAAAAATACCTGATGGCTGGTGCAAAGGAGATGCGACCTTCTGGGGAGATCTGGACGATGTTCAGATTGTGGTTTTCATTAGAACAACCACCGGATTGACTCTATGGCCAGCTGTCTGTCATTTTCAGCAAGATTAGGCCTGCTCTCATTCCAAAGGGCTGTAGGAAAAGTCTCCCTTAGAGGAGCTATCACTGGGCCATATTACCAATTTCAGGGCAAGTGGTGAGAAAGGAAGGTCAGGGCCGGGGACACCTATGGGCATTTTCCTTCACTACCATGGGTGGGGGCCCTGGGGGGTCCTGATACTTCCATGGAGGTAGCAATGCATGGGGAAAATCTGTGGTGAAGGGAAGTTGGAGGGAAAAGGCAAAACATCCTTCTGCTTGTTAGAAAACCAAAGCTCCGGGTTTAATGCAGCGCCAAGGCACTTATTTCCCTGTCCTCGATAAGGAAGGCAGAACAATTGCCTTGTCAGCTTACACTTTTCCCGGAAGAGCTGAGTGGTTAGGGTGGGGCGTCAGGACTGCAGGGAAGTTGTGCATGCAGCAGAAAAAGCCAAAAAGCCATTTGTGGATTCTGAAGTTGACAACGTTCAATGTGTCGCTTGAGCTCATGTGATTTTTTTGTGAGTCCCAAATTAATCAAGGCTCCTGGAGCTCCAAGAAAGCAGTGAAAATACAAAAGAGCCTTTTCTCTCCCTTGTCCCTTATGAAACAGGTGGAGATCTTGGCTGGAGTGGGCTGTTGTCATAGATGTGTCCATTACATCTATGCCTGTGTCATAGGCGTAGATGTAATGGAGTTTATAGAAAAGCAAACTTCAACTAGGGAGAAAAAAAGGACCAGGCTAAGACTAAAAAGATTTCCTAAAGCTTCTGAAGAGGATTGCAAAGATTGGTCTGGAATTAAAAGCACCTCTTACTGCAGGCCATGTAGAAAACAGACTTGAAAACAATTCAGTTAAACCCTACAACATATGAATTCCAAACACACTATTAAATTGGACGACTATGGCTTTCAAGAAATTTGCCCAGAAGATGACAGCTATCAGGTATGCAGTGCGAAAGGCATTTTTCACATTGGAAAGTTACTTTTGCATAGTAAGCTTTCCAGTGTTCATTGAATTGAGTATGAAATAATACGCTCAGCTCTACAGTGCCCTGAACGTTGACTGCCTAATAGGGTCTTGGGACGTCATGCTGCAGAGAACCCTAGTTTTGTTTTCTTATAATAACTGTATGGCCGCCCCGCTGCTTGCTTCCCAGGTTTGCAGAGCTCACCTACCTCCATGAGAAATGACTCTCCTGTAGGGCTCGATGACCTTCATGTCAATCCGCTGCTCCTGTTCTCCAATGACCACGGTCCTCCACAGCCGGTTGTCCTCTCGCTCCTCTTCTGCCGTATATTCCGGAATAGACTCTGACTCTTGGCCAGAATCTTTGTTGGCTGTGTGATCCTCTGGAAATGAAGCATAGAGCAGGGATAAAGAAGAAAGACCTCCACAGGTGAGGCAGTTCAGCAACTAGCGACCTCCTGGCAGAGTCAACCCGAGCTCCCTGTTCTGTACAACTCTGATAGAGCTTGACACCATCCTGATCACATAAAGGACACTCAGTGAAGTCTTATTGATTGACTGACTGAACAACTAATCCATTGTGAAGGCCAGGCGGAGGGTGGGGATAGGAAAAGAGCTAGAGCTGTCTTGTGTCTGTAGTGGTCCAAGGGGGCATAGGCTGGTGCTAACTCATCCTTGATCATATAAGTTGTAGACTGCACGTCTTTCTGATGGGGTGAAAGGCTAGTCATCAGGCCCTATCTTCCTTGCGCCACATTTCTTGGTGTATCCTGAGTGCTCAGAGTGTTTTGGGGGCCCTCAGCTCAGTATCTTGACGATACCGCCAGCCTAGACCCCCACTCGAAGACTCTTACAGTGGGGTTGAATCCCCTTCTCTACTGGGAGTGCATCTGGACATTAATTCGATATTACTTCCTATACATTTTTCAAAATATGCTACACAAAGGTTTTACAGTAAGTGAGAAACAACCTCGTAGACCAGAAGTGCTCCAAGGCCAAAAATTCACAAGACTCTTACTTGCGGGTGCCCAAGGCAATGAAAAAGCCCACTGAGCATTCTTGGGGGAGAAATTTACTACCCATTCTTGTGCATCAAGAAAAAAGCAACCATATTCAGTTTTCCTAAAAGAATAAGCAACAATTGTTTCCATTTTTACTTCAAGTACTAGTAGACTTTAACAGTGGTTATTCTATGTATGTTTAAGTGACTTGGAAGAAAGGACTGTTTACAGATTTCACAATAATGCTTTCAGATGTTATCATTAAGTTTCCATTTCATGAGAAATTACCTTTGATTTATACTCCACTTGTAATACCAATGCAAAAACTCTGAAGTAACTACCTCAGGTCACAGAGTTAGGAAGCAAATACAATCAGACCCTTACCTTTTCTACCCTTCTAAGCTATCACATTGTACCTTGAATGTGTAACTGTCTCATTCTCATTTATTTTACTATAAGGCAGTGAGTTCCTTGGGCTAAGAAATTGTGCCAGAATCATCTTTAATATCTGCCTCCACCAACCCACTCAACACTTAGCTTGAAACCCTGCACAGAGCCCTCAGTGAAACTTGGGAGGGTGAGTGGATAAATAAAGCTTGGACAAGTTCCTGGAAGTATAGATAATCTGTAAGGGAGCCACCACAGAGCCATTATGTTCCAGAAGATCCCGCAAGACAAATTCAAACGTGTGTAATTACCTGTGACTTAGAATAGCAAAATGGAGTCCAGCTGGGAAGCAATCCTAGCCTTTTATGCCAACACCAACAGCTACTACCACCTGCAGAGCCTTGCAATCACTCTGGCTTTCTCTGCATTCCCACCAGCGCTTGCAGCTTACTCAGGACGGGAAAGCAGCAACCTTGGTTTCAGATCAAGCACTGTGTCACTTATGCAAATCCATCCATCTGCCCTGGACTCCCTTTCTGGGATCCCTTCCTGCTTCTCCCTTCCCACGTGGGGTAGGACCCTCAGATGCTCCTCTCCGCTCCCTTACCAGGACCCTGTTTTCCCACTGGGCTCTGATGCGGGTTTGTCTTCTGAGGTTCTTGTACACACCTGCTCTTCTCTGCAATGTACTCACCATCCACCAACCCCTCTTCACCCTGTCTGGGACTTTCTGGCCTGCTCTACGTTGACCCTGGTGATCTGTGTGGGGTTGTTTTGTTTTCTGCATGCTTTAATTGAGGCTACTTTGTTAAAAAAAAAATTTTTTTTTTGTATACTCTGTTCTCTTTGTTATAAAAATAAAACACGTTAATAAAAGTACAAGCAATACAGAAATTATTGGGTGGGGGCTAGCGGTGCGATGGATAGCACATCTGACTGCGGATCAGAAGATGCCAGAAATTGTTCAGGGAAACAGCAAAAATCACCAATGCCTCTCTCACTCATTTTTGTTTGATATGTAGTTTTCTTTCTATACTCATGGGCACAAACATACTTTTTTTTTTCCCAGAAAGTATGATTAATCTCTATCTTCTGCATGTTCTGTACGTACTGTTCTACAATGTGCTTCCACCTAATAACACAGCATGGGCTTCTTTTCATCTCAGTGAATATAAACCCTGCTCATTTTTAAAAATAGCCCTAGAGTATTCAGTTCTACTGATGTCTTTCAGTTTATCAGTCCCATAGCAATGGAAATTTAGTTTTATTCTATTTTATGGGTTGTTGTTCCTTATAAAGAATTTGCTGCAATAAGTATCTCTGTAAAGGTGTCTTATCTCTTTTGTGCACATATTGCTATAGGTTACCTTTCTAGCAATGGAATGCTGGGTCAGAGGGTCTAAGCACTGAAAGGCTTTATGAGCATTTCTGGCCTTGAATATATCACACCAAAATAGCTGAGAGTACCTATTTCCTCACACTATTAAAACCACTGGCGGGACTTCCCTGGTTGTACAGTGGTTAAGAATCTGCCTGCCAATGCAGGGGACATGGTTTCGAGCCCTGGTCCGGGAAGATCCCACATGCACGGAGCAACTAAGCCCATGCGCCACAACTACTGAGCCTGCATGCCACAACTACTGAGCCCACGTGCCACAACTACTGAAGCCCACGCATCTAGAGCCCGTGCTCCGTAACAAGAGAAGCCACCGCAATGAGAAGCCCATGTACCGCAACAATAGCCCCCGCTCGCCACAACTAGAGAAAGCCCCTGTGCAGCAATGAAGACCCAATGCAGCCAAAAATATAAAAAATCAATAAATTTATTAAAAAAAAAAACAACACTGGAGGTTATCGAAGTTTTTAATTGTTGAAAATTTAGGGTGAAACTCCTCTGTTGTTTTAATGTATATTAAATTATTAAAGAAGGTGAGAATTATTAAGTGTTTATTGGTTATTTATATTTCTCTTACTGACAGGGAGGCACCTGATAAATCCTTTGCCTATTGTGGTCCTTACTGATTTTTTGGAGTTCTTTATACAGAACTTTGTCATATACTGCAATTATTTTCCTGCCTTGTGCTTAGTTTTTGAATTTGTGATTTTTTCCCAAATAGAAATATATTTTTATATAGTTGAATCTATCAGTTTTTGTCTGTATGCTTTTTGATTGTTGTATCATAGTAAGAAAGGACACTACACTCCTACCTTAAAAGTATGTCTACATGTACACATTTTCCTACAGTTTACTTTTAAAAACAGCATTATTATTCATTTTGGCATAGAAGTTTGAGACTGGCACATGTAGATCAGTGAAGTTAGAACACACCCTCTCACCATACACAAATATAAACTCAAAATGGCTTAAAGACTTAAACATAAGACATGACACCATAAAACTCCTAGAAGAGAACATAGGCAAAACATTCTGTGACATAAGTCATACCAATGTTTTCTTAGGTCAGTCCCCCAAGGCAGTAGAAATAAAAGCAAACAAATGGGGCCTAATCAAACTTACAAGCTTCTGCACACCAAAGGAAACCATAAACAAAAGACAACCTATAGAATGAGAGAAGACATTTGCAAATGATGCAACCGACATGGGCTTAATTTCCAAAATATACAAACAGCTCATACAATTCAACAACCAAAACACAAACAACCCAATCCAAAAATGGGCAGAAGACCTAAACAGACATTTCTCCAAAGAAGACATACAGATTGCCAACAAACACATGAAAGGATGCTCAACATCACTAATCATTAGAGAAATGCAAATCAAAACTACAGTGAGGTATCACCTCACACCAGTCAGAATGGCCATCATTAAAAAATCTACAAACAGTAAATGCTGTAGAGGGTGTGGAGAAAAGGGAACCCTCTTGCACTATTGGTGGGAATGTAAGTTGGTGCAGCCACTGTGGAAAACAGTATGGAGGTTCCTCAGAAAACTAAAAATCGAGTTGCCATATGATCCAGCAATCTCATTCCTGGGCATCTATCCAGACAAAACTATAATTCAAAAAAGATACATGCACCCCTATGTTTATAGCAGCACTTTTCACTATAGCCAAGACATAGAAATAACCTAAACGTCCATCAACAGATGAATGGATAAAGAAGATGTGGTACATATATACAATGGAATACTACTCGGCCATAAAAAAGAATGAAATAATACCATTTGCAGCAACATGGATGTACCCGAAGATTCTCATACTAAGTGAAGTAAGTCAGAAAGAGAAATTCAAATACCATACGATATCACCTATATGTGGAATCTTAAATACGACACAATGAAACTAGCTGTGAAACAGAAACAGAATCACAGACATAGAGAACAGACTGGTGGTTGCCAAGGGGGAGAGCGGTTGGGGGAGGGATGGAGTGGGAGTTTGGGATTAGCAGATGCAAACTATGATATATAGGATGGATCAACAACAAGGTCATACTGTATAGCACAGAGAACTATATTCAATATCCTGTGATAAACCATAATGGAAAAGAATATAAAAAAAAGAATGTATATATATGTATAACTGAATCACTTTGCTGTACAGCAGTAATTAACACAACATTGTAAATCAACTATACTTCAATAAAAAGAAGCTCGAGGCTGGACCTTTTTATCAAGTGTTACTCCTAATGTTTCAGAGAAAGCATGTCCAAGTTGGTATGTCTCCTCCTTTTCCCATCTCTTCTGACTGATATAAATGAAATAAAGTTATATAAGAGCTAGGGGTTCAGTACATTGTCTTAAGGTGTTCAATTCTGGAAGTCAACAATCTAAGCTAGTAGGAAGTAAAAGTAGCTTTATTTTACTCCCTTTAATTAATAGATCTTCCCAAACTTAACAATTCTTCTGGGACTTCCCTGGTGGCGCAGTGATTGAGAATCCACCTGCCAATGCAGGGAACACAGGTTCAATCCCTGGTCTGGGAAGATCCCACATGCTGTGGAGCACCTAAGCCCGTGCGCCAGTACTACTGAGCCTGCGCTCTAGAGCCCGCAAGCCACAACTAGTGAAGCCCGCACGCCACAACCACTGAAGCCCGTGCGCCCTATAGCCTGTGGGCCACAACTCCTAAGCCCACGCACTGCAACTATTAAGCCCATGTGCCGCAATAGCTGAGCCCGCATGACTAGAGCCCGAGCCCCACAACAAGAGAAGCCACCGCAATGAGAAGCCCGCCCACCACGAGGAAGAGCAGCTCCCGCTTGCTGCAACTAGAGAAAGACCGCGTGCAGCAACGAAGACCCAACGCAGCCAGAAATAAAATAAAAAATTAAATTAAATTTTAAAAATATGAGAAAACTACTTTAAAAAAAAAATTCTTCTGCTACAACTATAAATTACCGTCCTCCCATTGCTATCATTTTCTCACTATTTGCAAAATTTTCCGGTCTCATTTAACTCTCTATCCCCAGGCCCTCCAAATTTAATGTTTGGTCTCATGCTCTCTTCACTAAGAAATGCTTGATTTTCTTTGTCTCCTTTTCTGAATAACAGGCTTTTCTCCCTGGCGACTGTTGAAGTCAATTAAGCCGTGGTACACAGGGGAGAAGTCAACTTGAGCATTTTCTTTTGCCTTTGGTGAGAAGATTTAGTACACAGGCTCCTGAATATCCTGTGCTAACGGATCACGGTGGAGAGTCCACTGTTGGTGATCATACAGACTAACAAAAGATGAGGCAATGAGGCCAGCCGTGGCCTCCAGCAGGGACATACATCTGTAAAGGGGACTAGCTTTCTATGTTGTGATCTTGCACTGATAATGGGAACAGTCTGAAAATGCCTTAAAAGACATTCATTATGTTTGAACTTTTTTTTTTTTTTTTTTAAGCCAAAGAGCCTCTTTACTTGTATTAAATGTTAGAAATCACTCCCAGGAAGAAAATGAGGTTAGGTATTATTCGTGACATATTTGATCACTAACATTAGGCATAATTGAATCCTGGACATGCTGTGTATTAATCTAGACTATTGATTTAGAGAACATTAGGTTGAATGTTACTAATTTCATTTGTAGGAGGAGTGCTTTCTAAATGACACTCATCGTTCAAGACATGTTTAGTATTATGCTAAATACCCAGAGATTTACAAACTAGCTTTGAATTTTCATTCCTAAGATACCTTTCATCGCTCCCTTTTATGTCACTTAGTATCCAATGTGGATTCAGGTTTGTTTGAGCCTGAAGTGTATATAGTTTTGGGGGGAGGGAGCTTTTTAAGGAAAATAATCTTTTCTTTTTTTTTTTTTCTTCAAACTTTTACAAAAGCTTGTAATGATGTGAACATATTTCTAGGGACCCTTCCTGACAGAATGAAGCTTAAGTTCAGCTTCATCTTTTGCCAGTATCACAAACTGAGAAAATTCTTCACTTTTTTCCTGTTGAAGTATAGTTCAGTACAGTTGGAAAGAGCATAGCCGGGGTTCAAACACGGGCTTTCTCCATCTTCTTTGCTATTGTTAGAGTCCTAGGTACGTCTTAGTCCCAGGCAACAAGAGTAACTTGCTCAATGGTCTTCCGACTTCCATTTTTTCATACACTCTGCCCCCCACCCCCGGGTTTGCACTTTTACTTGTTAGAGGAAAGACATCCTGTACCCAGCTAAGAAAGTCTTTAAAGTTCTTCAGGTGACAACAGGTACGTAGTTAATTTGAATGTGAAAACTCAGCATACAAAAATACAAGGAAAAAATCATCCTTTCATACCACATTATCATTATGGCATAAGGTTGCTTGTGGGTAAAACAGAATAAGCCTAACACTTGACTAGTTAATATGCAGAGTTAAAACAGGGAATTGATTTTATAAGCTGGTTGCCTGTAGGCTGTGAAAATAATGGAAGACTGCAGATAAGGAAGTTAAATGAAGTGACTATCTGATTATGTGGAAAAAATGTTAGGGCATCTTATTCACATAGGAAACTGTCTGTCATTAGGGGTTAGTTTTAGAAAAGATAGCTTAAACGAGGTCACTAAACATCGCTTAGCCTAGGAAGAAAAAATATAAGAGCACATAAGTGTTTCTTATAATGTTCTTATCAGAAATATTCAGGCTAAAATTCTCTATCATTTTTCCATTTCCCTTATGAAATGGCTTTGCTGAGACCTGAATTACGGTAAAAATAACTCTGCGGTTGGTTTGGAAAACAGAAATAGGTCATCATCAATTTTCTGACCTTTGGATATTTTTAAGTTTATAGGATTAATATAATAAAGTATTAAAAGAAAAAAAAAGCTCAGATCTCCCTTAATATGAAAGACTGGCCTGTTAAATCCTTCACTATCTACATATTTCTGATATCTTTGGCACTTCTAAATATCAAAGGAAGTCAAGCCTTAATTATGTCGGTACTTTGAATGACATTTGGACACAATTATTAAAGAAAAAATAGCTTGGGAGGGAAGACTAATTTAACATCTTTTGATAGTGAGCTTCAGAAATTTTCCATAAGCAAAATCACACTGTGGGCAAATAACCTGGCAGCAATGTTTGGTGATCATCAACTGAATAAAACAGGCAAATGGTGTAAACATCCTTCAAGCACTTGAGAAATTAAGGGCCCTCAAGTCACCGGAAAATGGCTGGATAAAAGGGAATGTAGATGTGAGGCTGGGTCACCAGGCTCGACTGCAGGTGCGCTAGCCTAACCTAGCAAAAGATCCTCCTGTTCACTGTCAGTATATTTATGGAGAGAGCATGGCCCAGGAGTCGGGGACAACAACTCAGGTTTTGAATGCTGGCTCTGACGTTTACTGGCTATGTGACCTTAGGTGACTTGCTTAACCTCTGGGGGTAACATAATACCTATTCATAGATGTGACGTGAGCATTAATATAGTTAATATTTATAACGCACCTAGCACAGATCCTGGCACACAGTAAGCACTGTGAAAAGTGTTCATTAAATAAAATTAATTACTGACCAAACACTCTTGAAAGCCTGTGCCTTAAAAACTCCAATCTTGTTTAGAATGTATATGCCTAGTTCAGAATGCTCACACAACAAACAAGAAAACCATGCAGCTTTCCAAACATTAATTTCGTACTTTGGGATGCTAATGTATTCTCTCTCTATAGTCAGTTATCTATATCTGCATGTTTATAAAATATAGCTATTCAGAGGCACTTTGTGTTTTCAGTGTTTAATGTTGTTGTTTTTAAAACAGTGTCTGAACATACATCTTTCATATGAAAATCAAGGTGGACTTAAAATTCAACTTACATTAAAATTCTCTCCTTTGAGTTTAAGACCTAAAAGCAGGGTTGTGGCTGTTAATCTGGTTCTTTCAGCATAACTGTGTCGACTAAATAAAAAGAACTGTGTCAGCAAGTGGCAGCTTTAATTACCAGTTTGCTCAGCCACCACCACTTTGCTTGACAGTTTTACTATTTATAAAAAGAAAAGGTTCAGATGTAGTGTGACACAACTCTCCAGGGCAACAGAAAAGCGCAGGGGGAGGAGAGGGAGGGGCGAGCAGGGTCCTGCCACAGCTGTCTTCTCTGGGATTTTAAGTTAATGCTTGATTTTTACACTTGAAGATCTATTAGCAGAAGAAGGGCTGGGAGAGCTGGGGTCAGCTGGAAAGGATGGAGTAGCTGGGGAAGAGTGACTGAGATGGCAGAAAAGAATATGAATTCAAGACCTTTCACCTCCTATTTGTGTATTTCAACCTACAGGGTCAAATATCCTGATAACTATAAAAATCCAAAAACATGATAAAAATGCAATATAAAATCTCTACTTAAACACGATCATCTGTAATACAAGTAGTTTAGCCACTTCCTATTTTCTTAGCTTGAGGAAATAAAGCTTTACACTCTGTGAAGGCAGGGTCTGAATCTATGCTGGTTGTGGTTATAGCCCTGGTTGCTCAATGACCATTGGTTGACTTAAGTAATTTGATGATGCAAGTAATTTGATGATGACTCTCCTAATTTCATAACTATGTTCTTCTATGAAAGAAACTGCTGGAATCAGTATAGCTCTAAATAAGTCAGGGCATCATCCAATTGTGGTATTTCTTTTTTAATCATTTTCAAAGTGTATCAAAGCAGTAGCTGTAGCCAGGATTCTCTTACTTTCAAATTCAAATACTACAAAGTCAGAGAATGCCACCCTGTAAAACTGAAACTACATGATGCCATTTTTTAAAGCAAGTGCTTTGTATCTGTATATATTTCTTAAACGCAATTTCATTGAGCAAGAGAAAGAACTAAAATAAGACTGGTAATCATATCAGGAGTGCCAGTGTTTGATCCAACAGCTTTTCATTTTCTCCCTTTTTTTTTTTTTTGCGGTACGCAGGCCTCTCACTGCCGTGGCCTCTCCTGCTGCGGAGCGCAGGCTCAGCGGCCATGGCTCACGAGCCCAGCCGCTCCGCGGCATGTGGGACCTTCCCGGACCGGGGCACGAACCCGTGTCCCCTGCATCGGCAGGCGGACTCTCAACCACTGCGCCACCAGGGAAGCCCCAATTTTCTTCCTTTTTATTTTTCCCCCAGCACACCCTGTCCCATCCCTCCTTCCTTCCTGCTTTATTGGGGATATAGCACTAAACATAAGAAAGTCCCTGACCTTGTGGAGCAGACATTCTAGTGGGAAGAGAAAGAAAATAGAGATGCAAGCAAATAGTTAAATGATACGATTTCAATTAGTGTGACACATGGAAAATAAAGTGAATACGGGGATAGAGAGTGACTAGGTGGTGGTGTGGGGAATGCCTTTGATTACAGAGGTCAGGGAAGGCCTCTGAGAAGATGACATCTGATTAAGTTCTGAATAAAGAGAAGGAGCCACCCAGGTAGGATCTGTGGGCAAGAACATTCCAGACAGTGGGAGCTTGTACAGAGAAACCGGTAAGCTCTAATTTTTCCACCTCTAATTTTATCTTCTAGATTAAATTCTCTTTCTCTGCAAACCCAGTCCCGGTTTTCTTATAACACAGCATGTAACATGGCCCTACATGTAACACTTGTAACACAGCACGTAACATGGCCCTACAACCCCAGCCAAGCACAAGGCCTGGCATAAAGTCGGGGTTTAACAAAGGAGTGATGGCTATGTATGACCTCTGTGAGCCATACCTGTTCTGTCAAGCTCTAAACCGTCAATCATGTCCACCTATGACCTGAGATACAAACAGAAGCTTCTAGAAATCACAGAAAGGAGCCACCAGCAACACAATGAGAGGTTTGTTCCTAAAGCCACCTAGATGACATTAGATAAGATTAGATAATCTTTCACTTTTCACTTAACTTTGGCCTTGCCAACTTGGCCACTTACCATGCCCAGTGTACTCAAAAGAATCTGCTTCATCAGGGGTGTCGAGTTCATCCACATTGATATCAATTTCGTCTGGACTGTCCAAGTTATCATCAGAGAGAACAGACCCTTCACTCTGATCCAGAGACAGATTGATATTTGGGGCTGTGAGTTTGATTCTCTGAGGATGACTGCCATTAAGATCCAGAGAATTAGGAGGTTCTAAAGAAGATAAAGAGCAACATTATTAGACCATACACACGGCTGCCAACAGTGGGTGTGGGCCCCAGTGAAAAACAGTTTTAAGGCCTTTCAGCAAAGGCACACCTGCTAAAAGTCCTCATGTGGGATTTAGACCCCACTCTTGGCCAGCAGGCCTCAGTACTGGCTCGCCCCGGCTACATCAGCCCTGGCCATGCAGAAATAGGAAGTGGGAGCAGAGATCTAGTTTTTAGAACTGCCCTGTTCAGGTTTGAGAACTTGACATTGATACACTACTGAATCAAATTTTTTATGATGCATATTACTTAAGAAAAACAGTTAAGCTTTACACATAACTTATAGTGATTCATGGAGACGTTATTCCTCTGAAATGGAGGATACAAACTTTATCTGTAATGTTTACAGACAACCCAAAATATGTCTCTTTAGTTCCTGACATCTCTGTTGTGAACTTTCTTTGGCTTTTTTTTTTTTTTGTAATAAAACTGAGGTACCCTCCCAGATTACATTCCTGGATCAAGCACTCATTAATTCTTATGCCAATATGGCTTGACATTGGTTCCTGTACCGTAGTGATAGTCTCCTCGTGTAAGGCTCATGGAATTAGCTCCCACTCTTTCACTGTAATATGCATCTTGCTGTTTAAGAGCCTTTCACTAACAGAAGCAGAGCTGGAGAAGTCATTTTTAACCAAGTTGATCCCAACTAAACAATGTTAGAGAGATACCTTAACAAAACAGTTTCAGGATTCCCTATCACAAAATGTTTTGAAGGCCATCTGGTATACCCATCAATTCTGGAATTCTGACTCTAGTCTTGTCTCTTGTCCTAAGGAAGCTGACACTGTTTCTTTGTCATTAAGATTTTTTTTTTTTCTGTCTAGACAACACCTAAACTGTGTTCCATGTAATGTTTTTATGTATTACTTGAAAAAATGTTTCTATTGATCCGTCAGTTTGTAAAACATTGGGTTTCCATATTACAGGGATTCTCAGAGCTCTGCTGTCCAAAAGAAATTTTTTGTGATGGTAGAAATGTTATGTATATAACATTTTGGGGGGTTTTTGGGCCACGCCACGTGGCTTGTGTGATCTTAGTTCCCCGACCAGGGATCGAACCTGGGCCCCCTGCAGCGGAAGTGCAGATTTCTAACCACTGGACTGCCAGGGAATTCCCACAATTCACGTGAATTGTGGACCTTGAAGAGTGGAGCAGATGTACGGTGGCTACCATGCTTATTCGGCCATAGAACACTTAAGAATAGTTATGTCACATGATTAGTACTTTGAAGAATGCACTTTAAATACTCGGACAGAAATAAAAAATTGACTCCCTTCTTTCTCAATTCTAGGCTTGACTGATAATGTCAGGGTTCAGGATCTTGGTATGATCCTGTAGCTGGTACAGTGCAAAGGAGTGAACCTAGTACAGAGTGAGAGTCATATAGGTTGCCACTGAAATTTTTTAATTCCTTTTTGTATATGCCTTGGGTTGTAAAGCGTAGTTTGGGGTTTTTTGTTTGTTTTTCCTTTTTAATAATCAGGATACTGAGCATCCTTAATATTAAATCGCTAATTTTTAATATTCTCACACTTACGTATAAATTTGGGGAACTTAGATGTTAGAATTTGGTATTATGATAAACAGCAGCCAGTTATCACAGGAACTGAAAACATTGGCAGATCCAGGCACGGCCCAGTAGATAAAGGGTGGCCCACACTAGGTGATGATTCAAGTCAGCTCTGAAATTAACCACATCAAGCCTAACACCTTCCTCACACATATTTTTTTCCTCTCTTCACTTTTATCACTGATATCACAAGTTGGATGCACAGGAAATGGTTCTCTCACTGAATAATGAACACGTTTGGATATAGAACACTGCTGAAGAAAATGAATGAACGCTTTCTCACCAGGCCTCATGTCTGCTGCACTGGGACTCAGCATTCCCTCCTCAAAGGGGATGTCCATGCCCACATCCTCTAACAGTAATCTGAAAAAACAAACAAACAAACACAAAGCAAAGAGTGTAAAAAATGGCGTGGGATTTAATTTTCTTTGAAAAGGAAACCCAGAGATTCCAGGATGGCATTTTCAATAAACCAAGTATGTGTACTGAGTCCATTGTAAGTGGCCCTAAATTAGAATACAGACTTTCTGCAGTTACTGTGGATGAGAACCACGGACTCGGAGTTTACTCTGTGCACAGAGTGAGTCACTTCTTCTGCCAGTTCTCATAAGTAAACACACCTCGAGTAAGAAATTCAGAAACAGGAGAAGCAAATAACTAATAAAATATACTTAAGGGGACATTTAATTTTTTTTCAACAAGGGATACAATATATATGCTTTGGAGTAAGTACAGACCTGACTTTGTATATATCTCTTCCTCTGTAAATGTGAGCATATTACCTAAACTGCGTGGACAGAGGAAAGCGTACTCTGCTGATCTGTTTGTAAAACAGGGATATACCACCTACCTCACTGAGTTGTTGAAAGATTAAGCAATGGATGTAAAGTGCCCGACATTCCTGAGAAGGTGCCAACTGATGTTATTTTCCTTCCTTCTTTGAATATTTAAAGATTCATTGTGAAATATAAGTTGGTGAAGATGGTTCTGGTCATGAGTTACCATCTTTTCTCCCTAATCAGTGTTGAACCCGGGACTGTTGAACCCAGGACTTACCCACTTGGTAAGACTAGTGGAAGGGAACAGACAAATACTGGAGGAAACTGTGGCAAATCTATATGCTGTTGTAGGAAGCTGATCACTGTTCACAGTAAATTCCCCTTGACTTATTTTTATCTCCTGACCCTCGTTCAGTACATCCCCATTTATCATGATAATATATATATATATATATATATTTAACATCTTTATTGGAGTATAATTGCTTTACAATGGTGTGTTAGTTTCTGCTGTATAACAAAGTGAATCAGCTATACATATACATATACGCCCATATCCCCTCCCTCTTGCGTCTCCCTCCCACCCTCCCTACGATAATATATTTTTCTTCGTGGTGGCTTCCATGTAATTTTACTCATCTAGGGTGAATACCTCTGATGTAGACACTAATCTAAATTTAAACATGATAAACCTTAGTGTTAAAGTTCTAAATTTAATCCCTCCCTCCCTCTCTTACTGCGACTCCTCTCCACCTCAATCTGGGTCTACCAAACATTTGGAGTTTGCTTACCTGGATGATCAGTTTCTTCAGGATTCAAGTTAAACCCCTTATTGTTAACAAAGTCTATGACGTAAACAAAATCCTGTGTCTGTAGTGATAACTGTGCTTGCTTCATTTATTCAGCAAATATGTATCGAGTGTCTACTCTGTGCTAAGGATGTAGAAGAATGAAACAGACCAGCCTCATGCTTGTGGTGAAGATGGGATGATGGAGTTAAAATAATGAGGGGCTTCCCTGGTGGCGCAGAGGTTGAGAGTCCGCCTGCCGATGCAGGGGACGTGGGTTCGTGCCCCGGTCCGGGAAGATCCCACATGCTGCGGAGCGGCTGGGCCCTTGAGCCATGGCCGCTGAGCCTGTGCGTCCAGAGCCTGTGCTCCACAACGGGAGAGGCCACAGCAGTGAGAGGCCCGCGTACAGCAAAAAAATAAAAAATAATAATAATAAAAAATAATAATGAGGACTGTCACCAGCAATTCAGCACTGCTCCCCTGAGAGAAGTAAATGCCTGTGTCCTTACCCGTCAACCCCACAGACCCCTTCAAAAACACAACCCCAGGGAGTTTCTTTCTCCATACACTTGTTGTGGCTTCTGCCCTATATGTTCTCTGAAATGAGTCCTGCACCCTAGTCGAAAAACAGTGAGCAAGGGGTCAGCCTGTGAGTCAAAGGCAATAAACCTATTGGCAGGAACAATATAACCCTTGCCAGAGACGCACCGCATGGGGTGCAGCAAACCAGACTGTCCAGCAATGGAGGTGGGGTGGTAGGCAAAGAGAAGGCCTGCTCTAGGCCCCAGTTTGAAAGTCCTGGGACCCAGAGGGATAGCTGTCTAGGTTTCCCATGCTGTTGCGGTTTTTCAAATCTCCTTACAATGACCCCTCGTCATCTGAAGTGATCTGTGTGCGTTCTCTTTGACATCAACCCTGTAGTACCTGTAAAGTAGCAAAATGCTGCTGTTGAGAGCAGCTAGATTCAAATCTTAGCTCTACCCCTTACTGTGTGTCATATGGCAAGTTACTTAATCTTTCTGTGCCTCCATTTCCTCTCCAATAAAAGAGAGACTGTGCAATGCCTGAAAAGAACACTGAAAGAAACGAATGTTATCTGCTTTATTGTAGTTCTTTTTGCTATTATAATTGCCTTCTCCATTAGCCTTGAAGCTTCATGAGGACAGAAACCATGTCTGTCTTCTTTACTATTACATCTCCAGCACCTGGTAGAAATAAATACCCGATAAATATGTGTTGGATTGAATTATTGAACTTGAAATCCCCTAAATGCACATGTACATTATTTTCTCTAGTTGCCTATGAGTCAACCTAAAAAAAAAAAAAAATGACATCATACCTACTTGCTTCAGAGAGCACATAAGGGTGCTGGCCTTAGCTCCAAGATAAATATGAGGGGTTTAAAAATAGACAGATAGGGGCTTCCCTGGTGGCGCAGTGGTTGAGAGTCTGCCTGCCGATGGAGAGGACACGGGTTCGTGACCCGGTCCGGGAGGATCCCACGTGCCGCGGAGCCGCTGGGCCCGTGAGCCATGGCAGCTGAGCCTGCCCGTCCGGAGCCTGTGCTCCGCAACGGGAGAGGCCGCAACAGTGAGAGGCCCGTGTACCGCAAAAAAAAAAAAAAAAAAAAAAAAAAAAAAATAGACAGATAGTATCCATCTTAAAATTTTGTAGGTTTTGTTGATGTTTGTGAGTTATAGGCAACATCATGGAATAACTGAAAGGGTCCTGGATATGAGGTTATAGTCCTGGGTTACAGTTCTACGGTTAGTACTGACAAGCTCTGAGAAAATTAGCTGACCGTCTTTGTGATTTTAAATGAAGCTAATGAATACAGAATATTACAGTGACTGTGGAGAATAAACAATAACTAGAATACATGAGAAAATACTCTGGAAATGATAAGGCATTCACTAAGTGTAAGGTATTGTGTTCCCTCATTTTAAACATAATAGCAGGATCAGTGATTTAACAGAAGTCTGTGTCATGGTTGGACAAAACATATATTAAGGATATTAAAATTGGGGTTTCAGCCTCGGTAAGGGAAAATTTCAGTGCTGCACAAATCTCCGCAGAGCCTATAAGTGCCCTGGACTCACTGAAGTTAGTAAATAGAGCCTTTGTCTCTCAGCGCCCCTTTACGGCACAGAGACGCAGTTAAGAAAGTGCTAGAAAACCAGAGGCGGCATACCTGAGGGAAAAGAGAAGCTGAAGCTGTGACCAGGCAGTGATCGGAAGAGAGGGACTCACAAATCCACAGATATTACAGAAGGCCGTGGGGAGTTTTTAGGAAACCCCAGGGACAGAGAAGGAACGCTGCACCAGAACAGCCCAGAGGCAAACCTGGCAGAAACCCAAGTTGTGCTCACTGTAAATACTTCAACCACATTCATACATTAGGTCTATAAATATTTGTAGAAATGAAGTGGCCAGAGTAGTTGGCGATGGGACTGCATGGAGTTTTACCAATGGGAATGGAAGCCTCTTGGGATCTGTTAGGTAACGAATCAGTCCATAGTGAAGGTTAAGTATTTTACCTACCCAACCGTAGTCACTACCTAATTAGGGGTTTTCTCTGTACGGAAGGGAGCTACCTAACAGGCTGGGGGTGTTATAAACACTGAGTCTGACTCTACTATTGCTGACCTCCCCAACAGATGCTTGGCTCCACGTCGCCATCTAGAGGACGGATCCAGAACTGTTTGCTGGGCGGTTTTATAAACATTATCGCTCTTCACCAAATAGTTCTGGCTCTCCGCCTTTTGTCCTCCTCTGAAATTAGGGTGGCCATGTGACTTGCTTTGATCAATGAAACGAGGGCGGAAGTGGCAGGTGTCACTTCCGGGCAGAAGAATTAGGACCAAGTGTAGGTGCCACGTGCTGTTCCCCGCTTTGGTGCCTATGGAGGAGCTCAGAACAGGGGCTGGGAGGAGAAGAGCCCCTACTGGATAAAGATCGTTGGATATATGAGCAAGAAAGAAATCTTTTTGTTTTGCCCTGAGATATTGGGTTTCTCTGTTACCACGTGCTAATCCAGCCCATTCTGAGCAGTACAGCTGTTTGTTTTGAAGGGAATATCTGACTGGCACTATGCCCTGACTTGGATTACCCAAATCAGGGCATTTCCCACATTCTCAACCCAGGCTCAGGGTGATGATAAACATCTTCTTGTCTAGGTTTGCTTAGCATATAGGAACATTTTTCTAAATGAGGACAAAGCTCAGAAGACCACCAACTGCTTTTCAAGCATTCTATAAACTTGAATATGAACATAGCACCTTCATGGCTTTCTCATAGCCACCTAGCCCTTGTCAATTTACTTAATATTTTTCTTTAAATTGACTTAAGTTTGTTTTGAAAGGAAGGTTTGTTATCACTGTATATAAGGAAACTTAGAGTCACTCACCTAAAATAGTCACATACATTAAATATAATCAAAATAAAACAATGCTATTAAATTCAAGCTAGAAACCCCTGGGCTCTCCCTCTGAGACTTTTCTTTATTTGCTAAAAAAAAAAAAAAAAAAAAAAAAAAGAGGGATCAGAAAGTGGCTGGCAAGGTGTAATGTCATTTATCATTATAAATCCAAAGAAATGCTATATAAGACAGAACACCCTAAAAGTAATTAATACATTTCCAAACTTGAAAGAGACTGGGGGAAATCCCCAGGTGCTGGAAATAAAGAGTTATTCTAGAAAGCTGATGAAAGGTAGCCTGCAGGATTTTGGACTGGACATAGGCCTTTGGGCCCCACAGGAGAAGTGACCTCCAGGTGCTGGAAGAAACGCCTAGACCCTGAACTGCTAAATAAGGCCGTGGCCCTTAAAAAGCGGCCCTCTTAATGAAAGAGGGATGAGAACAAACTCTATCCTCTGGCCTTGGAAAGCACAGTCTGCCTGGAATCTTGGGTGGAAAACTAAAAGCAACCTATGAGAATTAGAGACACTGCTTGTATGCCAAGTATGTCTTGATTTATATTACCTGAATGATGGAGGAAACGCAAGTCAAAAGATTAAAATGAAAATTCACCTAGGACCATTGAAGGCCTCGAGTCCTAGGGTTCCAAAAGAACCAAATACGAAACCACTTAATGGTGCTACTTCTACTATCTAGGATTCACTGGAAATCCACTTAGGAGAAAGAAAAAACCCTCTGAAAGGTGAACCCACACCAACACCCTCACCCACGCCCACCAAACTACTAACTAAACTACGGAAAAACACTATGGGGGATTGCCAGCAGATGCTGTAAACAGAAGAACTAGCAATAAATCTTTAGAAAAAACACAAAAAGCAATATGAAAGAGATTATAATAATTAAAGAATAATTTTTAAAACTTCGTGGTGTTGAAGCACTGAGATTTGGGGTTGTTTGTCATAGCAGGCAGTGCCATTTACCCTGAGCAGCCATGCTGGCTAGAAAAGGGAACATCTAGGGCTTCCCTGGTGGTGCAGTGGTTGAGAGTCTGCCTGCCGATGCAGGGGATGCGGGTTTGTGCCCCGGTCCGGGAAGATCCCACATGCCGTGGAGCGGCTGGGCCCGTGAGCCATGGCCGCTGAGCCTGCGCGTCCGGAGCCTGTGCTGCGCAACGGGAGAGGCCACAACAGTGAGAGGCCCACGTACCGCAAAAAAAAAAAAAAAAAAAAAAAAAGGAACATCTAAAAATAATAATGCAGAAGTGTTGATGATAAAGTGATATAAAAAGAAATATCAGAAAAACAATAGCCACAGGAAAGCAATTGTCACAATATTAGTAGCAAACAAAATAGACTTCAGGCAGAAAAGCATTATTAAGGCTTAAGAAAGTTATTACTTTATGATAAAAAGAGGAATTTCTCAGAAGATATATTGACCCAGAGCCAATATGCTTTTAACAACACAGGCCAAAAAATCGAATATAAATTATAAGGAGAAATTAACTTCATGGGGGGAAATTTGAATGTCTCAAGAATTTAGGAATCAATCTGAAAAAATGCATAAAGATACAGAAGATCTGAACAAAGTACTAACATAGCTTGGTCTACTGGACAGATCGGCACTCAAGAAAAATACACAATTTTTTCAAACTCATGAAAAGTATGTAGAATGTCTTGTAAAATACCAAAAGTCAACATTGCGTGTACCTTATTTTCTGACTTCAGGGCCATATATAAGAAATCAATCATAAAAAGACTGTGGAAATTTAAAAACACATCTGTAAGTAAATGAACAATAAAGCCCTACGTGTCAAAACTTGTGAAAGCAGCTAAAGAAATTCCTAGAGGAAAATAAATAGCCTTGAACTCAGATATTAGAAAAGAAAATGGATGAATTATCTAAGGGCTCAACTCAATCGAGAAGTTGGAAAAAGAACCGTGCTCCTGGGTGATTCAGTGCTATTTATACTGAATCTGGGCACCCCTCTAATCACAAATACCACCAAGTGGGGAACAGTGACGTAAATAGAATCTTCCAATTTGAGAATGGATCCCATGTATATTAGTAGATTTTGTGTCTCTGGTACTTCTGCTTCTTAATAAAGAAACTAGCGCGCAGTAGCAGGGCGGTCCTGACACCAGAGTAAAAGATCAACTGAAAAAGGAAAATTTTGGGACCTGGTTATATGCACCCTCTTGAGTTTAGACCAGGTACAAAGGTAAGCCCATTCTACATTGTATATCCTTCCAGCATTTATGAATCTGGAGGGATTTAACTGTTGTAGGATTAGCTTTGTCCGAGATCAGTTTCTTTTTAATAGCGAATGAGCAGTGAACCGAGACTTAGCGCACACACAACACTTCTAGATTCTAATGTTTCCTGGCGGGCATGCACACCCAGCAGCAGGCAACAGCCCTTTTAGGGAATAATCATTCTTATAAGACTGACCACTAAAAAATACAGCTCCATAGAAATAGGGTAGCAGGTTAAGGATGTTAATTGTTCTTTAGAAAAATACCATATGGTTATGCTGATAAATTTTGGGAAATGATTACATAAAGAGAGAGTTCCCTTGTGACAGACTTCATAAGTCACTTTCTCTAGGAGTGGAGATAAAAATGAAAAGAAAAAAAAAAGAAGAAACAAAACCTTTCATGAGGTGCTTGCCTGCTTTTGTTGAGTACATAAATTAGCCCTTTAAAGACCAATGGTTGGAGAGTTGCCATTTCAGGATTCTTGTCTGATAAAGTAGGCTGGACAATTTAAGATAAGGATACCTGCCACCCTGTGTGCCCCAGGGCACTTATCACATTACTCAACTGGGAGGCAAGGCAGAGGCACTGGGGTTCACACTCAGTGAATACCCAGGAAAGGATGGGCGCTTAGGTCCCACAACAGGAAGCTGGGTTTGAGCCCATGAAATGAGGCTCTTGTCAACAATTAGCTACCCCACTGGGCCTCACTCACCCTAGAAAAGATAAGTGTGGTGACTCCTATAAGTCAGCCAGCTGAGGCAGATAAGGAAGGGGGTGAGAATAGGGAAAGGAGATGACAAAAAACTAAAGGAACACAAGCACTGGGCACTCACCCAGTTACCACCTTCTCTAGGGATTTTGCAAAACCCCACAAACCACAGCCATCTGTTCTCATGTTCTCAGAGGAGAGAAACATTATACAGTCTCCTTACACAGGGCTGAATTCTCAAAATCTGCAGGTAGCAAAAATCACTTGCTGTCCAAATGACCCTTGAATTATAGCATATGTCGTTTGTATAAAATCCTCTGTAGTAAACCTTATGAGCCCTAAAGTTTGAGGAACACAGCAGGAATAGAAGGAAAGCCTAAATAGCATTTCAAACATTTCTTTTCAGATAATAATTCATTAAATCCTTGGCCGTGAACAGGGCTGCATGGAGAATTCTACCTCTTGCCTGCAGGGTATATATTATTCTCTTTTTCACATGTTTTCTAAAACCTTAAGACATATCAATACTTGTTACTGAGAAGATTCAATTAAATGGCATAATCTCACACTGGGAAGGGGCATATACTTGGTTCTGAAGCGAATCTACAGTTCATAACGTGGATTACTCACAGGCATTTCCAATTCAACACGTACAAAACTGAATTCAGCATCTTCCTCTGCACAGATCTGCTACATCCTACATTCTCTGTGGTAGTTTTAAAAAAGTGTCCTCAAATTCTTTGACATTCCTTTCAAAAGTTGGAGCCTAACACCCCCCCTTTCCTTAAGTGTGGACTGAACTTGGTGACTTGCTTTTAAAGAACAGAATAAGGTAGACGTGACAGTGTGTGACTTGTCAGACTAGGTCCTAAAAAGCACGTGGCTTCCTCTCTGCTCTCTCTTGGATCACTCACTGTGGGAGAAGCCTGCTGCTGCCATGTCCTAAGGATGTTCAGGAAGCCCTATGGAGAGATCCAGGTGGTGAGGAACCAGGGCTTCCTGTAAAAATCCAGGAAGGAACTGAGGCCTCCTGCCAATAGCCATGCGGGTGGGTCACCTTGGAAGCAGGTCCTCCAGCCCCCATGGAGCCTTCAGATGACTGATGTCTCGACAGCAACTTCATAAGAGACCCTGAGTCAGAATCACCTAGCTAATCTGCTCTTAAATTCCAGACACAGAAACTGTGAGAGAAAAAATGTTGTTTTAAGCTGCTAAATTTCGAGATAATTTATTACACAGCAATGGTCAGCTAATACCTTCCCCATCCCGGTGAATGTCCCTACCAATCACCTGTGAGCTCGCAAACCCCAAACTGGCAATCATTCTTAATTTCCTTCTTTTTCTAACATTCCTTCCCAATCCAGTTGACCATCCTGACCATCCAGTCTTATACATTTGCAACCTCCTCTCCTCTTTATTTTCACTGCTAAGACCTTAGTTCAAGTTCATTTTTTCCTTGCAGAAACCTGTTTCTGATTTTACTTCCCACCCCCTTCAAATTGCTCACTCAGTATCTAACGATCTCAATCTAACCTTCTTGTTTCAGTCCTTTCATGTCCCCACTGTCTCAAGGGAAGGGTCCTGGCTCCAGAGAATGGCTCACCAGGCTTCACGGTCTGGCCTTCCAGGCCGAACTCGAGCCTCCTCTCCCATCGCTCACTCACCAGTTGGTTCTTGCTTGTCTTCTAGAACTCAGCTTAGACATCTCAGCCCCACCCCACACAGCTGGGTCAAGTCCAACAGTACCCTGAGCTCACATTAAATGGGTATTTTTCATGATTTACAACCATCTATTCCTAACTTCTCTGGCCCCACCCTCCCCATTCCTCCCCACTCTCATCCCCCCTCCACACATGCACACAGAGGTCCTTGAAGGCAGGCACTCCCAGTGCTTAGCAGAGGGCCTAGCATGTGGTGGAGGGGAATAACTAACTATTGAATAAACACCCTTATTTAGAGACGGGAGGATGCCCTACTTTTCTAGCAGAGTGTTCCTCATAAGGTCTCACCACATATTGGAACTTGACCACTCAAATTGTCTACCAACAAATTACGTTTGATAACAAGTTAAGCTTTCTTCAAAACATAATTTAGAAATGCGAGGTGACTCTTACAGAAGTCATATCACAAAGGAGTAATTGCTCTAAACATAATAAGGTGAAGTTCACCCAGTGTAGAGTTTACAGTGCCCTCTTCCACAATGACAAAAGCACCTCTCAGATGCTATTAGGAATGACCCGGTGCAGGGCGGGGGCGGGGAGGATGGGCATGTTAAGTAAGGATGAAGTTCTTGCGAAATGAGGCGGAGGAGGAGTGGACAACCGTTTGTCTTCAGAAATGAAGAGTCTTTAGGGCGAGAGTCAGCAGCTCCTGTAGGATGACCAAGTGACCAGAGTCTCAGCACAGACTCCTGCAGCCCTGCCCACCCTCCACTTCAGCAGCTCAGCACCTCCTGGAATTTCTCTTTTGTGCTGACGAGTCTGTAGATACCTCCCTGCCCTCCCATCCTGCCCGAGGGGATATGCTCACAAGGATTCCTCTCCCCAGCAGTGCAATGCAATGGCTGCACTGCCTTGGTTTTACTTCCCCTCAGTCGCCCGGGAGTGTGGACAGTCTGGCACCAGAAATACAAACAACAGGGCCGTACAGAGCCACTCTTCCAACTGCTGCTCAAGCAGTTATATTTGTTGATCCCTAGGGCATGGCAGGGGAGTTAAGTCTTTGACTTCTCTAGAGCTGGGGTCGGCAAAGTTTTTCTGTAAAGGGACAGATACCAAATTTGTTATGTTTTGCAGGCCACACAGTCTCTATCATAACTACTCATAACTACTCATAACTACTGTAGCACAAAAATAGCCGTAAGATATGTAAATGAATGGGCGTGGCTATGTTCCAATAAAACTGGGTAGAAAAATAGGTGGCCAACTAACTAGATTTGACCTGGAGGCCATAGTTTGCTGACCCCTGTTCTAGATGAAAACAACTTGAATACAATTTCATTTCTCAAAAGGGAACGCTCTTAGACTGTTGGTGGGAATGTAAATTGATGCAGCCACTAGGGAGAACAGTATGGAAGTTCCTTAAAATACTAAAAATAACATTTCTCCAAAAAAGAAATACAGATGGCCAACAGGCACATGAAAAGATGCTCATCATCGCTAATTATTAGAGAAATGCACATCAAACCTACAGTGAGGTATCACCCCACATCAGTCAGAACGGCCATCATTAAAAAGTCTACAAATACCAAATGCTGGAGAGGGTGTGGAGAAAAGGGCACTGTCCTACACTGTTGGTGGGAATGTAAGTTGGTGCAGCCACTGTGGAAAATGGTATGGAGGTTCCTCAGAAAACTAAAAATAGAATTACCATATGATCCAGCAATCCCACTCCTGGGCATGTATCTGGACAAAACTATAATTCAAAATGATACATGCACCCCTATAGTTCATAGCAGCACTATTCACAATAGCCAAGACACGAAAATAACCTAAATGTCCATCAACAGAGGAATGGATAAAGAAGATGTGGTACATATATACAATGGAATACTACTCAGCCATAAAAAAGAACGATATATTGCCATTTGCAGCAACATAGATACAACTAGAGATTATCATACTAAGTCAGAAAGAGAGACAAATACCATGTGATATTTTTAATATGTAGAATCAAAATATGACACAAATGAACCTATGTATGAAACAGAAGCAGAGTCACAGTTATAGAGAAAAGACTTGTGGTTGCCAAGGGGGAGGGGTTTGGGGGAGGGATGGAGTGGGAGGTTGGGGTTAGCAGTGCTTTTATATATAGAATGGATATATAACAAGGACCTACCTACTGTATAGCACAGAGAACTATATTCAATATCTTGTGATAAACCATAATGGAAAAGAATATATAAAAAAGATGTGTATATGTGTGTGTGTGTATATATATATATGTATGTATGTATAACTGAATCACTTTGCTGTACAGTAGTAATTAACACAACATTGTAAATCAACTATACTTCATTTAAAAAAAAACAACTAAAAATAGTTACCACTCCTGTGCATATATCCAGAAGAGACAAAAACTCTAATTTGAAAAGATACATGCACCCCAATGTTCACAGCAGCACTATTTACAACAGCCAAGACATGGAAACAACATAAATATCCAATGACAGATGAATGGATAAAGAAGATGTGGTATATATATATATATACACACACAATGGAATCATAGCCATAAAAAAGAATGAAATAATGCCATTTGCAGCAACATGGATGGAACTAGAGATTAGCACACAGAGAAAAACGAATCCCATATAAGTGGAACCTAAAAAAATAATACAAATGAACTTATTTTCAAAACAGAAATAGACTCACAGACATAGAAAACAAACTTATGGTTACAAAAGGGGAAGTGGGGGAGGGATAAATTAGGAATTAGGGAGTAACAGATACACACTACTATGTGTAAAATAGATAAACAACAAGGACCTACTGTATAGCTCAGGGAGCTATATTCAATACCTTGTAATAACCTATAATGGAAAAGAATCTGAAAAGGAATACATATATATATTCAGATATGTATATATGTCTACATATATATATGTATATGTCTGTGTGTGTGTGTGTGTATATATCTGAGTCACTTTGCTATACACCTGAAACTAACACAACATTGTACATCAACTATACTTCAATTAAAAAAAAAAAGGGCTTCCCTGGTGGCGCAGTGGTTGAGAGTCCACCTGCCGATGCAGGGGACACAGGTTCGTGTCCCGGTCCGGGAAGATCCCACATGCCGCGGAGCGGCTGGCCCGTGAGCCATGGCCACTGAGCCTGCGCGTCCGGAGCCTGTGCTCTGCAACGGGAGAGGCCACAACAGTGAGGCTCACGTACCACAAAAAAAAAAAAAAAAAAAAGACCTTGGGGGAAGTATCTAACCCAATCTTTGAGCGCTTGTTGCATTTGTCTCTTCCGGAGATAAGAGTGCTTTGCACCATTTTGCCCTCAGCTTTGAACCCTAGTTGTCTATTTCACTGAATAAACTAAAGGAAACATAGTCTAATTTAATATTCCACTAAAGGAATTTTTCCACTCAAATAATTTATTATTTTTTTGAAAAAGTATAAAGGATAATCTAAATGCTCAACAGGGGAGTGATTAAATATAACATGAAATGCATCACTGTATATCAATGCAAAAAATTTCTAAATGTATTGACATGGGATGGCATCTAAGATATACTTAATAAATCAAATTACAAGGTGGTATGTTTAGAATGATGTAATTTGTATAAAGTTATGCACATTTATACATATGTTTAGGCACAGACAATATCTAGAAGGAATAGAAATTATTAATTTCTATTAATAATTTAATTAATTAATAGGGGCTATGTATAGGGAGCAGTTTAGGGAGAAAGGGATTTTTTCACTTTTTATTTATTTACTCTTCTGTGTTTTTTCAATTTTTAAAATACCAGCATGGGCAACAGTTTAAGTAAAGAGGTAATTTAAATATAATAATATTCTCTAGGAGTTTCTAGAAATCCTCACTTGGACAATTTCCAGCTGACATTAGAAATAATTAAGTGCTTCGTTAGTAGTAATTTCAGTTGTTTATCAGCAGCAATAGTATGCTGTCACGTCCCACTGCCGTAGTATCAGGGCTTTCAATGTTTTCCAAATTAAAGTAGGGAGGAGCAGGCATAGAAAGCTGAAATATTAGCATCACTGAAGAAAGGGAGGAGTTTAGCCTTTGATAAGCGGGCCTTGGCAGAGGGGCGGCTACCCCCTCGGGCCACATGTCTGTCATTTCCTTTCATCCTCACCAGTATCTTCTGAAGGTCTGATCTCTGCAAGCCAGGGGGGATATTAAAATAAAGAAGCCACAGCCACTACCTGCTCCTCTTGGCCACTGCTGATTCATTTATCTTTTGCAGTAGGTTGTTTTAAATTTATCGAATTCTACACTTTTGCAGTCTGTAGCTGCACTCTATCTTTTAATAGTTTCTCTTTCCAATCGTCTGTTCTTTTCACTTTGGTTCCTTTTACTGTCTCTTTATTTTCTTAGATTTGCTGCTTTCTGTTTTTCAGTTTTGAATTTTGTTTCCTAAAACAATATTTTTCTAGGTTCTGAAAATTTTACCATTTCATTTATGTTCTTTTTTCCTTAAAGAAAAACAACCTCCTTGATTCTATGTAGTATCTCTCTGTCTTTATACATTTCAAATAACATTGTGTGTTTTGGTTTTTTTCTTAAATAAATTTATTTTTTATTTTTGGCTGCTTTGAGTGTTCGTTGCTGCGCGCAGGCTTTCTCTAGTTGTGGTGAGCGGGCTTCTCATTGCGGTGGCTTCTGTTGTTGCAGAGCACAGGCTCTAGGTGCGTGGGCTTCAGTAGTTGCAGCGCATGGGCTCAGTAGTTGTGGCTTGTGGGCTCTAGAGAGCAGGCTCAGTAATTGTGGCACACAGGCTTAGTTGCTCCACAGTATGTGGGATCTTTCCAGACCAGTGCTCGAACCCGTGTCCCCTGCATTGGCAGGAGGATTCTTAACCACGGCACCACCAGGGAAGTCCCAACATTGTGTTTTTGATTGCATCCTTTTAAGGCATCATTTTCTGTTTGCTGTTTGCCAGATGAAGAAACTGGGGCAGAGAATGAAAACATTTTCATCTGGATGAGCCAACAGTTGGCTCCTAGAAGGTCAGCTGGTATCCTGTGCCCCACAGAATCCCTGGGGAGCTGAGAGCACTGCCTGGCAGCTGGCACCCAGTGAGCTTTTGTTGAGTAAATACATGCTGGAAGCTCCAGAATTCTGTGCCTTCGGTAACATCACCCCATTTTTATTTTCTGTATTTCCTTCCTGGTGGCCCAGTTGCTCCTTGCTTTCCTCGAGCATAAAGTTCCTTTATCTTTTCATTCCCACACAGTCCCTGGCTGTGGTTGAAAATGGAGTCACCTCTTGGACCCCGGGGACCCCAGGAAGCGGGCGTATTTCTGGAATCTACTCCCGCTATCAGCTCCCCATGAGCTCAGGCCTGTGACTGACAGGGACAGACACAGAAACGGACACATGAGGAGGACTTGTGCCTGAGGGTTCCAAACCGTCCTGCTGGCAAAAGACACACAGAAGGGGTGCTTCCGGTCATTTGTTTAAGCCAGCGCTTCCCAAAGCCTGCGCCCAGAGGAGAGGGTCTACAGACCCTGAAGGACAGCTCTGTACCCAGTGAGCTTGGGAAACACCGAATAGCCTGCCCTCCTTTTGGGACTTTATAACGCATGTGAACTCATCATAGACTCTGAGATGTTCTACAGAAGGTAAAAATGTTTGATTTTGTTTACCTTGTTTTTGACCAAGGTATCTTTTTTTCTTCTTTTCCCTTCCTTCCCTCCTTCCTTCCTTTCTCTCGTAACATGTTAATACAGAACAAAATTGGGGAAGCACAGCTCAGAGGTATAACCCAGTGAGATGTGTGGGCCTCTCTGTACATCTGCACATCTTGGCCTACATCTACCAAGAGTCTAACAGATGCAGCCTGAACTCCTATATGCTTTTTCTTCTTCCATAAAGAGTACAGGATAGCAACTAAAGTCTCAGACTCTGGAGTCAGATCACCTGCACTTGAATCCTACTCTGACCTTTTTAAATGTGTGACATTAGGTAAGATGCAGAATTCCCCTCTGTGTCTCAGTTTCCTCATCTATAAATGGGGAAACTATCAATACCTACTTCAGGGGCTGTTGCAAGAATTAAACGAGTTGATTTAAGTTAAGGGTAGAGAATACTGCCTGGCACATTTTAGCTGATGCTACAGGAGGGTTAGATATTGCTGCTGTTATTTTTTCAGTAATTCTGCTAAAAATTAGAATAGAAAAGTGGTTTTCAAAGGCAGTACCTCAGGTCACAAGAGCATTTTTTTGCAGAAATAGAAAACTCCATCCTAAAACTCATATGAAATTTCAAGGGGTCCCAAATAGCCAAAACAATCTTGAAAAAGAAGAACAAATATGGATGTCTCACACTTCCTCACTTCAAAACTTATTACAAAGCTATAGTAATCAAAACAGAGTGGTACCACCATAAAGACAGAAACAAAGACCAAGGGAATAGAATAGAGAACCCAGAAATAAACCTACACATATATGGTCAAATGACTGACAAGGATACCAAGACCATTCAGTGGGGCAAGGACAGTCTCTTCAACAAATGACACTGGGAAGGACTTCCCTGGTGGCACAGTGGTTAAGAATCCACCTGCCAATGCAGGGGACATGGTTCGAGCCCTGGTCTGGGAAGATCCCACATGTTGCAGAGCAACTAAGCCCAGGCGCCACAGCTACTGAGCCTGTGCTCTAGGGCCCTCGAGCCATAACTACTGAGCCTGTGTGCCACAACTACTGAAGCCCGTGTGCCTAGAGCCCGTGCTCTGCAACAAGAGAAGCCACCGCAATGAGAAGCCCGTGCACCGCAACGAAGAGTAGCCCCCGCTTGCGGCAACTAGTGAAAGCCCACGCGCAGCAACGAAGGCCCAACGCAGCCATAAATAAATAAATAAAATTAAAAAACAAAAACAAATGACACTGGGAAAACAGGATATCCACATGCAAAAGAATGAAGGTGGATCCTTACCTTACACCATATACAGAAATTAACTTGAAATGGATTAAAGACCTAAAAGTAAGACCTAAAATTATAAAACTCCTAGGAGAAAACATAGCGGGGAAAGCATCATGACATTGGATTTGGCAATGATTTCTTGGATGTGACACCAAAAGCACAGCCAACAAAAGCAAAACTAGATAAACAGGACTACATCAAACCGGAGGCAGAGTTGGCTGCATACGCAACTCCAGGGCAGCTCTAGAGTCCCTAATCCCCATTCCTGACCCTTGTTCTTATTTCCTCCCTCTTGCGATGGTTAGGGTGTGACAGATCTAGGTTAGCTGATGTCTTGGCAATGGGAAAATTCTGAATCACACTTCAGGTTTCAGTGTTCTTTGGGGACTCTGGACTCCCTTAGATCCCCGATTCAAAACTGAAAAGAAGTTCCTTCATACCTCTATCCCCAACCTTATTCTCCTGCAAGGAGTTTCTCCTTAGACTTTCAGACCACAGACAACTAAGAAGAACCAATGCTCACAAATAGGGAGGCAAGGTGGGGTCAACAGGATCAACCCCCCTCTGCCTCTTATTAACCATGTAACTGCGGTAAAGTTAGCTGACCTCCCTAAGACTTAGTTTCTTCATCTGCAAAATGAGTATTATACGAGGAATAGCGTGAGATTTCAAAGATAATGAGTAAAGTGTTTGGCAAAAGTTCTACTATTTAATATTACTCTTACTATTATTAGAATATTTGGGGCTCAACAAGGCCTCCCATATTCACCGTGAATCTCCAAGGTGGTCGTGGAACCCCTGAAGTGACCCTTAGACTCAACATTTTCTTTTTCCTAGAAAGCCTGTTTATTGATTATTCTCTCCATGTATGTTTTAGTAAGTGGTGATACTCTCGATCAAGGAATCCATTATTAACCTAATTTTCTAACGGAGGAAGAGGTAAAAGATACTTATCACCTTCTATGGAATCTATCAACTTAAGACCAAAATTAACAGCAATAAATTTGGAAACAGTAAAATTTTTGGTTTGTATTTCATTGACGGTACTGCTGTTTCAACCTTATAAAGTAAAGCTGGGGTTTCCCTGGTGGCGCAGTGGTTGAGAGTCCGCCTGCCGATGCAGGGGACATAGGTTCGTGCCCCGGTCCGGGAATATCCCACATGTCGCGGAGCGGCTGGGCCCGTGAGCCATGGCCGCTGAGCCTGCGCGTCTGGAGCCTGTGCTCCGCAACGGGAGAGGCCACAACAGTGAGAGGCCCGCGTACTGAATTAAAAAAATAAAATAAAATAAAATAAAGTAAAGCCGTCTGCTTTCCAAATTCCAAAAATTAACATACTCCCCCCCCCCAACCTTACCATACTAACCAGTGCCCTTTGGTTTCTTTAGGACAAGGAAGGGTTAAAGGGTTGATTATGGATACACAGCTTTGAGTTGGGACCTTTCACACATTACGAATCACACCGAGTGGCCATTTACTTTACAGAGCAGTTTAAAGATTACGCAGTAGCCAAATTAACTTGTTCCACCCACCCTGCTGGAGGAGAAAAAATCCAACACCCATAAAACTACTTCACTTGAGGCATGCGCCTGTAGACTCAACACTGAAGAATGACAAATGAAGTGTGGGGCTGGTCCACAGGAATTCCCAGCACATTCTCTGTTACGGGCTGGATTCCTGCCCCCGCCTCCCAAATGCATGTGTTGAAATCCTAACCTCCAGTACCTCAGAATGTGAGTGTACTTGGAGATAAGGTCTTTAAAGAGGTAATTAAGTTAAAATGAGGTCATTAGGGTGGGCCCTCATCTGATATGACAGGTGTCCTTATAGGAGGAGATTAGGACACAGGCATACACAGAAGGAAGACCAAGTGAAGCCAGGGGTGCAGACAGCCATCTACGAGCCAAGGAAAGAGGCCTCAGAAGGAGCCAATCCTGCCGACACCTTGATCTCAGAATTTCATCCTCCAGAATTGTGAAAAAAATGAATTTCTGTTATTTCAGCTACCGGTCTGTGGTACTTTGTTATGGCAGCTCAAGCAAATGGATACAGTATCTGATCTCCTTCATCAGCACAGTTTCAAGGAGGAGAATCTCGGCTCTGGGAGGAGTATATCAGGCCTTCCGTTCTTCCTTTCTACTAGAAAGCCCTTCTACTGCTGCCTGACAGATCTGGCGGGAAGGAGAGAAGCCCACATCGGGTCCCTCGCGGCTGAAAGAAGCCATCACCTGTATTTACACATGCCCCACTGTACAGTATAATCACATTCTATGAAGCCAATTTATGAGACTTGATTAATTTCGTACTCTCCTCAGGGATACAGTCAGTAATCGTACAGCTATGCCACCTTCACAGGGAGAGCTGATTCTTTTAACTATTTCTTTTACATTGGTATGTCTTCATTGTATAAATGTAGACAGCTATTTAGGGAAAAAATGTGCTTATCTTTTTAAATAATTGCTGTTCACAGAATTATGGCATTATATGGGATTCCAAGACTCTGGTGTATGACTCACATTTTCTAGTTACCAGGTCCCTGCTGGTAAATAAAAGTTAGTATTGGGAAATAAAATGAACAGCCTAAGACCAGCCACCTACGACCAAGCAAATTAGAAACAAGCCTTGAGTCTATAACTGTGAAGTGCATGAAAATTTTGGTTGGAAGTTTCTCCTCGTAAATTCAGTCTCAGTTGTATCAAGAACATGATTCAGTTATATCAAGAACATGACCTGTGATCGTCCTTGAACTTAGTCTAATCAACAAAGAAAACTTCCCCACAGCTAGCCCAGGAATGGGGCTTTACTCCATCCCAAGCTTTCTTTCTTTCAGTTATCAATACCTTTCCAGAGATCAATAATCTCTCGCTATCCTCTCATCTCCATTGTACCTGCCCTCCTAACCGATCTTGTGCACAACTGCTCTCCTGAGATCACATGATGTTGGCTTTACTCCTGTTTTGTTTTAGAAAGAGCTATTTCTAGAACTTCCAACTTCATCAACCCTTTCCTGGGTGTTTCTGGGAGTTGGGCATAGAAAACCGTAATTGCTTAAGTGGCAACATTTTTATTCTCTTGCTTCATGGGCAATGGTAGCTTTATGAATGGGGTTTCCGTATTGGATTTGGACAGCAGTAAATCCTGTTTTTGAGGGCACTATAGGAAGCCTATGTTCCTTTCTGAATTTTTGGATTGGAGGGACTTTGAGAGATCTCTGTCTCCAGGCAAAACTACCCCTAAACAATTCTGATTATCCCCCCTAGGGTTTCCAAACCAGTTTTCCCATAAGCCTTGATAGATGTAGATTCTCTGGTACTCACTGTTTGTTTCCCAAGTTAGTATTCTTTCAGGTAGGAATTTAACAAACGGTTCAGTCCTAGAACCACGTGGCAAGTGTTAGTCTGGGGGAGGGTATATTACAAAGAGAATGGTTCAGACACACATTCTGCGTGTGTCTGAGAATTTAAAATCTAGGAGAATAAAGAGGAAAAGACATAGAAGTTCACACAAAACTGTGGGGTAAAACCCATGAGTGATAATCATGGAGTTTCAGAGATAGGAGTAGTTCCTCCACATGTGGGCAGAGTGGATAAACCTGGAAGTCTCCAGACAACAGGTAGCAGTTTTGGGGCTGGATCTTGTGGATAGGCTGGGGAAGGAGTGAGGACAGATTACATCTGAGCTCCCTTGTTCCCCTTCTCCCTTCTTTGTCCCCAGCCCCCATGCCCACTATCAAGACTCATTCTGATTTCTGCTCTATGAGTCAGAATCTTCTTGGCACTTGTCAGGGGCACCATTCGGCCTGATCCCTGCCCTCAAAGGGCCACTGCCTAGGAAGGAAGGGGATGACTGGAAGAAAAAGTCACCACCCTCTTTACATCCCACTCCATGAGGTCCACCTCAGTAGATGTAGAGGCTTGCAGCCCTGCGCTCTTGCTAACAATGGAAGTGTCGTCATAGACCATGGCCGGGCGTTGGGACCGTGACCTGGTGCTGACTAATCAGATGTGGATTTAGCTTTCTGAAAGTGCTCCTGCCACAGTTGAGTCTATCTTGTTCAGATGAGAGAGCTTCATGCTTTTGTCACCTTGCTTATATTAACTTATATCGAGGGCAGCAAGGCTGCAGATTCTCAGTCATGAGGAATGAAACGATACCCCATCACAGGGTGCGCCAATTCTTCACTAGGCACCTCCTCAGAAGATTCTTATCTCCCTCAGCTTTCAAGCACTATGCCTTTCTTCCACATCTGCAGTTCTGTAATTGCCTCTCTTCTTTCCATCCTAGCAGGGTCAGTCCATTCTATTTCAGGTGGACTACCCCCTCTCCTCTTGCCTCCCATCTCTCCCACACCATCGCTAGTCTACTGCCAATCCAAACCCTCAACTCATAAAACACTGGCTTCCCACTGCCAACACATTTCATAAAAATTTCTTTGACCCTCAGGGCTTTCCACCATTTAGATCAATCCACCACTAGCATCCCCCAATGCTCTACCTTTCAGACAACATGAGCTTCTAGTTTCCCAAGTCTTGTTGACAGTTCTCTTCCCTCTCTTGGTGTATATTCCCTTCTGCTGAAATATTCCTTCCCCCAACTATTGAATCCACCTCATCCATGAATCCTGTATTTACTTCTCTACAATAAAGGAGGAGCAAGGCTCTCCCAACTTGGAGGTCCCAGAGCCCCTCAGTTCCACCTCTTATGGAATTCACTTTACCCCGCCTTTTGCAAGCCATTTGTTTTGCCTTTGTATCACATGCAGTCTTTAGGGGTAGATAGCATCTTGTTCATAATAAATGCACAAGCTCTGAGAATACAGTCCAGTTCCATTTCCCCCAAATTTCTAAGGGTCGTAAAGGGATTAGGAAATGCTACCTTACCCTTAAAATAGAAGAGTAGTAGCGGGTTTTGTGGTTTTTTGTTTAAGCTCTGAGAAATGTAAATGAATGGGCCAGGTTTTGCTAAGGGCTTTTCAAAGGCCTGGGGTGAAAGGAAATAGCATGAGATCAAGAGCTGGCCACCTGGGTTCTGATCCTGGCCCAGCTACTGACTGTGACCTTGAGTCAATCCCTCACTCTAACTGGAGCTCATTTGCTTGCTTATAAACTGAGGAAGCGAGTCAAAATGAATTCTACAATTTGTTTCGGCTTATCTTACCTTAGCAATCGAAACTCAGGATGCAAGAATAATACGGAGAATCACACAACTATCAAAACCCCAGGCAAATGGCTTAACAGAGCCTTCAAATGATCATGGTGTTCAGACAGGGGTATCCATTCCTGCCTCTTCTCCTGCAACCCTTTTGCACACCTATCCACCACTACCCCATGACTCCAGCCATTATTAATCCAGAAAAAAGCTGTACCCAAATGTTCTTTGTCAACTCTGATACAGACAGGATACCAGGGACAGAATGTCCTTCACTACTTTCCCCTCTGCCCCTTCTCATCCCTTCCCCTCTCCCCCAACTATCCCACTGACTAGAATGGATAAGGGATTGAGAACTCATCCCAAATTCAAATACTACTCTAGCAGGAAGTTGATTTGAGTAAAGCCACCGTCTGCAAAATCTTGGCATGTCAAAGCAATTCCAGGCTAGCGAAGAAGAAAAAAATAAGCTTTTATTTGCTGTAGGTGAACTCAAGCTTTCCTGTCATAACCTATATCGAGTACCTGAACCTATGTGCAAACCCCGCACTGTCTTCTAGCTTGCTAGAAAGTATGAAATCTAAAGGTCAAAAAAGTATCATGATCCTTTATTTAATAAGAGATAAATCCTTCCCTGAGTACAAAGACATTCGAGAATGAAAAACCAAATGGAAATTCACTGGAAAGTACCAAAGAGAGCCCTAACCATTGGGAAAAAGTTAATTTGACTTCTTGTTAATAGGAAGGAGAATCTGGCTCATTACCCTTAAGCACCTATGAAGCTTTAGATCTTATTTAGGATATAAAGGGTAACTTTGCATTACAAAGCGAAATCTCCTGGGGATGTTTAGGTGCTGCTGACTGTGCATGACAACAGCCAGTCTTGTTTATTTGTCTTTGAGTTGCAGAGCAAGGTCCGAGCCATTTTAAAGTACAGAGCTTTCACTAGCCTGCATAAGTATAATTTATTGATAGAGGTACTCCCGGAAAGGCACTTTTTTTCTCCCAGATAATGTCTCTTTAAATTAACAGAAAGATCATGGATCATTTTTTTTTAATTACCAGGAAGTTTCATCTAATAATTCCAGTTTTTACATTCTGTGAATATTACCAATTATGATTTTAAGAAGACTTTCATCAAATGAACATTTTGAAGTGGGCTCATTCGGTGGTAGCTTCTATTTTTCTCTCTAGGAGGGGGTCGGGGGACCATCTGGTGGGAAATGAGCCCAGAAGCTGTGCTCGAATAGCAGTTTACATAAGATCCGCAGCACATTAACAGTTCCTATGCAAGAAGGGGGGCAGTTTATAGAGATGATGTCCCCCCTCCTCCTTAAGTCACCATGACAGGTGATTTGCCATGACACTGATCTCAGGCAGAATCACACTTTAAATCACTCCTTCTAGATGGGAGTCTTGTTTTTTTTGGAATTCCATAACCTATGTATTTCTTGTTTGAAATTAACCAGGTGATAATTTTTTTCTAGTTTCTCACATAACTTAGTTTCTCAGTAAAATACTGATATTCTCTAAGTAGCGTATCCTGTCTCGATTTTGAAAAAGCAATAGAAAACAACATAAGCCCATTTTTGAGGATGACCTATTTCTGCAGCTTGGAACTTAGGGAAGGTTTAAAGGTTACAAGATTCATCAGAAAAAAAGAGAAATGTATGTTACTAGCTTCAATGACTATTAGCAATAACATAAAAAATAAAAATGCCACTGTACCAGGGCCACTCTGCTTGTCAAATAATCCAAACAGACATTTCAATACCCATCAGACGAGAGTCCTAAACGGTTTCCCAACTGTCATTTTTTTTGATTTTCTATCTCCATTTTCATCATAGACATAAAGGAATAAAAAATGTTTATAGCCGTGCAGAATCTGTTTAACTAATTACCTGGTCACCAAGGGAGGGGCAGGAGATAGCTTACAGGACCACAAGCCCTTCCAGTAAGAGATGATACAGAGTGAAATGCAGCTGCCAGCTGTCACTTGCGAGGGGCTGGGCAGAGCTCTGCATCCTGTCACCCCCTTCCCTCTCCCCCTCCAACTTCCCAGCTGCAATAGCCCAGTCTGTGAAAGCAACACCCTCCATTGCAATCCGACCTCCCACAGCCCATCCTCCTAAAGCCGCACCGGGACCCACCTACCTTCTGAGGACAGAGCCGGCTGGAGAGTGAGAAGAATGCTTGGTTACTGCCCTCAGCATCCCCTGTCTGGAGCACTTAACTGGAAATACGGAGTCGCCTCCATTTTCTGGTCACGTGATCACGGGCACATCTAAATAAGGACGATCACCTGCCTCTCAGATCTCCCAGTGAGCCCATCACCACCGCTGCTCTGCTCCAGCTGGGGGATGGAGCTGGGGCTGTGAAGAGTTTCTTTTGGGGAATATAAAATACTCTTTCACGCAGGTTGTGGAGTCAGAAATGCCCCTTGATTTTTGTGTCTGCTCAGGAAAACTGCTGTCACTCCTGTTCCTGAGTGAGACTGGATGTGAATGGGCTCAAAGCACAGATTGGAAGGAATTTAGTTCCCCTGAAACCTCTTTTTTAAAAAATCCTGCAGCTTCATGGCACACCCAGTGAGATGGTGGTGTAATTATTTTCATTTCATAGACAGTGGTTAAAACCCTAATAAAAATGGACTATGGAAGCATAGCAAGATAAATAAAGAAGTCCAGTTGGAGATTCTAGAGACAGTTAGGATGTTTGCCCAAGATCCACACAGCTTTGACTACTGAGAAATAAAGCCATGTGACCAGTAAGCATTCAGGCTCTGGAGTCACAAGGCCTGAGTTTGAATCTAACTTCCGCTACTTATTAGCGAGTTTGGACCAGTTACTAAACTGCCTGGTACCTCAGACTGCTGACTCACCAATGGACAATACTAACAATGTTACTTTAAAGCAAGATAACTTAGAGATTTTAGAGAGACTGGGTTAAAATAACTCACCATAAAGGTTAGCTACTATTATTAATTCTAAAAATGCCAACAGAAATATTTGATGGAGTTAAGTCAAATGAAATGTGAATGAAAAGCTTACATACTAGAAAAGCGTACATTGGTTACTTTGATCTTCAAAGGAAAAGAATACGTTATCAGACAAATCAAACAAAGACTTCTGATCATGATCAGGCAAAATGTCAATGTGAAAAGTAACTACAGGCACCATCCTCAGAACTACGTTGTTAGAAATCCCATATTATAGGACCTTTTTCCTTTTTTGGCGGGGTAGTGGGTAGGTGGGTTGGGGAGGGCGCTATGGTGGAACAGGGGGATGTGGCAGTTTTCAGTAACCTCCGATTGAGCTAACTCCAAGAAAACAGGAAAGTGAATTACTCAGCAGAGAACCTGGCCACGGTAAATACTTAAGAAATGTTAGCTCCTATTCTTAAAATGAAGGGCACGCCTCGTCTTCTCCATGGCTGTGGGGCTGGTGAGGGGGCAGTGGGGAAGGCAGAAGAGGAAAAAGTGAATTTTTCTCTCTCTACTTAAACTAAAAGCCTACAAAATTCTTCCAAATTATAAGCAGTTATGAAAATAATTTCTCATGTGCTTTCTATCGTTCAGCAATGGAGAATTCGGGGTGGAGCCATTAGGGGGTCATGACTTTTTCAGGGTTCAGCAAAAACTTAGTACCGTTCCTGAAGCCAAGATGAACCAGAAATCGGCAGGGGAAAATAGATGGCTTCAGAGCTGGTTGTACCCTGGGTGTCCAGGGTGAAGGCTAAACATGGGGTCTCTTCTTTGTGAAGTGTGGCTCATTAGGAGTTTCCCTCCTCAGGTGGAAAAAAGTAGCAGTTGGAGCTACAGAAATAGGAGTCACATGCTGTAGAACAGACACTGTAATTGAACCTACCCTTAATATCTGCTTTAAAAGTCAACAGTTGAGAGAGAAAGTGACTTATTGTCATCAGGCCAATCATAGAATACCTTCAAAACATTTAAGTAGCACTTCATTAAATGGGGAAATATGGGACATCTGTTAACACCAACGATCCTTCCTCTTGTCTTACAGGATGTTCTCTCAGACATGTTTTGTCAAGGCAAAATAGCTCAGCTCAGTGTCAGCTGGGCCCCTGAGGAAATATACTATCTTATTCATCCCACTGAAGCAGTTACAATTATTAAAAAAAAAAAAAAAGAATTCCTATTTAAATGCAATAAGTAGCATCCTGATTATTACATGGACGAAAAGGGCATGGTAGATGTCAATCCAGGGGATTTTTATTCTGTGAGAGCCTAATACTTTCAAATGATCATTTAATGAATTGAAGTTTAAAAAAGCAAAAATAAAAAAAGTCTTTGAAGATTATGTATGGTCAAGTACTACTGGAGTTGATGATGTAACAGATGATTAAGTAAACAGAATAATTTTTTCTCTCTGGAGATTCAAACTGGTATAAAGCAATGGATAACAAAGGCAAAACAAAAAACAAAAGAACCAAAACAACTGAACAGGCACACCTGTTTTTCTCCATGAGGCTGAGTGAAGTGGGTAACAGCACTCTAAGCAAACTGAAAGGCTGTAAGAATCTTGGAAGCACTATAATGAAGAAGAAATGTACCAGAACACTAAAAATAGATAACTATGGTCTCAAATTTCAAAAGAAGGGGAAAGATGGATTTTGCAACATTAGAAAAGATGCATATTCCTGTTATGAACTGAATGTTTGTGCCCTCCCCTCAATTCATCAGTTGAGCCTCTCCCTGTGTGAGGTGGGGGGCTTTGGGAAGTAATTAGGATTAGGTGAGGTGAGGAGGGTGAGGCACTCATGAGTGGAATTAGTGCCCTTATAAAAAAACCCAGAGAGCTCTCTCACTCTTTCTACTGTTTGAGGATACAGTGAGAAGTTGGAAGTCTGAAACCTGGAAGAGGGCTCTAACCAGAACCCAACCATGCTGGCACCCTGATTTTGAATTTCCAACCTCCAGGACTTTGAGAAATAAATTTGTATTGTTTGTAAGCCACCCAATCAATCTATGGTAATCTGTTATAGTAGCCTGAACTAAATCACTACCAAGCTAAATCTAGCACATCTCCCTCGGAAGAGGAAGAGTAAACACCAGTAATTATTTTTATTAAAAGCCAATTATGTTGGACGAACTTGACTTTCTTTTCCATTCCTTCAATCAGGTGTCTTTATGAGGTGCCTCAACATGTGGCAAGGGTTGCTCTAAGCACTAGGGGTACAGCAGTGAACAAGACAAACCAAATGTCTGCTTTCCTGGAGGGTCCGTTCTCGTGTGTGGAGACACACACGACAAAATCAATTAAACAGATAAACAGATCTTTTCAGACAGAAAAAAAGAAAAAAAAGTGGTAGGAAGAAAATGAAGCAGGGCTGTGGGATGGAGCACAGTTCTCAGCCTTGGCACTGCTGGCCCTTGGGGCTGGATAATCCTGTGTCCCGCGGGGCGCTCTTGTGATTGTTGGACGTGTAGCAGCATTTGCGACCTCTACCTATAGATGGCAGTAGCATCACCCGAGTTGTGGCAATCAAAACTGTCTCCAGGTATTGCTAGACGTCCCCTAGGTGGGAGGGGCAAACAAGAATAACTAGTTCTTGAAACTAGTTATTGAAAACTAGAATAACTTGGTGGTACAGTTATTGCTACTGTAGATGGAGCAGTTATAGGAGGTCTCTCTGGGGAACCCCAAACCATGAGAATAAGCCAGCCATGTCAGGAGAGTTCTAGACAGAGAGTTACAGCTGGCACTAAATCACTAAATTGGAAGAGTCTGGCGGGCAAGACTGAGGGCTGGTAGAGGGAGTGGTCTTAGTGATCACAGACGTAAGCAGCAACTGGGGGACACAGGGCCTTAGAGACTATAGTTAAGAATAAGAATTTTATTGCAAAATAAATGAGAAGACATTGGAGGGTTTTAAAAAGATAGGTAGCAAAAGAAGGATATTCTCATCTGAAAGACTCACTCAAGCCAGTGAATGGAGAATGGACTGTAGGACCAGGTTGGCAGGATGGAGACAGGAGTCTGGTTGAAAGACCCACATGGGCTGCCCAGGGCAGGGCTGCCACATAAGGTTGGGTGGATTGTGTGTGTACTGGGTTGATGGTTTATAGATAGGAAACTGGGGCTCAGGTAAGTAGTTATACTCAGCTAGTTACATTATAATAAAGTTGAGAAGGAGGCCACCTCCAATATGGTTAGATGAAAGATCCAGGTCTGACAAACAATTCCAGTCTCCAATTTCTCTCTTGCCCTGGAATTGGAAGTTAGCAGTAGGGAAATGTATCATGGCACTCCATGAACTTGTAGTTCAGTTATGGACATGTTGGCAGAAGTAAATGGCGATTGGTGCTCAGTGGCAAAAACAGGGACCTCTGAGATAAACAGAAAGAACACGAAACATACGAACAAGAAGAAAGCCAGTATAGCAATATTAATATCAGGGAGAAAAAAGAGATGAAAGCAAAATTTAATAAAGTAGAAAACAAGCAAACAAAAACAAAAGGAAAAGATTAACGAAAGCAAATCTAGTTATTAGAAAAGACTAATAATATGAACCCATCTCTAGAAAGATTGAACAAGGAAAAAAGAGAGACGATACAAATAGATAATATTAGGAATAAAAGAATTATATAACTAGCTACAGATATAGTAGAGATTGAAAACTAGTAAGAGAATATGAACAATTTTATTCCAAAACCTTTGAAAACTGATGAACAATTTTCTAGAAAAATACTAAATAGCAAAGTTGATGCAGAAAGAATTAGAAAACCTGAACAGACCAGTAATCATTAAGAAATCACATTACTAGTAAAATATCTATCCCCCAAATAAGGAATAGGCACAGACAATTCTATAAATATTACCTAATTCTCACGTATTAGAGAAACCCCTTGGCTTATACAAGTTATTCTGAAGAACAGAAGAAAAGGAAGACTCCCTAGTTTGTTTTATGGTGTCAGTAACAACTTTGATTCCTAAACCAGACAAGAGCTTGTGTGATGAAGGAAAATCATAGGCCAGTGTCAATTAGGAAAATCTAAATTATTTCCCATGGTAGAGGGAAACTAAATACTGCACTAAAGTTTCTAAAATTCACCCATCTAAATGACTTCACCATCCCCCTTTCAATTTATATTTGACTTTAAGTTACAACTTCAGTATAAATGCTGTTTAAGGTAGTCTGGGATATAAAGATGTATAAGCCTCAAGTGGCTTACATCCAGATAGGTTAAGAGAGTCTCTAGTAAGTATAACATGAGGCAGAATGTGAGGACGGCCACAAAAAGGTTCAAAGTACAATGAGATTCAGGAGATGGAGGGATTCCTTCTGTTTGATAAGACTGGAGAATGTTTTAGGAAGGAAGAGACATTTGGTCTGGGTCTTAAATGAAGAGTGGAATTTCAATATGCAGGAAACAAGATGGAGGAGCAAGGAATTAAAAGAGGTGCCAAGGGCCTCCCCTGGTGGCGCAGTGGTTGAGAGTCCGCCTGCCGATGCAGGGGACACAGGTTCGTGCCCCGGTCCGGGAGGATCCTACATGCCGCGGAGCGGCTGGGCCCGTGAGCCATGGCCGCTGAGCCTGCGCGTCCGGAGCCTGTGGTCCGCAACGGGAGAGGCCACAACAGTGAGAGGCCCGTGTACCGCAAAAAAAAAAAAAAAAAAAAAAAGGTGCCAAGATAAGAGCAAAGAGGCAAGAAAAAAAAAGTCTCTTCAGGGCAAACGTGAACATTTCTATGAAGAGGATATATGTGCTTATTTATACTTCCACTTTAAGACAAAGCTAGTAGATATATAAAAACCCACCACCACCATATGACTTAAAAATAGCTGGGAAAAAAAAAAGAGTGACAGCATCACAACACGAAATTAAGACTTAGAGTAATACAATAAAATACATATTCCAGAATTCTATACATTTGATACTAGTAAGTGATAAACTTGGCTGTGAAACATAAACTTCCAAGGAGTCAACTCAAAGGGATAAACATGATCAATTACATAAATGTTATTAAATAAAGTCACATTATTTAACTAATAGTCAAGATGGAGATTGGATTGGATTTGCTCATGAGAGCACAGATATTCTGATTAGAAAATCATGGTCTCAGAAATATCCTTGGCATAGAGATGAGTTTCACTGGGCTGACCTAACGTTTTCCATCAAGATAAGCCAATGACCTACAACAAAAACAAAACAGAATAAAGAAACTGTGTGGGATCCTCTGCAACTTGGTACAGGTACATAGTTCTCTGCTACCTGGGCTTAATCCAGGGCACATTTTGGAACATGTGAAGGACCGTTTGCATTACATATTTTTCACTCAATCTACCATAAATTCTGATTCTCAGTTGATCAACATTTCAGATAGTTTAAGGGGATGAATTAAAAATTTTACTCCCTGGAAGTTGGACAGCGCATGTAAATCAGTGGAGTTAGAACACACCCTCACACCATGCACAAAAATAAACTCAAAATGGCTTAAGAACTTAAAAATAAGACATGACACCATAAAACTCCTAGAGGAGAACATAGCAAAACGTTCTCTGACATAAATCGTACCAGTGTTTTCTTAGGTCAGTCTCCCAAGGCAATAGAAATAAAAACAAAAATAAACAAATGGGACCTAACCAAACTTATAAGCTTTTGCACAGCAAAGGAAACCATAGACAAAATTGAAAGACAGCCTACAGACTGGGAGAAAATATTTGCAAATGATATGCCTGACAAGGGCTTAACTTCCAAAATATACAAACAACTCATACAACTCAATAACAAAAAAAACAAACAACCCAATCAGAAAATGGACAGAAGGCCTAAATAGATATTTCTCCAAAGACATACAGATGGTCAACAGGCACATGAAAAGATGCTCCACATCGCTAATTATCAGAGAAATGCAAATCAAAACTACAATGAGGTACCACCTCACACCAGTCAGAACGGCCATCATTAAAAAGTCTACAAATAACAAATGCCGTAGAGGGTGTGGAGAAGAGGGAACCCTCCTACACTGTTGGTGGGAATGTAAGTTGGTGCAGCCACTGTGGAAAACAGTACAGAGGTTCCTCAGAAAACTAAAAATAGAGTTACTGTATGATCCAGCAGTACCATTCCTGAGCACGTATCTGGACAAAACTGTAATTCGAAAAGATACATGCACCCCTATGTTCATAGCAGCATTATTCACAATAGCCAAGACATGGAAACAACCTAAATGTCCATCGACAAATGAATGGATAAAGAAGATGTGGTACATATGTACAATGGAAGACTACTCAGCCATAAAAAGCAATGAAATAATGCTATTTACAGCAACATGGATGGACCTAGAGATTATCGTACTAAGTGAAATAAGTCAGAAAGAGAAAGACAAATACCATGTGATATCACTTATATGTGGAATCTAAAACATGACACAAATGAACTTATCTATGAAACAGAAATGGACTCACAGATATAGAGAACAGACTTGCGGTTGCCAAGGGGGAGAGAGGGTGTGGGAGGGATCGATTTGGCGTTTGGGATTAGCAGATACAAACTATTGTATAGAGAATGAATGAACAAGGCCCTACTGTATAGCACAGGGAACTATATTCAATATCCTGTGATAAACCATAATAGAAAAGAATATTTTTTAAAAAGAGCATGTATATATATATATATATATATGTATAACTGAATCACTTTGCTGTTCAGCAGAAATTAACATTGTAAATCAATTATACTTCAATAAAATAAATTAAAAACAAATTTACTCCCCAGCCATTACCTAGAACCAAACTCTCTTATGTTGACAATTTTAAAAAGCCACATCCTTTAACCAACAGTTAAAATGGAGGGAAGGTGACATTCTAATTTCCTCCATTGGTATAGCTTGGATTTCTACAAAGGGTGACCCAATCCTAGATTGCGTTTTTGACAGCCTTTGTCCTAAAGGAACTCTCATATGTATCTTGAAAACAGATTGGAGATCCTCCAATGCACTGGAGGAGTACTTAACTAATCCTGTATGTTTATATAACTCAGTCCACTTTTCAGAACCTGAGCTTCCATCACTCTCCAATTAAGCCAGCTGTGCTGCCTAACTTCTGTTGGCTTCCGCAGGTCTACTTTCCTACTTTTTCCATGTTGCTCTCCTCCCTGGGAGGCTCCCTCATCTCACCCTCTAAATTCCCCTTCATTTTAACCAATGAGGGCCCCTGGCGGGAGATCAGAGGAGGAAGGAAGGAGGTTTCCTTCCTGTGGGAAGGTCTCAGGCTGGCTATGTCCCTCAACAGTTGGTCACAGCTCCTTGTAGGATGGCCCTTTCTACCCAAAATTCTCATTCTGGGTTCTGGAAATCACCACCTCCCCTCACCCCGAGGCCTAGGAATAACAGCTGTTCTGTTACTGTTCCTGGGTTATCACACTATTCCTTGTGAGTTCCTCCCAAGTTGCCACCATCTTTGTAAACACTCCCTTTATTAAATATTTCTCCAATTACCCTTATTCGAATGTGTCAGCTCTTTCCTGCTGGGTCCCTGATACGCTAGTACATCTTGCTTTCAAAAGCCATGACTTCTTATCTTCCTCAAATGCCATCAGTTTTCATAAAGGTCTTTTTTTTCTCACATCAGTTTTGACATTTTGCTATTCCAGCTGGAGAAGTACCTTGGATTTTTCCTCAAGCTAGAAGCCAACACAGTACAAAAGGGCTCCCCTGTGGGTGTTCCTCCTACAAGACAGCTGAGTTGTACCACTGCGTCTCGGCACTCCTGGCTTTTTCTCACTATAAAATTCCTCACCGCAAACAAGCACCATATCTATAGATATGCAGAAAACTTAAATGTACATTGAGAGGCCTGATTCCCTCGCCTGCCTCTGGCCTCTAGCCACTGGAGCTGGTCCCACACATCACAGATGGAGAGCAGCTTACTGACGCAGCAGTAGCCGTCATGGACTTGCTGAGGTGGGAAATGCGTCATGGACTTGCTGAGGTGGGAAATGCGTGTTCAAGAGGGAAAAAGAATTCAGTAGGTCACATGACAGTATGAAAAGTCAGAGGTGGGTTCTGACTCAGTTATTCTCAAAATCTCTCTTTGGGAAACTTTGGCTATTAAACTTGAGGTACTTTTCCATGGGACAATGAGAGAATAGGAATAAACACATCAACCTACAGAAGTTCCAAAAAATTATCTAATTGGCAAGCACTGGGCTAGAAGAGAGAAGACTTCAGTTCAAGTCCCAACTTTACCACGATCTCATTTCTGGATGATATTAAACAGCTCACTTATTGAGTCAGTTTGTTCACCTATGAGACTGGCATAATAAAACTTGCCATGTCTATCTCAAATGGAAATTGGATGGACCCAAGAACATAACATATTAGTCTATCTACCAGCACTTACTGGAAGCCTGCTCTGGGAAGGGCTGGCCAGAGGCGCAGAGGCGGCTGGGGTGGGAGTGGGATGGGAGTGGGGAGAGACACCAAAATAGGCTGTTTTGGAAAAAAAAAAAAAAGATTTAAGTCCTGAATTAAAGTAACAATTTAAAGGACTTTTGATGATACTTAATTATCAGCACGTAGTCACCAAATAAAATGCACCAGATGATAAAATATAATTACAAAAGTAAATGAACGCAGAGTCAGTGCCAAGTTTGGTCTTCCAGGTTTGGTTCAGGGCAAAGCCAGGAAACAGTGAATAAACAAGGGAACACTGTCGTTTACAGAGTATCGGTTTACCTTGGAGAAAGGGCAAACGTTTGGAACTGGGATAGAGCCCATTCAAACAGCAAGACCGAGAGAGGGGGGATAGTGTGTGCTCAAAGAGTGTGATTCTTCTGACAGCCCAAATATATCATTACCCGGCCTCGAGAGAAGGAGTCAAAAGATTCTCCCTTCACCCGTTTTTCATTTCCAGCATTCACATGGGTGTAAGACCCAACGTACTAACTCCTCAGCCGAAAGTCACAGACAGAAAAAGCTGATTGCAGAAGGTCTCATGAAAACACATAAAAGCATCTTCTAGTGGTGTCACTCGCAGGGAGAAAGACAAATTCTTTTCCATAGTCTTGTCAGACAGAAAAAAAAAGCCCAAAGTTACTAATTTTAAAAGAACGAAAGAATGCACAGAGATCACCGTAAGAAGCCGGTCACGGGGAATATGAAATCTATTGTGTTTCAATGTCATTTTTATTTTAGGGAGTACCAGATAATTCACCTCGCAGAAGTAGGAGACAATGGGATTGACATATACACACTACTATATATAAAATAGATAACTAATAAGGACCTACTGTGTAGCACAAGGAACTCTACTCCATACCCTGTAATGGCCTATACGGGAAAAGAGTCTGAAAAAGAGTGGATATATGTATAACTGACTCACTTTGCTGTACACCTGAAACTGACACAACATTGTAAATCAACTGTACTCCAATAAAAATTTTTTAAAAAGATATAGCTCCATAAGTATAAGGATTAGGTTACTTCTAAATACTCTGTTTCAAACGTACATGTGACAAGAGCTCCCCCTCCTTTCCATCCCTCTCCCTCCTTCCTCCCCCACTGCCCTCTGCTGCATGTATCTACAAAGGTTGGACAAGTATTGTCAATTTTCTTAGTCCTCTTGGAAATTATTTACTTCCATCACCCTGTACAGCTATATCCTTGCCCCACACCTACAGAAAGCCAATATATTTGTATAGCAATGTATTTATACAATTCCGATGGTGAGTTTACAAACGTTAATGGTTCCATGCTCTCTTAGCATGTAGTTCAGGCTTCTGCATATAACCTCTGATAATGTTATGTGGCAACTTGGCTAGGCTACGATGCCCAGTTATTTGGTTAAACACCAGTCTAGATGTTGCTGTGAAAGTATTTTTTAGATGTGATTAACACCGAAATCAGAAGACTTTGAGAAAAGCAGATTACCCTCTGGAATGTGGGTGGGCCTCGTCCAATCAGTTGAAGGCCTTAAGAGCAAAGTCTGAAAGTTTCCTGAAAAGAAAGGAACTCTCCTCAAACCTGCAACACAGAGACTCTGCCTAAGTTTCCAGCCTGCTGCCCTGCAGAATTCTGACTCAAAACTGCAACAACTCTTGCCTGAGTTTCTAGCCTGCTGGCCTGTCCTACAGAATTCAGACTTGCCAGCCTCAAACTGTGTGAGCCAATTCCAATTCCTTACAGGAAATTTCCCCTCCCTCCCTCCCTTTTCTCTCTCTCAGACATACATATTTCTCCTATTGGTTCTGTTTCTCTGGAGAACACTGACTAAAACACAATGACCCTTTCTTCACATGACAGTCTTGCAACCATGCCTTCCTTAAAGTAAATACATACACGGTTCTTTGTTTTAAGAAAAGTCTGTGTGCTGCAGATGACTCTGTAGATGTTCTCTGTGGCCACACAGGAAAGATCAGGCATATGCATCACTGTATGGGGTATTGGCGTGAAATCCTTAGCTGGCGGGTCTACAGCTGGAGGATGACCAAGCTGTTGGCAAAAGCCTCTGGGAAGATTGATCCTAGGGAACTAGAACACAGTGCTGAAGATCTCACGGGAGATTGTTTATCTCCCAGCACTCATAACAAGTTTTGTTAACAAGAGACAGTAGGTGAGGTACGATGAGAAAAGGTGTCTTTCTAATGCGCCCTCAGATTTTGAGAAATGGCTTAGTGCTCTCCAAAACAGTGTGGGAGCTGAGAGGAGGTGTGGCTGGCTGATGTGAGGGCAAGAAGCCATTTGTAGATGGTGTGTCATCTTGCATATACTATCAGCCTACTTTCATTTTTGAAGACCAGGTTTTAATTTTTTTTTTTCAGGACAGTCTTGATTTTGGTCCTACGATGAGATTATGCATCAGAAGATGTCTCCAGGTTTTTGGCCTGGAGAATATGGCCATCTTATTATCATAATGCTTCTGTGATCGCCTTCCTGTCTCCAGGATTTTCTTTATGTTACTCTCCTCAGTTAACTTGGCTGGCCTCTCACCCCCTTTCTCCACCTTTCCAGACTATGAGCTTCCTTTAATGCCTGTCTCAAATCGCAGTTCTCAGGACCGCAGTATGACTTTTGTGGACCTTAGTCACTTTTGCCTTCACGGGCCCCTTCTCTCACTCAAAACAAAACAAAACAAAACCCTAAAAATTTGCTTCACATCTGCATTGGTAGAAAGAAATGTAATCCACACCGGAATATAATCCACATAGGAATATAATCACTTTTTCTTTTAATTTTGAAAGAAATTCAAAGCTTCTCATGGGCCTTTTAAAATATCGTGGGCCCTGGGCACTCTGCCTCCTGATGCTGCTGGATGATAAGTCATCCTCGTTCCTCCTCCATAAAAGTATCCTATACAGATGCCTCTCTCTTAACTTATTAACATAGAGAGGCTCAAATTCAAATCCCAGCTTCTTCACTTTCTAACTATAAACCAGAGCAAGTGATTCAAACTTTCTGGACATCAGTTTCCTCTCTTGTGTAATTCTTACCTCATACAGTTGCCATGGTAATGTGAGACCCTGCATATAGAATGCTTAGTACCTGGTCCAGAGCAGATGTCCATTAACTGGTAGCTATTTACATTTAACCTGACATTGGTCATCCACTATCTTGATTTAACCATCACACTATTATCTACCTTTTCACTTATGTTTAACTCCTGTATTAAACTAAACTCCTAGAGGGATGGGACTAAGTTTTAGACCAGCGGTTCTCAAACTACTGTGCATCGGAATCCCCTGGAGGAAGTGTTGAAACACAGATGGCTGGGTCCCACCCCGAGTTCTTGATTCGGGAGGTATGGGGTGGCGCAGGTAATACACCTTTCTAGCAAGTATCCAGGTGACGATGAGGCCTGCTGGTTTTAGGGCCCCATTTAGAAAACTACTGTTTTAGATAACTCTGCACCCTCCCAAAATCTAGCACAGAGAAAAGCTTTCAAATACTTCAGAGTAAATTATTTAGGCAAAAGGTAACACAAAATCCAGTGGGAAAATCTGTCCCCTCCCCCAACTGTGAGAAGATTTCCATTACTTCAGGGGCTGGGCAGACAGAGATGAGCAAAGAAATCTCATTAAAAGAAAAGGGGCAGGCTTCCCTGGTGGTGCAGTGGTTGAGAATCTGCCTGCTGATGCAGGGGACACGGGTTCGAGCCCTGGTTTGGGAGGATCCCATATGCCGTGGAGCAACTAGGCCCGTGAGCCACAACTACTGAGCCTGCGCGTCTGGAGCCTGTGCTCCGCAACGAGAGGCCCACACACGGCAATGACGAGTGGCCCCCGCTTGCCACAACTAGAGAAAGCCCTCGCACAGAAACGAAGACCCAACACAGCAAAACTAAATTACTAAACTCCTACCCCCAGCGTCTTCTTTAAAAAAAAAAAAAGAAAAGAAAAGGGGCTAGTGGCACAATTGAACACTGTCATCTGTTGGGTTTCAGGGGCATGTGCAAAATGCAGACAAGAAGCCAAATAACAGCTCAGCCAACTCGAGGCTGCCTGTGTTCTGAGCTCAATCTATAACAGTGCCAGCAGGGCTGCTGGGATCCATCTGCTACTCTCTTTTTGATAACAGATCTGAGGTCCCTCTGGAAGGAAATAGCTTGACAGGAAGAAAGAAAGATTAGGCCAACTTAAAATGTCTGGATTTATGAAGCTGCACTTGAATGTGGCACAGCTTTTAACTCTTTACGGCACTTTGCTAAACGTCAATATAACCCTGCTATTCTTTCTGATTTCTCTGTCCCTTTCATGGAGACATGTGAATGCCAAAGCCCTCCTGGACACTTTCTATTTATACATAAATTAAGGTCGCAGGATTCAATAATGAAGGAAGCCTTGAGATCCTCCAGCCCAACGCACCGATTTTATGGACGAGGAAACTTAAGCCTAGGGTTAATCCTAAAATACGTAACTGGTAGTGGTAGAGCCAGGCTGGAATCCAGCTGCCTTGATTTGCAGTGGGTATGTAGTGTGTATAGTCCTTTATGCTCCTAAAATGAGTAGGAAAATGATATCCTAAATGTCCATCAACAGACGAATGGATAAAGAAGATGTGGTACATATAAACGATGGAATATTACTCAGCCATTAAAAAGAATGAAACAATACCGTTTGCAGCAACATGAACAGAATTAGGGATTACCATACTAAGTGAGGTAAGTCAGAGAGACAAATATCATATGATATTACTTGTATGTGAAATCTAAAAAAAATGATACAAATGAACTTATTTACAAAACAGAAACAGACTCACAGACTTCAAAAACAAACTTACAGTTACCAAAGGGGAAATGTCGAGGCGGGGAGGAGATAAATTAGGAGTTTTGGATTAACACATGCACACTACTATATATGAGATAGATAATCAACAAGGTCCTACTGTATAGCACAGGGAACTCTACTCAGTATTCTGTAATTACCAATATGGGGAAAGAATCTGAAAAAGAATGGATATATGAATAAATGAATCACTTTGCTGTACACCTGAAACTAACACAACATTGTAAATCAACTATACTCCAGGATAAAATAAAAATTAAATTTAAAAAAAGAGTAGGAGGGCTTCCCTGGTGGCGCAGTGGTTGAGAGTCCGCCTGCCGATGCAGGGGACATAGGTTCGTGCCCCGGTCCGGGAAGATCCCACATGCCGCGGAGCGGCTGTGCCCGTGAGCCATGGCCGCTGAGCCTGCGCGTCTGGAGCCTGTGCTCTGCAACGGGAGAGGCCACAACAGTGAGAGGCCCGCGTAACGCAAAAAAAAAAAAAAACCACCAAAAACAACAACAACAACAAAAAAAACCGGAAAAAAAAGAGTAGGAAAAAGATATCTTTCCTCCACTATATTTTTTTTTTTTGCGGTACACAGGCCTCTCACTGTTGTGGCCTCTCCCGTTACGGAGCACAGGCTGCGGACGTGCAGGCTCAGTGGCCATGGCTCACGGGCCCAGCCGCTCCACGGCATGTGGGATCCTCCTGGACCGGGGCACGAACCCGCGTCCCCTGCATCGGCAGGCGGACTCTCAACCACTGCGCCACCAGGGAAGCCCCTCCACTACATTTTAAGGAGGAAACATGATTTTCTCCTTTACTTAGGTTACTTTTCACAACATGCCCTTTTGTCCCTGGAAGCAGAAGGGCTTTATCAGAGCAACCGAAGAGAAATGAACCACCATAAACAGTTTTAGCAGGACCTGGAAACTTGAGGGCAGAGACAATGTCCATTGGTTACCCAGAAACTTGGCCAGAGCAGATTCTCAAAAACCGAATGGTGAACGAACGAATGAATGAATTTCTGGTTTGACGGTTATTTGCCAATTTTTCAGTCAATTAGGAATGAATGTTTCACATTAAGGTTTAAGCCTGCTGTGGATTCTCCTCGTTCTTTATTAGTAAGTTAGATGCTTACATGAAACCACAATCACCTTTTCCGTACGATAGGCAGTGTGTCTGCTGGAAAAGTACAGGCTTTGGAGGTGGAAACTTTTGAATCCCAGAGTGTTCACTCTGTTTACTTAATTCTAGGCAAGTTACAGAAACTTTCTGAGCCTCAACTCCCCTCCCCCAACCAGTATGTGTAAAATAAAGATAATACTACTACTTGAGGGTTTTTGTAAAGATTAAATAAGATAATGTGTGCAGACTGCCTTGCACTATGAGTAAATGTGTGTGTCCTCTCCCCTCCAGCACCAACTGCCTATTTAAGGGTAATATAGGTATGGAGTAGGTGAAGTAAGTGTAAGTATCAGGAGAGTAAGTATAAGACTTTGGATGGAAACTGAAGGGACTTTTTTGGCTGAAAAGGTACGCAAATCAGCATCATCATCATCATTATGGTTACCCAGCAGCTGCTTTTAGGGATGATGTGCTTTGAAATAAATATAAGCAAAGCTCCTATCATCTAGGTATTCTTCACATTCCATAGTCCCTCACCATTTCCCCAGTTTCCAATAAAACAGTTTTCAGGAAAAAAAATAAACTGAGCTTTTTGCTTACCCTTTTGTTCTTGGTTTCCTTGTTCTGGGCTCAAGAAACTCTGTCTCCTCCTCCATTTCCGTGTCAGGGATTATGTTCTTCTGAGAAGACTGGGGGGAAAGCATTTCCCATTCACTGTCATGGGTGACAGCCTGCAACGTAACTGTATCGGGGCCAGTCCTGCCTTGGCTCATGCTTTTCCAGGATTGGCTGTCCGGGCCAGAGGCTTCCTCTAGTGCTGAAGATTCTAGAGGCTTCATCTCTCCCAGGATCTGCATTTGGGGGCCCTTACCCAAGCTGTGATCAGAGGCTGGCTCCACAGCCTTGCCAGACCATCCAGGCCCTGAGTCCCTAGTCTCCGATGATGCATCACCAACCTCACTACAGCCCAAGACCATCCAACTCTGGTCTTGCCTAGGGCTTTCAAAAGATGATCTCTTACCATCTTTGGAAGACATTCTCTCTGCAGAGAGATGAATGCTTTCATTTAAGGAAGCAGGGTGATGTGTGTCTGGGAAGCATGCTAACTGAGTTCCTGGCAGCCCCGTTTCTTCGGAATCTATGTGAAACTCTTCTAATTCCGACGTGATTTCTCTGGCCTCACAGGCCTCTGGCTCTGGGGGTGAATTTTCTTCGTGCTTTACAAGTATGTAATCCATGTGCAGTGCATGATGATCTTCATTCTTCTCAGGGTACCTTTCTCCCCCGTATTCTGATTTTATGTGCTCAGGCTCTTTGGTAGGAATTATGTTTTCTTCTTCCAACTCTAATATCCCCTTGCTGGTACCTAGAAGTGGAAGATGAAGGTGAGAAGGAGAGAACAAGGCTTAATTAACCCACCGCGTGACTTGTGATCTCTGCAAATGATCTATCTAAAGAGAGAGAGTTCAAAAAACATTTTTATTTTGTAGAGCTGTTTAATTTTCTCAGACCCTCTCAAGGATACTTATTAGACAAGCGGTAGAAATGACTGCGGTAAGGCAGAACTTGGTTAAGCATGCACTGCAAATGTAGTTAGTTCCTCTATAGCCACATTGGCAGGGAGAATGTGTTTTACAAATGCATGGATTGAAGGAAAGCAGCAGTTTCTTGAGGGTGGAGGAATGAAAGGTTTCTTACCATTTGGTGGTCCTATGTCTCCACCTGCTGGTGAATCTGAATGATCTGTTTCTACTTCCCAGTCAACGTTTGATGGAGACAACTCAATGTTGGCGTGGACTCCGACAGGCAAAGAAATGGACTCAGGGTCTTCATGAACATGCAGCACAACCAGCTGGCATTCAGGCTGTCTGTTTGTGGCCTCAGCGTGGTTTTCCTTGTTTCTTTCAGCAGGAAGGGAAGAAAGCAATATCTCCGTGGCTTCGCTCCCCAGAGGCTCATTCTCTGGAGTTCCAGCTTCCTCTGTGGTTTCGACACCGGGAGTAGGTTCCGTGAGATAGGACAAATCAAATGGAGGTGTGTAAGGTGCCAGCTCTTGCTTCAGGGCATCTTCCAAGGGAGGGTCACCGCCATAGACAAAGTGTTCAGGCTCTTTCATTAAATCTTCATCAATATTTTGGCCCATGACTTCATACTCAGAATCACCCCACGAGGCTTCAGAGGAACAGATATCTTGCTTCCCTGCCTCCCCATCAAATGGCATTTCAGGATTTCCTTCTGATAATGTCAGTTTACTCATGTCATCTGTTGTTCCCGTGGATGTGTTGAGACCTGAGATATCGCTGAAACTGTGGTCAAAGGCATCCAGACAAGTGTCTGAGGCTAGCAAAGTATCAGGAACTGTGGCAGGATTCTCAGTAGCAAAAGCTTGCTCACGGTCCGACGGGCGCCCTGCATCGGTCTGATTCTCAGGAGAAAAGTCTTCTGATACCCAAGAGCTGTTGCTATCCACAGTTGGCTCTGGGTGAGTTACACAAGTATCAGTTCCCACGTTTTCAAGCACTGGGATTGTTCTGTCAGTGGGTTCCAAAATTGGTGCTCTATCTGGGTTGGCTCCCTTTTCTGACGCTTTCAAACCTGTAATGTTCTCACATTTGTTTATTTCGGAAGGTTCAGGAGAACCTTTGTGAGAGGCAGGTTGAGATGAGTCATTTGTGTTTGCCTGCTCGCTGATTCGAGGCAGCGGAATTGCATTTTCAGAAGATAGTTCCGAAGTATATGGGACAAATTCCCGCGCCGGCTCCTGACTGGGTTCTTCATCTCTCTCTGGCTCGGTGGGATAGAACTCACTGGATTCCCCTTCAGGCCCCATCCCAGCACTAACGTGCTGCTTCTTCTCTGGCTTTGCTTCATAATCGTGACATACATCAGGGCTGTTGGAAGCCTGGGAATTGCTGTCGTGGTCGCAGTGAGTCAGTATATCAGGATTCTCACCATCTGTCTTCACACCGAAGGGTTGTCTCACACCCATCCACAAGTCGGGCGAAGCTGAGGCCAGTTGCCCACCCTCTTGGAAGTTGCCGTGTAAAATATCTGGTACAAATGCACCTTGGGGGCCCTCACTAGGGGTAGAGTCGTCCCGTTCAGAGCCTGACTTCTTTATCAACTGGGTGGAAGAACTGACAGCAGGGAAATCTTCAGGTGCAAGGCTTGAATCTGCCATTTCACCGGGTCGTGATTTTTCTTCTCCCCACCAATCTGTTTCTTGACACTCAGGAGTTGATACGTTAGATATAATGCATCCATCTTCATCTGTGTGAGTAAACGTTGGGTCTGGCTGGTTGCAGACAGACAGCACTGTATTCTGACACCGCTCTTGGGTAGGTATTTCAGAGGTGAGTTTGTCACTGGCAGAAGACGTGGTCTGTTCTCTGGAATCCTTGTCTTTCATTTGGTCCGGTGTTACGAGCTGGCTAAGCTGACCAGCTTCTGGCTCTGGTTGCCTTGGTTGAATGTTCCAAAGTGGCTCGTGGGCATTCTCGCCATTATTATCCAGAAAGTGTGACTCGTGTTTATCACCGAAAGGATCGGTACCGTGCGTTTCCAGGGATTCAGTATCACCCTGAATGGGTACTCCCCAGGGATCCACGTTTTGGCGTGGTGAGGAGTTCACCTCTAGCACAGCACTTGAGTTAGATAATTCCCCTTCAAATGCCCTCTCCGTTGGTCGCCCTTCCTGTAGGGAGGCGTTCCACCACTCCGTGCTCTCCGTGGAGAAGCCAGCCATTTCCAAATCAGAATAATTTTCGTTCTTTAGTTCAGCTTTGGGAGGTATTTGCCATATGGCATCTCCCGTCCTCCCCGTTTCTGGAGAAGACCTCGTCTCCTTCTCCACTGCTGTAACCTGTATTTCAGTCTCCTTTAGTGGCAAGAAATTCCCATGATCAGGGCTGCTTTGTTGATTGTCAAAGAATGGGTTTGACTTATTCTCATTCTCTGCTGGTTCTGGACTGCCTGTATAGGCAGAACATTCCTCAGACTTGGGATCAGCTGTGGCCAAGGACTTATTAGATTCATTCAATGAATCCCAAGCTCTGAGTTCACTCTGAGCAACCTGGCAAGTGGCTGAACGGATCTCTTTCTCCACTGACTCTTCGTCGCCTACACTATCATCATCAGAACCTGAGCTTGTTGAAATGGACTTGGCGTCCTCTTGCTGCACAGTTTCAGGAATATCACATTCACTTTTTTCCTGATGGCTAACCACTAGATTACTTTCCTGATATACATCTAAATATTCAGAATATTTGCCTGTCTCAGGGCTAGACAAAGAGGAAAAGGAATCACCATCTATTGAGTCATTCCAAATCTCTAAATATTTAGGAACATTGTGATCTAAGCTCTTTTCAAACTTGTCCATTCTGTTTTTCTCCAAACCCTTCATTTCGGTATTTACTTCTACTTGACCATCAGTAGTAATTAGTTCAGATTCTTGGTCATTCTGTGTATTCCAATCATCTTGGTTTTCCTTCTGATGCCCAGTATCGGGTCCTTGGTCCCAGGAAGGCAATGCAGCCGAAGAGTCATTTAGGTCAGGACTGGATGCACTTGAACGTGTATACTCACTAGAAATACTGTCTCTGTCATCATTTCCTGATAAATTGGCTCCTGGAGGGCTGTTTTCAGTATTCTTAACTTCGAGATTCTTAGTTATCTCAGAACTTGTGCAGTTGACCTGCACATCACTGTCTTTAGGGCCATCCCAAAGGTCAAGTCCTTGGGGACATCCATAAGGTAGGTCTTGGTTCATTCTCTCTGGCTCCAGAATGTTACGTTCTTCAGCTTCCTCCACATCCATTTCAGGTAGAGATACACTTATTGTGGAATTCAGCCCACCTGAAATTTCAGTAGTTTCACCTGGATTTCTGTGACTCGTGAGGTGCTCTTCACAGGTCTCTTTTGCCTGCAGGTGATCTGTGGACACCTCTGTTTGCACATCACAGGGGTCTGGAGTGTAAGACCCCTTCTCATGCTCTAATACCTCCTGGGGTTCCTCCGTTTGAGGAATGGAAGTGACTGAAAGAGAGCTGATTTTGCCTGATTCATTGGAGATTTCTGGAGGATCAGATGCAGCTGGGGAAGGGCATTCCTGGCCACCTTGCCCTTTTCCAGGAGCCCCCGAGCTTCCATCCATCAGCTCCTCCTTACTGGGGCACTCCCTACCAGCGGCTCCATGGGATTCCATCTCACTTTCCTTTTGTCCATAACTGGGACCCCTCCAGGGATCTGAGCATGCAAAATGCCCTGAATTCTCAAGTCTGGTCACCAGATATGCCATATCACTTGGTGGGGTTCTCCTGCCTGTGTCCTGCTTCTCAGGACCAAGTGTTTCTGACTCACTGGCTCCAGAGGCTTCCAGCATGTCTGGGATGTGACTGTCCTGAATTTTTTCTAATGAGCTGGACGTTTCAGGAGGTGATTTGCTTTGTTCTGGATCTGTAACGTACGATGGGCCGGGTAACATTAGTGATGACATGGCGTTATCTCTCATGACGGAATCCCAAATACTATTCGCGATCAGCTGCCCGCTTTTTTCGTTCAGCATGTGATATTCGTCGGGAGCAGTGTTCAAGCTGTGCTCAGAAGAGGCAGGGAGTTCCCAATCTACCTGATTTGCTTCCTGAAACTCCACACTCCAGGGTTCTACCTGTCTCACTGAAAATCGGGTTTTGGGTTCGGAACCTTCAGCCATGTACCCCTGTGCCTGACCTTCACCGGTGATGGCCACAGCTGCACTGCAGTCATCCCAGTCCAAGTCGTTGTCCATATCCGAGATGGTCGCAGTAGACTGAGTGTCCTCCAGAATCACTCTGTTCCACAAGTCGAGATTGTCGGGGGCCGCCTGGCAGGAGTTGGCGCCGCTGTGCAGAAGTGTGAGCTGCCGGTTTGTTTCATTGTACAGCTGCATCATGCTGGGGTCGTCGTAGCTGGACTGGCTGCTTTCCCCAATGTCATCCTCCACGGAGGTGTTCTGATCATCGGTGGGCTCTGCTTTGAGTAAATCTTTATCTGGGTTGTGAGGGGCATTTATTTCAGAGCTACCATCTGCGTGAGGTGAAGCCCACATTTTCAGGTTCCCAGGACCTGAACTAATTCTATTTCTAGGCGGCTGCTCTGGGGACTGAGGAGGCATGTCAGCATCCCCTGAGGTACAGTTAGCATCTTGTGACTCGAAACCTGCCTCTTTAGCAAATGGCTTGTCTCTGGTCTCTTTTTCGTCTCCAGCAAATGTTGGGGAAGTACAAGAGTCAGAGGTGGAGTAGTTGGTATCTAAGGGGGATGGCACTGAATCTTCCCCTACATTGGATGCACTGTAATCGGAACATTTATAGGATAAGAAGGAATCTTCCCAAGGTGCTAGGACCTCTGACCCTCCTTTCTTGTTACCCTCCTCAAAAAGGTTCCAGGAATCTACATTTTCGTACACCTTCCCCCTAAGTTTTGCATCCACGAAACCATTCTGATCATCCTTCACTGGCTTAGAACTATTCCATGCGTGCTCCAGATCAGATCTGGGATTTCCAGATACAAGAACATCATCCCCGGAGTCATGGTTCTTCTTGCCCCAGATCTCTGGAACTGCTTCACTATTTGCATCACTGGGTGAACTGTCTATGAGGTCTTCTGAAGGGAAAGAAAACCCGCTTTTTGCCATGGCCCACTCGTTTGGGTCCCTCACAGAAGGTGTCTCACCACTCATCGGGTGCAGATTCCAGCTATTTTTCAAAGCTTCGGCGTCGTCTTCTTTAGCAAATGCTCTCCAGGCTGGGAATGGCGCTGCAGTAGCTGGTTCCCCGTCATCCGTGGGATTTCCCCATGGCTCAGGCATGGCTGTGGGTGAGCGATCAGAACGCCACAAAGCAGCAAAGTCTTCTATCAGGTGGTTTGTTCCCTGAGGAAAAGCATTCGGCAAATGCAAGTTTTCAGGGGACATATCCTGAAACTGCAAGTTTTTCTCATTTTGGTCTTGAATATTATTGCTGCCCAGCCCAGGCTGACCAAATTCTGACTCCCAGGGACTTGACTTTGGGAAATCAAGAGTCTTGGATTGAAATATAGAATCTGAGGCTCTCCTATCAACTGGGCTGGGCTTATGATCTTTCCATGACTCGGGGCTCTGGAAGACAGATTCCTGTTCACTGGAACTCCATGCATCTGCAGTGTTTCTAGACTCAATCTCCAAACCACCCCACCAGCTGCTGCACCGTGCCTGGGTTGGAGGTGGCCCAGTGTGACCCGTGTTGACTGTTTTGGGGGTCATATCTTCTGAAGAGAGTAGAGCTGGTTCTTCAGTGGATGGTGAGCTCTCCACAAAGCTATTCATAGGTGTTGGTGGGACCCTCCTTCCAACATTTTTCAGACTTTCTGGTGAAGGAGATTCATCTTCCACAAACCCTGTCAGGCTCAAATTTCTTTCAGAATTATCACGGGGACTTTCTTGTCTCTGGACAAACTCCTCATCAAATTCCACAAGGCTATCTTTGCCAGTCCCTGACAAAAGAGAACTGGATGAATAATTCGACACGTCCATCCCTATCTCATCAAGCCTTTTAGGCCCCGTGGCGAGCTGTCCTTCTGATGAATCACTGTTGGGGAAGAAGTCATCTGTTGGGGAGTAGTCTGCAGAATGGGAAGATGGTTGGGACTGCCCAGAAACCATGGGTGCTGGGTCAAAGTTGAAAAGGTCAAAGGATTCACTGTGTTCTCCAGATGGGGCGTGCTCCTCCGCTACTGCCCCTTCAGGGATGGGACTGTAGGAGTCAAATCCTGGGAGGAGGCTGTGGTGAGGCCCAGCACCTTCTCCCACTGGACTGTCATCACTGAGGAAAACTGAGCTCTCCTTGGACGAGCGGCTGCTCCTAATGGTGGCCAACCCGCTATCCGGGCTAACGAGGTCCACGTTGACATCCACCTGGGCCTGGTTAGAATCGCTGAGATCGGGAGGGTTTTCCATGAAATTCACGGAGCTGGGCTGTGGCTCTATGTCAGAACCATACAACTCCATAATCCCGGAAGACCCCTGGGAGAGCGGGGCGCTGCCTGCCACTGCTTCTGTGGAGGATGTCCGGCTGTTAGAGGCCATCTCTGGACACCTCCTATTGATGACTTCCTTGACCAGGAGAACCACGTGATCACAAGTCACTGAAGGGTTCTCCTGCTGATACACCAGAATCTCATCGCAGCCACATTCAAAGGGCTCCAGCTCCAGGCGAGGGTTCTGGCACTCTTCCAGTTCACAGCAAATCTGTCGGGGAGGCACAGGGATTTGTGTGAGCACTCAGGCTCTCTTAGCTCTTTGCAATTTGTCTTTCTTAATTTTTTGTAATGTAAAATTAATCTGTGTTCATCTGTCTAGAAAGAAGACAGAGAACTGAGAATTGTATAACATAAAATATGGAAAGTCCCACTTAACATACCACCAATGCTTTCTTTAATCCTACCAAATTGGCTTTTTGTTGAACCCAAAATCATATAAAACCTTTCCTCAGTGTAACTTAATACCATCTTCCAACAGGAGTAAAATTCAGCTTTGCAAAAGCGAGAGATAATGCTGGTTGCTGACAAAACTAGGGGAAAAGTATTGGAATAAGGGAAAATGGGGCAGAAGGAAGGCTCTTGTTGGTAGCAGGCAGCCAGGACCTGCTTTAACCTCTGAAAGCCTCAGAAGGCAAAGGAGAACGTAGGAAAGAGAAAGCAGCTACCAGGGGCAGCTTACTCAACGGCACTCAGGCCCCAACTGTCTCTTCCTGCCCCAGGAAGCATCTATACGGGGCCCAGGACAGACAAAGCTGCCTTGGAAGGCAGGGAGATGTGTGATGGTCAGTGTGAGGCCAAAACTGGGCTGTAGCTCTAGGATTGTTTTAGGAAATGTTGAAGGTATTTTGCACACTGGGCATTTGAAATGGCCCCATAGGATTAGTGGAGGTAATAATAACAACAACAACAACAATAATAGTAACTACAGAGCTCACATAGATAGTAATAATAATAATTAACATTTATTGAATGCTTTCATATGCCAGGCACCGTTCTAAGGGTTTTATGTGCATTATCTCCTTTAACCCTCACAATAATTCTACAAGGTAGGAACTTTTTTTTTTTTTTTTTTGCTGTACGCGGGCCTCTCACTGTTGTGGCCTCTCCCGTTGCGGAGCACAGGCTCCGGATGCGCAGGCTCAGCAGCCATGGCTCACGGGCCCAGCCGCTCCGCGGCATGTGGGATCCTCCCGGACCGGGTCACGAACCCGTGTCCCCTGCATCGGCAGGCGGACTCTCAACCACTGCGCCACCAGGGAAGCCCTACAAGGTAGGAACTTTTTATCCCCATTTCTCCAGTGAGGAAATAGACAGGAAGCTTAAATAACTTGACCAACAACACACAGCTAACAAGTGATGGAGCCACATTTTGAACTCAGGCAGTCCAGCTGCAAAGGCTGACCCTTAACCAACTGGGACCACATGGCCAAAGAAGGATTCCTCTAGAGCAGTCTTGACTTTGTGTTGCTCAAGATTTCAAGATGTCTCTTGGGCAAATGGGTGGGGAGGGTTGGGGTGGGGGCCGAGGAGAGACAGGGTGGAGTCAACTCAAGGGCTTCTAACCTCTTCATCCACTCTTCTACTTCTGTCTGTTTTAGATTAACCAATTTCTAGATTGATTTGCTACAAAAAGTGATTTGAAAACCACTGTATTGGAGGCTTAGGAGGCCTAAGTCCTGTCCCTAGGAAACCAGTGACCAAAGATAAAATTCAGCTTTGAAACTCAGTGCAGAGCAAAGCACTAAAAAAGCCACAGGCTGGTGATGCAATTCACAGATGTATGTGGGTCAGAAGGGTACCAAAAGCATCTGCAGCAGGAGATGGGGGCTCATTCATATCTGGACTTGAGGGGGCACAGAGAGGCTGGAGAGTGACTTCAGCCATATATCAAGAAATGGATCTCTTGGGGGACAGAAAGTGAGGATGTCAAAGAAGGGAGTTGAGACTTCACCTCTAGCCACCTGTGGGTAGACCAGTTGTCTAATCCATTAGTGAGGAAAGATAAGTGATGAAATCGTTCTATGTCCATGTCATCCATATTATAATGAATTACATATGTTCTCATATTAGTTATTAAATGTACCTGCTTTGGCATACCCACTGCCCTATTTTCATTAATTTTGTCTATTTCTTTCTTTTTTTTTTTTTTTGCGGTACGCGGGCCTCTCACTGTTGTGGCCTCTCCCATTGCGGAGCACAGGCTCTGGACGCACAGGCTCAGCGGCCATGGCTCACAGGCCCAGCCGCTCCGCGGCATGTGGGATCTTCCCAGACCAGGACACGAACCCGTGTCCCCTGCATCAGCAGGCGGACTCTCAACCACTGCGCCACCAGGGAAGCCCAATTTTGTCTATTTCTTATATTTCCAAAGCCTTGGGTTAAAAGACTCCGTTCTCAACCAAGATCTGACTGATTACCCAATCAGAATTTTAGTACCTGGAGAAAAATGGTTGTTTTTTTTTTTTTTTTTTTTAACATATATGAATGTTTTTCTCAAGACATATCCAAGGTGTCAGCGTGGTTGTGGTCAAAAAACTAACTTGGATTAAAGCTTCAGAGCACAGTTACTAAACACTGGACACCAAACAGATGTTTAGTCAGGGACTAAACTTTGTTATCACCAGGTGGCAGTCCTCAAGGAAAACGGTACCCAAAGGAGGACTAGCCTTTATTGGGTAAAAAGAGATATGATCTTTCTCTTTATGAATTCAGCCTAGAAACGAAACAGTTATGGGGCTCTTTTAAATGCCCCTATGTGGGGTGAAGGGAGCCAAAAGGTACAAACTTCTAGTTATAAAATAAACAAGTCATGGAGATGTCATGTACCGCATGGAGACTATAGTCAATAATACTGTACTACGGATCTGAAAGCTGCTAAGAGAGTGGAGAGTAGTCCACATCACAAGAAAAACCCTGTCATCATGTATGGTGATGGATGCTAACGGGACTTATTGTGGTGATTATTTCACAACATATACAAACATTGACTCATTATATTGTACACTCGAAATATAATGTTACCTGTCAATTATACCTCAATTAAAAAAAAAAAAAGGCCAACTATTATCTCACTGACAATTCTATTTAGATGATTTTTTTGGTAATACAGCACCAAAACTAAAAACTAAAAATCTGAATTAAAGTACTGAAAACTAATTAATTAGTTAATTAATATAGCATTGAAACTGAAAACTAAAAATCTGAATTAAAGCACTGATAAATAAATAAATCATTAACTAACAGAATGTGTAAAATACCCCCAACATTTCTTAAAACTCAAACTCTAGGACCTTATCTCTTGGACCAATTTCTTTAAGTCAGCAGTCCATGGCCGTCTTCTACCGCATGTTCTGAGAGCCAGCAGGAGGGGAGATGCAGTGAAATGTGCTGGGTCAAGGAGGTCCTTACCTGATTGCACACCTCTAGGTTCTCAGAGTACACAGCGATCTGTCGTCTGGGCTGCTGCTCCTCCGACAGGTAGTTGGCCAAGAGGATGAGGACATCAAAACCGAACTTGTCTGAGAATGCTTTCAAATCACTGGTGATACTGCTGTGAAACGTACAGTCCTGAAACAACAGTCAATTTGATATTAATGTCAAACTGCCCAGCTCTGGGGAGTTGTGCCACAAATTTGTCCAGTCTTAGGATGTATTACCACTGATACTTATTATTAGATGCAAATGAAATAAACACTTTGCTTTGAGAAAGTTTGGAAATTTTCATGCTATGGCTTAAAATATACTTTTGCTTTTTTTGTTTTGTCTTCCTAAACCAGGAAAGGAAGGCATCTTTTCTATTATTATTAAGAATAGTTTATAGAGGAACAAATAGCTTAACATCTTTTTCCTAAAATGTTTATTCAAATACTGACTTTGTATAACATACTTTTCCTTTTATTGTTCATAGGACATAGGAATGTCTGCTGAATATTATTATTGATACAACCTACTAGAAAAATAGGAGGAAGTTATTGTTCTTTTCTATAATTGTTTTCTAATGGTTATCATTAACTCCAAGCAGAATTCCTAAAGATGGATTTAGCTGAGTCTACTGAATGCCTTTTATTCCAGTGTAGAAGTCTAGGAGATTTGTGTTAGGGATGTGATGTCAGATCTGCTTGCTCTAAGTGGTAGCTAAGGAGGAATGAATAACTGTGGAAAAGGGACCCATTACTGCAGAGTACCCAGACCTGTGACTCACATCATCTGTGGAAATGTTCTGGCCTTTTCGAGTTTTATTAACTACAATGAGAACCACTTTGTCAGCATGGTTGTCTCTCTTTCTTTAAAAAAATAAGATAAAATAAAATACACTGAAGACCATATCTTAGCCCCTAGCATAATGCATGGCATATACTAGTTGCTCAAGAAAAGTTTGTTGAATGACTGGAGAGACATATATACAAAATCAACCTGTGCTACATAATCCTTTATCATAGTGTATATATATATAATAGCACATGTAAATGACAATCATATAATCGTCCACTGACAGTCCACTGCTCTACTCAGTGAAAATCACCATGATGTGCATTCAAGAGATATAAAGAATTCTAACTTTTTTCTGCTTACGAAGTCATCAGAATTATGCATGCCACTGCTAAAACATTAAAGCAGTACAGAAATGTGTCCCATAGGAAGCGGAAGTACCACGTACCTCCTCCTCAGATAACCATGATGAAGAACTAAACAGTGCAGCGCATATAGGTGCAGATTTTTTTCATGTCCAGATTAATGTTTGTATATGGTAGCCCTTTGACACGTGTGAATTTGATATTTGTGGCTTAGACTATTTACTAGCCACTTAAAATTGCCGTAATACGTGTACTCTGTAATTCTGCTGAGCCAAATCTCAAGGTCGATGAGGTTCCCAAGAGGGCACACAAGAAACCTGGCAGTTGGGTGGGCCCAGCCCATCACCAGCTTCCATGCCTCTAGGAGCCTTGTTGTCCACTCCTGAGGCCACTACTCTCATTAGGCATCTTCAGTTACAAGGTACACATGGGAATTCACAAAGATCTCAGGATATATTGCTGATGAATACAAAGGATCTATCGCACTGACTTGGTAATGAAATTTATCATGCTCAAATACAATAGCTTTTGGAAGTATGCACACGGTCAGCTTTCATGCTTTTAATTTATTGTCCAAGTGTCATAATAATAATCATCTTTAGGTACTTCAAAAAAATTAATTCACCCACAAAAGAAGTAGATATTTAGAGTGAGCTTTTAAAAAAAAAACTGGACCTATTATACACAATGTACATTCAACAGATACAATTATTTCAAATCATCATTGGTATTAACCATCGAGAACCTCAATGCTGAGCTTTTTGCCATTAAGAATTGTAAATGAAGATATGGTCCCAAAGGAAAACAATAATGGACAACTCCACGTACATCTTATCTCCAGTGACTGAAGGCTTTGGCACAAGAAAACTTACAATTTTCCTTTCAAAATATTTTTTTCATTATGTACATAAACTCATTCCCCCAACATATTTATAAACCTTTGAAAGAAGACACACCATTTCTAAGAGATTTTCACATACAGTAACAATTATCATGACACTCCGAGCAGCGTCACTCAAACAAGAGAAGGCTGGTTTTACTGGTACCTCAGCACAAGATTAAGATTCAGTAGAATAAGCATTATTCAAAGCCATACTTGTGGAACATTTGCTATTCAAAAATGTTGGCTGAGCTCCAACCTGTTTGGATTCGTCTGTGTTAGGGACTTCCGTGGTGATCTAGTGGTAAAGAATCCGCCTTCCAATGCAGGGGATGCAGGTTCGATCCCTGGTTGGGGAACTAAGATGCCACATGCTGCGGGGCAACTAAGCCCATGAGCCACAACTACTGAGCCCGTGCGCCACAACTAGAGAGAAGCCCGCACACCGCAACGAAAGATCCCACATACCTCAACAAAGATCCCGCATGCAGTAACAAACACACGGCACACGGTCAAAAATAAAAAAATAAAATAAATTAATTAATTAAAATTATGGCTCTAGGATCTTGCTAAACTCAAGTCCAGCGGCACTGGCACTGTCGGGCATCTTGTTAGAAATGTAGCGTGTCGGGTCACACCCCAGACTTACTGAAGCAGAATCTGCATTTCCCACAAATCCTAGGCAATTCAAATACACATGGAAATATGAAGAGCACTGCTCTAGGGAGCCGTTTTTAATTCATATATTTTCCTGTGAACCAATCCTTTGGGCTCTCTCAATGCTGTCACAGGACTTTTACTGACTCAGGCCCTTAGCTCCTTGCCCCTCGCACCAGCCTCATCATAAACGTCACCCTGGGGTGTGTCTTTCTGGGCCGCTTTGTTAGAGGTTCTCATTTAGCAGCCCAGGATTGGGTCCAAGAATCTGTAATTCCATTATGTATCTCAAGTGATTCTTAGAATCAAGCTGCTTTGAGTAATACTTCCCCAGTTTTCCCCTGGGTGGCCCCGAATTCCACAGGATCACATGAGGTATTGATAAAACAAAGATTTATGTGAAGCATTTAGGCATATTAGAGAAATAAAATACTTACATTTTACAGTCACCCCAAAACAGACTGTCAACAACTATGTCCTATCCACCCCAATAAAATTGCCCAAACCAGATTCAATCTCACTGGCTTTAGGATAATGTCAGGAGTTTCATGGTTAAAACAGAATCAAACAAGGGAATGAGTAAGATTCTTCAGGAATCCGGGAGGCAGGGTCTGTTTGTTCTACTTTTATGCCGGTGCTGTTTGCATAGGGCATAATTTATTATTGTCTTCTAGCTACGCAGGGAGTCATGTGCTGTAACAGCTCTTATGTTGCTGACAAGCTAGGCTGGCCCTGAATAAATACCACTTCATCATCAACACAACCCAACTGTAGATACAGGTTGGCATTTTATTCCCCCCATCTGCCTTCTACCTGATAAATTACTGTTTTAGTTACGAGTATACAAATACTATTTGTTAATCTGCTCAAACGTCTCCAAAATGTTTTCCCTACCTTAAGTTAAAATTATATATATATATATATATATATATATATATATATATATATATATCCCACTCAATTTGCCAAAGGTTTAGAAAAGAAAGGAACGCTACCTTCATTTACCACCTAACCCCACCATCCAAACTTCCACGTTTGAAATATGACCCCAGCCTGAGATTGCTGCATGGAATTTAGGAAGTTACTTTACTAATCATTACACCTGGGAAATGACTGGCCAAAACCCAGACTATTCCGACACGCCAGCTGGGAAGAATGGGGAAGTGTTCCCTGTCAGTCTTCTGTCACTCATGGACGCAGAGATTAGATCATTAAACATTTTTAGAGGTCATGAGTTCTTTTGCTTCAGTAATTCCTAGTTTTGAAATGAGTAGGAAGACCTGAAAACGTAGGGAGAAAAAGGCTTTATTTCCTGGCCAAAAGCAAGGTGTAGATCTCAAGGGCCCTAAGAAGAGGGTGATGATCATAAGGGCAAAGGGCAGGAAAACAGAAATGATAGGGCTCTATTTTAACTAATATGACAACCAAGATAGTGATAGTGTCCAACAGATTTACTACATTAGTGGTTGAAAGTACTTGGACAAATGCAGTGGAAAATTCCATTCTCTCACAAAATTCTATTTTATTGATATTTCTTATTCCATTGCTCTGAAAATTTTAGTTTTCATTCTATACACGGATAGCTTTAGTGCATCACATGAAATAAAAGTGATCTAAATAATGACTTATACACATCTGAGTCCTTAAATGTGCATATTCTTTTGAAAGAGAAAAACCCACTCTCCTTACACTGCTCATATATTTGTATTTCTATTGCCTTCTGAATCCCTCCTGTCAGGTTTCTGCCCCCATCATTCCATTGAAACGGCTCTTCTCAAAAGTATCAATCATTTCCAGGTCACGAAATCCCAAAATCTGTTTCCTGTTCTTACTCTAATTAACTTCTCCCAAGAATCTCAAGAGGTTGATCTTCCCTCCTTCTTGAAATATTTAACTCCTTCACTTTCCTGTCATTGCACTCTCCTTGTTTTTCTCCCAACTCACTAGCTACTCCTCAGTCACCTTTGCTAGTTCCTCTCCCTTAGTCAACCTCTAAATGTTCCTAACCCCTTTCTCTTTGTCTATACATTCTCCTTAGTGATTTCATCCAGTCACATGGCTTTCAAACCGCCTATCTGCCAGTGACAACCAAATCACATCCACCTCAACACTAACCTTGGTTATCCATGTGATACCATCACATCAATGTCTAATAAGCATCTCAAATAAAGTACAACCTACCTCCACCCCAGTCTCCTCCACAGCATCAAATTGCACCACCATCCACCCAGTTACTCAAGCCAAACATCTAGGAATTGTTCTTGATTCCTTTCCCCCCCCACATTCTTCACATAATCCATCAGCAAATCCTGTTAACTTTCCCTCTAAAACATATCTCAAATTCAGACACTTCCCTCACTTCTTTCCATCTCTGTTAGTGTCGTAGCCACAGTTGCCATTATCTCTTCCCTGAACTTGGGTGATAGCCCTTCAACTGGTCTCCCTGTAGCCGCTCTTGTCTCCTCTCCCTGCGATCAGTTCTCCACACGGGACCAAGAAAGAGCTTTGAAAAAATGTAACCAGAACCATGATATTCTTCTGCTTAAAACCCACTCAAAAGTTTCTCAATGGAATAATTATTATTTACATTGCTTTATTTGTTTTAAAACAGGGAAGAGACAGGTTTAATGTCCTCGAGACTGAGTTCTTATAAATCAATGAGAAAAAGCAGACATAGCAATAGAAAAAATAGTTGATGAACGTAAAAGACAATTTACAATTGAAATACCTGAAACCATTAACAAAGAAATCCTCTCATAAGAAAACGTTTCGTCTTCTCTTTTCCTATAATTGGTAAATATGGCTGAATGGGCATTCTCATACACTGTTAGAAATATATTCTAAAGAAATAATCATATATACACACAAAAGGTTTGTGGACAAAGCTATTCACTGAATTATTACTATAATAACTAAAATTTGAAACAGTCTAAATATCCAACAATAGAGAACTGGTTCAATAAATTATGGAACAGTAACATAAAAGAATATTATGTTGCTATTAAAAATCATGCTGTCAAAGAATACTTAATGACACAAAAAAAGATCATAGTGTAAAGTAGAAAATAATTTCTATAATCATAAATTAGGATGTCATTTCTATAGTTATTCAACTAATATATATTGAAGTTAACATATGATGGATATTAAGATACCTTGACATTAAAGTTGTCATAATTTAGCCAAATTGCTAATCTATAATCTGATTGTGTCTCTCCACTATTTTAGGGCACTCTCTCCAAGGTTCCTAGTAAAGACTTCGGAGGTTAACTCTGGCTTTGCCATTCACTAGCTGGGCTCCTTGAGTGAGTTTCTCTCATCTCTCTGAGCCTTAGAGTTCCTCATCTGTAAACCCTCACCTCATAACACTGCTGTGAGTACTAAGGACATATGTGTATCAAAAAGCAGGCCCAGTGTTTGGCATATAGTAGACAATAAATGTTAAATCCCTTTCCTTTCCTGATTCATCAACTATCAAAAGGTCGTTCTTAGGATTCATGGGAGTAATTTGATTCATAGAAAGTATTTCACAAATTCTTGGTACGGGAACTGAATATTCATATTACAATTTCTTACCTTATATCCTTTATAATACTGTGAACTTTTAAATGATAATCACACACATCTTTTAAGTCATTAAAGTGATTCACATGTAAAATTCCTAGATGTGAGATGACAGAGGAAGTTACATATGAAACAAAGTCATTTAAAAAGTAATATAAGATATAGGGCTTCCCTGGTGGTGCAGTGGTTGGGAGTCTGCCTGCCAATGCGGGGGACGCGGGTTCGCACCCTGGTCTGGGAAGATCCCACATGCCGCGGAGCAACTGGGCCCGTGAGCCACAACTACTGAGCCTGCGCATCTGGAGCTTGTGCTCCTCAACAAGAGAGGCCACGATAGTGAGAGGCCCGCGCACCGCGATGAGGAGTGGCCCCCGCTTGCCACAACTAGAGAAAGCCCTCGCACAGAAACAAAGACCCAACACAGCCATAAATAAATAAATAAATTTAAAAAAAAAAAAAAAAAAAAAAAAAAAAAAGTAATATAAGATATAAAAACTCTGGGTCAGGCAGTGTTTATCTCATTAATGGATCCTTTATCCTTAATTCCAAGTTAGACTCAATGAATGAGCTTCTGTTTGCCACTATACAAATAAAGCAACAGAAAAATGTGTAGTGATTTTTTTCCTTTAGCCCCATCACCGTGGATAGAGCCTTTTGCATCATTCCAAGTGCCACACTACCTTTGAGACAGGCTGGGACCTGGGACCCTTTGCTGCAGTGCTTGCACCTGGACAAACGTCTCCTTGAGCAACCAAATTCAAAGAAACTACAAGGGACTAAAAATAATTGTGTACATGGGCAGCTGGGGCCCAATTATGGACAACAAGATCCAAAAACCTAAAAAAACCCAAACACCCAACTGCCACTTCTGAAGAGCAGGGAGCAAAAACAGGGGGTTGGGAGCAAAAGCAGGGTACTGCGCATGCCCCCTGCACTCAACACCACGAAAGGGGTGGGCAGACCACCTAAGCTGCCCCTCTGGCCCGACCCCTGGACACACCCCTACCCCCACCCCATGTAAGGAACCAGCTTGTCCCCACCCCCCACCCCCGCTTCGGGGAGCGAGCAAGGGAACCTGTTACTTGTTTTCTCTCTCCCGCTCCTGCAGCAGGGGCCCCATTAAAGCCTTGCCTGAATTTCTTGTCTGGCCTCTTATCAATTTCTGTTGATTAAGGAAGACCAATAACCCTGGTCAGTATCACATTCAATGGATTTTATTCCTCGTGCTAGTTAGTACTCGTCCCATTTAGGTCCAGTACTCTGGACTACACACATAATCCAAAACAGTTGTCTCTCTTACAAATTAAATATATTGAGTAATGCTTTTATTAAATAAAAGAAAAATAAATTATTTTCTGATGTCATGGACAAGCTATTCCCAGATTTATTATGTCTGAAATTTTTTTCTTTTTCCAGGAAATAGAAAAATCAAGTGAGGAGATATAACCTGTAGGTAGGATGCTTGTATAAAAATCATGACCAAGATTAAAACACAAGCTCATACAGCTTCATCTTTGCGAACAGTGAGTCTTAGAAAGACAGTATGACAGGCCATAACTACCTTGTAAGCAAAATGGTCAGCATGGATTGCTGAGTTACTGCAATTTATGAGTAGAGTCTGACATTTATACTCTGCATAGATTTACTTCTAGACTGAGGACTATTTTATCAAGATATATGAAAAATGCTGAGGTATGTACACAAAAGTTCTTACTGAAAGCTTCATGATTTATGCTACCAAAATTCCATTATGATGTTTAAAATATTCAGCAATAATAAAGTCTGATAATTTTGACAGGAAAATGATTTATGAGAACAGAAAATGCATAAATTAAAGAGATTGGATTCATTCTGTCTTTTTGTATGCTTTAATTGGTAAGCAAAGATATTCCCCATGTTTTTACCACATGTTATTTTAAAAAAACTCTATGGTTCTTATTTCTATAAGCTAGCCAAGGCATTTTAGTACTAAAAACTTCATTGGGTCTATTTCAACTATATTATGCATCATATTTTGAAAATAGAGCCAAGCAGTACACGTTATCATTCAAAAAGAGAGCCCTTTCATGAAAAGATTTTGTGAAAATTAAAATACTACAATATATAAATGAATAACAAATATATATATTTATTACTTTTCCTTTAAACCAATAGTATATTGCCTAAAACGATTTCCTCACACACTGCTTCTGCATTAAGCACTCTGTTAAATGCTTTACATCATCTCATTTAAACCTTAAGATAGCCAGATGATGTTGGTAACGTTATTTCTGTTTTGCATTGAGAAAATGGAGGGTTTAGAAGGTTAAGTAATTGATGTTACACAGCTCACATGTGTAAAAACAGGACATGGTCCCAGGTGAGTCTGACTTCAGAGCTCAGGTTCTAACCTATATGTTATTCTCAAATGAAATAATTCTTGAAAGACATTACTCACTCCATTTTTAATTTCATAAAAGTTTTTTGCTACTCCATTTACTTCCGTTTGTTATTAATTCTCCCTCGTCACTATACACAAGCAAGCCACATCCTTGATTTTAACCAATGCTAATAATGTGATGCTTAAACTTTCTGATGAGTCAATATTATCATGCTTTATGATCAATTTCCAGTTTCTCATTTATTCTGTAAAATATTGGTGTAGGCTGACCATTAACTCATGTATGAGCCTAATTGAAAACTTGCCCAAAGAAACTGCTATAAAGTTTCTGGCAGCAATATGTACTTTTTAAAAGTTGGGTATGCATATGTACACACAAAAAAAGCAGATGAACTGGCATAGTCACGGTTTGCCCGGAATTACCCTCATGTAGTTTTTCTTGCTCTGATACCTTAGACACACAAACAATGGAAGAATCCCCACTTCACCATTTAGTATGTAAAGAAATCTCATCATTTAAGGATGCTCCTAACATTACTTTCCTTCTGCTCAAAAGCCTAGGGAAACCAGGAATTAGGATTACAGGGAAGGGATACAAAGACAAAAGGTAATTTTTTCTACCCCAACGGAGTGGGCATCTTAATACAAAAAGCCTATAATATCACCATTGTTTCAAGCAAAGCCCTCTTGTAAAGGCACAACTATCAAAGACTAATTAATGTATCAATCTGCAGATGCTTCAATTTAGGTCAAGCATGTCATAAGTATTAGAGAAGAAACCAACAATCTTGTAAGCAATCATCCTTGTAAGGTCATCATTTGGGTTGAAGAATTCAAGAATAGAGGGATACAGCACATGAGTACTGAAAACCACTGTTTTCATGTCATGGGACAAATAATTATAAACATTTCATTAATGGAGGGAAAGAGGGAAAGAGAGAAAGAGAGAGAGAGGGAAGGGGGAGGGGAGGGGAGGGGTAAAGATGAGAGGGAGATTGGGAGATGGTTCATCTGAAAGCACAGGTGTAAGTTAAGGACTTCTTGAAATTAAATGGGTTGCTTTCAGATCAATCTGAAATTAAGCAAGTTGGCATACTGCCTCATCCCCACTGTCTCCATCATAAGGAGAATCAATGAATGTTACACCAACTGCCCTAGAAAAAGATGCTTATATACTGTACTTCATGAAAGGGAGTCCTAGGTAGCCTCTCACTAGTTAATAGTAGATAGAATACTTGGATGTGGGGAGGTTCACAACCAATTAAAGACAAACACATCATCACCTTATTTACCAGCTCAGCCTAATTTACATTTTCTTCAAGGACAGACCCATAATCAAAACTTTTCAATGTAGTATGAATTGAAGGACTCAGTGAGAAAAGGGCTAGACTGTTGTTCCACTTAAGGACCCCTTTATTAAAGTTTGCATATGTTTATAAGGATTTCTATATGGGAATGAATAACTCAGGACCTATGCATAATGGAAAATCCACTCACTAGGCATGCTTTATTTTTGCGATGGTAGAACCTGGGCAACACACCGGCTACCAAATAATAATAAATTACTTCCGCGATTGTGT